>NC_084951.1:6418621-7120496 GCF_949316205.1 Platichthys flesus | reverse complement strand
AAATTTGAGTTCACACCATTTGGTGAGAATGCAGCATAACCATGTGGACAGAAACCGCTGCAAAATTGCTCGTTTGAGCTCATTTTTTACTTCCCTGGCCTCCACTCTGGGCAAACTTCGAATTTTGTGTTTTGCCACGTTAGTGAAGTACTGTATCTTTACAAATGCTTAATTAGCTGACCAAAATACTACAAAGTTAACAAAGCCATTAATGTTCTTTGTTTACTTTATATTATAAATTATAGATAGCAAGCAATTTCAAGTTTTTGTTTTTACAGTGTCCTAATTTCCAAGGAACCACTGCTGTTAATTACAATGTTATTCCACCATCGGCATGTTAAATGATTAGTTTATGACCAAGATGACTGAGAACTGCTGTGAAGACCCACTAGTGAGCAATACATCAAGTGCATAAGTAAGCAATTCAATTCATAACAGAGTATGAGTGCAGTAAATCCATACAGGAGTGATTATGTAAATAAAAAAATAAACCACACAAATAGACACACTCAAAGTGGTTACGGAAACAGGAGTGTTTGCACAGTATGAACAGCAAGGTGATATAATTACTGAGGCGTCTGTGAAGAGTTCGGTTTAGGTTATTTCTGTGCGTGCTTATCCCACTGACTGAGTTCTAAGTCACAACAGTGTCTCTTCCCCCCTCCTTGGGCCTCCTCTGCACACTAGCGTGCAACAAATACGACAAGCAGGGACACTCTTAGTCAAACATTTACCCAGGGCAGGTTGGGGAGCTAAGAGCACGGTCTATCCTCTCTCTGTCTGTCTCCTCCATGTCGAATTGTGTGAGCTACATTTAAAATGTAAGCTAAATTAGTCTGCATCAAACATTATCACGCACCAGCTTGTGCTGTAGTTTACTTCCTTCCAGATTGCTTTTACCTAATAACTTGGCAAGTTACAGAATGACCAAGCTTGTTTTACTCTGCCCCGCCTGTCACACACACATATATACACACACACACAAACACACACACACTCAAACAACTCCCTTCTCCCCTCTCACATGAAAGATTTAGGTTGAGCATGTCAGGGAGCTTATTGCTTTGCCTGAAGAATCCTGCCTCTCCTACTTTTACCTCTCAGGTTCTGAAAACCCTGCGTCTGAAAAATTAAAACCGAGTCGTCTTCCGTTACATAGCAGTTGTGTGCATGGTTGCATAGCAGCAGCAGAACTTCACCGGGGTGTAAATGGGATGAAAGTGCTGCTTGTGATGATTGTTTTTTTGGTTTTGGTTGGAGTGTGTGACTGTATACTTTATGCCAGTGTCATTTCATGTGCTTGCGTATCTGTGTGGAGTATGTCTATGTTTGTGTTTGCTGGTTTCGAAGGCTTGAGTCAGGAGGGCTTGGCACCGCAGTGTGTAATTTTCTATGTATAACCCTGGCTCCGAGGCATTACGGTCAAGGTTGCCAGCTTGTGTTTTTTTTCCTCTTCCTCCTCTTCCTCTGTTTTTTTCCTAAACATGAGATCTGAGCACATACCACACAAAGAAGAGACACATACTTACTGTATGTATGTGAACAAATCTACGACATATGCTCACTTGACTTGAGGGGACACATACCTAGTGTATAGTTTTCCATTTGGCTTTGGCTGGAGAAAAGCAACACTTTTTCAAGTTGTCCCTTCCTCTTAAAATCCTCCCCCTCGCTGCTCGCAGGATAATGCAGAAAGCAGTTGCGCTTAGACACATTAGCACCTGTTGCCTTGGAAGGAGAACAAAAACATTTAGGACAGCCCACAGTTTTTTGGAATATGAACAAAAATGAGAGGGGAAGTATAAGTCAACTTTGCAGGGGTAACTTATAGGGAGGTCCCTGCAATGTACAGCCACACACAGACATAGACACACACAGACATTACCATCCACCCATCCATCCATCCATCCATCATCCCTTTCACATGACTGTCTCTAGCGGCAGCCATCTGCTTGCAAAAACTCAGAGGATCAAGACAATAGAGAACAGTCTGGGGAATTCATTTGGTGTAACACATATATATTACATTCTTTGGATGACTTTTGATTCAGTAAAACATCAGAATTATGTGCAAAGTACATTTCCCAGAGACCAGGGGACTTTGTTTGAATTGTCAGATTTTTCAGTGGTACAGAAAAACCCCACAAATCCTCTCATTATAAAATGTGTAAGCAGGGAAGGTTGAGCATAAAGATGTCAGAATCAAATCTATACTGTTGTGTTATTTACCAAAAACAAATTATTATCAACTACATAATCTGTTATAATCTACTAAAACCTTTAGCTTTTGCTGTCATGAGATGTTCAGTCATGAACTCCAGAGAATGTATGCACAAATAGGTCATGAGTTTCCCTTTCAAACAAGAATTACAAAGCAGAAGATTCTTTGCACAGACAAAATTCTGTTAAAAAGAACAGGTCAAATAATGGATAAGAACCATGGGCTGTGTCACTCATGCGGTTGAATAACATCTGTATCAATATTATGAAGGCTAACCAAAGACCAATAAGTATAAGTCACATAACATACACACACAGTCAGTAACAACCCATCTCATCACTCGTGCTTTCTAATGCTCATGTATGATCCTGCAGTCACATGCTCTGTTCTCCCTTTAACCCCTGGAGCTTAGCATGTGCCTCGGGATGTTGTGATGTGTCACATGCGTCTGCTCATGAATAGACTAATGTTCAGGCTAGCAAACAGAGCTGTGCACGACAATCGGGGGGGGGGGGGGGGGGGGGTGCACTGATTCGTCAATACGCTTGAGCCTCTTGTTAACAATGAGCAGAATGTGTTTTTCTGTGCAATGTACTGTCAGAAAAAGTGCTCTTAATGGTCTGTATTGTGTTAATATTACATTACATTACATGTCATTTAGCTGACGCTTTTGTCCAAAGCGACTTACATTTTTAGAACACTCATCATTTTATGAGGGGCCATCTAGGGGTTCAGTATCTTGCCAAGGACACTTAGGCATGCAGATGGGATAGAGTGGGATTCGAACCGGCGACCTTCTTGATGCAGAGCACCCGATGCAGAGCACCCGCTCTATCCCCTAGGCCACGCTCTCCTAATATAATCCTCTTCTCGTATGAAACACATTCATACAGTGCATCTATGGGCAGCACATTTTTTAGTATCTTGCCCAAGGACACTTCGGCATGCAGATGGGGAAGATAAGGATCGAGCCACTGACCTTCTGGTTAGATGGCACAGTATGAAAACTAGAATAATTCCACCAGTTTTCCAATCAGTTGAGCACATGTTTGTTAGTAACTATAGACCTGTTAGCATCCTGCCTGCAGTAACAACAATATCCGAGAGTATCATTGGCATGATGGAAATGGGTCATAAAACTTCACAAAGAGTAAACAATTAACGACTTACCTGATGTTTGTCCACCTAATGTGTTGGATGGGCAGTGTAAGGTGAGGGGTATTCAGCTGCAACATGAAACCTTACCACTAGATGTCACTAATTTCTACAGACTGAACCTTTAATGTTGGTAAAAATGTGTGCATGTTTTTCTCAAAGTCTGCTAATAAAGACCAGGAACCTGATGTTGTGGCAGGAAGAAGATTAGAAGAAGTGAATGAACAAAAACATTTAGGTATACTAATACAATCACAACTCACTTAAGTTAAAAAAAGTTTTATTTTAATTAATTTATCAAGTCTTAGACATATAAAAAATAACTTCAAAATTGTACCTTCATGCCATGACACAGTCACACATACTTTTGCACTGGCTGCACACAGACAGGTATAGGGCCACTGTGCATTATAGGCTAAGACTCTGTAAAACAATGCTTACTGAATATGACATCATCTTGAATAGTCTTGTTATTGTTGATCTAATTGCCTTCATTCTCTCCTTTTAACTGTAAATTTTTTACTAACTGTTTATTGTTTATTGTGGACTCTGCCTCAGCGTCTTTTGATTTTTTAGTCTTTTAGACTAGTCTGTTAGTTTGTTCTCTGTCCCTATGTTTGTCTGTTCTCTTTTTAAGATCAATCTTCCTGGGACTGCAGAGGAAAAGAGACATAACTCTGGTACATGTATATGAACCATAGTGGTCATAATAATAAATGTACATCGACCCTTTTAAATTTTTTAATTTTTAAAAGTAAAGCATATGTGTGACTGCGATCTATGGGATGATTTATTTACTCATGGGCTTCTCTGACGATACCAAGTAAAAATGGAAATTTTATGTCAAGGAGAGAAAATTAAAAGGGAAAAGCATTTAATATGGCAATTTGTAATGTGTGAAAGTGAACAGTGAGACTTGTCAGTGCTAAGAGAAAATGAGAATTGCTCAGAATTAGGATTTAGAACATCAGCCTGCAAGTGTGGAAGGAAATGCCAAACGGCCTAAACCTCTGTGTCAACAAAAAAATGTAATAACCAACAATGGAAAGCTGAAGATGGACGGGCTGGAGGGTGGACGGGCGCTGCGCTCCTCCTCTGAAAGCTGCTGCCAGTTTACAGCTATGGGGGAACAAGTATGGTGTGCTACATAAAAGGAGACATCTTTGTGGAGACAAACTATGTACTGAAAGTATATGATTTCATAGTTCGGTGAAAGTGAATAAAAAAGGGACAAAAATGCCACAAAACATCCAAAATAAGGGCCAAGAAATGCACTCAGAGGGGGAAAAAAACTCTTCCCTTGCTGTGGGCAGCTCTGCTCCCTGTGTGTTATAAAAAGCCAATCCTCATCTTTTATAAATGAAGTTTATATTATAGCAGCAGTTGCTGAGCTTGTTCTAGCTGCGGATCCTCGTGAGGAAGCGTGCCGTCAGTGGACCGGGGCTTCTCACGCTGGCACTCCTGTCGTGTGAAGGTCCATTTTGGGGCTCTGACGCAACGCTGGGGGGAGCATGACATTACACTGCTGTGTGGAACAGGCATTTTCACAGCATATGCATCTGATAAAAAGGAGGATTTTAAATATCTGGGTATGTGCAGAAGGCTTGTTGATTAGACTGGAATTACGGTGCAGATGTCAAATAACTCTAGTTTGTTGTGGGAGGGGATGTCCAGTGTTTCCAAACACAGAGAGATTCATTTAAAAGCTTTGACCCGGGCTTCCTCCTCGCCACTTGCGATGAATCCCACTAGGGCAGAGGTCAGGAGGGCCCTGGAGGGAGAGGGAGCGGTGGCAGGAATGAAAACAGCAAGTCGAGGGAGTCCCCTTACTATAATCAGAAAGCCAAGCAAAATATGCTGCCGCAGGATCAGACATCGACACTTGAAAATTCAGGAATTACGTTTGCTAGGAGTGAGTGAGAAAATGAGAAAACCAGCAGGGGCAGCAAGATGTGAAGCAAGAAGAGAGGACAAAAGCAGAGGGGGTCTGGTGTTGTGCAACAGTTTGACATTGATCAGGGTTGATCAACGATGACATGGCAGTCTATTGTCGCGTCCGTCCCCAGCGTGCAGCTTCTCCCACTCTTTCTGTCGTCTTTGTTTGCACTCCCAGTCAACTCTCCCCACACGGGCATGTCAGCAGTGTGTGTTACTGTTGCAACTGGACTGGTGTAAATCTGTCATGACGGCTCATCCTTTAGACTAAGCAGAATCTAATAAACCCGGTCATTGTATGGAGAAAAATTATGATGGTCTTGTAGTTTTTAAACAATTCCAATTTTGAATTGAAATTTGAAGAATTACAGAAATGCTTACTTCAAGACGTGTTGATATTAAACTTTTTAAGGGTCCAGTGCCTTACCACTTTAACTCCAGTGCCTTACCACTTTAACTTGACCATTTCCTTTTTATGCAACTAAATAATCTTTACCTCAACTCGACTACACTCTGGAGGAAATACTGTGCTTAATGCACTCAACCACCATAATTATCGGACAGCTTCAGTTACTTTATTTTCAGATTAAGACTTTAAATTCACAGAAGTTTTATTAGAAGGCAAGTTTACACAATACAATGCACCTTCATGCTGATGGTTTAAAGTATTTTTGCGCGTGACCATCTAATTAGAAGTGAAATCTTTTTCAGGCTCCTTGTCAACAATTCATTTGTCAATTACACCAGAGAGTGATTTCCCTTAAACTTCTCATATGGTTTAATTTTGTGTCTCTGCACATGACACAGAGAAGTCAAATGATCCTTAATTTTGCAAAAAGACAAATAAGAAATTTTTATAATGTTGTGTTGCTGCTTATTTTACTCTATTATTTCTCCCTCCCATTATGCATCATGGTCCAGCAGGTTTTATCATCTAACCACTTGCACCTTTGATTTGACCACTTCAAACAAGGTACATCAAATCTACCCACAACGGGACACTGCATAAATCTCAACACAAAAATACATCAGTCATGGGTGAGAAAATGTACTTTAAAAGTGTGGATGACATACAAGCTAATTAATAGACAGTTAAAATGTATACAGTGAAATCACTTGACATGATAAATGATAATGGTGGAAAAAGTATCAGTAAAATCAAGAAAATCATAAACAACATAAATGATACATTAAGAATATAATAAATTGATACGCTAAGATTATATAAAATGGGACACAATTGAAAAGTGCATTCATTGGAAACATGTCAGGCAAGTAGATTCATACAAGATCACAAAATGCTTTACAGGCAGGTAAAGGAATTTTGAAAACCAATACAGAAACTGTCAGGGAACTCATATAAGGAATTTAAGGTATGTGACCTAAAAAAAAACTGTTGGGATACTAAGAAGTGCATTTTATTAATAATACTTGGGATTTACTGAAAGCGGATTCTGGACAAAAGGATTTCACTCATTTTACACATTGCTGTGTTCTTGCTTTTACTCTAAGGAAATACACCTTCCAACACTGAAGGGTTGTATATTGATTAAGAAATGGGATCCAGAGACAAACTGTGAAGTACAGTGGTATAGTATAAGCAGTGAACGATGTCCTTTTTCTGAAAATAAAGAATGTACAAATATATATATACATATGTAACAGTAATCTATTAAATGTATTAATAGATTACTATTAATACATATTCGGAAAATGTATATCTTCGGACAATTTTTTTTCTTAGCAGTTTTAGGGATACTATCTGAAACTATTTTGGCTGACACATGTTATGCACAGGTGGTGTGTTATGATAGAGGTGATTTACGGCTGCGTAGCTGTGTGCAGTGGGCTGCGTTCAGTCTGGCTCAGTGTGTCCCAGCTGGGCGTGTTTCCTCTCTGCAGCCCAGACACTTCTCATTAAACGCTTCCTGAAGAGCTGAAATGAGTGGAAACAATCCGTCAAATGTACTTGCCCCTTCGGCCAAGTGGATATAAAAACAAAACATTGTTTGGTATTTACACTGATTTAATGTTTCATTAAATGTTGTTATTTTAAATAGGGAAAAGAAGTGGAATGCAATTTTAATGTGACAGCAAGCGTTTATATTTGCTCAGAGTGAGCAGGAGTAAAATTGTCTTTTTGAGTTTTGGTTTGTTTTCTAGAGTAGTTGATGCATTTTAAGATGATTCACTTCCTCCTGAAAATGTCAGACATGTACTTTGCGTTCCCAATAAAAGGAGACGCATAACAATTACAACCACACTTGCCCCAAAAAACAGGATGGGAAAAATTCTAAGAAAGAAAAAACTAACATTAACAAGAATGATAAAAACCATAAACTTTATGCGAAGAAAAGCCCACCATTCAATTTACAACAATCACATCGACCCACTGAATAACTAAAATGGAGGTAGGGACAAAACAAGCACGGAAAAAAAATGAAATAAAACCGTGATAACATTCTGTATAAAAGGCCAAGTCCCCTGGACATTTTTGTATTTTCTGTGTCTGAGGTCTTAAGATTTATGATTATGTTTCAGACAGTGGCCTGCAGCGTCAGTAGGATAGTGGTGGTCAAAGGCTTTCGTTTTATTGAACCATTGGTCTTGAGAGGAGCATTTCCTTTGTATGGCCTGTAAGGATTCAAACAGAGCAGGCTGTGGATGGAGGTGGTTTGTGTTGACCAGGTGATGTCTGCAGCACACAGGCTCCAGGTCCTTAATACATTAAGGGTAACGGTGGGGCTGTGGAGCTATATCAGTGTCTGAAGGATGGAATGACAGGTTGTAGTGTGGGTTTTTGTGAGGTGCTCTTGATTGTCGTCTAAATTGCATTCAGGACTCCTGCCCAAAATTTTTTTCCAACTTTTTGATGTATTCTCTCCACCAGGAACACATGTCGGTCAGAAAAGCAGTTTTTTGCCACACCTGCAAATTTGTAATGTCATTCAGTTTCATCTACCTATTTCACCCTCTTATCAGTTTCACACTTGGCATGTGTATTAATGGCCCAGGGGAGTGCAGTGTCGGTTTTGGTGCAATCTGAACACATGATACATTTAATATTGATAAACGACCAACACTCTGTGGCAGTCAGTGGGGATGAGGCAGCTGTTGACTGCACTGAAAGTATCTTCTTCTACAACCTTGTATGAACTATAAAAGTAGTGAACACCATTGTGATAATTTTATTATTTTTATTTCATTGTATCGGACTGAGACACAGCAATGCAGTCAAGGCACTAAGCAGTGATCTCCGTCATAGCAACAACATTCAAAGAATAATTTTCTTAAATAATAATCAATTGTTTGGCTATTTTTCTTCAAAGTAAAAGTACAACATTTGTTTTGTTATTGCAATGTTATATATCAGCCTGAATTACAATGCTTTTATTTTGAAACAATGTAAACTTATTGTTATGTTGAGTATTTAACTGACATGTGATGAAATCTCAGCAGATCAAATAGTTCAAAACATGAACAGTAATAAACCAAATTCAGTTCCCTTTTTTATAGAAGACATTGACTATAGATCTTGCAGATAAACCATAAACTTCACTCTGCACCATAGACTGTTTATAAAAATCTCTGCACACAATGTCCAGCCCAAACAATAAAGAGTGACAGTGTATTGTACAACTGTTTGAGGAGGACTCACTTATGACGAGGAATAATTCTGAAGTAGCTCAGGAGCATTAACACAGGACAAGAGAACCGGATTTTCCAAACAGGCACTGCTTGAGTATAAAAGTAATTTCAAAATGTACCCGTTTCTACTAGAACAGTTCAGTTATCATTATTAGCTTATGACAATATTGATAATGATAATAAAGGTATTTTTTACAGCACCTTTAATCGAGGAAAAGCAGCTCAAAATGCTTCTCAGTAGAGAAAGTACATGCACCAAGTGCTTCATGTGAGTTTTGGTCAAAAGGCACTATGTGAGCTGCAAACAACATATAGTATTTCATGATTTACTTACTCCATGTTCCAGTTTTGCTCAGCTATCAAATTCACTGTCTGATCGGAAAGAATGCAGCGACCTTGTTGTGAATATGGGTCGAGTTTATTAATGTTGGAAGCTGACAGTGACATTGTCAGGGAGTCGGAGGACAAGGCCGAGCTGAGGAGCGTACTACGCATTTGAAATGTGGACAGAGGAAAGGCCTGGTTGTTACCCAGGCAGCGGCCTCTCTGGACTGTGTGATCCTCTGTATGGAAGTAGCTACCCAAAATGCCCCTGCGAGACTTGTGGCATGAGGATGACACTGCTACCAATCTCCTTGACGCACACTCCGAAGTGGATCAAACAGTGCGTTTGCCAACTGCTGCAGCATTCCTGTAGGTTTGTGCAATTGCACTGTTCCTTGTGCGTTTTTGACTGCAGCTGAGAAGCCAGTGTGAGGACTGCATTCATCCAAGTAAAGGTCCAGTCATTTGTGAGAGCCAGCGGGCCAGGGCTAGGCCTGCTTGTGACTATTTGCTTTTCCAGCTGTTTCCTAGGCTCGCCCTGCGAGTGGGAGAGAAAGTCTGGTGTGTGTTTGTGTGTGTGTGTGTGTGTGTGTGTGTGTGTGTGTTGGTTAGGAGATGGGGATGGGGGCGATGGAGAGATTCCATACTTCTAGGAAGGAAGATATGAGGAAGAGAGAGCTACAGAGAGAGAGTGTGTGTCTGTGTTTGTACAGTTTAAGTGAGAGTGTCTCCTCTTCCTGTTATGCTGTAGTGCGTCTACACAGTGGAAACACCCCAGATAACTCAAGCACCATACAGTGTATGTTCTCTCTCTCTCTCTCTCTCTCTCATAAACACACACACACACACACATACACACATTGGCTGATGAGATCCTCTGTGCGCATGTGCTCACACAAACACGCCCATATGCCTGGCTGCCCCTCATATAGACTGATCCGCCTTTCAGACACAAAGCCACAAGGGATGGCCTAGATTCCAGCACATGCACACACAGGCAGGCTGAAGGAAGATATCATGCACACTTAGACACATGACAGTCAGGTATATAGATTGTATATGTACACACCCTGTTAGTTTACTTCAATATATTGAGTTTATAGTAACCCAGAGAGTCAACTGATTATCTACAGTTTAAATGTGTTTCTTTGTATTTGATGCTCATCAACACGGGATCCAGTGTTTTTTTATAAATAGTTGCAGAATTCAGATAGGACAGGCTAGTGTGAGCTGTGCAGAGCCACACTGCTTTAAAAGGGATTCAATCCATTTATTGAAGCAAAAACGTTTTTGAATCTCCCATGGCTCTTTGTCAGAGAATTTACTCACCACTGTATGATTATTTGTGCATTATCAGTTTAGGATGTGACATTTCCATGTAGGCATCTAGAAGATAATCCTAAAAGAGTAATGTCATAATTATGGCAGCGGTTCAATTAGCCGAAGGGAAGTTAACATTAGAGCCGAAGAGCTCTGACACAGTCCCTGTAATGGAAGTACAAGAATAAAAACAAAAGAAGAAGAAAGAAAACATGTTATATCAGTCAAATCTCTCATACACACATTTGTAGTTCCCACTTTTCCACTGTTATCTAGTCATGCAGACTTTATTAGTTTAAGTTGCCCAGGGTTACCAGCCCTGCCCACATTTTTGCAATCACAATAAAGTTGATATAAATAAAATAAATTATAAAAATGTGTTTTTATCATTTGAGTAAACAGATTTATACATGATCATAGTAAGTAGTGCATACACTGGGGAGGCTATAATAAGGTATATTATATTATAGTTTTGTTTTGTATAGTATAGTAGGGTATATACTCCTGTGTAGTGTACTGTAATGTAACACACTGTAATATACTGCACTTTTGTATAGTATCGCATAGCATAGTATTACATATTAGAATACACAACACTGTAGTATAGTATAGTGTAGTCTGCTATACACTATAGTATAGTAGCGTATAGTCAACTATAGTGTAATGCATATAGCACAGTATAGCATTATAGTAGGGTGTATCCTATCATATAGTATAGTAGGATATATACAATATAGTGTAGTATGTTATAGTATATTACAGTGCAGTAGGGTACATACTATAGAAAAGGGTATAGTACGGTGCATTAATGTATATAGTGTAGCACAGTATCATATAACATAGGTAGAAACTATAGTATGCTATTTTATTTTAAACTATTGATACACACAGGATAACAGCAGCTGTTAGCAGGGTGGACATTCCATGCATTCAACTGTGATCATTTTGTTGATGTAACTGTAACAACATCAAACTCCATGTGTGATGGATACATCTCCACTGCTTTACAACAGCTCCGTCAGAGAAGCCAGCAAAACGTATTCTTAGACAAGCAGCAGTATAAGTTGCATGCGGAACTCATTCAGACTGCTTTTAGAAGGGCAGGAGACATGATGACACAGTTGTTTTTAACGTTTAATAACAGCACGCCACATATCACATAATGAATGAGGAGGTTGTTTGTCTTTTTAAAGCCTTCTTTCACACAGCACAGAAAGTAAGCTTTAAAGAAAAACCCTAATCCTTTTACAGAGAACTCAAAGCCTCCAATAAACAGGCTTCAAGTTGCCTTTTTTCCATCTGTCAAAGAAAGGGGGTAATGTTGCTGGACTTATTTGTGTTCTCCGAAATGTAGGAAAGTTTGGGATAATTAATTGGCATGTAGTCAGCATGGCCATTCTTTTACTGAATATTTGTAACAGCATATGTCCAGTTTCCTTGATAACAAAAAAAAGACACAAAATTCAGCTCTTCCAGGCAGGACCGTCCTTAGAGATGACAAGACATGTTTTTTTTTTAGAAGAGAATAACTTCTAATTAAAGACTGGATAACTCACACACACAAACACACACACACACACAACCACACACACACTTTAGCAACAGCGACGCACGGCCCTATTTCATTGCCTCTGAATTCTTCCACCGAGCGGACAAATGATCTCTGCTGTGTCTTCATATATACACTGTGGACACACATGTTCTTGGTATGTGTGGACTATCAGTTACCACCAGCTTCCAGGACAGAGAGATGTGAGGAGAGCAGAGGATGGTGGAACTTTCATATATTATGTATAGGTGAATCATCAACAATTCACCTCAAGAAATAACTTTCAACATTCAATAGTATATCGCAACTCCTTGAACACATATGAATACACATAGATGTAAAAAAAATGCAATAATTGTGAAATGTCTCACCAGTGACATTTCACATATTACGCATAAGTTAATAAGCAAGAATTAATAATGAAAGATGACTTTGACATTCCAAAGTATTACAGGATTCCTAAAGCACAACTTTTATACATAATAATACTGATATTTATCATTGTGACATTTCATGTCTTTTATGTGTAAATCATCAATGATGATCATGAGAACAATGTTTAACATTTAAAAGTTCTGCAGAATTTCTCAAACCACAATGTTTACACTTAATGTTGTAAAATAAAAAGTAATAAATACAAGGGAATTTCTCTCAATGATATTTGACACATCGTGTAAAGGTAAATAATCAAAATTTCACAACGATATATAACTCAGACACAGGATTGCAGCATTCCTGAAACACGAATGTGTACAAAATAATGTTGTAAAGCGATATTAATGACATTTCTCAACTTTTCACTGTCTCTTTATAAATGCAAAAGTGTTGCAGAATTTGTAATTTTAAACATCATGTACAATTACATTTTGGACAATAAAAGAGGAGAAATAACTTTTTAACATCCAAACTCAATATTGTAAAAACGTAATAATAGTGACATTTCCCAACATCTCCCACTCTATATAAATGCAGACAAACAAATCCCCCGCACAACGCACGCAGCCCCTTATATCGCACATGGTTTTTCTTTGTCCACATTTTATTATTGCTTTTTCGATGACATTTATTACTGTGACGACTCAAATCAAATTGTTTACTACCTACCCGGGCCGCCTGCTACGTCACGACACACCCCTATATGGCAGGCAGGCAGCTGGAGACTGATCAGCTGCTCGGCCAATGGGCGCGGACTGGAGCCCGGCGCTCGGGCGCTGCGATTGGACGGCGGGGCTGGATTATATGTATGTATAGAAATGACTGAGTGCTAAAGCGGGGGGGGGCGGGGATTAGGGAGAAGTGCGGTCCTGCTGCTGTGTTGATTCAGATCGGAGAAAAAAACGGGACTAACAGGGAGTCGTGTTCGTCGCTGCTCGCGTGGATTAATGTGAGTGAATTTGCACTTTGCTGGCTCCGGCGGGGGGGGTCACTTTATGTCTTCGTGGGCTCTTTCTCGTGTGGGTCCTGCTGAGAAGTGCATTTCCAGGCCGACACACACACACACACACACCCCCCCACACACACACACAGACATACACACGCTGTTTTAGGCCAGCGAAGTGAGCCGCTGTAACGTAGCGCTAGCTATTTGTCTCGTGGTGCTGCAGTTATTTTGACATGACTGGAACAATGTGGCCAGTCAGCCCGGCCCTAGTGTCACTGTGCAGAGGCCATTTCACTGCAGCTCCTGCCACACAATAATTATAGCAATTCACCGTGTGTGAATATTAAAGGACGTTTTCGTGGCGTTTTTTTTTCCTCCCTTTTTCCGTCTACGTTGCGTCCTCTCATGTGCACAGGGGAACACAATCTGTGGGACGGCGGAACTCCGCTCAAAAATTGTGGCAATTGAATATGGCCGTGTTGTGTTGGCACACGAGCAAAGTAAAGTGACAGGACTCGAGACGTATCGTGGACATTCAGCTGCCTTTGTTTCATAAATTACGCCCACACGCGAGCCCACGCGAACTTTTACCGCTGCACTTCTGCTCCGCACATTGTCCGAACATTTCAACTTTAAGGTTGCCTTGTGTGTCAAGTGTTGCATCATGTGTAACTCGCGTGCCGAATGCCTCGCAAGACCCGGAGTGGTCGGTGGCGGGTCTAAAGTCCGACTCCCGGAGGTGTTTATCTGAGCCCGAGCGAGGCCACTTCTGAAAATCCCGGTTTCTTGAATGGAGTTTGGCGTGAAAGTGTTCGTCCGGGCAGCTGCGAGGGATAACGGGACGTCGCCGGGGCTCCTGTCGTCACCCAGCTCCCGGTCTGACCGTGCCATGGCGCTGCCTAATCACCCACTCCCCTCTCTTCTCATTCTCCTCTCTTGACAGTTTTGTTTCGAAGGGGAAAAGTTTTTCCAGCGTGGGGAGAGATTGTTTTTAAAAACCCGACTTCAACTCCACCGGCTCGAGGGGCACACGTTCGGCGACCCTGGCTGCGACAACACTCGGGCCCGCCTCCCCTCTGCTGCTGCACAAAGTGACGGTTGATATGCCACATCAGGTAAGACCCTCCGCAGGTGATGTTATTGTGACAGAAAAAGCAACCGGTTAGCAAGTCCCGAGCTAGCCGCCGCACATCAGCCACAAACGTGCGTCTTTCCTCTTTGTTTCCACGCTGCACTCGTGTTTACGTGCGTGGAGGCCTCATGGCATTTCGCGTTGCGTATTCATCTCGCATATCAGCAAACTTCCACTGCGGCCCGGCTGTGTTTTGTGTGAGTGGTGTTATTGTTATAGGCGGGTGCTTCCCTCCACATTCCACACGTGTATGTCTGCCTGCTGCAGGGCCAGTGCGCAAATCCCTGCCAACCCGAAAGCTCCTATCGAAATCGACGGTGTTATCGTGGTTTCCACGAAGCTGTGTGTATACAGATGGATGTTTCTGATGGGTTCATTTGGGGAGTACGGCGGTGCTGCCTGTCATTCTCCCTGGAGGTGGTCCGCAGCTGATGAGGAGGGAGGCTGCTCCTCTTTAGGCGGGGAGGACAAAGGGAGCGATTAGCATGGAGCTGAGAGGAGCAGAATGGACACGGGTTTTGACTCCAGTCACTTGCTACTTAGTTACTCAATAGTCCAATGATGTATCAAATCATCACCATCAAATACTGCGGAGTTGTGATAGAAAATGATAATCGTCTGTCGTATTTGATCAGAAAACATTAGCCAACACACAGGAGGATTTGTGGCAGGGCTGTTGTATCCTGCTGCATTATTTTAATTAAGGTGTGCCCACTAAATTAGCTAATGAGTGTAGATACATTTATTCACTGTTTGTCACAGCATTGTCCTGTCCATTAACTGGATTCTCTCTGTTTACACTGAAGAACTTGACTTAAAATTTAAGATTGGTATGACATGGGGGGATTTCCTCACTGAGTATGCAGAAGGAAAATGTTGTATCATCAATTTATTTTATTTTACTAACTTTCAAATGGAAACAGAAAATGTATAATGGCTGAATGGAAGCTTTGGATGAGTCATGGTGCCATGCTACATTTACCATAACAGCAGTCGTGGAGAAATAACTGACGATAATAATTCTAATATATAATGCTTCGTTGGGTAGGACATGTAAACAAAACTGTGGCTGCGTCTTGAAGCGCTTTGGGAAGCTCCTAAGCTTCAATTGACTTTGCATAGATGTTGTGCCACAGTGGAGCGATTTCCGAGTTGCAGATTATAGGTTTTTGTCTGAAATACTCCCAAACAACAGAGGATCCAGTGCAAGGGTTTGTAGCTGCATCTTGCTTTGGTCGGGGGCAGCCATCGTTGCAACGTGCTGTTTTTGCAAAATCAATCAGTTTTGTGGATTGCATTGCCTCTGCACTAACTGTCCTTTTTAAAAATAAAACTCATGAATTGCTTGGCTAAAAAACCTCATTCTTTTTTGCTCCTCCTTGAGACCTCAACAATATACGGGCAAAGTTTGTATGAATCTTAGGAACCATGGACAGGAGTGGACAGGACTGTGTGTTGACAAGTTCAACTTATTTTATTCTATTCTGCATCGTATGACTCGTATCCTACACGTGTACAGATAAAAGCAACTATCTGTCAGGAGTATTTTTTCTTTTTGTTTGTTCATACTCTTTATGTTACAGTTTGTAGAGTTTAGGTGGATATTCTATGATCCCAAATCAAGATATCAGTGGCTAATGCCCATGATAAAATTATTTTCACAGTGAAATTTTGTTTCACGTTGAGGCTTGAATTTAAACAAAACCATCAGTCTTGCTTTGAATGATAAGTACTATTTAGTTAAATCCGTTTGCAGGGATATATCTGTCTTAAAAATAATAATGGGGATTATGTGAAAAGGGGTTTTCCCCCTTTTCAGCATAGTATGTGAAAACACTGCTTTGTTCATGGTGACTTAAAGGGACGGTTCCAGCCTTCTTTTTTGTAGTGTTAACGCCACTTACTTTGATGAAAGACAATGCACCTTTGTTCGATTTGACACAAGCAGGAGATTATAACCTTTTTGTTTTGTTCTTTGAGAGACATGTTCTTTTTTTCTCATTGTGGTCTTGTTACACTATTTGTATGTTTGCTTGGTTTAGCACTTTGTGATTTTACATGGTAGCTGAACTCCTACATTGAGTAAACACACAAAAACACTTCAACCTGCAATAACATGATTCACTGACCACTTACCTCCTACTGCTCCCGGCCAAAAGTTTCTATTTCAAAGACTGGATGGTTTCATGTTGCCAGTCAAAGAACATACAGTACAACATGCACTGGATCTTTGGAGTCAACATGTTGATCACAGTTCTATCAGTCTGGAAATAGCTGGAAAGGGACAATCACACTGTCACACAGGAGAGGAAGACCTCACCAAAGTCTTTATTTTTTCTTCAGTGGTAAAGTGAATTTAACCGGCATTCATTTCCATGTCAAATTACTCCTTTGTAGCCACAGGTTTTTATCGGCTTTAAAGCATGGAACCCAGGTGGACACAAAACTCTTTGCCTTTTCAGTCACCACCGTTGGTAACTTCTTTGTCTCTGGTACACGTTCCATCTGTCTCCATTCAAGCAAAGCTACCATATCATTCAGTTGGTGTTGAGTGTTTTGAAGCTAAGGTAAAAGATAAAGGAGTAAGAAAAAGTTTTCTGGCACATTTGTGATTGAATGTGACGCAACAAAAAAGAAAGTCAAGCTTATGTACTTAAAGTAGGCAATCATGTTTTAGCAGGTTTTCCCTGTTTAAAAAACCCACATATACATGCTAAATCTTGTGTAATAAGGCTGTAATAATGGTGTAATAATATCTTTCACTGTGTTGATTCTTTCATATTAAGCTTCCCTCCAGTGTAAAGGGCCTTTTTCTGTAATGAAGTGCTCATTGGAGCAAATAATGCCCGGGAGGTTTGTATTCTGCTTAGTTACAGGCGGGTTGTAAAATGATCACAGATGCATATGGGCCTCAGATGCACAGGGCCTCAAGGTGCAGCACACTTTTTTTAAAACATAAGCGAATTCCCGACAATATGGAATTCTTGAGTGCAGTCGTTATTGAACACACACACACACATTCACACATTTGCACCAACAGGTCTGCACACCTACACACTTTGTTGCCGTGAGTTAAAAGTTTCCAGTGTTTTTGTTTGGTTCATGGGTTTAAAGACGGTGCTGCTCCTTAGTTGCTTTTAAAGTCTTTTTTTTTTAAGTGATTTGTAAATACAATGCAAATAGAACAGTTGTTTGACAGTTAAGACTGTTTATTCTGTTTGATGAAAGGGATCATAGAAACAAACATTTAAAATAAGTCGTGTTGACATACGAAAGGTGAGTTCTATCCTGATATGACAGCGTTTCACACTGTTTAAATCTAAGTGAAGCAGCTGCGGGGCGAGGTTATGATGAGCTCTGTCTGCCTGTTGAGAACTGCATGCCCGTCACAGGAACATTTACAGCTATAGCAGAATCTCTTGGTGTAATGTTGAGTTCTGTCTGCCAATAAAAAAGCGTCCATTGGCGGACAAGTGGGCCAATGATGTGGCGGGATTTCTCCCAGCACTCACTATGATTGGTCCAGCTATAAGAGACAGATTTGTTATCAATGCAGTTGTGAAAGAGAGACAGCAGGACAACAAAGGACGAAGCAAAGGCATCTGTCTTACAAAGCTCTACAATGAAGCTAAACTAGACACCTTTTTATGAGAAGTGGAAACATCTTCACGGTGCATTAAGAAACTGTAGCGGACAAATTGCACTGGGGTGAGCTGCCCGTTTCTAACCCTTGCCTTTTGATGGAATAATTAATGCGATACACTGTCTGTAAAAATAACTTGAAGTTACAAAAGATAAAATTAAGCAACAATGTCAATTAAACCAGAGAAACAAATATAGATGGAAGATGAGATACAACTCTTTTTCTTTATTAGAAAATTCTTATTAACATTCATGCAAATATCTTATAACAATCCAAAATACCCTCAAAGCAGTATTTCTTATTTATGAGAGCTACAGTGATTTAACATTGTGTGGCAGAATATAATATAATATGTATTGTCTCACATTATTGTAACATTTGCCACCCCAACACAAAATATGCTGTTTTTCATTGTTTGCTATAACTACTGTTCAATCTGTCACTTGTGTGATAAACCTTTCCATGAATTATAAAAGACTGTTCTGCCCATAAGTATTGGTGGTCACATGATGGATTCATGCAGATACTGTTTTTTGACAACTGTGTTTAATCAGTTTGTGATGCTTGGGGTTATGTGGCTCTCAGTGATTTTATTTATCTTTGGAAAGCTGTGATGTTTGTTTGTCTTGGTCTTGTCCAGAGTCAACGCTGTGGTTATGGGTCTTCAAAGTTCAGGCAAATATTTGTATACTGATTCCAGTTTAATCTGCACTGATCATCTCAGATTTAGATAATCCCCTGTAGCAATACATTGTCACAGATGGAAGCTCGGGCTCAGCTTGGGATGTTTTAAAGCAACTGGTGATGTATAGGGATGTTCTAACCAAGTTTTTTTCAGTTTGTCCTAAATCCCCATCTAAAGTATTTATCATTGGGCATATCCAATTCTGAGTCCGATCCAATACCTCTATTCAAGATTAATCAACTGTAGAGTTATCTTGACATAACAGCTGTGGCTACTAAATCTGACATACCTTATTTTTCACATTTCTACTTGCTACAAGCCGTAGAACTCCTCTGTGTCTCTTTATTATTTGTATGTTTTCTGCATGTTTATTTGTTGGGTAAAATTGTAAATAAAGTTCAATCGGGGAAATGATGGGGCCATACTTTTTTGACTTTTTGCCCTCACAACAGAGGTTATGACCCATATAATTACACATACAGATTGTTGTCATTCAACTAGCTCTGTATGGTGTTGTCTTTTCTCTTGAATTTTCCCCTTTGTCTGTTCAACCATGGTGTTCACACTGACCAGTTTCTCCTCTGCCAAATGGGGACTCGTCACCCACCCCCTGCATGGTAAAGTCTTTTTTTCCCCCAGGAAAGACCTACCAGACACCAGTTGCCTGCAATAGCTAAATGTAAAAGCTTTCCTGAACTGGTCAAAGGTTGAATCATTACTTTGGAATAACTCTGCAGTAGAGAGGAGATAAAACAGACGTTTGTTTTTTTGTTCTTTATGACATTCACATGTAACACATTATTCCTTTTTGGTTATTCCTGCAGCCACAGTCTCCTTCTCGCCTCCTCCCTCTTTAATGTGAATGTGCTAAACGGGGGCTAATGGATTCCTTATGGGAGGTACTTGTGTAGATGCAAAGGCTCTGGTGTTGTGGCTGGGGTGATTAGGTCTTGTTTGAAGTCCCTAAGGGGCTTGGCGAGATTAAACGTCAATAGCTGCTCACCTCACTGTTTAAGGTCACAAGACACCATAGGAGTTGTGCTCATGGACTTGGAAGTTCCCAGGCCTTAACAACTGAAAATCATGGTGGTGGTAAACCTAGACATAGAACATAGCGATCACAGGGTTTGTGCAGCAGGTTGTGGTTTATGGTAACTAAACGCAACATGAACACTGACAGGGTTCAGTTCCCATGGAACAAAAATGTATTCCCTATTGGAAATGAAAGGCTATTTAGACAGAGAGATGGCGTTTCAAGCAGTTTGATTCTTGTTGAAATTCATAGCCTGATTGTGGAGTGTTTCTCAAAGAGCCATTTTTTATTTCATGCAGTTTTCAAGGGTAGGATGGGTTGAATATGGGATACACCTCTGGGTAGTGCTGTGCAACTTGGCATTGAACAATACATCAATTCAAGGATTGCATAGATGTGCCTAGAGATAGTGAAACTTTGGAATACATGGATTTCTTATTTTCCTACTCCTGAATTCTATCAAATTGGCTGCAAGTACTTGTTAGACTGACTAAAGATAAAGCATAGGCCCAGTTTTCCTTTAGCAGGGTCTTGTGGGGCTTAACGTGCAGCTTAAATGATTAACAAGAGACTAAAATCACCATCAGTCTGACTCTGCAGAGGTGAATCAGATAACAAATCTGAGTTGGCGTTAAAGTGACAGCTACTTATTGAACCTCAAGTCTGAAATTCATAAATTGATGTGGCCCAACAAAGGTCAGACTTATTGACATATAGTTTTATAGTAGGGGTTCAGTAAATGTCAGGAAAAGTTAGTTTTTCACCTTTGTCTCCCAGCGAGGTTAATGTAGTGAGAAATTTGGTCACAGGTTGGTCAGAGTTTAGTCATGCAACTTGGATGACATGATGGGAAAGCCTTCAATTTTACTGTTGGAAAAATATGGACAGATGCTTGCATTTTCTCAGGTCACATAAAGAGCAGGTCTATGAACAAGTAGCAATCTAAGTCTCCCTGCATTTTTATTTAGCTTAATTTGAATCAGACTGGCAAACTCCAGGCTAAAGATATTTCCCTTATAACCATCACTGCCTTCTGTGTGGATAAATGGACTCTGTTTCCATTGATTTAAATGGAGGCTTTTAATTAGACTGATGTGCGACTCGGGTTGCATGTGTTTTACTGCCACACTAAAAGCACAGCTTGCTCATTAGTGCAGTCACTCATTAAACCTGGAAGTGTGTGTTTGGACACGTATGAAGTTTCCTGAGACTTGGAGTGGAGAGTGACAAGGCCCTTTTGAAATGGTCTGTTCAAGATGGCTATGTTGTGCCTTAATTCCACTACCCCGGGATGAAACGGTTACTGGTTTGATAAAATTCCTGAAAGTAAGTATAACCGTGTCAAATTGATCATTTACCGAGGTTTTAAAGCTGGTAAAAGCTATCCAGCATTCACCACAGTACGCAGCGCTAGGCCTACAATCCACACATTTCACCACACAAGCCTTGATAGATATATATAATGACACTATTGATTTTATCATGTATTATTAGTTAATACATTTGTTATATTTTTTTGGATGGCTGCTCTGGCTCCTATGAAAATCCTAGAGGAAGTACAATTTAACATACCGCAACAATACTGATAATCCTGATCATTTTTGTCACTATAATGGTGATACAAAATATCATACCGTTTCATTTCTACAAACACGTCTAATGGGGGGTTATTCCATGGAATGAACATGATACATCTTTTTAATTTGGGAGCTTTTTTTTCAGACTATTGGAGGAGCCAGCAGCTGCTCTCACACATAACATATGGTAATCAAATCTTCCCGTGACGTCATCTTTTAGTATCATTCTTCCAAAATGGGGCCCTGACATTTCTGGATGTTTTTGAGGGAATTGCCACGGAGTGACGAGGAAACATTTGTCTCCTTGTTGCTCGCTCTTTCTGTGTCTGTCTGTTGAGGCCCCAGTGTAAGGGGCTTTCAGCGAGCTGCTAACCCTCATTCTCAACCTTCCCCCCCCCCCTCCCTTCCTCATTTTGTCTTTCCTGATGTCACTGTAGCACAGAAAGGGAGAGACCACCCCCGAGGGTGATTGGTTGTAGCTCAACAGGCCCCCCACAGAAGGCTCCTCCCCTCTCATCCTGTTTGTGGGACATGTTGAATCTGAGAGTGTTGTGGATGACTTGGCAAGAGGCTACACACACACACACCCCGACTCACAGACACACAGACACACGGTTCAAGTCAATATGTTGTCACTATATACATATTTCACGCCTCTATCGTTTTGCTTGCATCTTTTTGAAACGTGTACGTTTACACACACACACACACACACACACACACACACACAAATCCACTGCGATTCTTTCCCTTTTAGGTAAAGATGTTTAAATTAAACAGTACTTCCCATATTTTTGACAAACAAGATTTGACATCTGCTCTTACTTTTCTCATTGGTTTTAAAGTCCGTGTCTGTAGAAATGTTTTATAAGCGCTAAACATTGGCTTTATGAAATCTTGTTTTGTCCTCTCTTTTTAAATCTGCTTTAAAGAAATCCTGACTCTCAATCTAAACGTGTGTGTCATGTTTTATTTCTCATTTATGAAAGGCTATAACAGAGCTTTCCAGAAAAGACAAATGTGTGTCCTGTAAATAAAATAATGCTCAATGCATCAAAGTTTGTATTAATTAATCAGTGGCACTAAAACACCAAGAACATTCAGGGTCACAATGAAACCATAAAAAAGGGATTGGAATTTCCAGTCAGTGTGAGCATATTATAACTAGATACCAAACTAGCATTAATGTCAGATAGTTGTGATCTCTGTGGAATTTAAATGGGTATGACATTATTGAGGTAAAAACCCAATGGATTAATTTCATGATCTTTCTTTGTCTCACATCTGTTTTTAACTTCTTAAACTGCTTTATTCATTTGCACATCAACAATCCTTTTTGTTCTCTTTCCCTTCTCTTTATATCACCTCCTTTATCTTCTGTTCATCCAGCTATTGTACGCTTTGTGTAGCATGCTGCACGTCTTTCTTTTAATATGTCATGTCCTCCTTAGGAGTATCAATGACCCCCTTCATGTTTTTTTTATGAGGTTCCATAAAGCTTTTCATATCAGATATTCCTATATATTTATCTAAATTCACAAAGTTCTAGTTTCATTACATTAAAAAAACTATTTTGTTATTTATTACGGCAGCTTTAATTATGAATTCCATCTGGCAGATATTAACAAGTATTTTTCATTAGTTCATTTTAAGTTTTTAATCTCACCTTGTTTTACCCCTAGCTTTTCTTATTTTAAATAAAGGATTTGCTTTAAATTTGTATTTATTCCGAAGGCATATTTTGCAAACATTTTTTTTTTTTTTTTTAGTTGGAATGTTTTCTGGACTTCTGCTTATTGTAAATTATTCATTATTCACATTCATATGTGGATATTCATTTTAAGATTTTAAAGAATACAAAGAGAGATATGCAGACATGCAGAAATGTTTGTCTTTATTGCTTCACCTCAGGTGGTTAAAGTAAGTTTTATTTGCATACTTGTTCACTGTCAAATGAAAACAGGATGGGATTAATGCAACACAGATTTCTCTTTTTTAGCTATGGTTACAAAATTGGTCTTAAATCAAATTCCTGGTAGCAGTAAAGTCTTAATTTGCCTCTAAACTCGTTCCTCTTACAGTCCGTCTCTGCCTCATTTCTATCTGTTGTCGTTTTCTCTCCTCCCTCCCCTGCACCGCCAGCATTTTACGCTTGTTATTGTCTTCTCTCTGAACCACTGTCTCTCTCACTGTGTCCTTACTTTTGCATACTTCTTTTTTTCCCTTGTTATGGGGTTTCCTTCTTTTTTTCCCTCTGTTCCGTTCCCTGTTTTCTCTCCTGCTGTGTGCTGTATTATGTAGCATTTAAGACTATTTGCTTTTGGCAGGAGCTGTAGTCTGCTTGGGACAGATTTGCTTTAGTGTTGAGCTGAACCTAGACACAGACACATACAGTCTCTTTCTATAATATTCTGCATTCTTCTGTGGATATGAATATTTCTTTTGAGTTTGTTGTTGCGATGACTGTTTTTTGCTGTTTAAATTATTTTGAACTGCTCTGACATTGTTCGATGGGCTGATTGGACGGCTCTGCTTCATCAGTGAAGAGTGGCTTTAGCTCTAATGAAGTTATATTTTAATAATCACATGCAACAGTATAATGGATTTTATTTTGATGAAAGGCTCTGTGAGCCAAAGGGGATTGAAGTTATTTAAATCTTACAGAGTGAGAAGATTAATAACATATATTGTGTGGTCCTGTTTTTAAAATAAGTAATGAAACAGTTTACATAAAAAGGTTCCTTATACCATGATCTCATGTGTTTTAAGCTTGGTATTAATTGCGTAAGTGCAGTCTTTTTGATAAATTAAGAAAGGAGGAATGCCAGCTATTTACTTCAACTTTTCTTGGTCTGAAAACTGGGGTTTGGGCTCCTTGGGCTGCAGGGAATTTTAACAGGTATTTTTCATTTCATCATCAATTTATTTAAGTAAATCAATTGATCATTTGTCAGAATGACAAAAGGATATTATAGTTATTAATCTGCAGATTTATCAAAAATAATATAAGTTGCAGCCAGAGCGGGATGGTTTAATAAAATAAATACGGTCTATGTGAAGCAAGAGAGGCAAAGCTTTATTTATTAAGCTGTTTCGGCTGTTAAACAAGGTTGGAGAGAGAACACAGCGTTTTTGTGAGTGTGTGGAGCGGTCGACACCAGTGCTAAAAACATGAAGAGAAAGCGAAGGCCACCAAGGCTGATCTCATAAACTAACCCTAACCCTCACTGACCATTACCTTTAAACTGAGCACTCTACGACATTTGCTGTTTGCAGATGAGCCTGATGGGCTGTGTAGTTGGCAGCATAGTGACTGCAGCCACACCAAAAGGAAATAAACTGTTTTTATACTTTAACATAAAATCTTTCTACTTTCAACCAGAGAAGATTGCAATATATTTTTTATCTTCTACCTGCGGACAACTTAAACCAAAGCACACTTCGAAGTGATCCTACAATTACTTTGTTTGGAAAATAAGATTTGAATAGGTGTTTTGATATATATATAGCAGTGTGTTTACATTTTGTGTCTGTATTTAATAAAGTGCACCCGTCTCTCAGCAGCTGGTTCTCCGGCAGGTGGTCTGTTTACCAGGCTGGCTCTCACTGCACTCTGACTTTCACTTATCCTCCATCTATCCTTTGTTTACACGGCACATTCCCAGTATTTATTAGCACCTTCAAGGAGGTTACATTTTGCTTTATGTACTTTTTTATTAGCAGGATTACACAAAAAATATCTCACCGATTTTCATGGAACCTTGTGGAGGGCTGGGATATGACCGAAGAATGAAGCCATTTAATTTTGGTGTAAATCCAAGAATTATTTTCTCACTTTCTTTAACATTGTGGGATAGGGTGTTTTTCAATATTTTCATGGATTACTCAGCAAATAATTCATGGATCATGATGAAACATATCAGGACATGTTATGGGGACCAATATTTATGAGTGTGTGCAATTGACTGTTGGGCCATATCGGTGGAACGTGCTCTACTGAGTTCCATTTTAGATATATTTGGATATATTTTGCAGGGCCTTTGCTCGATGTTCCCTCTTCTAGTGTGTGTGAGACATGCTTTTGGACCTGTCAAAATATAGTTGCGTCTGACACGTGGCATGTGGATGAGAATTGTGTCCACGTTGGTCGCTGTTTAGGAATGTGTGAGTCATTGCATGTTTGGATCTGCCATGCTTGTCATGGCATAAACATGTGTGTATCTGTCAATAGAAGTGACATACTATATGGTGTATGTGTATATATCTATATCTATATCTATCTATATCTATATATAGATATAGATATATATAGATCGATATATGTATATATATGTGTGTATATACTTGTTTTTATTTTTGCCCATGCTCTGTGTGTGTTTGTCGGTATCCAGTGTGTATGCTGAAAGCTGACACAGCTGTTCCACAGTAACTTCACTGTTTCTCAACACTATCTACAGTTTCACTCTCTGGCTCTCCTCCATTCGACTCTTGCCACTTCCCTCTATCACAGTTTTTTCCCTCCCTCTCCGTCCATCTCAGATTTTTGCACTGTGTGTCATTCCATTAGACCACCTGTGTAGATTCATTGTACCAACGTGTTTATAGCGTCTCTTGATGTGTTTACTAATGGCCATTATGGCGTCCTGAAGCCTATAAAGCTCATCTTTGCCAAATGCATTCAGAGCACTGGAACGTTTGTCCTTTAAAAATAAAGTGAACATTGTCTAACCTGGATAAACAGAATTTAATCACACTCATTTTAAAATGCTGGTCAGTGTCAAATTCATTTTATTGTGCAATATAGTCTCACGATTAACTATCACCTCCTTCAGACCCCTAGTGTCAGTTAAATCAGGAACATATACAGAGAACCCATGACTGTGACCCCAATTAATATCAAGCATAGTGGCACAGTTTCTTTGTTACTTTATTCACAGATTGTCTGGTTTTGATAGGGCTGAAATGATCAGGAGAAAAGCATATGGAGCTCATCATGGTATTACACTGTCAAGGATAGAAACCATTTCAAAAGAAAATGTGCCATTAACAGACGCATATTTTTAACCATTTAGAATTGAAGCAACATTGTAATTAGGTGGGTTGAACTGGTAATTGTGACAATGAATGGACCTTGATTACTTTGTTTCCTTCCATATCATTGTCATACCAACAGTCTCTCCTCACAAATGTTAATGTCAAATGTTTGTACTACAGTGACACTCTTTATAATGTTATCAATATGAAAATGGAAATATGAATCTGTTTGTTTCAATTTGATGCATATTTGGAATACACAGATTGAAAAATAAAAAAAAAAACTACAAGGGTACCATTATCTCAGGCAGGAAAAGTGGAGCCATACATGTTAAGGAAACGAAGATGTCAAAAGAGCTTTTGGTGATAAGGTGTTGACCTGCTGTAAACCCAAAATTTGATCTCCTCAGTGGATTCAATATTTTTTGTTCTGCTTCCTCCTGTGCCAGCTTTATTGCTCCAGATATTTCTGCGTTGTTGTGAGCAGAGAATCTCCTGCTGCGTTGTTCACGTGTGAAAAGCAAACTCTGAAGACAGTCCGGACCCCACTGTGTGAACGTCCCTCAGAGGTTTCAGCTTGAACACTTTCCGAGGCTGTTTACATCCATATTGGGTGAATCGTGCACAGTGGAGCAGGACAATGAAATTCGACACACTGCAAAAACAAACGCTGAGCGTGTTTTTTACTATTGTGGCCAAATAGTAGAATATTTTGGACTGGTCAAGTTAGGTCGTCGGACTTCTTTCCAAGTGAAAATATTTTTCACAAAGTAGAAATCCAACTGAAGGAAGCAGGGAGAACAGATGCCTGGCTTAAGCATTATCTGAAAGGATTTACACACTTCTCAGCGGACTCATCACACTGTACTGTACTTATTTGATAAACTATTTATCAGCAAAACAGATTTTAGCTGTCACAAAATAAATGTAAATTCAATGTCACTGCTGTTTTATCTTTATTTAATTGTCCAAAGATCCTAAGAAGGAAACCCAGCAATACTCAGTCGTGGTAAAATAGATCCTTTCAGCCCTGTCATCCAGCCTGAGGGGCCCCTGAGCTGGCTTCGAGCCAGTGGCAGCAGGGAGGTGAGGTGCTTTAATACACCTAAGCCAGGAAAGGAAAGTGTTTACACCAGACTGAATCAAACAGTGGAAACAACTTTTGTGACTAGACTGACAGAGCGAATAACGATAACAGTCTGCGTTGTCTCATAAAAGCTGTGGGCCTCGACAACTTGTGCAAACAGATTTGAAGTAACAGATTTTATGATAAGAATAAATTGTCTAATATTTAACATAAGTTATGTCAGATGTGTTTCCATTGCTTGAAGTAAAAAAAATTTGAAAAATCCCCACTTCCATATATATTGACAAAACATTTGACTCAAAGGAATACATCTAAATGTAAACAATTCTCATAATATCCTTTCTGATATGATTTTATTATCAGTGTTGCACCTTTGCATTCTGTTTATAAACCTGGTAAGTCTCACATTACTGGTGAACATATATCATGTTTGGCCTGTAGCCAGACATGATTCTTGGGTTGTCGATTCTTGAGTTGTTAGGTAAGTCTCTCCCCCCGCCCATAAGTTATGTAAAACTTCAGTCAGTAATGTCTTGTTTTCTGAGATGTTAAATGTAAAACAGTTTGTGTTTTTCTCATAATTAATCATTGATTTCTATGCAGATGAATTGGTTATATTTTCCCCTGCGGTGCTGCTTTGCAACAGCTGTAGCGCTGTAGGATTTATGCTCTTCACGCGGTGCTGACATTGATAAAATGACAAAATGAGTTTATAAATTAAAGCATTTCCTGAGGTCGTACTTTGGCTGAGAGGCTCTTAAAGTTAACATTGAGTTCAGACAAAAGAAGACGTGCAATATTCATCAACAATGTGTTACGTTATATGCTGACATGGGCAGAAAGCATGTAAAGGCCTGGCTGTGTGAAGGCTAACTCTGTTGGTAAATGTTGTTTAGGTATGAAATGAACAGTCTGAAGAAACCAAAATGTAGGGGGGGTTTTATTGTCAACATGTGTCATACTGTAAGTATGTTCATGATGTTGGTGATATCAGTTATTTCTTTAATATCTGCCCTGAGTCTTAAAAAAAAGATATTTATTTAATAAAGGTATGAAGAACTCAGTTCTCACTCAGCCGCACATTTCTTTTCTACCCAGCCTCCCTTCTGGCAGCTTTGACTAGAATCTGCATCACTTACATAACGCTGTCATTCCACGGATGCCTTGCAAAAAAAACTTTTTTCTTTCACCATTTGTCTTTGAATCGAACTGTTGTTCATTCTTTAAGAGCCAGTGCAGGCATTAAAGATGACCTGTTGATTCTTCTTTCATGGTTTTCCCTGCCATTATAAGACTTGTGAATAGAGCTTTAGCATTGTTGTTAAGTGCTCAAACAGAATGAGCAGAAGCAACTGTGCTGACTATGCTGTGTAAAGTAGATTGGGTAATGCTGCACACAGTGTGATAACAAAAATACCCTTTCATCTAATCCATCCATCAAACTGCTTATCCTTTATTGGTCCCAGGGGGCTGGAGCCAATCCCAGTTGATATTGGGCGAGGGGGGGGATACACCACCAGATTTGCCGCCCACCACATACAGAGAGAAACAACCATTTACATGACTCCACACAACTCCATATAACTCCACAGGGAAAGACCCAGTTAAGTTAGAGATCTCTTATGCTATTAAGATAATGTAAACAGGTTTTGGTTCATTATAAGTTTAGATGATGGGAAACACTGTAGTAGTAATCACAATAATAATGTGGTAGCCTGACTCAACTGACGGAATTAAGCTGTACAGTAAATCTCAGTGCTGGTGTGTATATGTGCACACATACATGTCTCTGTAAAAGTGTATATGTGTACACAGCCACAGAAACCGAGAGAGTAGTTTTGTTTTCCAAGGATGTATGCTAGTTTACCCAGAGAGGAAAAACCACGCAACAAACAACAGCCACAAGTCATACATGGGGTGATGATTTGTGCTCCTTCTCCGCATTCTCTTTCTCTTCGGTTGTGGTTTCTGTTTTCTGCAGCTCTGTGATTGCAGTGATCTGGTGAAGACCTCATGCCTGGTTCGGAAATACAAGTCATTCAGCCTCTTCGGAACATGCACTACACAAATGCAAGTGATTACACACATAAATCCATTAATTCCAGCACGTTGGCAGAAGGAAACAGATGAAAGCATCACTTGACGTCTGCACACACACTTTGCTCTGTGTGATCCCTCCCTTGTTCCATTTGTTTACAGTTGTGCTGGTGACCGCAGAGTTGAATCTGTCACTCAGAATCAGTTACTACTTTCACATGTGGTGATTCAGACCGCCTGTTTAAAAAATAAAAGACAGCCATCATTGACAGACGTGTATGTTATGGCTTCACCAAAGACTTGATCCACAAATCCTGTTTTGACAGTTGCTTGTTCTGGTGATTATGCGTTTGTGTTCTAATCATAGAAATGTGAAAGTTTGGTTGGTGGGGTTCTTGCATGTCAGGGTGTGCCATTGTCTCTAATGCCTCAGTTTTCCTTCTCTCATTTTTTTGTTTTTCTCTCCTTGGTCGTATTTCAAGGACAGCAGATTTGCCAAGGAAAATAATCCATAAAAGCAGCGGCAGAGATGACAGCTTCAATGACATGTCTTGCAGAGAACTTAGTATTTTTCAAGAAAATTATGACATTCTATTTTCATACAGAGGAAGTCTGGATATGAAACCAGCTAAAAATAAATTTAGAGGGAACCAATTTAAATGAACAACAATAAATTTTGTTCCACGGTACCTTTCTTGACACCCTTTGGCACTGTCCAATGTGTCAACGGATCAGTCTTTAAAGTAAAACCAAGCGTTGGAATCACAAGACACAAACGCCTCAATAGAACATATATTGGAAAAAAAAAAGAAGTTCAAAATTCTGTTAAATGGCATTGACACCTAACATCCAAAATCTTTGAACGTTGTATGTTCGAACTGTTGGGTCGTGTCGAGTTGACGTCCATGTTTAATGTTTAATATTCACAACCTTAATGCCATTTTTATGGAGACACCCTTTAGACAATGCGGTGTAGGACACTAGGGTTGATTGGTGTAATGATGCAGGTTTGTTTATCACATTTGTCTCCCTTTCTTGTCTTCTTGAAGCATCATCAACCCATGCTGACTAAAAAAATATTTTCCAGTTTCTATTCTTGCTGACTTTATCTCAACTTAACAAATATCAAGTATATCTACTGAGAGCAGATAATAACTATATGTATTAACTGAAATGCAAGAATGAAACAGAGCTCAACAGGTGAGTGTTTCGCTTACATTTACAACTACAAATAGATTTGTGTGAACTATAGAATGTGTTGCATCGGTCCTGCTGCATCAGCCAGTAAAAATGTGAGATGTTATTTGGTCTCATCAGTGAATGATTATCTTCAAGCTGTAGGTAAAGACAGGAACAGCTGCGCCTCAACTAAAGACAACTAAAGAGTGTGAGGAGATTCTCGATGATAACCGTACAAATGTAATTTTAAATCGGTATGTTAGCATAAACCCGGAAGTCCAGATCAACAAACGATATGAAAAAGAAAGAGGACTTATAAAGCCTTAGCTCTGGTGAAAGTGGTAGCTTGAGTCCGAGGGACAGCTGCTGGGGGGAGGAGAGGAGACTGGGGGAGGAAATGTAAATGAAACTGCATTGAAAACCAAGGGATGTCAAGTTATGGGTAAGAGTGAGGGACGGAGAGAGAGCGATATCATGACAGAGGGATGAAAGGGAGAAGCAGGCTGTGCAATATGAGCAAGAGAGAGCTAATGTAATATTATCTCTTCTGGACAGACCGTTTTAATAAAGTGTTCTTGAGATTGGCTGCGAACTGCGAAATGTTTTTCCCTGGATTTAAAACTAGTCAGGACTAAAACTCATATAACCATCATTGTACTGTGTATGGTACTCTCTGGTTTATTTTATTGCCTGAAGTAAGTCAATGATTCAAACCATCAGTTGCAGACCCATCAGTCAACAGTTCAAGTCGAGCAGAAGTATTTTCCTTTTGTCTGTCACTGAGCAGTGCTCTTCAGGGGCGATTTCATTCCTTAGAAGTAGCCGCAAACTGAACGCTGTTGCTTTGATGCTCCTCCCTTCTTTACCTAAAGAAAATGTCTGATAGGTATAACTGAGGGCGAGTCTGAGTGAGAGGAAGGCAGTTGCTCTGTCGAAAAGGTTTTCTGCTGTCTCCTGGTTAAAAGTGGTGGAATTACAGCTAACAGCAACTTGATATGTTTTTTTTTTTGTAGTTCTAAGCTTCAGAGGGATAACTTTGCCTGTGTACTGTAATACATGAATCTCGCTGGCACCCTTAATGTCCCACCAAACCTTGTTCAAAAATCAGTCTAAAGTGTTATGAATCAAATATTTGGATTTAAAAGTCAAATCGGACACAATTGATTTTTAAATCGAATACAGACCAAGAAGGTATAATTTTATTGTAAAACTCAGCGATTTTATATCAACAAAACAACTAACTGTGAAAAGACCTGTTTCACACTGTCCAACTTGCACTCATCAGGCAAACCAATATCTCAATTTAATACAATACATTTGTGTTATTGTTTGTCCTGCCTGGCTCCTATTATTTGATTTTAGACGTGGTCGAAGAACTGTTTTTTAAAAATTCCATGTAACGTGCATCATCCTGGCTGTTTAACAGGTTTATTTCTTCACACAATGAAGACAATTCTGTCTTTAGTTTTCAGACCAAACAACTTTCTGTAAGTTGGGCAACAGGCAAACGTGCTGACAAGAGCAAAGCAGGGGATATCAAGCCAGCTGAGGCTGGAGTCATGTTGCTGAGCAGCTTTCTCTGCAGGAGCCATGCACACACACTGTGCATGGATTTACAACAAACACACATTTTACAGTGGCTGCTCTGACCTAAGTGATGTATCAAGAGAAACAAGTGTTATTTACATGCATATATATATGTGTGTGTACACACACACAGAAACTCACACATGTATATGTGTCATTCTGTCTATTATACTACATCTTGATTTGAAAATATACGTTTCATCTGTTCTCTGATAGTGCTGAGATGTGACATTTTGGGTAGAGAGAAAAGGAATTTAAATTATTATTTTGATTGTAATATAAAACTCACTGTTTTGTTTTCAAATGGTTTCCTTTATTTACATTTATGTAGATAAAACCTATTTATCTTCTGAGCGTGGTAGAATCTTCCCAAAGGGAAACTTTAAATCAGCCACAAGTTTAGCAGTTTAACAGGAAGTTTGATCCAATTAATCTGAATGATATCAAGGTCCAGGCTTAGCGTCCTCGTCGTCATTTACATAAAAGGCAACATATGTTTTCTCCAGAACTCTTTCCCCACTTGACTTCACCGTGACGCTTGTATGCATTGTGCAAATGTTTCATACAAATCCCGCTGATGAGCACCACATTTTTAACTGTTCGGCCTGAGCTCTTATCTTACCTACTCTAAGCAGGCATCTTAATAAAGTACATATCTAAAATAAATTATGCTACTCAGCATATTCTTTTGTTGATGATAGTCAGATGGAACAATTAAAAGCTACATTGACAGTGTTTGAATCACTCACATACAGTGGGCATGCACGCCCATAATTAACAGGAAGCATTTGGTTGTTAGCTGCAGAAAGAGCGAGGCCTCAGAGGAGAAGCAGCAATGTTTACTAACAAATCGTCTCCTACACATGTAAGCAGTTGTATCATTGTAAAATGCAGAAAGTATGCAGCTGTTAGCAAAGCCAATAGGGTCGGCAAAGCTTGTTATTAATAATCCGTGTTATGTTCTCAGCTGATAGCCAGGGCCTGTGCTGGTTGTTTTCTTCCAGAAAGGGGTCATGTGATAGGAGCCTGACGAATCTGCAAAGGCTATACGTTACAACCAAAAATACCCAATCAAGAAGCGGTTTTGAGTGTCTACGTCATAGTTTCCAAACATCTCCTTTTCTGCCGGTTCAGACTAAGCCTTGGATTTCAAACTAACACACAAACAAGTCCAGTTGCTTACGCACAGGGCTTCTGAAGAGATCCTTAGCAGAGTTGGTGCCTTGTCAACCAAACCCATGGTAGTGTGGATGTAAGTCTCCATAATAGTGCTTCTAACCCTCTACCTGATTATATATAAACAGTTGAATGACTTTGCTGGGTCCGTATTAACACAGCGGAACATAATACTCCACTCTTTTGCCAGTCCCTCGGCTTTCTCTCACAAATTTGTTCATTCAAACCTCTTACTGTTACGCACTCTGACTCAGCAAAACAGGACAACAAAATCGACTAAATCTCCAGTGTAAAATTCACTGTAGCTTAGAATTGATGCTCCATGCTTTATTCAACCAGAGCCTGTCTTTGTTGCAATTCCTTACAACAGGCTGTGAAATGTATATGTTCTCTGCAAATTCTGCACATTCTGATGATTTGAACCTCGGTAGCACCCTGAGTATAAGAATACTTATTACATGGTTCCAATTAGAGAGGGGAAAATCTCTATTCTCTTCAAACTGTCCTTATAGTTCCTCCTTCATCCATTGTTGATGAATATATCAGTTGATGGTGGAAGCAAGCTTAGCTCCACATGGATGTCATCTGCAAATCTTGTGGCCATTATGTGCATCCCACCTCCATGGTATTTCTCTGATACTCTTTTCCCTGTCTGTTCACTGTACAGACTGCACAATGTAAAAGCTCTTGTACATGCATGTCTATTATGTCTCGCTGGACACTATTTATTTATTTAACTTTTTGTCAGTCTGCCCCAGTCTTGGAACAGGGCAGTGTATTGGTGTCTGTGTCCTGTTCAGTTGTTTTTATGTACAGGATGTACTGGAGCTGGTAACTAGAAAAGAGGAAGGGAGAGCGAGAGATGGAGGGATGGAGCGAGAGATGAGTCATTTTCTCTGTCAGACTGTTGTTTTCCACTAAGCCCTGTTATTTTCGCTTATAAAAATCAATGCCAGGTAGTGGGTGGAAAAAGACTCCCTTTTTTGTTTTCACATTTGGTGTAATTTTATAATGGGGACAGACTGTGGTTAAACTTGAAACATTTGCATGGACTTGTCCCTGTGTAACCCTCATCTCCTTCTTTATAAAGAACAACATTTTTTGTGAAATCACTTGGCATAAGATTAAAATACATAATTGTTAAAAGGATTCAATATGTTGTGAGTTCCTACACATCTGTCTCTTTTATGTTTTTAATAGCCTCTTGATGGCAGCTCCAATGCAGGACTGAGCTATTTTTGACTATTTAAAGTTTAAATGGTGACATTGACATGTTCTCCTGTCTGTGTGGGTTTTCTCCAATACTTTAGCTTCAGATGCAGATTAGGGCTGTTTGATTGAAGTCTCCAAATTGACCATAGGTGTGAATTTGAGTGTGAAAAGTTGTCTGTCTCTGTAAAGCTGCTTTCAGACATCTACTGAACTCCAGAGAACCTCCACAGTTTCTCCGGAGGAGATGTCAGGAGAGCTTGTGGTGGTGATAGCTGATGCCATTGTCAAAGTGCTTTAAACAAAGCTCTGCCTGCTGCACCACACCACAACTGAATCCTGAGGAGGATTTGTCGCTGTTGTGAACGCGTCTGAGCAGAGAACCCCCTGCTGTGATTTGCATGCGTGAAAGGCAAGCTGTGGTGAAAGTCCAGACCCGATTCTCTTGAGATCCTTAACAGCGGATGGCTCAATGGATGCTGAAGAGTTGTCTGCTTATGCATGCGGCAGGTACAGAGCTATATTAACATTGCCTTTAAGTTATGCTTTTGTTCATATGAGGGAAATGCCTGGCTCCTAAATGTAGGGCTGCTCAATTATGGAAAAATCATAATCACGATTATTTTGGATAATATCAAAATCATGATTATTCAAACGATTATTAATATATGCCCTTTTTCTGAAGACTGTTTTATTTTTTAATCACTTCCGGTTCCGGTAAACACCGATGAAGGCTGCTTGTCTTATTCCTCCGTGAAACCAGGATATCGGGGCCCGGTTATTCAAACCCTTAATGATGGCAACCCTAACACTCTATGACCCACTGACCGGCGCGGAGCAATGCGGATCCGGTCTGAACAGCCAGGCGGAAACATTCTTTAAAAATCGTTTCAACTTGATTATAGAAGTTTGGAGATCGTTTGACCCCATAATTGTATAATCACGATTAAATTTCAATTAATCAAGCAGCCCTACCTAAATGCACCACCATCTCAGCCAGTCACTCTATTTAGCTATGGACGTTTATTTCTGGACAGATCATGTGCGGTAGGTTATAAAGAAAATGTTACCACCAGAGCTTTCATCATGAACTAAGGATGTCCTAATAACAGATTGTCTCTGCATGAATGTCATGACCAAAATAATTCACAATTTTTCAATTGCCCCTCCTATCGTTTCATCTATGCATCTACTGCATATAACCAATATACCACCACACCAAGCTGCATTTTTCATGGTTTTTCAAAGTAAATGGACAGTGAAAGAGAGAGTGGAGTTGTGACCAATTAAACCAAAGAGCTGAAAGACATTATGCTAATGGTTAGCACATTTTCTATGGAGCCAAGATTGATATTTGGTAGCTACCAGTTTTAGTAATGACATTGTGCGACATGTCTCCTCACAAAATGTTGCCAGTAAAATCATCAGCTGTGGTTATGATGTCATGAAATATATGAGTAATGACTTAAAACTGAGTTCAGAACCTTTATGATGTCATGGAAGCAGTGAATAATTGATTTTAATGAACCAAATTGAATTCAATGAATTAAATATAGATAGATATGGGATTGAATTAGACAATAGAAGTTTGATTGGAAACTTGTTTCTATATCTTGGTCTGAAGGATGTCATTCAAGGGCCTCCTTCATTCCTAAGCTACTTCTGAGAGTTTCTTCTTCTATCAAGGTGGCTAATCTCTTCCCGACTGCAACACTATCCCCACTTCTTTCCCCCAATGATTCCTCTGAGATTATGATCAGGCTGACAGTCATTATAATTGACAAACTGTCTGTAAATTACTCTTTGCAAACTTTGTTGCCTTTATTACTTGATTGAAATTTCCCCGACAGGCTATTGTGTGACTTTAGCACCTCTGTAAAATCTCTGGAGCCAATGCTTGGCAAATTAGCTAACCGCACGCACGCACACACACACTTGCAAACAAGTGACCTCAATCCACCACACCACTGCTCCTTCTGTTTGTTTTTTACGTTTACAATCACCTAATTTCTTTTCCTCTTCTTGAAAAAGAAAAAAAAGGCATTTTTTTTTTTTTACTTCAAACTCTATTGTTCGGGATAAGTTTACCATAACAGTATTTTCCACAGAGTAGTAGCTGGTGGCGGGTGGCAGGGTTACTCACGGGTCACATGCAGCATACTCTCATGCAGGTCACAAATGACAGGTAGTGTAATCAGAGAGGGCCAGTGGTCCGCCTGCCTGTGGAGAACCTCATGCCCACTGAGAGGACGCTCACAGCTTAAGCAAAACATTTGAGAGAGAGAACATTTTCCAAATTAGTTTCATATTGCATTTACTCTGTACATTACTTTCTGTCAAATCCAACTGAAGCCATATTTTATAAATCGTAAAAAAGACAAACATAACAACTTAGTAAAGTTAAACTTTTTATTTCAAATAGAAACAAACTACCAACACTGGGATAAAACAATCAAAGCACTCATTCTTTCAATGTTATAGATGGACACCATCATGTAAGGAACACCCAGACAACTTGTTTCTCTTGTTTTCCATCGACTTACCTAGGGACCAGAGATTGTGGTGAAGAAGTGCGGCTGGTTGATAATCAGTCCCCACAGGACGTGTGTCTCTGTGTGTGTGTGTGTCACTGATCAGGTGTCCATGTTCTAAACTGTGATACCTTGCTTGGATTAGTCATTACAAATTAAGGCCTATGTGATTACTCCTTAAGGTTGATGTGGGAATTAGGAAAGTGATACTTGATCCAGCGTACCCTGAATGCAACGCTGAAATAAGACACTATGAACAAATTTAACTTTCATTTTCTTTTTTATTATATTGTACAAGGAGTGCATTTCACTGTATAAGATGATCCTATGGTGATAGCCCATGTGGAATGTACCTCTATCTGAACTACATAACATCTGTATTGCATCTGCAGTTTTCATCGTTGCAGCTGCTTTTGATTTTGATAGAACTGTGAATTAGTTTATGTCAACAAATGCTACAGACTCTAAGTTTTGTTTTTGTCTGTGACTCTTCTCATTTCCTTCACAACATTTAAAAAATGTATTTCAATACATTTGGAGTTGCTGGTTTTGTGTACAGTCACCATAGTTACAGGTGTCTCTCACAAAGTGTCTGTGGCACTGTGCAGCAGTACAGACCGACCTATCCTCAATAAATCTGGTTAGCGTTTCCAAACAATGTCTGTTGAACAGAACCGTGCTCCCTAATCTAATCAAGTACAGTAGTTGTTGCCCTTGTGTGACTGTTGCTGCCTCTATATTCACACCTGCTTAAATACTGGTCTTGTTCGTTTTATTAGAAGATGTTTAGAAGTGACACTAATTCATCAAATAACATCAGGTAACTTCTTGGTTCTGCGAACATCTAGGACCATCAAACATCAGTTGTGGAACTAGCTGGCTGAAAATGCTGTTACTTGCACAACCACTGCACTCTATAGTTTACTTGTTATAGATATCAGTGTGCTGCCTACATGTTCTTGGAGTTTGTCTCAGATATTTTGTTGGCTTCTCTGGTGTAATTCTTAGTAGATTCTAGATTAATTCAGTCCATAAATCTGTTTCTTTCGAGAAGAGACGACTTCAACTTTGGAGCGTGTTTCTTATTAAGAGTAGTGCAACATGTACTCAGGAGATTAAGTTATTATTGAATAAGCATCAAAACTATTTGACTCTCAGTGTTGTTTAGTTGATTTTGTGACATAATATTGTGTATACAGGAGTCATAATCACATTTTTTAAATCTTTATTACGATTTTTTACATTGTAAATTAATAATTTTTACTCTGTCCTGGCTGTTATCGGGGTTTGAATCATCAAGTTTTTGTTTTTAAGCATGAACGTCATATCCCGATTTCAGTTTCCTGTATATTCCCTTACGCTGGTTTTGAGAAATCTTATTTTACTAGCTAGATCACTCAGTAAGTAATCAGTATAATGGTGCATGTGTACATCTTATCCCAGTTTCTGACCACTGCCGGCTACCATACGCAGACATGGCTTCATCCAAGACTGTGCCTGAACACTATCAAATAACCACATGTGGCTGAAAAAGCAATACTAGTTCAGTTTTTACGCTAGTATTCCTCTACCAAATAAACACTTATGTCTTACATCCCAAATTCAATCGTTGTCAATCATGGATCTATCGTCCTTGTCCAATTTTAGTTTTAAGCTTAATTTATGTATTTTACTCACTTCAATGTGTGTTGACATATATAGTTTAACATTAGCCGTCATATACCCTGTAAAGTTGAAGGAAACTAATAATAGTTTTGAAACTATTCAAAATATGTGTAATTTTATCGACCGACTAACACATTATTATACTGTGTGATTTTAACTACTCAGAGTTGACAGTTTGAGGTCATTTTTTCTCTAACCCTGCAACAAATTCCCTGGAGCCCACATATTTTTGTTACAGGGACTCAACACCCACCATATGACATCATCGATGCCAGTAAAGAATCTAGTTTGTTTCTGCAGTTTGAACTGAAATTATGAGGAAGTGGCTGGATTTTTAACACACCCTTTTATCTTGAAAAAGTCAGACCCTTCTCCTTCAGTAAGAGGCCCTTGTGCTTCACTGAGTGCCAGGCCCTTCTCCTTCAGAGCTCCTCTCCCTTTAACAGCTTGCCAAGCCACATCAGGGAATGTGAAAGAGTCTGTTCTCAAGCACAGACCGAAGATCCATCACTTCAGTTTATTATATCCTAACCCTTGCTCTGACCCTGAACCATGTCCACTATCACCGTGTTTTTTAATGTGGCGGTACTCTCACATCTCAGAAGTTTCAGTCTGTTCTTTGTTATCTATTTGTTTATTTTCCTGTTGAACTCAATGTTTGTGTAAAACCTCTGAGTGAGTGAGTGTGTGCTCTTGGTGGAGGAGGAGGAGGGGGATGTTATTGATTTACACCTGCATACTTTGCAGTCTACATGAGCTGGGACGAGCCCCTTGAAACAATACCGCCGTGGAAGATAAAGTTGCTAAAGGTCTAATGTTGCCATTGTACCCATTATTACCTGCTCAATAACAATACTGGCAGCTGTGCACAGAGGCCGTCACTGAAGACCTTTTTGGAGCATGCTAACATGCTCGCATTTGTGAATTAATGTGCATTTTCGTGTTCTCTAGAGTGTGGTCTTCACATGTTGTGGTGAAAGGGAGTTCTTGGCATTAAATCAGAGCATTAGGTCTGGTGCACACTGGAGGGTTTTCAGCTCTTAACCAATTGCAAAAACATTGGGGAGACCACAGACATAATAACAGTTTAAACCGATTTTTAATATCATAATCGTTAGAACGACAGACCAGACGCTTGCTGTATGTAGGAAAACGATGAATCTCAATGGTGATTCCAGAATTGTGTGATCAAATTTGACTTCAGAAGAAAAACAAACATCGAGGAGGATTGACATCATGACCTTGCTGAACTTGTTTGTGTTCCCTTTTTTGTTTTTTATTTGGGCAGATAATCTGCTCCAGCTGGCCTCGAATTTGGCACGCCCCCACAATAGTCGGAAGGGTTAAAATTGGCCTGTATTTATATGTATATGTTAACAAATATATATATATATATATACATATGGCCCACCACCATTAACACATGGAAATAATACGCAAATGGATACACCTGTCTGTCTTCAGAGAGGATGAAGGGAGCTATGGACTAGAGTTGCATACCGGCCGGGTTTATCCTCTACTTTTGTCTCCTATCAGTTCCTACACAAATGGTATCCCCACACACAAAGCACAGCAGACACAGCCTCAAGTTAGGAATGAACATGGTTGGATTTCCCTCCAAATTCCAAATTGAAAACAGAAAGTTAAAGGATCAGTCTTGTAATTCCTAACACAAGATGTAATCTAGTAGTGCACAATAGCGATTTCATTGTTTTGATTCCAAGGGGAGTGTGAAAGGTTTTCTTTTTCAGCAGGGTTACTGTTTCTCCACCGTGGCTTTAAAGGGGCCTTTACCTTTCAATTCATCCACATTATTTAAGTATTTAAGTAAAATTTTAGTTTACTTTAGGGCTAATTAGCAAAACCTTCACAGTTTGTTCCTAGGTAGACATTTAAGTGAAAATTTGCTCATAGGAGGAGGTGGTCTCTATTTGATGCAGATGATAGGCCTTTGTATCAGAGGAGCAGCAAACTACATCTTCTCTAAGACTTTAATCTGCATCATATAGAGACCACATAAAAAGAAAGTACAGCTAATGGAACAATTTTCCAATAACAATTTGATATTTAGCGAAAGGAAACTCGGATGAGTTTGTTTTGGATCCTACAAAGATTAAGTGAATGAAAAGAGCTCCCTCAGTGTGTTGCCGCATTATGCACCTTACATTTCACTGAGCTAATATGTTTGTTTTGGACAGTTGCCCTCAGTTTTTTTTTCCACTTTGACATGCATGGCGGTTTTGGCAGGGAACGCCTCACTCTTTCCCTTTTTTTTAACAACTTTGTTGGGGCTTTAATGTTTGAGAAAGGACTCAGTTCCATTAAATGTATATAATTTCATACTAAAATAAATTTAATTAAAAGTGTTAAAAGGTTAACCAATGAGGTTTTAGGTGTCAGCATTTCCTTTAAAACCAATTTGATTAACTATACAACTTGTCTTCAAAAACTCTACAATATCTATTCCAGTAGCCGGCATACTGTAATGAAACATAATTCCATATTTTTTATTTTATCATCGACCAATATCTAAGTGTATCACTGCATCATCTATGAATCATGCCATCCTAAATCATAACAATACCACACAGACAGATGAGCAAAAAATAAAATGATCTTGCTCTAATATTACAAACAAAATCTCCCATTCATAATGTCTATTTTGAAGCCATGTACGGAAGTCATGTCTCATTTGTCACTTCACAATAGCATACAATGATGCAGAAACAACACATTACAATAAACTGTTCACTAACTAAAATACCCAAATTTGACCAAACCACAGTCAGTTGTGACAAAGTCACGGAATTATTCAATTCCTATGTTGTTCAATGGTAGAGAAAGATGCACACACATCTTTCAGTAGCTGTCAGAGGCACAATATGTACTTTATATCTAAATTTGTAGCTCTCTGCTATGTCGTCCCCTATATGCCCTCATATTTACAGTATGTCTTCTTTTAAAATGGCCTATCTTTGTATGGACTTCCTAAGGTTCTTTGAGGCTTAGGAAACTGGTACAAGAGGTTCACCATCACACAGCATTCCAGTGTCATGTGGCTCGCATCATTAGTTCATAAGGCCAATTTCATCTAACTGAAAGGGCTGCATCTATCAATACTTTCTATCGATTCATTTCTCGATTATTTTGTATTTCTCGATTTCATATTTTAATAATTTATCACAAAAAAACACAACAAAAAATTGCCCAGACTAAACCGCTTATCTACCTTTTTTAAAGTTCCATTTCTATCCAAAAATAGAATTAGTTCAAGAGGTTGTTCAATTCAAGCAAAAGGAATATATCATCTACATTAGGCTGCTTAAAATAACAGGTCTAGGTCCATAGAGCGACTTCTGGGTCTGGCCCAGACTGTGGTCCAGCTATTGGTGACCTATGCTAGATGATCGCAATTTTTTCAGCTTCATGAGGCTCTTCAGGTGAGTCCTTGCTTTGACTATGCTCAGCCACCTTCCCTACGACGCGTCGACTAACGTTTTGCAAGTCGATTTATTAACATAATCAATGACGTCTACTCCATCTATGCGTCGCAACAGCCCTTCTACCTTATCTAGAGATTTTGGAATAATATACTAATACCAGTGATGATAAAGCAAGAAATATCCATTTTTGTAATACAACAATTTCAAATACCCTAAAGCTTCTCTAATCAGCATGTTACATTAACACTGCATCGTCATACATAAATGATGACGTATGCCCTTGCTTTATAGGGACAAATCCTTTTCTCTCTATTCTATGCACCTGTCTCATTAACTACTGTTTGTCTTCTACTTTATTACCATCTCAGTCTAAACTAGCTCTTGGTCCTGGCTTATAACAGGGATATGATACTGCCAAGATGCACCAAGATTATTTCTCTCAAGAATTCAGTCTGGCTACAATAAATATTCCATCAAAATCCTCAATTTGCAATTTTACTCAAGCTATTGTTTTAATGTGAAACACAATTTTACAATCCTGGTATATTAATGGAATGCCGGGTTATAAAACAGCCTTATTGAACTTCTATAACCTTTTATCACACTCCCTTGATTTATGATATCTCGTATTATTGTATATTCACTGAGTATTTCTCCAGTCGATGTTTGCTCAGAGGTTCCCTTTGAGTGCAGGGAATCCTTTGTTTTGCTTTTCGTCTTTCTTGAACTTTTTGGAATCTTTATTCTACATGCTCTTTTTTATTCCCCCTTTCAACTTCTTTCATTCCCTTTGCCTCAAATCTTTCTCCATGTTAGTCATGGCATGCTGTATTTGTGGAGTTTTCCCTCGCCCCACTGATCCCAATTACCAGGTTAACTTTTAACCTTCAGGTTTCATCTTGCTGGCCCTTTGCCCTCACCCTTTTTCATTACTGACATTTCTATAAAGGCATAAAAGGAAGTACTTTGTGATGGGGTAGTGGGAGGAAACGATCAAGGCATTAAGGAAGAGGCCAGGCGTGAGAGTGAGTATCAATGAATATCTGAATCATAAAAGCAGCTTGAAAGGTAAAACCCGAGGAAGGAAGGTAGAGTAGAAGTCTGAAGTGGGAAGTCGTTAGCTGCCTGTGCTACTTGGTTGGATTAGACATTGTATTGTTTCCTTTTATATTAGATATATTTAGATTTTTATTCATTCACGCCAGTAAGTTTTTCCCTCTGGGACTCCACTCAATAAGTGTTATCTTTCGTCACGTCAGTGTTATAAATCATGGTTTGTTAATGTTAATTATTTGCTTGCATGCATACCACAATGTGTTCTTTCTTGTAATTCATTAGAATTTTACCTGCAATAAATAAATAAAGATACAAGTCCAAATAGAGAGGCAATGATACATAAATTATATATATTTCAGATTTGTATTATTGTTTTGTCTTTTTGAGTAATGTAAGACTCATCACAGGATATGGAGAAACAAAAGAGAATTCATCATAACTAAACCAGATGATATAATCAAAGTAAAAAGGGCTGGATTGAATCTATGAAACAACAGAAAACATGTGTTTTTGTACCTTGGACCTCCTGTTGTCAGTAGCATTGATTTTGATTGCAGACATGTGAAGCCCTCCCAGAGGAAAAGTGGCAATGTTTTTTGTATTTGCCATGGAGCAGCCTATACATTGATTGAAAGAACTGATAAAGAAATTACCTTTTAAATTGGAGACCTTTTTGCTGTGTGCTTAGGAAACCTGTCGTTAGAGAATACATATTGAGAACAATATACTTTTATCTTTTTATAAGAATAGCCCATTTCACACTGGACCACATAACCACTTACAACCATTCATATCTAGGTTGAGTCTCAGTAGAAAAGCGTGCAATCGGCATTCACTTAGGTCACAGGTATTTATTCACTCTTGCTCCAATGGAAACCTCACACCCAGATGGGTACCCTAGTTCTTGTCCCTTCTCCAGCACAATGCCATGACAAGTCTGTTTGTAACTTCTGCCATCTCAGTCACAGATTCCAATGTTTTCGGCTTCGCTCAAATGTTGAGTTTGAAGAGGCTACAGACGAGTTGCTTTCACTTCTCTCTTTACTTATCTTGTTTTTAGTGCGTTTGTTTCATAGGAAATAACCAAACAAACAAAAACACAAAGGAAAACTCTACTGCTTGCTATAGTAAAGGAGTCGATCGCCTTAATTTAAATAAAAACCTGTATATATGCACAATATGAACAAAAAATCATATCACCTTATTTATTATTTTCTCGGTATCACTGTATAACTTATGTTCAAATTCTTGTAGGAGAAGCATGGCCGGTGTTGTTCCATTTTTCCATCTCTTGCTTGTTGAATAAGATGTGGCAGGGTTAAATAATGCCTGGATTGACACTGGTGTGGTTTTGGAATGTGTTCCACTGGTGCTGGTTGCACTCACACTGGTTTTCGCTTGGGTGCAGGTTTCCCTGATATTCACAGCCACAACATTTTGGGTCGGGTTCTGTCATATTTGTTGGGCTATCAACTTAATTATTTTACACTGCGCATGTGTGTAATCACTGAATACATGAAATTACCATTCATGTGAGAGACAGAGTAACACAAACCTCAGTGCAGCATCAGACTTGAGTCCAGTTCGGGTAACACAAAATGAAAAAACAACCTTTGGTGTTGGGTTGGACGGGTCCAGTAAAAAGAGCATAATACTGTAGTTTGCGTTGTGTGGAATGATTTAAAACTGAGCCGACGGAAGTGCCCCCTTGTTTGGGGAATGAGATCTTGTAAAAAGCAGTATTTACGCCACTCACCCTGACACAGAAAAAACCCAGTGTGATAAAACCAATGAGATCCATGGCTTTCTTTATATTAGCTTTTCTGGTTAGATTTAAAGTATTGCATCCTTCTCCAGTCATCATGTTAGCAGGGGTTTCTGCAGAGCTGGTGGGTAGGAGACTGACCTTCTCCCAAATCATTATTGGTTTGGACTCTGTCACTGTCTGCTGTGTCTGCCAGCTGAGGTACAGCAACACTACATGTGAAAGAGGAAAATATGATGTGTGAGGTTTTCATCAGGCTCTTATCTAATTCAGCGTATTCTCTGCTGTTTAGAGTGTTTGGCTCACAAATGATATAAAACCAGCTTTCCTGTTTTCCTCATTTAATTTTCATTTAATGTAATTAGAGTAAGAGAGTTGTAGTAACAGCAGTATTGGTTGTCCCCGCTGGAAATATAGATCCAGCGGCTTTTGCCAAGTGTGCACATATGGACAAAATGTACTGACAGCTTAATGGGATGCATGCTCAGACTGCTTCTCTTACCTGAATCAGGCAGCCACGTCTTTGTGTGAAAGCCTCTTTATGCTATATTGTATGTGATGTATTTCAGTGGAATTAGTGCATTGCATAAGACAGCATCATATTTGATCATTATTATTATTATTAAATTTTTCTCCTTTGCGTGTCCAATGCTCACTGTCACCAGATCACAGTTTACGTCACCACAGATCTGGTCTGAATTATGGCCTATGCTCATTTGTTATCTGTTTAACTTGGACCACCTTTGAGAGAAGCCAGAGGCATATTCCAAATCAGGCGCTCATTGATTCTATTGTAAAACCTTGACATAGAAACAGTGGTATAATACAAGGCGTGAGGGAATAAAACGTATTATTTATTTGAATGGCATAAAGTCTGTGTTGGGATTTGATATTCAGGCCCACTTAAGCACTGGACAATGGCTTCTTTGTGTGGTTTATAAGAAGAAAACAGTGAACATCTAGAATATTAGGTTTGTGAATGAACTGCAAGTTCATACGTATTATGCCAGAGAAATTCAATCAGCCATTAGTAGTAGGGGTGTCAGTCAGGGCATTTTGACAAAAAGGTCAGATCTGAATGAATTAAGCCTTGGTAGAGAATACAAGGCAGCTGGAAATGAATAACAAAATTTGATGTTTTGTCATTCGTGTTATTTCTAGTCTTTCAAATAATGCGAGTCACAGTTATGCTTTTCATCAACTGTGAAAATGCTCCTGTAAGCTCTACAGTTTCACAAAAAGCATGCTTTTTAAAGCTTAATATTTTAATTTAGCTGTGGATTCCTGCCTCGCATCATTGTCAGGCTGTTTGTGTGAAGCTCACTTGCACACGAGGTGGCTGCAGGATTTCTCCATTGATACTGCATGACATGATGTACAGTCAATCAGCTGGTGTCCCTTTGCCCTTATTTACAGACTCTAGGTCGGTAATTGATAAGAACGTATTGATCAGCCATGAGTGAGCTTCAGCTTATCTGTGCATGCTTCTAGTGGGAGAGGTTTGTCTCTCTGTCTCTTTATATAAAGCACAATCCTTTTCAAGGATATAGACTTTTTCAGTTTGAAATTCAACCTTAAGCATAATTTAAAGTGCTCTGAGGATATGAGGTACAAATAAATTGTAAGCTTACACGGCATGTGTACACCACACATCTGTCTATGTTCTTTTAACACTGGAAAATAACAAAACAAGATACTTTTAGAAGATAAAGTACTCACTGCCAGAAATATACTGCCTCTCAGTGTGTATACTTTGCACTTAGTACATTACAGCCTCTGTTCTCACTAAGCCATCTCAATTAAGCTGCCAGGAACAGCGCTAGGCAGATCATGTGACACCCTCCGCCCCCAGAGAGACTCTTTTTTTGCCGTTCACATCCATCACATAGGGGGGTAAACTGTTAGGACGTTTTTCTAATTTCAAAACCTATAAATTGTGTGCCAAACCTGACATTTTGCGCGAATGTAGGCACTAGAAGAAACGTTAGGCTGGTAAGCAGTGGATGAATTTATCATTATATTTCCTTCATCCTCACATGCTTTTGCTTTTTATTTTCTGATACCTGTATTCCTTCATTATATTTTCTCACCAGCCTTGTTCGCTCTCTGCCTCCTTTTCTTTTCTCCGTTACCCCTGCAGCCCCTTTTTTCTCTCCCTCTCTTTTGCTCTCCCCTTTCAGTCCCCCAGTTCCCGCCGTAATTTTTTTTCATTACTTCATTCCTTTCTTTACAAGCTCCTCTCTGTCTCCCCCTCTCTCCTCTCAGGCTCCTCCCTCTCCGTCTCCTTGTCAGTCTGCCAACAGTCCGACAGCCTGTACGTTTTCATCCTCTGCCTAGAAAACAAGGTCTAAAGTTCAAAGCTGCTGTTGCGGATCGGCGGCGGGAGAGGGAACTCGGGAGGAGGCCAGGCCGGGGTCAGAAAATACTTGAAAATCGTCTCATGTTTTCGATTTTAGTCCATTTAATCATATGTGAATCACTACTTTAAAGTAACTCAATACTCATCTTTGTGCAGACACACTTAAGAAAGTGTGTGTGTGTGTGTGTGTGTGTGTGTGTGTGTGTGTGTGTGTGTGTGTGTGTGTGTGTGTGTGTGTGTGTGTGTGTGTGTGTGTGTGTGTGTGTGTGTGTGTGTGTGTGTGTGTGTGTGTGTGTGTGTGTGTGTGTGGTTTTTGTAAGTGCTCTTCAGATGATGAATGAAGGAAATATATTTTGTCGTCATTTATGTTAACACCTCCTGCCAGTGGTTATCTACAGCAGGATTGCGTGTGTGTGTGTGTGATTTAATTTCATTAACCTCTTATTTATTTGCACAGCTGACTGTTCAAAGCTGTTCCCATGTTGGAATCTGCGTGTGATCGTTTGAGACAAAGGGGAGCAGGTGTGTGTGCGTGTCCACATGAGAGTGCGTTTTTGTGTGTGTCAAGCTACTCACCTGTATTTATCGCAGCTGAGCTTCCTTCGGCCCCTGTTATTACAGTGTCTGTATAACCCCCTCCAAATAACTTGCTCACAATTAACAGCATATTCAGCACTTTTCCTGCTGGTGAGTGGTCATGTAACTCTGCTCTGGTTTTGCTGTGAACAGTGCATGTGGTTATGTGATATGTTGTGGGGGCAAATGTAAGCTCAGCATTTTACAGTAGAGCCTGTATTTATAGCTAATGAACATGTAACATTGTATAACATGCACATAAGGGTGCATTTACATGTTTTACTCTTTGATTAAGATTAAGATTGGGACTTTTCAATAATATTTGCAAAATGTGATTCAAAACTATATGTTCATCTGGCAGTGGTGCTGCAATGGTTAACATTATTGGAGCATTTTTTTAATGATATGTCTACAATTGTACAACCAACACTGTTAGTGTGTTGATATGACAACAGAAGCTTGATCTGCTAAGGTTGTGAGCTTGTGGCTACAGTTTCTACAAGAGTTAAAAAAATAAAAGGATGACAAACCATTTTTTCTATTTGTCATCCTTTTATTTTTACTTTTATTTTACTTGAAGATCTATGTTTGATTAAAGCTCTCAGATTTAGCCTGTTCTGAATGCTTTAATCAAACATAGATCTTCAAGTCAATGCTTAATTTTCGGGATAACTGATACTGAGATCATCTTCGTTTTTTTGATAGAAAAGAAAAAAATATCTCTTTGGTTCATTGACATTTGTCTGGATTTATCCAAACTGGTCCAAGTACTAGCCGCTCCATTGTGAGCGTGTTTACTGTATTTGGGCATGAATGGAGGGGTGCGCCACATACCAGCCAATAGCACCAGTCCCTCTGTGAAGCTTACTTCTGCAGCCAATTGGGACAGTATCTTTCAAACAGACCTGACACACACACACACACGCACACACTCACACAAATTCACATGCATGCTCAGAGCTTCCCCTCCTTATTTTTAATGGCCTCAGGCTCATTTGTTCTTTGTGCAGGCATCTGGTTGGATAACATTTGCGCGCTTTCTTCTGTCCTCATGCTTGATGTTTTTCGATCCTGCTGTATTGTGTGTAACTGTACTGGGGTCCAGTTTGACCAATGGATACTGACACTGCTGTCCTTTTTTGAGGTCTCCGGGATTACATAATGGATTTTGCATTATGCATTAAGTATCTGTTTGCTTATTTCACAATTTCAGCTTCTATTCATTTTAAGGCATTGGTGTTTGCCTTATGATAAATTTGGTTCACAGTGTCTTTTTGCTGAAAATCGCAAAACAATTTACACTAATTAAAAAAACTGTTATTAAAGGGAAATGGGAGAGTTGGGGAGCATACCTGGAGACTATGACCCTCCATGGTACACCAACTCATGTTTTATCAACTTGCTTCGATCATTGTGTCCCACATTGAGGTTTTAAACCAGAGAAGGGTTTTTGGGGGGTTCATGTGCCGCCTCTCCTCTTAGCTTACCTTTTGATGTAGAGGATTTATGGAGCCAAATAGGAATCAGATACCTGGGGCTCACCCTCTTAAAGAGAAAGCCCACCCTATTCAGACAGAATTTCACCCGTGACTTTTTCGTCCAGCCCAGCAAACAAATCTAGTCAAATCTAAAGACGACAGAGGCATAAGTCTCTGTGTGCCATCGCGTCAGTAAACATGTGGAGCGGCCGTTTTGTTTTTTTTGAGTGGTGAGATTTCAAGTGTGCAAATGTGCTTGTGAAGCTCTGGCTCAGCTCCCGCTTTGCTGTATTGTACTGGACTGGAGTTTATGGCAGTTAGCTGTTGGTGAGGCCCACTGTGAGGCAGCTGGTGGTAAAAGTAGGCCATGTTCCCTGTTGTGCCGCCTATAGAGTGAACCCTATAGTGCAAGAGATTCCATTTCCTATGGACTTGTCCTATACGGAGCCTTATACAGGACCGGCCAGTACTGGATTTCTGCTGTGCTTTGAAGAGAAACTACGTGAAAGGAGAGAGTGAGGGGAGAGATACTGGAAGGAATTATTGGTTGAAAACTGTATATTCAGCTCCTCAACCTGATATTCGTATTTAGACAAGAGACGGAACATACTTATCACAAATTTAAGTACAAATGAGAAACATCTGTAAAATCGAAGTGATGGAACATTGTAGTTGACTAAATTGTCTGAAAAAATTAACAGATATCTGTATTGTAGTGTGGAGCTGTATTTTGTCTGAAGATATGAATGAATACATTTTGAGTTACATTATTATTACTAGTTTGAACTTGCATAAGAACAAACTGTCCCCAATTGATGTGGGTGGTGATTCATCAACAGGACGATCCTGATGATTCATACTGCAGCTATGTTGGTTGCATTTGGACCATATCTTCAACAAAAGTATAGTTGCTCCTGACATATATTCATGCTTAGCTCGTCTATGTCTTATGCATCAACAAAACTCCAAAATCTGAATTGCCATGGACAGTTAGGGATTGACTAAATTCAACCACTTCTCTTCTGATCACCAATTGACTCAAAGATGTCCCTTTTCAAACAATTCTAATCCTCTATCGATCTCTGAGGGGAAATTGTTTCTGCTCTTGCCACCTTGGCTGGGAGGTCAGAGGTTGGGGTCGGCCTCAGAGCAGCAGCCTCATGGCTTGGAGGGGTATGGGTGCATTAGATCAGGGACACTTGGGTCCTCGGTTTAGGGACAATCACTTTAACCTTTATGCTTCTTTGTTACCAAGTTCAAACCACTTCTATAGCCTTCGGCCACTCTGTAAACATGTGGCACCTGCAAAACAAGGCTGCCAAACTTTTTCTTACTACTAGAATACATGACGCATGAGCACTCTTTACACTATGCTATGCATTAGGGTTGTCAGAATTCTTTAAGTCCATTTTCTATTGAAGCACTGGCAGCCGTGCTGTTGTTAGACTCTCGTATTAATATGCTTAGATCAACTGATTATTGGTTATATTCCCTCAACTGTTTGTTTGTTGGTTATCTGTGCCTCTGCCAGTAACCATTATATCTCAAATCGTCGAATGTACCTGGTAACGTTTGCCCCTTGGTCATGTCAGACATGACTGACCATGACTGATCAATGATACTTTTTGTCATTTTGATAGATTTTAAATTAAAAAAGGAAACTGTGACACCTAACCTAACCAAGCACATGTTTTATTTAAAATCATATTTGAGTGCTTGAACACTACACCGGCCACAATTGACTGGAATAACTCCCCTTTGGATTGTTAATGATATTTGCCAGCGGTTTCTCTACTGGTTTCACATATTATTTTCAGCACTCTGGAATATATATCACAGTAAATAAGCAGTAGAATCTCTTGAAAGGGACATAAGGTATAATAGTTCTGTGCCTAAACCCCCTTTCTACATTATGGCCAAGTTTTGAGAGATGTCTCGATTGGAGCCTTTACTGAAACAAAGGGGAAAATGTCAGAAGGTCTTCATACACTGCAGTGAGGCCCATACCCTGCTGATTTGATCCAATTTGTTATCCAGCGACTTCCAACCCCCTTTCTCCTCAACAAAATGGATGGTGATCAGCTGTGTCGAGCTGCAGTTCCAGAGATGCTGAAAACAGGCAAACGCCACCAGATCCTCATTAATCACCAGCCTTTGGTCTCGGTATTGTAGTGACAAAATCCTCAATCATGGTGATGATATGTGATGGCACTGGCCCAGATTAATCAATACATTGACAAACCCTCCTCATGCTCCATTTAATGGCCTCACACCCTGACAGTACATACTCATCATCATTATTGAACATGTGACACATTTCTCTTCCCGGCTGGTGGTCTTATTGTTTTAGCAGCTCAAGGCTGTGCAGGTTTTGCACACTGGAACATCAGATTTATGATGGGAAGCATTAAGACAAACACAGCACAGTACTTTGACCGGCCTCCAAGGGGCACAGAGGGGGCTGCGGTAAAAGAGAGAATAGAAGCAGACAGAAAGTCACAAGATGACTACATGCAGTGTTTGAAGGAGGTAAAGCAATTTCCACAATGTTGGAAAGGGGCCTGGGTGGGCTGTGTTTATGTTGTGTTTATTGGTCATCAATATGGCAGTTATTGGTAATAATACTGATGGAAAACTATGCATATTTGCAATGTTAAACAGCATCTGTCGGTCCAAGTAATGGCCGCTCCATTGTGAGCGTGTTTACCCCCCCGCCCCTTTAATTGCCTCTGTGGAAAAGCCACAGAAAGAGACCACACTGGTCAAAGCCTGGTCCTGAAATAACTGTCATTATTTTTGAGAGCTTGAGTGGCTGAGCTGCTTCAATTTATGAATTAAATGCATGCATATCTGAAGTTAATGCTTTGATAATTTCTGTGAAAATAACACAAACTGTGCTCTATTGTGATTCAGTAATACATGTTTCTGGCACACACTGCATGGTGTTGGGGTCCTAATGGCCGGGCTCATCGGTAAAATCAGACAGAACATTAGTTCGGCCTGTCTATCCCTCTCACTAAATGTTTCAGCTGTTGACATAATATGTCAGTCTGCATAGCTCTCTGAAGCAGCATGGACAAATGTGTTTACAGCTGAGGATGGAGAGTGACATTAGGGAAAAAGGAGGGAGAGATGAATAGGAAGGCACAGCCCAAAACGGTGAGAGAGAAAGGGGGGATGTAAAAGAGAGATGTGGGATTAAAGGCCAACAGGCAACAACTCTCTCGCAGGCTATGATATTTGATTACCTGTGTTTCAGAGCTTTGCCTGCTGTAAAGTGGTTAATGTCTGGACTGGTGTTCTAGTAACAACAACAAACTGACAAGGACTGTTGTTTGATGAACATGCAGACTTTTATAGTCCGCAAATATCTACCTCTAGTGTCAACTTCAAAGTGGTAACTTATATTGTGAATTGCTTGCAGAACTGAAAGCAGAAATCAGGTTTTGTTATTTTGCAATACTATTGACATAGCATTGAATCTTGTTATTATGTCAGCAAGAGCAAGGGCTCTAGACACAGTAAGTGAAAGGTACAAGTATAACAGGGGAGACGAGGTGAACAGGGGTGGGCTGTGTAAATAGGCCCTCTTGGGGCAGGCGGCTCGCTAATAATCCCAGTGACCTTCAGACAGCACTGCTCGGCTGTTACTACTCCTTCTAGTGTAAAGTCTGTAAGAAAACACACAACACAAAATCTCCTGGTGAAAAACCTGTGACATACACGTTGAAGACACCGACAAGATGTCTAAATAGTTTGTGGTGGTAAGAGCTGACGACGGCGTCAGAGTGCTGTAAAAATAATCACATGATCTACGCATATGTTAATATGACACTTCCTGCCTCCGCCTTTGCACGCAGATGCTCCACCTCTGTCCTGAATTATGCGGAGGACATGTTGCTGTTTTGAACACGCATGTGCAGAGAACATCCTGCTGTGCTGTGCATGTGTGTAAGACAGACTCTGCGTTAACTCTCTTAATGCTTCTGTATTATGTAGAGTCTAAGACTGTGGCTAATGATTATTTCCATTGGCAGTTAATCTTCTGATGGTTTTCTTGATTATTTGGGCTTTTCAACATCAAAACTTCTTAGAGTCGAGGATGATGTAATCAAAGGACACACTTTAACATTTGAGAAGCATAAACCAACCCTGTCCTTTCAGCACAAGCAGGTAATAATGTCTGCAAAATCAAAAGTACTGTTGATCAAACCTTGTGTTTACTCTCCTAACTCTTCACATTTCACAACTAAAGAGTCAGAAGGACTAAGAAGGTTAGATAATCAAAAACATGGTAGGTTTTAAATGGATTCCATTGTCTTTTTAAGCATGTAAAAGGACGATGGGACCCCGGACTTAAAGTAAGTGGAAAACCCTTTGGAGCCTTTAGCCCGAAATCCGAACCATTTCTGTGACAACAGCCTTTAAAGTGATATCAACAATATATCTAAGGATCCAACAACTACCAAACTATTTATTCACAATATTTCTCAAGTTTAGGTGGTACACACCTAAACTCAGCTACAGTGCTACAGACACCAAAGCACTTGAAAGGTGGGAGAGTGTATTTTCAAGTGTTGTGATTTTTGTCAACTAAAATAATATTAGAATTATTGAACATCATGGGGGGCTAGAGCCAATTCCAGCTGACATCTTCATTTTTTCTTTTTGTTGATTCAAAAGTTGGCTGAGATGTTAAAGAACATGCATGATAACATAACCATAAATAATAGATTTTCAATAGCTTTGCACAGTTTCCATAAGTCATTCATTATGTATATATTACAGTAGCTTTTTACTGAATTTGGTTGGATTTTTGCCACGTGAAACAAGCTATATCAGCTCTGTAAACATGTTTATGTGTTAACACTACCATATGTCCTCCTCCTCATGTAAATGTGACTTCAGCTGTGTCACGCTTAATAACTCAGTTCACCAGTGTCATCACACATTATTTCAGGAAAATGTATCCGCAAAAATCCATCATCCACAGCTACGGCCTTTTATGTCTAATGACACTGTCCCTCTCGCTCTGGTCTCCCCGAGCTCAATTTATTTTGTTGTGTCGGCACGAATTTCACACATACAAAAGGAAACGTTTCAATTCATACAAAAAAAAACCACACTGGTTTAGTGAGTTGGAATTAGTTTAAAACGGGGATAAACTAATCTGTTTATTTTTCACAACGTATTATTTGCTGAAAACCTGACTGTTAACTATTGAGGTAAAGAAAAAGAAGGACAGTAGTAGATGATAATGACTTAAGTCGATGAAAAAATACATAGTAAAACTGAATGCATGGGGAAAAACCCTAAAGAGAGAGATGGAACTACCTCTCAGTGTGGCAGCTAACAAGGGTGCCCTCTTGTCTACCAATTTAGCATGTTGACCATGAATAAGTAAAAATTATATTTACTAAGCAGGATTACAAATGAGAAACAAGTTAGCAAAAAAAAAAAAAAAACATAGAAAAAGAGCAGGAAAGAATAACAGAAGTGATTAAAAGAGAAATACCAGCAGAGTTGTTAATTACGGAAATTGAGCCCACTGGCATTGCTGTTAATCAGCCCCGCTAATGAAACTGCAGGTTGATATGTTGTTTGTGTCAATGTGCTGAGATGTTTGACACACTGCTGTCTCTCCAGTTTGACCTCACAAACTATTTCATTATTCAGTGGCTTCTGCATCAGGGGGACAAAAAGCTGTTTATGTGACATGATGACTAATGGTGTGTCTTGTTTTTTGTGCACATCTGTCCTGTCAATGTACCCTCGCCCACCTGAACACACACGTAACCTGGAAGTACCAATACTATAACAGTGCCTGTTCTAAACCTGCCTGTTTGTTTGGCCTGTGTTAATGCTCCAGAGCTACCTCCGAATTCCTCATCATTAGTGAGTCCTCGCTCCTCAAGCACAATTAGAAAACTTAGTGTTCATTCTACCTGGTTTGATTTCAATGAATATTATAAATTCAGTTTTTCATTAAATAATACTCTTTATTGCTGTTCAGGTGTGATACAATCTAAAAAATAAAATAAAAAGCTCTGTAATTGAGCTTGATATAAAGAATGTAGGCAACAAATTGACCTTCTACTTTGCGAAAACACATTGCCAAAGAGGAAATGATTCTATAAATGTTTTTGCCAGAATGTAGAAAAAGACATCAAACCAGTCCACAGGCTGTTACCACTTTGTCCCGCCCCCAATAACCATTACAGAGTGCTGGTCTCCTGTTTATTATTGTGGGTACAAAACGCACCACATTTGAAGCTGTACTTCCCTGGACCATTAAGAATACACATGCCAAGTGTGAAGACGTAAGGAGTGGTGGTTTGCGAGACTTACAGAAATATGTTTGAGGAATTAGTAAGTAGATGTTTGTGAATGAGAGAACCTCCGCCTTTGCGTATATCTGAATGACACACAAACATCCACAGGTACACACAAACCTCTGAGACACATTAAGTAGTACACCATCAGCATTGTGTATGTTTGCGCTTGTCCTGCTATTCCGGTGCGGTGTGTTCTGAGTAATGAGGCCTCACAGCCAGAAGCTCCTTGCTATGTGCGTATTCGTGTTTGTATTTTCCTGGGAACCGATGATGAATCTTCCAGCAAGTTGTAATGAGAGCTAATGGAGTCTGACTATGTTTGTCTCTGTCTTTCACTTATGGTCTCACCTGGCTGTCCACACACACGCTCCCCTCTTTCATTATTTCTGTTCCGCTATCCATCGCTCCACCGCACCAATTACTCCTATCTCTTTGTCCTCGCGTGACATTACCAGAGTCCTACTTCTATGCACGTCAGCTCCCCACAGGCTATATTCTGCAGCCATGTCACTGTACGGTCCTAATTTGGTCATCTTCCCCTCACCTGACCTCTCCCTCCCCCACACATAGGATTTTTCTGCTGGTCAAGATCGCCTATTTAAGCATAATTATACGAAAAACATATATTTTTTTAAATATCTTGACATATATTCCCAACATCCGTTCTCTTTTGACTTTTTGTTTTTCTTTCACCCATGAACATTTCTATTCATTAGTGTGATATGAGAGAAAGGCTGCTTGATATGGCCAAAGATTACATCTAGTTATATTTTTCAGTCAATATCGATAATTATTTCGTTAAGAATAAACTAATTTATTTTATTTTGTAACTTTTAAAATATCTTTTTGTCAGATTTGTGCTCCTCAGTGAGTTTTCTGTTTTGAACTCATCTTTTTGGCAAAGAGCAACTAACAGTTGAACATGAACAGCAAAACATTTTAGAAATCTAGATAGATAGATATGTTGCATCTATTTAAAGTGCTTACAAAATACATGAGCATTTCATATATAAATATGCACCGTATATAACCCTTTTGTTATTTCTATTTCTATGAAAATTATATTGCAATTTTCTTGATATAATTATCAAATTATTGATTGATATTTGAATGTTCCGCCCTACGTGAAGCCAATGCAGGAGAATAAACTGCTCTATTATAACATGCGGTTTGCTGCTCAGTGGTTTGAGTCAGAACAGTTTCAGGTTTTAAAAGGGAGGGAAATCTGAACAAAAATATTGTTTCTAAATAAAATGGAGACTGAACAGTTTCACTTGTCTAGAAACATCAAAACAAATATCTTTACTCCTACTATCACATTGTTGTGTCCGTTGCAAAATGTTACTTTCACCAAATCTGACATCATATTAGCAAATAACAAAGCCACTAAATTAATATTAAATCTATGTAATCTAATGTACTCTGAACACTGTTGAAAAATGCAGACCAATGCATGTTGTGTTGTTTGTCCTTTTTGCATTGTGTAACACAATGTAGCAGGCCACATGCTGTAATCTATTCCTCTGTCTCCTTTGTTTCATGCTTCCCCATTGTTGAATTAGCTTTATTTCTTTTAGAAATAATAAATTATGATTACAAGGATGCTAATAGAGTGAAACAAAACATTAAGTAATCAAATCGAAAACAAACTAAAACATATTTCAAGCTATTTTTCTTCTTTCTGACTTTACGTATAGTTGATTCCATTAGACTTTGACTGAGTCGCTTTCAGGGAAAGATTGATATGTATTAGTTTGCAGCCCTGTTGGTGTTTGTTACTCTACTGCTGATTATTTCATAGGGGATGGCCAGATGGTGTGTGTGTGTGTGTGTGTGTGTGTGCGTGTGCGTGTGCGTGTGTGTGTGTGTGTGTGTATGTGTATGTGTTTAAAAAATATGATCACTGCAGACAATATTTCAGCTTTGCAGTATAATATACTTCCATCATTTCTTAGCCCTTGGTGAATCACTGTCTTTCTGTCCTAAATTGTCTTTACCATTAACATTGTCATTTCATGATTCCTCTGATTTTCTATGTTTCTGTGTGTGGCGTGTGTGTGTGTCTGCTGAGTCATTTAGCCAATGGCTGTGTGTTGCAGAGTGTGGCTGTCAATGACTTTGACTAAATATGCTAATAGCCCGACACCTGTTTGTATAAGAAGAAGGAAACACACACACCTCCCCACACGCACACTCAAACACTCCCACACAACATTGGAGCAGGAGGAACAGAATATTTTATTGAACACACATTTAGGTCTCTACTATCGTTTTGTGTTCATGAGTCTCCCTCCAACAAGGAGCTACTGTAGGTTTGCAGTGCCAAACAAGCGCTGACTTCATCTCTCCCTTTCTCTTCAGTGATGGAGCCCATGACGGTAACAACGTCGATGGTCGGGCCGGACGAGTTCGACCGCAACGCCCCGCGGATCTGTGGCGTGTGCGGCGACAAGGCCACCGGCTTCCACTTCAATGCCATGACCTGCGAGGGCTGCAAGGGGTTCTTCAGGTTGGTGTCATCCCTTAATGCTGTATGTTTATTAACAAAATGTTTTATTTGTAGGGAGATGATGGCATGAAAAGTTGGGTGTGTGTGTGTGTGTGCATCTAATGTATTAATAATGAGATTAATCATGCGTGCCTGTTACTGAAGCAGTGCATCTCTAATTTCTTTCTGTTGTGAGTTGGATTCATTGATTAATCAGATGTTTTTTTTTCTTCATGAAATATTTACTGACCACTACAATATTTTTTTTACTATTTATCGGTATGTGTTAAGTTTAAATCATCGTTTTTGTTCTATTTATAATTACTGAGACTTGTACTGACACAATGTATCTGACATTTATCAGGAATGAAATGTCTGCCATACAAAGAGAGATGGAGATTTGGACTGGTCTCTTTTATCTGGAGCTGTATATGTAAATGTTGACTTTAACATTTTCATCCCAGCAACAGAAGGAAGAAAAGAAGGACGTCATCCCTTCAAATAGGAATTAAAAGTTTAGTGGAATAAGCTGGTTAAGGTAGTTTAAATAGAAATTGCTACCAACTGTTTATATAAAACATATGTAAATGTATGAATGTTAAGTCCAGTCCAACTTATCTCTTTATGGTTTGTAGGGTAACAACCTGATTGCTTTATTATTTTCAATAAGTTGTATGAAGAAATATATTTTTTCCATTTCTTCATGTTTTAATGCTGCATGAAACGTTAAACCTTGAAAATTCTATCCATAATATTTTTGAGCCACCACCGGGAATAAATGCGTCCAAATGAACAATGTTTTCATTTTGAACTCTGGTAGGCGCAGCATGAAGCGCAAGGCCTCCTTCACTTGTCCATTCAACGGAAGCTGCACCATCACCAAGGACAACCGGCGCCACTGCCAGGCCTGTCGACTCAAGCGCTGTGTCGACATCGGCATGATGAAAGAGTGTGAGTTGCCTTTTTTTGCGATGGCTGGCATTCCAGCAGTTCTGCTGATATGATTCAGTCAAATATTGAGATGCAATTACACCTTAAGCTGCAAATATTTCACTTTAAACATAAACAGAGAGCTTGATTTTAATGATGCAATGTGCTTTTAGCTTTAAACACAAAATGAACTAAAACATTGACTGATGACACATGATTAACCAATTTTATGGTATACGAGCATTAAACGGTTGTATAATTAAGCCTCATGATAAAATTGATCAAATAGGTATTATGTATTAAAAAATGGTCACACAAATATGACCTGTAGAGTTCCTCTATGTGAAGAGAGGCAAGGAAGAGTTGTGCAACCATGGAAATTATAATAATAATCTTCAGTTGTACCTTGTACCATCAGATGGTTCAGCCTTTTAATCTTAATATCATTAAAAGCTGAACTTGAGGGTACTCGGAGGATAAAGGTAATCTGCCTGGCTACTGGCTGGTATGGCAGTGCTATGAGAGCCATGTGGCTGGCTCAGTAGAACAGACGTCATTACCTCTACGCCTTTTTTAAACTAAACTAAATGCCTACTCTCATAGGCATCAGAATCCAAAGCTGTCCTATTTAATAAACTTAAAAAAGTCTGGGTTGCAATAAAAGTAAGATGAAAGGAATAGGGTAATTAAGAATATGTATGAATCTGATATTAAAGCATTGTTACCTCTGCTCAACAAATGTAATGTTCATTTATCTAGCTGAGGTGTAGACGTCTGTTGAGCAGCTGACTCTGATGCACTGACCAGGATCAGTGCATAGCTTGAGAACCACAACCATGAAATACAGTTAATAATTATTTTTTTTTATAAATATATTTTTTTGCAGTTTACCAGATGGTGTTGTAGCCACTGCCAAATTTTAACACATTCCACAACTTGTTACACATGAAGCCAGTTAGATAATGCTAGCTTACAGTTGAGGCAGAGATTTGTATTTTAATTTATCTGTTGCCTATTTAATTATTGTGTTGTATCTGCCTCCTCAATTGTTGGCATGTTGGTTTGGTCTTCCACTAAAATACTGGATTCAGATCAATTTAGTTTTTAAATCAATATTTAATACCAACTAAATGGTAAATGGTAAACTCTCAGTGAGCTTGGGCCCTGCAATTTCCAACATGGTTTGAGATACTGGGTTATGTACAAACCATGCATTTCAAATATATTTGATGATACATGTAGTATTAACACCAGCATTAATGTTCTTCATTAATGTCCTATAATTTAAATTGCAGCTCAAAATACACATTTAAGTGTGCATTATCTATTTAAAATGCTATCATCATTGTAATCAAAGCTGTAACTAATAGTGTTTTGATTTCTAGTGCTCTCTGTGTATGGAAGAGTCCATTTAATGGTCAGTAAAAGTTTAGCTGCTCTGGCTTAAATTGATATCTAAAAACATTCCGGAGGAAGAGCAACCAATTGAATCCACGGTCAATGTAAACTGATCTGATTTGCTACAAGATGTACTGTCTAAGCCAAAGGCTGTGCTGTGCCATATGGTAAATTCTGGCTAGGATCAGATAGTAGCTGAGTATAGTAATAATAATACATTTAATCCTGCTTCTTTCAAGATGGACTTTCTATAATTACTGCAGCCGCGATTGTGTTAATCAAAGCACAGTAATATATCTTGAATAAATTACCTTTTATGTTTAAAAGGCTGTGTGACACAGCTGCGCTCATTGCCCTGCTGGTTATGCATACAGTAGCAGCGTGTAACACAAGTAGAACGTGCTGTGAAAGGAGAATGAGACATCAGTTCACCCCACGTTAACACAAGACGACACCTTGTCTCAACACATTCATAATGACCAACATAGAAGCGTATCATTAATCTGCATGTTGACAAATTAGCACATTACAGCCGCTAATCATTTCAGCGTCCTCGCTGCGTTTCGCTTATTTAAATGTAAACGAGTGAGGAAGTCAGTGTGTGTGTGAATACTAACGCAGCAAGAGGAGAATAAAGGAGAGCACATGAAGGAAGGGCAGCCGGGGGGGGGGTCAAATCTTGCTCAACAATGGCTTTTTCTTCAAAGGGATGCACAATGGGTTTTCCCACATTTCATTCACAAACAGGCTGTATGTGTGGGTGTTTTTATGTGAGCTCGGTTGTATATTTCGTTGGGGACTTAAAAGTGAATGAATTCTAAGCTTGTCTCTATATGGTCGGTGCATGTATAGTTCAGGTTATTTTATTTTTGCATTAAGAACCTAAAGGCTGCTGTGTTACATCGACCATCTTTTTTTTTTTTTTTTTAAGAAAACAATATCTGCTCTGGTACCGTTTGGGCACCAGTACTGATTTAGCACCAAAATTAGGTAAAAAACCCAAATGATACCCAATGTCTTAATGCATTTGCATTTCTAGCTGCAATTGAGGTCATCCTTATGAACTCAACAAAGTGGAAAAAACAGATTTGGAACAGTTGATGTAGTTAACTCAGTTATTTTCTGACCGGAAGTTTAAGCCACAGTCACTCAGTTTATTTTCCTATTTAGAATAAATAAATCCAGGATCATTACGTCATGGTTGGGAATCTTTGCCTCATTTGGAGCCAGGAAAAAGCCTGTGACTACTTTGTGTCTGTGTTCTTTGCACGAGTGCGTGTGTGCATTTGTGCTAAAGGCTGAGGCTGGGATGTAAGTGTCTCATGTTATTCATATGCGGGACCACTCCTGCTGTGTCTCATCAATTTGTCTCACCATGAATCTTGTGACAGCGCTGATGAACATGATGAGCTCGGGGGATATGTTCAGTACCTCACACACATGTTGCAGCACTAAAAATTTTGCTATCTCATAAACTACAAAAATTGGTCTTTGTAAAGGTAACTTTTGTTAAATAACTAATTAATGAGGCTGAATTAAAATACTACTGACGTTAGGACTAGGTTATAAGGTTTTCCAAAGTGTAACCCTTCGTTTTGAATGGAAGATTCTACATTATATTCATGAATGTATCTTCTGAGGTTTCATTGAAGTACGGTTACGATCTGTTTGTATGTGTTTGTCTGATTTTACGCCATCCCTTCTTAAAATTGGCAGTATGGTCCAAGCGTCACCAGCATTCCGATTAGAACTTTGTGTGGTGCACTCTTTGAGCTGTGCCATCTAAGTGTATTTAGTAAACCCCCCTACGCTGTCGTTGTTTGACAGAGGTTAAAGAGATGCCAAGAAAAAACATTCCCAAATGTGTGAGTGTATGTATTCGCATTCTTGCCAGCTGTGTGTGTTTGCGTGGGTGTGTATTTGTAACAGGATTAGAATCACACCAGCGATTCTGAAACGTTGTCAGTGTTTTTTAGTAGCATAGCTTCTCCTGAGGTTTCTGTCCTCCCTCATTCACATTCTTCATCCTCTCTCGGACTTTTTTGTATTCTGTCCCTGCTACAGCCTTTCTGTCAGGTGGTCAAAGTCACTGACATCTGCATTATGATAAGTGCCAGATGCTCCATTTATAGTCGGATACACAAAAACATCTCAATATACATATGAATAAATCCAAACAAACAAAACTTTATAGCCCGTAGACTATTAATAAACTGTCACGAAGCATTGTGTAATGTGAACTCCAAAGATGATTGAAACACACATGTTTTGAACCCCTTGGATTTCTGATTCGCAGAGCCCCTTTTTCCACTGATCAAATAAAACACTTTACATTTGGCTTTTGAATTGATTTAATCCGCATTCACTCCCGTTTCAAATGATTCTGCAGTAGATACGGGTTTTATTTGGCCCCTATGGCACTGATGGAAACTTCTCCCCCGGATGAACATTCTAGTTTGGCAAGACATTGAGGTGTGAGAGCTTCTCCATTTTCGGTGCGTGTAAATTGAGCGCAGATCAGCAGTGGAGGGAGGATGTGTGATTGGCTGATATGGCACAGTACAAGAATCCCCCTTCTATCATGTGTGTCGACCCTGAACCCGAAGCAGCGGCGGGAATAATTTTGCAGGGGCGTTGGACATAGCAGAAATGCTGTATAGGACACTAGTGCAGCACCATGCCCTTTCCGAATGGACCTTTTTCTTGGTCTTCGGTATTGCTGGTCACAACTTCCTTGATGAAATTATAAAAGTGACCTGCTGTTGTCCTATTGTCCGAGGTCACAGAAGGCCCCAGCTGCTACAGAGAGCTAGTCCCCCTTTTTATTCAAAGTTTATCATTAGCGATTGTATAACGTCATGTCCAAATTGCACCAAATTGTTTGGGGCCTTAAGAATACTCGGTCATATGTGAAGTCAATATGATTAAATGCTCTCAGGATATTTGACAGACAGAGATTTCTGGAATTATTAGATAAATAAACCACAGTTGGGAATGAGTCGTCAGTAATGTCTGTTGTAACATCGCATCATCATGCAAGAACTTACAAAGTAGACATAATCAAGTGTCCCCTAATGTCTTTGTGCCCCGCTCCGCCCTACAATCCACACTTTCATTGTTATCTACCCATAAGCCATTTTGCGTCATACTCAGCATGTGTGAGTGCACTGATGCCTGACTGACCTGAATTTACCCCTTCAGCGTCACAGGCCGAAAGCAGTAGTGGAAAAATCTTGGCCACACACCAAATCCGGCCTGACATATATCACACCAGATCTGAGTGTTTGCAGCCTCCATTGTACTTTAACTGGTCCACTGGCTGGTTAATGAGTAAGCCCGCTGTGAACCTCAGGCCTCCACGGCGCTCCTCAACCCTTTTCCCCGCGCCGTGAGTGTGGCACTACTTGTGTTTACCAAACTTTTCTCTTTTCTTTTTTCTTAACCAGCCCCACTGTTTGCCTTTTCTCTCTAGCCTTCTTTCTTTGCTCCTCTCTGCCATTCAGGGCACCGCATCACCACATCCAATCAGTCCCTGCCCAAACAGCAAACTTTCTTTGGTAAAGTGCTGTGTGTCTGCCAAGAACTGTGGGGTGGTCAAATGTTCTTTTGATGGTCAGTTGTTTTTTGTGGACTCCTGCCTTGACGATGCCATCCAGGACTCAAACTTGGCTGAAAACCCGGCTGGTTCAATCATGTTCCAGCCTTAGAATAGCTGCTTTGACAACCTGTGCCAAACTCCGACCAAACTGTGCCTATTCATGTTCAGGCTGCATGCTTGGATATCCTCACCACAAGGAGTGGTTCTGGCCTGGACTCGGACAGACACTGAAGCAGAGCCAAAGCCTAATTAATGATGGTGGTTTAAAAGAGATGAAAGCCAAGTAAACCCTTTGGTTAGTTAAGCAGTCCGACTCATTCAGTTGCCTTTATTAAGTCTGTGTTGCCAAACTGTTGTTGTTTGCATCGCCACAACGCACATCATGTGCTTACGTAATGCTGTGTCTGTGGTTGCAATCCAGGGTGCAATCGCTGGAAATCCACTTCAACTATAGTTGTTTACAGCTTCCAGGAAAACAACCAGCATCTAGTGTGATCTGAAAACCATAACATTTTGAGTCATCCATGCCATCCCATAGATCTCTTAAATTTGCGGTTACTGTGAAGCATTTATTCAGTTGGTTTATTTATTGCTTTTTGCCAAATATGCACCTAAAATTGTAAAGGCTAAAATAATATTTAAAAAAAACATTACAGAAATTGCTGCATTAACAGATTCAAAACAACAGTTCAGCCAATAGAGTATACTTTATTCAGAATAGGTCATGAAAATGGTTTAAGGAGCTTTATTCCTACATGAATAAGGTTGCTATGCAGGTCAGTGTAAACCTAAACAAATTACCTAAGGTAATGGTGCTGAATGAGATGCCTGCAATTATGATAGGCGAGACAAAGTCTTTGTAGCTGCCAGATTGTGAGTCTCACAGTCGTATCTGTGTATTTTGACCTCAGGACTCTGTGCCGGTGACCCTTTGGCAGGCGTGGCATGTCTGGCAGTAATGCAGTCCATCTGTCTGTCTGTCCGTACAGTTGAGCTCTGCATGGATAATCGTAGGTCACTGTGGCAGAGAGTCAAAGGGATATTACAGGCAGAGGCATTCAGAGGTCAGCGCATTACTCCACCAGTGACTGCAGCGACTATCAACAAAGCCAGGCCTCAGATGGATGGCAAAACTGTAGGAGGGTTTAGAAAAGGAATACATTTTCTGTTCTGTTATTTAACAGCATTTTTTTCTACTATAATATATATATATATATATATATATATATAATCACCTTTCAAAACACTTATTAGGTGCTATACAAAAATAATCAGTCAAAAGCAATTTAAAGATCACACAGCGATGGAGCATATATGCAAAATAAAAACATTCACAGATGGGAAAAGAGTAAAAACAACAGAAAATAATAGGGGAAAAATAAGAGAAAGCTAAATTATAAGAATTTGTCTTTAAGAGATATTTAAGGAGTTCTGAGATGGAATTCCTCAGGGAGATTTTTCCAAAGAGTTGGAGCAGTTAGCCAGGACTATTGAATGGAGAGCAGGGCCTTCACTGAGGACCTCAGGATAGGACTGTGCACATATGGTGTCTAAAGATCTGAAATGTGGTTATGTGCAACTCCAGAATGGGCCTTTATTGGAATCCAATGAAGAGAAGTAATGCGCTCTCTTTGAGCAGATTTATTGAGAACTATGGCTGCTGCATCTTCGACGAGCTGTACTTTCTGTAGACTTTGTTGGAACAGTATATTCTTGTTCTTAGAAATGAAAAGAGACTAACAATAATCCAGAATTGAGAAATTAATCGCATGAATATAATAGATATATATATATATATATCTCCAATAGTATATCTCCAATAGTTTCTCCTTGAGTGGTTTTAGCACTGAATGTTCGGTTCAGTTTCTTGTGTGTTCTGGGAACCTTGAAACTTGTTCTCATTGTCATCATCAGCATAAAACACAGATTGTGCAACACTCTTTCAAAGCTCAACTGAAATGACATGTTCTCAAACTCACAGTGGATCTTTACCTGGAAAATACAGTATGGAGGTTTTTATAGATAGTAGTCGAGTGTTTGGAGGTGCATTTGCTTGAGGCCCCATCTGCACATGACATGATATGATCTCGTAACTCAATTAAAGCAGTGACAGAACTATACTGTTAAAATGTGTTTCAATACAAGGAATAGATAGGCTCTGTTTGCAGTTATAGTCAAACAAGAAATGTAACACAGAAGGAATTTCTTTTAAACCCCCTCATTACAAATGTCGCATTCACACACTGAATGTTCGAGCCACCTGTTTTTCATTTTGCAGAATATCTTCAGGCTCAGCTTGTAATTCAAGGTTTCCTGTTTCACACCATCACTGGCCACTTTGCAGCACACATCCAGATGTAGTCGTCTTAAGAAGACAAATATTGCACTGCAGGAACCGGTGCGGGTGTGCGCGCGTGTGTTATCAAAATGATTTACAGGAATAAGCTTCTCAGAGCGAGGGCAGCCGCATGGTTTAAGGTTGATTTAAAGACCTCTTACATAGACTCCACCATACTTATTCCAAATAAAATTGACAAACATGTGCTGAGTGGTGTCTTTGTTTTCCATTTTGCCTTGTTATTTTATTTGCCGAAATATGTTTTAATACATAATACATTTCAGTGTGTAAAGCTGGAGCAGGATTTTTTATTGTTTGTCGGTGAGTAGATTTATAACATAGCGAAGACAAAAAAGATGATTTTTATGATGGCGCTGACATTTCTCAAAATATGTTTTATTACGGCCAAAGAGCTCTGCTTCCTCCTCCCACTTATTCCAAAATAAAGTAAATGCCTAGCTCTCTTTTTTTTTATTCTGCGTGAATTGAATTGAATTGAATTGTATTTTAAATCGTGCAGAAACTGATGTAAATGTGTTGCAGTCTGTAATAAATGAGTCTTGTGAAAGTAATATTACAAAATAATATTGTGCTTGAAGACAAGATAAAGTGGCGTGCAAACCTAGAAATAGAAATAACAGATTATCTTGTCAGACTTTGAACAGTGTGTCCGTTCTGCACTGCTGTGCCACTCCCCCTGTGGTCTTTACTCCTGCAACATGAATAAGGCAAGAAGCACTTTATTGTCCAACACCCACAACAGCAGCTGCATTAAAGAGGCAGTGGAGATGACAGACCTTTTCTGCGTGCTAGCAGAGATGTAGGGTCCATGTAACCTGAGATGGAAATATTTGCAGTATCCATTAGATCTCCCTCACCTATTTTAGAAATTTTACTTAGTTTTATTTCTCAATGGTTGCACTTATCTTCCATAACATGCTGTGAGGGAGCACTCAATTATAATACTGTAATGTCTTTACTTCATCTAAAGTGTTGCTAAGGAACACTATGAGAACTGCTTTCCTTTCAATGTGGTGGATAAATTCCCCTTTCTTTCTGTCTTTAAATTCATCGTACAACTGGTAATTCTATGACTAGAATTCAAGTTAACTCAAATCAAGAAGGTGGCAAAATGTTCAGGTTCCTGGATCAATTGGAAAAAATTGCACATTTTAATGAAAACTAGCAAGGTGCTTTGAGAGCCCATATCCTATCTCGCTATTTAACAAAGGTGCGGGGAAAAAATCCTGCAACTGCCAATTTAAACGATTCAACAATCACCACAAGTTCAAATCGTTCTGTTTTTGGGTAAGGCCTTCCATTGACATTGGTTCTGCAGTTTTTGTGTAAGCCTGCTGACAGTCAGACAAACAAATACAGATGGAAACTCCTTGGCTGTGGTAAAAAGGATGTAAAGTGACCTCCTAGAGATTCCATGCAAAGTTTTCTACAGATAACAAGCACAAACTGAACTGGAAAATGACATCAGCCTGAGACATTATGTAACTACAGGAATTGTTTCATAATGTCCAGATTTTTAGTCACTTAAGCACAAACACCTTGTCACCATCTTTGATTTATTTGTGGGTCAAACAACCTATTTACACTGTTAAAGCTCCTTCAGTGGGATTCTATGCTTTGTCTATAATTATACCTTTAGCATGTCTGTATGCTTAACAACATTGTAACAGTGTAAGGAGAGTGTGGTATCATTAAACACCATGTAGACCCATTTGTTTTCGCTGAAGTAGGACCGATACGAGTCAATAGGTTGCAATGTGATAAGAGTTTCCTCTTAATTTTAGATACATTTGCTTGTAACTTTTTTGGGGGGGATGAATTCAAAAATGTTATTTCAAAATGCAGATGTTTAGTGTTTGTATTGATTTTTGGAATTCAGTGCTTAGTGTTATTGCAATATGTGATTAATTCTGTGGAACGTTGAACTTCATTTGTTTATTTCCTTCATTTTGTCTTTTTTTGCTGCATTTTGTCTTTTTTTGCTGCATGTTTATGTTTCTGTTGATTACATTTTTACTTGATTACAAAAATGTTTAATATGTCTTCTCCCCAATCTTCAGTCATCCTGACAGATGAGGAGGTTCAGAGGAAGAAAGAAATGATATTGAAGAGGAAGGAGGATGAGGCGGCCCGGGAGGCGATGAGGCCGCGGCTGAACGAGGAGCAAGCTCGGATGATTTCCTCTCTGGTGGAAGCCCACCACAAGACCTATGATGACTCCTATTCTGACTTCTCCCGCTTCAGGGTGTGTCCAAAACTAAGTTTCTTACTTTACCAAAACAGCACTAACAATATCATCGATACAGCCCGAGATGCTTTGTTCCCCAGCGTTAAATGTGGGGGGAGCAGGTCAGAATGTAATGCGACAAAAATAGGGTTTCCTGCAGTACGGCATCTTGAGACAATACTACAGTTAAAAAATTATAAGCAGTTACATACAGTTCAGTGCTTTGTCATCTTGTCATCATGAATACATTTGAAGACTTTTAAGGTTAAATGGTAAGAATTGGTTGTGGTTATAATCTGACCTTGTTTACTCTCTTCAGACCGGGGCATTTTTTACCATTTAAAAGTTTTTCCGGTGTGAATTTTTTTGTATCAGTCGGCTTTAAAGCTAGACTATATAATTTTTACTAAGCAACAGCGCCATCTGCAGCCAGACATAGTGAATCATTCTGTTGGGCGATTTATTGCTGTATGTGTTGAACGCAGCTCGGACTGAAACTAAACTGAAACACAACTGAACACTGGATTTTACCCCGACTTCCTGAACCAATTGATATTCTAAAAGTATAATCACTGACTATTGTGAATAACCACTGGTTTTTAATGACCTCTAAGTTTTTCTTACTGATCTACAGCTTCACTTGCTGGTTCAGATTCTGTCACACATGTCACTAAGGCTTTTAACCGCCTGACACTGGCATCGCATTCTCTGTCTCCACGTCTCAATATGATGATATTCACTCAGTGGACCACAGCAACTGGGTTGCCCTAGTAAATGAGATTGGCTAGAAAGAGAGTCTCAGAACACTTCTGTGATCTATTAGTGTTATGTGTGTTTGTGTGAAACACTGCAGCAGACAGCCACAACCACACTGACCTGACCCTTCAGATATTGCGTTGTGATCGTCTCTTTGAACTGCAGGTGATCCTCTATAAGAAGCTAATCCTACAAATATACCAGACTAAAACCTAGATTAATCTCTGATAAGACTATAAAAACTAAAGTGTGGTTTGAAATTGATCAGTGAAACTGGTGTAGTGTCTGTTCTAAACCTGGCTGTTTGGACTGGGCTGTTTGTTTGGCCTGTGGTGCTTTCTGAAACTGTAAAGAGACCAATGATAAACTAGAGCATGTGTGAGTTATATACAAGTTAGCATTATTACCGTTTCACACATTGCATAATAAATTAAGCAATCCACACAATCTTCAGACCCAAGATAACATTGTTTCAAAATAAAAGTTCTGTAATCCTCCCGGTGTGAAGCATCGTTGCAACAAAACGAGCGTGTGCTTTTACTTTGTAGATAAGTTGCAAAAGAAGTTGTGATTCTCTGAAGGTTGTTGCCATGGCAGGGATCAGTGCCTGCTGCCACAGAACAGTGTATTTTAAGTCGGTCTGATACGGAAGATAAGGTAGATGACTATTTGTATATGGGAACACACTCTCTACTACAATGATATTAATCAGATTTCTAATACAAAAGGCTGTGGCTGAGGGCATAGATCGGTTGTCGGTTTTCTTGTCTAACCAGAAAGTCGGCAGTTGGATCCCGGTCTTCCTCATCTGCATGCCAAAGTGTCCTTGGTCAAGGTCAAGACACCTTGTTATTTACACACTTGTAGCTTTTTGAAGAGTAAACATAAAGAAAGCACACATTTTGATTACAGAACTTACTTTCTTCAATTTAGAGCAATATCAAACAGCGTGTTTGAGTTTATCGTCTGGTTTTATACAGACCTGACAAACATTATACAAACCTGTCAAACATTATTTTTGAGTTTAGCATCTGGTTTTATACAAACCTGGCAAACATTCGTTTTAAGGTGGCCTTCCAAAGACTTAGACAGGTTCTGATTCCTACAGCCTGAATTAGAATAATGGAGTTAATATTCGAATTTGATTCCTGACTCCTGGTGGCAGGGATGAGGAGCCCAGTAGTCCGTTGTGTGAGACTGTATTACAGTGACGATATTAATATCTGTGTGTCTCTGTGTCTGTTTGCAGCCTCCAGTGCGTGAAGGCCCAGTAACACGCAGTGCCAGCAGAGCGGCGTCCCTTCACTCTCTGTCCGATGCCTCCTCTGACTCATTCAACCACTCCCCCGGTAAGACACATCATTCTCCTCTTATGTGTGATTACCTTGCTGATTCAGGGTTAACTTAACCAAGGTCCCCTAGGAGATCTGTCGATTTTCAAAACACAAATATGGCAGTAACTCTACCATGGCGGTTTTTCTGTGTCTCATGCTGGGTTTTACTGTGCCATTGAAAAGCCATTCAACATCTAAATATGTTGGAACAACCTCTACTCATTTTCTCAGCAAGGTTACGCTGTGTTTCAAGCTCTATTCAATGACAAGATGAATGCACATTTATAAATTAACAGTAATGACCTTTTGTCCCTAAAAATTTCCCAGGAAGATTTTATTATCTACCTTTTCGCATTTGCTTGCACCAGAATGCCATAATGGAGATTAATCACTGCATTTCTAAAGCACTTTTCAGACATGACCTACAGGTAAAATCCGGATAATTGGCTTAGGGGTTTACCCGTAGTTTGCTTATCACACATGTACATCACAACAGGAGTTTCTTTGCACAGACACACACGTTCACAGTAGCATCAAATCCTCCACATTATTCAGGCCAGAGGTGGAGCAGCCTAGATCATCTGATCATGTTCTATTTCTATTTAATGTTGCTTATTGTGGCTATAGCCGTATATCCTTTTAGTTTTTATTCCTCCAGGACTAATATAGTAATCAGTTTGTCTGTAGGTCAAACTATAACTAGATTGCCTTAAGGATATTTTCTCAAATTTTTTACCAATATTGACTTGGACTCAAGGATGACTTCATTCAATTTTGGAGGTCAAAGGTCAAGGTCATGTCGGCCTCAAAAAATGTTTTTCCTGAAAGTGATATCTTTAGATCAGCTTGAGGGAATGTCATCAAATTTTGAAGAGGTATTCAATTTGACTAGAAGATGAGCTGATTAAATTGTTGGTGGTCAAAAGGTAAAAGGTCACATGGCCTTGCATTGTTTTGAACTCAAAGGGCTTGTTAACCAAGTAACATCGTTGGCCTCAGTGGCCATCTCACAGACATCATGGGACTCCCCATTAGTCAGTCGGAAGTGAGGGAATCTGAATTTATAATGTGTTCACAATGTTTCCTTTTAATCACTTCCTTACTCTCCCTATCCCCTCTCCTCGTCCCCTTCCTCTGCCTTTGTCTTGTCTCGTTATCTCCTGCTTCAAACAGAGTCCGTGGACACCAAGATGAACTTCAGCAACTTGTTAATGATGTACCAGGATGGCGCCAGCAGTCCAGACTCCAGCGAGGAGGATACTAAGCTCTCCATGCTCCCCCATCTGGCCGACCTGGTCTCCTACAGCATCCAGAAGGTCATTGGTTTTGCCAAGATGATTCCAGGCTTCAGGTACCAATTAAAACAGACTATAAATATATTATTGTTTATAGACAAAGGGATTCATATAATAAAATCCTAGCTGATCAATAATAAAATAACTGTAACCCTAATTCAACTAATTGTTTTAATGGCAAGTGAAAGGGAAATCTCTGATACTGATACACTGCCTATTTTATATTTCTTTGGTCATAATGTAGCCAAATAGAAGATTAAGCAGTACTACCCCCGCTGCTACCTTGTTTGAACCACTACTCTGAATAATTTGTTGACTGGTAAAATCCTGCTGCATCTAACCAGTAGCACGCACAGACACAAAGGCTGGCAGCCTGAACAAGCCCCCCCACCCACACGCGGAGCACACTGACTCACTGCCCACATGTGTGCAGCTTATTACCAGGGTAAGACGAGATGTTATTATCGCTCCCAAACAAACAAGCTCTTCCAAGAAAGCGGCTGGAACAGGCTGTAGCTTTCTAAACATGCTGAACGGAGAGATGTGAACGTACATAGGACCATGTAACAAAAGATTGGGGAGAACATGTCTGCCACACGGGTACACATGATGAATACACGAGTGAAAGAAATGGAAATGGATCAATAATTGTTGGTGTTCACGTGGCTTTGTATGAATATCCATGTACTATTCAACTGCTGACATTGCTGCTGTGCATCGTTGGTATACGGTATATATTTGAAGCCAAGTATCAGGTGTGTGTTATTGGGCCGTAGGTAGGGGTAGAAATATAAAGTACCTTGAGGGTACTCCAGATATATGAAGACAAGTAGCGGTTTTCAGCTAGGAACCAACCAAGGGTTTTAAGATTGTTTTCTTACCCTTGAGCAGTCGATGAACTCTGATTAGACCTCAGCCTTTCTCATTTCATAAACGTTAAGGGATATAAAATTCTAATCAATCTCAAATTGTTTGCATTTGATAGGCATTAGTATTGGAACATTATTTTGACACCTATATCTATCCACGCTTCACATACAGCAACACTACAGTAATTCAAAGTACAGCCTACTCAGGTTCATCTGCTTCAAATAAATCCAACAAAAGAAGCAGAAATTCTTTCAAGCACACTTCTATCAATCAAGGTGACGGTGTTCCCTGTATCAACCTCTGCATGAAGCACATTTAACAGTTAACACCACCACAAAATAATTCTGCTTTTACCGGTCATGGAGGTAGTGATGGTGTTTGGTCCTAAAGCTGTATGTGCACCTGTCAGCATGTGGAGACACATACCGCATAAATATAGTAAACATGTACGACCTCAGGCAGGGGTTTGCCAAAGCCTTGGGTTGAAGCGCTGTTACTATAGTATCTCATAAATTCTGAATGCATGCTGTCATTGTTAGTCTTCTACTTGCACACACATGTACAAGTGAAGGCGACCTTTTTTAGAGTTTAAGAATACTTATTTCAAAACAGTTAGGACATTTCATCCTGGACAATTTTTCATTTTCACAAATACTTTTAGCATCAACCCCTGTATTTATTTTATTGTTTTTATATTTTATTTGAAGTCAGAGTTGTTTAAGTTATATAGTTGTCAAATTATATTAATGTGAACTGAATCTCACTTTACTTCGCATAGATACAGCCGGTAGAGGGAGGGAAACGTTTTATTTTTATATAATACATTTCACAGCTTATGTTTTACAAAAGGTAAAGGTTAAACCAGATGTATTACTTGACTGTGGTTTAATACAAGTATTAGTACTTCTTCTTGAGTAAAGAATGTGTGTAATTTAGCCACCTCTGCTCATACTGTGTCTGTGTGTTTATTCCAGAGATCTGACAGCCGAGGACCAGATCGCTCTGTTGAAGTCAAGTGCCATTGAGATCATCATGCTGCGGTCTAACCAGTCGTTCAATCTGGAAGACATGTCCTGGAGCTGCGGAGGACCCGACTTCAAATACTGCGTCAATGATGTCACAAAGGGTTGGTTACATCTCAACGTAATAGTAGTGAAACGGGACTAGTTGCTTGGTTTCATGTGTTCTAACTGCACTTCATAAATCACATATAATGAACATCATGTTCTGACTGATAGATATGTGACAGAGACTCTTCCTTTTGAACACACATCTCTTCACACACACACACACACACACTGTTTTCCAAGTGTCCATGTTGGCTGCAACATCAACCAAGCGTTGATAAAATGTAAAGTGTTCATTGTTGCAGCTGATGACACAGCTGTGATCTCTTTTCCCCCCTCCCCCCTCTATATAACCGATTCTTGCAAGGATCCCCCCACGCTGCTTTTCTATGCACACTTGCACCAGTGTTAATTTAGTTGTCGAAAACGATGACGAAATATATTCGTTAACGACCCTTTTTCCATGACGAGGACGTAACGAAAACGGATCTTTGAAAATAAAAACTATGACTATTTATTTTTAACTTTCGTTGACGAGACGAAAATGTTGGTGGTTGACTAAGTCACAATAATTATTTTAACATCATCGTATCAGGCCGTCATAAAGTATCAGGAGCGGGCGAGTGAGTCTGTGTGTCTCTGTGTGTGTGTGTGTGTCTGTGCGCTCCCAGATAGCGCTCCGGTCCCAAGGCTCCACCCCCATGCCCGCTCACTCGCTCAGAGACACAAGATCACAGCTTGTTCATGTGAAGAAGCCTCTCAGTGACCGACTGCTTCTTAACTATGGAAACAGTGAAAACACAGAGTTTCTCTGGTCTCAGCTGATCAGAGATCAGCGCCTCAGCTTCTTGATCAGAGCAGAAGCTGCAGTTGGTTTCTACCGAGCTGCAGTTTCTGTGTTCGCCTCCAGTCTGACATGCCCTCACTTTTTGTTTTCACATTTAAAACTAAATATATATTTTTAAGCTATTAGGCTGCAGCAATATGTTTTTATAGAAAAGGAGTTTAATGTGGCTATTAAATGTGGCTAAAACTAGACTACAATGGAATTCGTTTTTCGTTGACTAAAACTAGACTAAAATGGAATTCGTTTTCGTAGACTAAAACTAGACTAAAACTAAGAAGGATAAAAATGTCTAAATGTGACTAAAACTAATATGCATTTTTGTCAAAAGACTAAGACTAAGACTAAATCAAAAATAGCTGCCAAAATTAACACTGACTTGCACATAAATGCGAGGTTTCGACTTCAGGTATTTTCATAGAAGCAATACAGCAGCCACAAAAACAAACACTCGGTGCTTGTTCACTCACACATGCAGGACAGGAAGTTATGTTCTCTGTCAGGGATGTATAAACGGAGCAAGAGAGAACAGTGATTCTCCTCTGAAGCCCCTGTGCTCTAAGTGTGTTTTCATTCATACGTCAGTAGGAAAGCACAATATGTTTCCCTGATGTAACGCACTCTCTCCGTGTTGTCCTCTCCAGCGGGCCACACTCTGGAGCTCTTAGAGCCGCTGGTGAAGTTCCAGGTCGGCTTGAAGAAACTCAACATGCACGAAGAGGAACACGTGCTGCTCATGGCCATCTGCCTGCTCTCCCCAGGTACTGCTTTTGTGTGTTTGTGTGTGTGTGTGTCCATTTACACATGAAAAGCTTTTCCTGAAAAGACAACATGTTAAGATTTACAGTAAAGAGATATATAACATGGCATCAGAAATGAAATTTGGATTAACCTTTAGTGACAATTGAATGAACGTAATTGCCTAATGAGGCCATCAAGCAGCAGTTATCTGAAAACATTTCACCGACTGTTTTCACCGTCTAACGCTAATGTGAGTCATTGAGTGAGAGCGTCCTTCTGCCTCAAGGCTTGTCGAACATTATTCCACTGCGGCTCAAGCACCAATCCTTTCTAAATTAATAAAATAGATAGTGATGAATACACAGCTTGCAGGCTCTTACAGTAATTTCATTATGTCAGTGTATATACAAATTCATTCTGGTCAACATCACTGAATTATCAAATACATTTGTTATATTCGTCTTTAGCCAAAGGGAAAGAAGAAATAACTCAATTAACTTTTACAACAGACATTAACAGACACTACGATGAAAGGTCCATATATATGAAGCAACCACAACAATTGTCAGCACAGTCTTCATTAGTCAGACTATTCATTTATATTTTGAAATACTTTTCAGACAGTTTGAATCCTCAAACAAATTTGTGTGAAATAAAACTGTGTAGAGAACATATGTTCTGCTGTTCTACACAGATGATAAACAACTCCGACATAGTGGTGCTATTGTTTTGTGTGTTAATTGTATATTGTGGTTCTGGAGCAGAAGTTATTTTATGTTCTGTCTCTCGTCACAAACATCTAGGCTGTAATCCAATTTTGATTAAATTTAGTAATGTGGTAGGGGATAGGGTCTGGTCCTTGGCTATTGATTTGTTTTCAAAGAAGTCAAGGTTCACAGTAAGGGATCAAGGTCTTAACCTATTGCAATTAGTAAAATAGTCAGAGGTTTCACAAGTGTATTTTCAGGAGGTAAAATTATTTCACCATTACTTTTATTACTGATCAAACAAAAACATGGCAGCAAATCCTGGCTACTACTATAACTATTCCCAATGATTTATCCAACCATTATATAGCTTGGTGGATTTCTTCAACCTACCAAAGCTTTTACAGCCTAGTCCACAGGGGACACCATGAATGACAAACCCAGTCTTAAACCTTACCAAATGCGATGCATATGCTCCGGGGCCAAGTATTAACCCAAATCTGATGTGCCATGTTGATTGGTGGAAGTGGGCGTGGCCTGTCACATCTTTGGTAAATCCATATGCCTTTGAGAAGCTCTGATTGAACTCAATGGTGACATCATGTCCTGTCTCCTGAACATAGACACAGAGTTTACGTCACGTGATCAAGTGGGGACAAATAATGGAACTTTGCGTTGGAATGCTACTCGCGCATTCATGATGAAATACATTTAGCCTGAAACCAGCTCATTGCTGCTCACTAATTTGATTTATGTTGAATTAGCGGCTCCCCTCGGTTGAGCACACAGGGGTTAGAAGCTGCATATTGATGCTTTCGGCCAAGTTTCTTTATAGCATCATTAACAATAACTACACCACACATATGCCCACACAATGAATGTGGGTTAGGTCTGGTCCTCTCATCTTACAGTGGCATTATCATTGCATTATTTTTCTGCCCTGCATTGCTTTTTTAATTACCAAGTTTTATTAATACCATAATTAATAACACTAATATTTGAATATTTAAATAATGTAGCACATATTGAATAGTTCAGACTGCATGCAGTGTCATTATAGCATCCCTCTGAGGTAATTTGTGGGTTTTCTAGTTACATATCAGCACACTACTTCCTTCATCTTTTAAGACCGACCCTATGCTGATGACAGACCCAACCAGCTCCACACTAAACAGAACGGATCCCATCTGATTCAACCACATTTATTTTGGTTTCTTCCAACTTAAGAATGTGCTGCCAACATTCATTGGACTTCTTGGAGTTCTATTCATCGAAATTCATTCTTGCAACTTTGTGCTGCTTTGTGAGTGATGGATTTCTCCTTGGAGAGTGTCTGTAGAGGTTGACTTCATGTAACGTCCTTCACTCTGTCTGAAAACCACAGATAAATCCTTATTACAAGTCATTTATTCAGTTCAATAGCTTAACTTGTGTGTGACCGACACTTTCGTTCTCTCTCTATCCATCAACCCCCCCCCCCCCACCACCACCCCCAACCTCAACCCCCTCTTCTCTTTGACCTTCTCTCCTGATGTACGTTCTCCTATTTTCCACCCTCTCCATTCTCCCATTGCAGATCGCCCAGGTGTCCAGGACCATGCCCGCGTCGAGCAGCTCCAAGACCGTCTGTCGGAGGCGCTGCAGGCCTACATCCGCATCAACCACTCGGGCGGACGCCTCCTCTACGCCAAGATGATCCAGAAACTGGCCGACCTGCGCAGCCTGAACGAGGAGCACTCCAAGCAGTACCGCTCGCTCTCCTTCCAGCCTGAGCACAGCATGCAGCTAACCCCGCTGGTGCTGGAGGTGTTCGGCAGTGAGGTGTCATAGCAGAGAAAGAGGCCCGCACCTACACCTGTACTCCCTCATAACACACAGGATGATTAACCAACCCTTTCCACCATTTCCCCCAAGAAAACCTGGCATTGATACATCTCTGGACATGTGGGAGAAAAGACGGATAATCAGACAGATGGTAACATTCACCTCTTCATCTTTGGCCCATTCTTCTCCTCTTCCTCCTGACCTCTAGGAGCGACACTCAAACGCCTGGACCTCTGGATTTTTAGATTTATGACACCTGATGAGGCTGTGGATCTCTCCAGACAGGCTTTGAAAACACAGTACAGCCTCACATTTCATCGCGTCATGTGGCTGTTGTGATATCTGGAACAGATTTGACATCCAGATCCTCTCAACATCCACAAACTCCAGATTTGCCTTCTCTCATCACCACCTTTCTCCGGACATCACTTCTAGATCTCCGCCACGTTTTTACAGTGGAGACAGCTTGATGGATGTGACTGTCACGTCCTTTTATTTTACCATCATCTTTATAACATCACTTCAGGTTCACATCAACAGCTCCATCAGCTACCCACGCTGGCACTTGTGCGGGACAGATACATTTCTAGCAGAGTGACTACACTTGTGTTACTTAGTTATAAACCATCATTGATCTACAGTTTGTTGACAGCCAATACATCCAAATATATTCAACATCAACATGATGAGCGATGGGCGATCTTAAAATAATGTAATTAGGGATGCACTGATCTGACTTTGCCACTCCTGGTACAGATATTGATACCCGGGCCTTGGTTAGTGGCTGATAACGAGTATCAATCAAATATCAGGGTTAAATTAATAAGTGATCAATCAAATTATTAGCTGAAGAAATTGTTAGTGTAGGAAGCATTAAATACCTCCAAACTGACCCTTTGATTTTGCCTCCCTCAATGCTATGTTCTACTGGCGTGCTGCTGATGCAAAACGAATTAAACAGAATATATTACTCCCATATATTGGCTCTATTGTCACCAATTCCCGATCTAGTTGGTCAATATCAGTGCATCCCTTGGCGTAATGGATATACTTTGTTCGCTGTTTGAAAATAACTTTGTGAGGATGAAAGTCCAGCAGGTGTCTTCTCCTGCCCGGCCCCGTGTCTGTGTGTAGGAGACATCTCAGGGGGTGGAAGGAAGTCTTAAGTCGGAGGGTTTGGGTGAGATTTCGAGGATTGAGTGAAGGAGATTGGAGAAATGGAGGATGGTGATGCGACAGTTGAAATTTCCTGCTCACCAGACTAAAGGGAAATTATCAAAAACAGAATGTATGTATAATGCTATATAAATATAAATGATCATATAAGCTTATATATATATATCTATATAAATATATATATAGATATATATATATATGAGAGCAAAACAAGTTTGCTTTCATGAAGCTAATTGTTCTGACTGTTGTATAATTAGAGGATTTGAAGGCCCCTCCTCAGTTGTGTGTCTGTGTTCTCTGTGGAAAGACAGATTTACACACACACACAAGAAAGCACTGAGAAGTGTGTGAGGAATCCTTCTATTTTTGTGATGCGTGTACAGTGTATGAGAATATTGATGGACCACGAGGGGGTGTGTACAGGCTCTGACTGGGGGTTCAGTGCAGGGAAGCACTTTTCTGTTGGATTTTGCTCGTTATTGGACCTGTGAAGTTGGTCGACCGACACAACGTCACGTTTCATGGATAGTGATTATCCCAAAAAATAAGAATCTAAATAAATCTTTGTCCGGCTGGTTAGATTGCTGCTACGACAGTTAGAGCTAGATAGTTACAACTATCGGCTGTTGCCTCAGGGAAAAGTTTGTCTGATGATATTGTGTATGTGGTGTTTAGGCGTGTGTGTGGCGTAAGCTTACAATCATGAGACGGAGATTGTTTTTGAAGCTCTAGGATTCACTGTGATTTCTAATCATACTAAAAAACAGCATAAGTAAGCTAAAAGTTAAACTTTTTAAAACGATTACCCTAAGATTTTCATTCACTAGCTTATGTTCATAAAAACTATAGCTCCTTATGAAATGATTTACATTATCATACAATGCATTATAGATCTTAAAAAGTACATATCCATTTAATGGCTACATTTAAATAATAGTCATCAGTGTTAAAACATTGCTTGATTAATATGAACCTCGTGTGTAGTTTGGTTCTTTTCTTTCTTCAGGGCTAATTCAATATTCTACAGATGGTAGCAATATAGAGTAGGAGAACAATGTTTAGTCAAGTGTTTTTGAATGAAAATCCTTCAGATGGCCATAATAGCAGGACAGAAATGTAAAGACATGAGAAAGATGCTTTTTGTATTCACTATAAAAACCAAGCCTCATACCGTTTTGTCACAACCTATCATTTCAACACCAGCCGCATAAGCAAGGGTTTTAGGATGTTACTTTTCAACATCACTACATATCATATCACCTTTTCTGTTGACACGGTGCATGCTCTCCCCTCATGCAGGCCTGGATCGCCCCCTTGTGGACAAACCTTGTAAATACCACTTGCTAAGTCTGTACATAGTTAGAGATTAATGTAGGCAAAAAACTAAGAGAATTCAATTGTTTGATGGAAAGATGCTCTGGAGATACAGCACTATATGCAATTAGGAGAAGGACTCTTAGGTTGTATTTAATTGGACCTGCAGAGGTGGCAATCCTGGTGACGTGGCTAAGTTGTTTCAAGGAGCACTGAAGAAAACAGGAATTAGGTTTGACCCTTTCACAGCAAAGTCACACATTCAAATAAGATCAATGTCCTTTCCAAAAAGATGCAGATTTTAGTCAAACTCTTTGGTTTGATGCTAAAATGAACATTAGTGCAATGCTCGGACTCAGAAACCTAAAGAGTTCTACCTGCAAAGGCCCCATGTGACCGAACATTCCCAGCGGTGGTTGTGTTGTCCATTCCAACTGGCTGAGTCTCATGCATGCTCCACACACACACAAACACACACAACATTAGTGTGTTCAATCATAACGCTCCGGAACCTGACAACTCAGTCCGTCACCACAGGAAGTGTGCCCTCTCTGCCCGTTCCAAGATTATGGATGTATGTTCTATTCTCTCTCTCTTCTAAAGTCAATCGATAAGCTTTTGACAATTATACAGTATATCCATAATGTTTTTATTTTGGTGAAAATCTCTTCTTTTTTTTCCTTCCTCTGTTTTCTTCTGTTCAAGATTGTCGATCAATGTGTTTCAGAGTTTGCTTTCTAGCTTGTGCTTGGCTCGCTGCACTGGGACGTCATTTAAATGAAGCAGGATTGAGCAAAGTGGACTCCTGGAGACTTTTCCAAGTGCAAATGAACAAGCTCCCCTTGTTCCCCTGATTTCAGCTGAGTGAAAACATAATAGCCATTTTCAAAGTAACGACGTGGCTTTAACTTCATGCACAGACAGGGAAGGGACACTGGCAAACGTTCTCTTTCCTTTTTCCTACTGGAATAACTTGTCAGTGCGGCCATGGTTCACCTGGATCCGTCACCTGAGGGGAAGGAACACGGCCGAGCTGAGTCTCTGTTAGCGGAAAAGCGGTCCCAAGCTCTGTATTTAAAATGAGTAAAGAAAAAAGCTACATCTGCTTTTCCAGAAACACGGTGTCAAACACAATCGAGTGATTGTGAACTAACACTGCCTCAACTGACTGACACAGGATCTAGCCAATGGACATTATCGCAGCAGCATGGGTGTGCCTCTTCATTCATCACCCAACCATCTAACCGCCTCTTCTTCTGCAATAGCCAATTACAGCAGGATTACTCTTCATAGCTTTAACTTGACAGCCATTCAGGCTCTGCTTTTTCTGGGAAACCGTGGCGCACCAAGGGCTGATGGGAGTTTGTCGAGAAAGCTGCTTTGGGAATCTGACGTTTTTTGGAGACATGCATGAAATGGCTGCTTCTGTCCCTCCCAGAAAAAAAATGCGAGTGGACATCCAGAAGAACTGTGTATTAAAAGTATTTTCGCCACATGCAGACGTAGTGACGCGGTGTACAGGCAGAGGGCGCAGCGACTGACGTCGCCTCCTAAAACCCCAAGTATGACATTACTTTTCTCACTACTTTGTGTGTTTCTCTCGCATTGCAGCTCTTGAAATTTTTACAAAATAGTTGTTGAATGACATAAAAAAAAAGTGGACTTTTTACATATAACATCAACACCTACATCATCTGTTTGAAAAAGGAATGCAGGAGGGGGTGATGGCGGGGAGAGTCTGCTCTGTTGCAAGGGTTCCGAGAGTGAAACCTCACGATCTAACTTTGCTATGCTGCTTGTGAACATGTTGCTGATTCTCCTCTGTGGGTCATTTCTTACATTTCTGTCATATTAAGCTTGTTCATGGAGAACGCTGCGCCTGCATGACATGTCTGGCTTTAGCGTTTGACACTAAATGTTAACACGAGGACAGTAGACGATGTGAGGTGATGTTAAAATGGACCTAAGCAATGTGGACGTCTCTCCTCCCCCACACCCTCTCTCACCCGTCCTCCCCTCAACCCAGGTCAGCAGCTCCACCTCAGTAGCCTTACTAACGGAAACCTCACTCAGCTGGAAACATTGAACAGATACCTCAGTGATTTACAGAATGACTTTTTACCATAGCTTTTAAGGGAACCAAACATAAACTCACACACACAAACACAGACACACTACAACTCTCTCCTCAGTCTTTGCGGTGTTGACGTCTCTCTCTCAAACACACATACAGTAAACAAGTTGCCAGTTGTTTTATGATGTAGAAGATTGTCCAGCAGAATCCTATAGCCAGTAGACCAGTCAGTTCATAAGTTGGATCCCAATGTTTCTAAATGTTAACGATCACTCTCCAGTTTATCTGCTTTACTCACGTGATCCTCGTCTCTGCCTCATTCTGTACTTTCAGTCTTTGTCGTCTCTACAAACGGGCGACGTGCCGCTAAGCTCTGCGTATAACCAAACATACTACCTCTCCCTCCTGCACATACATACAAGCATATGTTTTATTTTTTTGTCGAAGCGTGACTTTCTTTTTTTTATTCTTCTGAGGCATCCGTTTGAATTTTAACACTAATTTAGACAGTTATATTTGTGTATATGTACAGTTTATTCCTTTTATACATATTTTCTCTTTTCAAATGCTGGATCATTTTTACCTCGGATCTCACTACAAGCCTACAAATCTTAAAGTCAGTTCATCAGAGGCCTCTTGGGCATCACCATCCAACTGGAGTGGCATAAATACATTTGAGAGTCTCTGCATGGCTGTGTTCACATAGCAGCTAAAAGGGCCCAGATTCTTAATTCATGTGACACAATTCAACCTCAATAAAAACAAGGTGATGCATCCTTCAATAGAGAAGTTAACTAGTCATCAGTATATACTCCTATACTGTAATAGTATAATCCATCAATTTGTTTAATACACTTGAGTTTGTAGTGAGACAATGACGTGAAGAAGTCAGAGAGAAGAGCAGCTAAGGTTAAATATTTAATTACGGGTTGGGTTGAGGAAGTCTTTGCCAAATCAAGATCACGCTGGGACCGAGATGAAAGCTGTTATGTGAACGCAGCATGAAACCTCAGTGAATGTGACAACGTGTGTCCAGACCAACGATGCACTGAAAGACCTGTGGAGGAAACGGGAGGCAGGCGGTCCTGCCTCAGCCAAGCAGAGCCTTCAAAATACTTCTACTATACTAACATGTTATGTCGCAGTCAAATGCCACCTGATTGGCAGAGGACTCGTTTGTTGTTGGTCTGATGGGACTCCGCAGAGCCGCCTTTTTTTTATCTCTGGGTGTTTTTGTTAAGACCTAAAGCGATGTCTCACAGTTCGACACCCTCCATCAGGAGAGTCTGAAGGCTCAGCTTGATGGAAAATGTAGTCATCGATATGTACTGATTTAAACTAAATAAAGGGAGTGGTAGTTAAACTTTGATAATTGCTCTGTCCTAACATCTGAAAAGTAAAAAGTACCGAGCCTGATGTCCTTCAGTCAGTCTCGTCTCACAGGCTTCCTGTGCGTTTCTCTGTAGCTCTCTCCTTTTAAAGGTCCGAAAGGCTTTGTGACATTGGGATCCTGTTTTAGATGTTCTTGATACAAATAGTGTGTAATGTAGTGTTGTTCAGCTCAGCAACCAGATAACAGTCACACACCCACTCGCCCCCCCGTTTCTCAGCACTCTGCCTTCTTCTTAACCTCTCACTCGGCTTCCACATCACCAGGCCTTCAACACATATGCTGTGAATGACACACGGAGCCTTCAGCGATCACTCTTTTTATAATGATGAGATCACCTCTCAGCTCACAGCATGACGACGTCACGGCTCCTCTAAGGTTCATTTAACACGATCGGCTGCTGTTGACGGACAGATATGCAAATATCACAGAGTTCATTCAGTGCATAGAAATATTTCAAAATGTAATGATAAATGTTTTTTTGGAATCAAGGTAGTCATTGTCAAGATATGGCACGTCGTGAAAAAATATGTAATAATACGATGTGACACCCAATCTGCCAATATAGAAGAAAGATTATTTGTTGTTTAATGTTGATAATGAAATCAGCTGTATCTAGAAAAATGACAGACCGAATGAATAACAGAAAATTGACTCTTAGATGGTTTGACAGATTTTGGAGTGATAGTGGCCTTAGTTAAAGTGCCCATGTTATGTCTTTTCTTTGTTTTTTATAAAGTTAAAGACAACCCCTTGGTAGTTACTTTGCAACTACGTCACCATGTGACATGTACAACTTGTTTGCGATGGTGGTTCAAGTGTATCACCCGATCGCCACTGTTGCTGTAGCAACAGAGCTGATTAGGAAGCATCTGTGTAAGAGACGGAACATTAAGCAGTTGACCAATCACCAAAGAGTTGGTCCGCTGAGCTGTTTCAGACAGGGCTACAGCAGCCGAGGGTCTGGAACTATTGACGTGTATTTGGAATACTACAGCATTTATAGATGATCTAGGAGACCCCAAATACAAATGATTAACCTGAATCTGTAAATGACACAATGTGGGCACTTTAAGGGCTGTGGCTCCTGCTGATTGGTTGAACCGGACGAGAGCAGATGAGCAGATACTGTCGAGGATACGCCGTCATCTGTCGCTCTGGTTGCATTTCTCTGCTACCTCTTTAAATATGCGCTTGCTCACACACGCATGCACTTAAACAGCTGCACTCACACATGAACACACACTTCTGCTGACTGACTGAAAAGGTCGGACAGTGAACACAGCAAACACTCGCTGATCAACCCACACACGGCTCACACTTGTGTGCACTTCTTTCTCCCTCACCAGCAGTTATTGCCAATGATGCACTTGTGTATTTGTCTCTAAATGCTCTGCAAAGCGTGTGATGTCAAAAAATAATGATCTGTCGTCATCTTTTTTTTAACTCTGATCTCTATAGTAAGACCTGGACTAGCCAGGTGGTTAGAAATGAATTGAACATTAATTAGTTCAGTACATACAGAAAGTTTCATGTCTTAAAAAAAGAAAAAAAAGAAAAAACATAAATGCACATATTGCTCAGCTCAGTTGTACCTTGGTGTGCCTAGAACCCACAGCCTTATTTTGGGACAATATCAGGGGTTTTAAAGCAGAATACAGGACGATCCGCCCTCGTATTACTGGTGACATTTTCATTGAGTTTTAGTAGCTGTTTTTTCCTCTCTTCATATCCACACATTTGTTAATTTCTTAAATTGTTGTATCAGTTGTAGGAGTCGGCATTAGCGTGCTCGTGGGAGGGGTTGTCATTCTCTGCTGGTTGTTCTTTTATTTATTCCCATTGATTGTTTCCCTCTTTTTCCCCAGAAATATATAAACCCCATCTGGTTTCTAAAAATATACTCGTTTTGATTGCATCGTGCTGATGCAACAGTTTAAAATGAAAGATTTTGATTAATTATAGAACATCCAGCAGCAGACTGTGTCCTCCCACAGCACGGCTTACTCATCGTTAGGAGAACAAAATTAGAAATGCTTCAAATCCGAGTTTATCTCAGTAGAGTCCCAAGATAAGATACCTTTACCCTCACCCATGCACACCACATTGCAGTAAAACCCACCAGACCTCAGTGCTTCTAGCAGAAACTTGTCTTTTAAACATATACAGTTGCCATGGCATCGCTGTTGGTGGCATCATCAATAGCCCCATACCATAATAAATAGTGTTATACATACAGTACCTTAACAGATATCTCTCTTTGTGGTTCAAAATCACCGCCTGTTCTTTGTGTTGCTCTTTTTTTCTTTTTTTTGCTCTTCTCTTTGAAGCTGATCCATTGTACTTTGATTACATGCATTGTATGTAGTAAAATACTGATGATGTTTTGGGGAAATCACAAATAAAACAGCTGTACATAATGATGCAAAACGCCCCCGGCCTCCCTGCTTTGTTTGTGCTTCGTCTTGTTTTGTGACACCTGGATTGCAAAGTATAAGATTAGTAGCCTGGTTCACCCCAATGATGGAAGCTAGTTTCCCGTCTCAGTTGTACACGTGTCAACAGAGTGGATATGAAACAATTTAGCTGTGGTAACCCACTGGGTATGCTACAAAGCATGGGGACTATTTATTTGGTAATAAGTTCCCTTCAGACTAATCTCAAACCCATGTTGGGCTTTATGAACACATTATCTCAGGAACATTCTCTTCAAATTTGAACTGTTAAGATTTCGGTGGTCGTAGGGCAAAGGTCAAGTTCACAGTGACCTCATGTTCATTGTGATATTTCAGAAACACCCAAAGCAAATTTCATTACATGTAGCAAAAACATTCAGTAGAATTTAAAAAAAAAAAACTAAACTGATTTGATTTTGGATGACAATGGTCACGGTCACTGTGGCCTCACAAAACATGTTTTTCTCCACTTGAACAAAATATCCAAAGTCCACCTTCAGGGAATCAGGGAATTGAATGAATAACTGATTACGTCTCAGTGGTCAGGGTGACTGGTTTGTCCCCAGCACCAGGTGTCGGGTTCCTGATGCTTTACAACTGAAGCCCTTCTTATGAAATGTGTTTCCCTTTAATTGACCTTTAATCTTCATGGTCTCATTCAGTGAAAATGCAAAAATAAAAATGCAAAGGAGGTTTTTAGCTCATTTAATTATTTTGTTCTTTCAAACATTTGATCCAAAACAGCTAAATATCAAACCAGGAAAAAATGAATGTCAGAATGATCTGCCAAGGAATATGAAATTAAAAGCGCAAACGTCCTCTGTGAAAAGGCTTGAGTTTGGTCATTTAGATACACAGTGGTTGGAGTTGTCTGTGCCTTTAAACCATTCTGGAACATTTTGAGAGTTCCCCCAAAACATGTTAAAACCATGATGAAAATATGACATTTCTGTTTGTTTCATGTATTGACTTGATTTATTTATTATTTCATTTAAAGTAAAACTACTTATTCTTGATTCACTCCACACAGATCTGGTGCAGGTGTCCAGAACCACCCCCCTGTTCATTAACGCAAGACGGAAGCTTGTAATAAATATGTGAGATCAATGAGGGAGCAAACAGAATCACAGTAACAAAACAATATAAATGTGATTATCAGGATCGATGCTCTGCACTGATGTGAGGTTGATTCCTGAAGCACAAACAGCCCGACGCCCTCACAGGCGATTAGAGCTCATTAGGGACGTCACACGCAGTAACTTCATTAAGGTTTCAGGAAGTGAGCAAACCGATGGAGCGGCTGGAAAGTCTGATTCCAAACTGGGCATGTTGACACTGTAAATACTCAAAGCAGTAAAATCACAAGCAGGGTCGATACCTGAGGGAGTAGAAAAGGAGGCGACGTGGTACCTGACACTGAGTCTGCAGTTTGATCTCTGAGCAACATCTGTCCAGGTGAGTCTGGAGTCTGGTTCTTCATTTGAACCTTGGTTTAATCTGAGAAAAGTGTGATTTTGATTTGGTGCTTTATTGATCTAAGACAGGCAGACAGCTTGTTAAAAAGGCATGATGGAGACACAGTCTTTATTTCATTTTAATATAATTTTTCAGGTGGATTTATTTTAGATCACGAATCAACACAAAGTTGGAAGAACACTGTTTTCTAAAATACCTTGTTCGTGCTGTTGCTCTGCGATTTACCTTTAGTGAATTCAAGAGGATTTAATTAAACACGGAGAAATCCAGATTCCATTAAAAAATGCACTTTCTCTTCAGGAAATCCTCAGATCTGTACCACCTTCATGATGTCTTCCGTCAGTTTGACTCAGGTGTTCCTGCTGACGGCCATGCTCCATTTCACCGCGTCACTTCCTGTCAGGTAAAACATATCCTCAATCTCACACACACTGCTTAGAAGTCAAAAATATAGAAGAAATATAGATCTGGAAAAACTGCAAACTTCCGCCAAAGAAATCGGCTCATTATTCTTCAGTATATCAAAACACACTCTGCTCACACATTTTTTTATCAAATAGCAACATGTTATTGATGCAACTTGATGTAAATCGCTTTAGATTTGCTTCGGTGGATGAAATGTGCGAAACAAATAAACCTGCTGTTCATCTTCTTGTTGTGTGACGTCAGGGTTGAAGATGAAGTGGAGAGTTTCCTGACTGAGATCAGACACCTGAACGCACCGTGGTCTCTATCTGGGATGAATTCTGCAGACACTCTGCTCAAGGCTAGACTCACGTAAATTTATACACACACACACACACACACACACACACACACACACACACATGTACTGCTCAGTAGCAAACACCAGACGGACACATTAAGAGGCCAGCGGATCATGAATTAAACACAGCCGCATGTTCCCCTGCGTAGAAGGTGGAGACAGAGCGAAAAGTGAGACAGTGAGGCGGTGGACTAGTGGCAGAAACTTGGACTATGGGCAGAGAAGGTCTCTGGTTCGTCTCTGGTTGGACTCCACGGAGAAACAACAAAAAGAAGAACCTGGATTGATCTGTCCAAAAATCCAAGAGGATTCTCCCTACCCTGTCTAGTGCCCCTGAGCAAGGCACCTTACTCCCCAAACATCTGCTCCCCGGGCGCCGTACATGGTTGCTCATTGCTCTGTGTGTCCTGCACCAGATGGGTTAAAAGCAGAGATTACATTTCCCCACCTGCATGAGTGTGCCTGTGCATGTCTGTGCATGTGTTTGGGAAAAATAAATGTATCTTAATCTTAAAATGATGTAGTCCAACTTTCGAAATTATTATTAATAAATGTCAAATAGACTTACCGATTCTGTATATTTACAACTTTGGGAAAACTCAACTTTTCTGTCGGACCTACAACACACTCTGAATCATGCTGCTGAAAGCTATGAAGTTTCCATTGAGTGAAACATTGTGACAGACTCCATGTTTCTTCATGGCTTCCTCGCTCCACTGACACACATTGCATGCAGATTAAAACAGCGACTAGATCCTTTTCTCTCTTTTTTTTTTCACTTTCAAGAATCTGAACAAACAATGTGAATCTGTAAAGAAAACCTGACTGTTGTTTTGAGACAGCCATGCAAAGATGGTCAAATATCATTTAATTAATGGCCATTGATCCGTGTTGATGTGATTGTCAACTTCACTGTGTTTCAGGCATCTGCTGTCTGTAGGTCTGGACCGCAGGAGGCAGCTGGGAGACATCGAGTTCTCCAACAGATACGCAGAGTTTCTGCGATCTAAAGCCAAACACATCTCCATCTGCTCCTTCCTGCGCCGCGTGAAGAAGAGGTGTGAGACTCCAGACACCTGAGAAACAAAAATGTCTCCCTAAAGGGCTGTGCGATAAAACCATAACTTTATTTGTCACAATATAATTTCCATCAATAGCAACGTAACAAAAGTTCAATATATGTCGATGTATTGCGGATGTATTGTACAAGCACAGTGAGTGGGTCTAACACATAATTGGTTATAATGATTGACCTCACATTTGTAAAATGTTTTGCTGTTTATCACAGAAGAGAGTTCAATCAGGAAAGACTTGATTTCCAATTTACCAATATTTATTTTTACAACGCACAGAAGATTGTGTATGTTTTACAGTCTTTGACATTTTAGACCCCTGTGACAAGTCATAAGGATTAGAAGGGGGTGGAGCAGAGCATCGAACAGGAATACCCCCCCGGGGTCTAGACACTGGTGGTGGTTCATCAGTCAAACGTTTGTTCTGAAGGCACATCTTAGGCTCGTTGTCCTATTGGACTCGCTGAGTGTGACGTCCTCTGCCCTCAACCCTCACAAGGGTGAGGGAACACTACAAAAACAAATCTTGACAGGGAAAAATGCGAGGGATCCCTCGTCCAGGATGGATTGAAGTGCACTGGTTGCCACGAGTAATAAGTATATTGTCAGGCAGTCTTGTCGATTTTAAGTCTGCGATCAGCTGCCACCTTGATCGGGTTCCGCTATAATCCTCGATCCGTTGACATGATCCATGATCAGTTGAGCTCGGGATCCGGATGAGGTGATGAATATCCTCAGACTGGAGGAGAATGGGGTGGAGGAGGGGTTGCGCGAGTCGCTGAATGATGGCTGACTGAGGAAGAGAGGAGAAGGGATTTTTAAAGTTTGACAGCTGCTGAATGACTGGCTGACAGAGACCACGCCCGACCTGATTGGATGTTTAGGTACACCCACAATCATCTGATCACTGTGCAGGTTAGGTCCTCCATTGGGCACAACTGATATTAGGAACGCCCACGATCAGCTGATCACAGTGCAGGTTAAGTCTTCCTTACTGAACTTACGCTGAGATTCATTTTGAAACCAGAAGCCTCACTCTGGAGCTAAAATGGGTCTTTTAAATAATTTGATATTTATTACGACAGTCATCAATATTGACTGATTGATGACCATCCAGCCCTATGTCCTCAGCTCACTCTCAGTGTTTTGGTTCGACTTACTTATCTCTCTAAAGTATATTTTCATTTTGTCGAGCTGCAGACGATCCACAGAGGAGATGTTGACACAGATGTAGATATAATATCTGGGCTGATTTCAGCAACTGCAATTCACAAGCAGCATTGTGAGCATTGATGGAGTGACTACCTGCAGACATTAAATGGTTAACTTATCATGTTATTATATTTGTCATTTATCATTTGACAGTATTCGCCTGAAAATATAATGCACCAAAGCACAGTTGTGTAGTAAAGTTGCAAATAACAGATAAATCAAAGATCACTTTGCTATTCATTTCCATAGCCACTAGTCCAACTTCTTAACTTCTAATTGTTTATTTGTGAATCTATGAATGCAGGAAACATTTCTCACACATTTGTTTCTGTCCACAGCGGAGGAGACGTGGAGAGAGTGAACCTCCTGCTCCAACAGTTCATGTGTCCGTCCGTCTACAACAACTGGCCGACCGACCTGTAGAGAACACACAGCAGAGCCAGAGAGAGAGAGAGAGAGGATACATGTGGTGTGAGAGGGACGGACATGTTACTGATGTATGTTAAGCTGGAGACATGGAGGTCTTTGTAATTAAAGGAGGTTTTATGATTTAATGCGGGTGTTTGGAGTGTTTTATGTGAACGTTAACAAGGACTATTGGAATGACTTCCTGGTCCCTGTGAAGGACACTAAATAACAAACAGGCTATAGAAAAATATACTTTTATCAATTAGTGGATAAGTGCAACCTATGCAGGGTTTTACTTGTCGATAAAGGTGTATGTGTCAACATGAGACTCACACTCACATGACGAGAACACGGAGAAGAGATCACGTTTCTCCTGTGGCTTCCTATGCCCCCCCCCCCCCTTATTTTCTTTGTTTCCATTCATTTTTATTCAATTTCATTAAGTGTTATTTATCTTATTGTATATACTGTATTTAAATTCAATTCTATTTTTTATTTCATTAATTGTAGACATTTTCATGACAAAATTGAAAATAATATGAATGAATTTCCTCTGATGGAGCCAAAGACCTGCACTAAAGCTAATACCTGAGAAACGTGAGCCTCCTCTGCCCGAACCTTCAGTTTCAACTGGTACATGACTTTCAATACTTCTATATGTTTTAACCCTGACACTCAGAATTTAGTGAACACATCAGATTCAACAAACCGCTTCTAACTCGTGTGTGTAGAAGACCTGTGTGTTTTCATCCCAGAGGCGCATGCTTCTTACCACACAGCTGATCGTGGTCATTCACACTCAGATGTGCAATTTGAAGTGGTTGAACATGCGGCACATACACGCCTGTGGCCACTAGAGGGCACTATGATACACGAGGTAGCCATGAACCGCTGATCGAGGGTCTCTGTGTTTTATATGAATGTACATATGGTAAAAGCTCGACCCATATTTTTCTGTTTAACTGCTTATTTCATGGCTTCAGTCACGATTTTGAATTGTTAAGTCCAGATTCAATTTCATAAAAAGTACAAGCTGATGAAATGTCAGATTTCTGGACATGGTTCAGTCATTCTTCAGAACAGAATTAACAGTGTTTAGCAGAACATGATGAAATGTAGAGGAATTTTTACATTTACAGTCCATCAAATACTGTATGAGCATATTACAGCAGTCGTATCTAAAGTATGGATCGGGACCACCCATGGATCCTGAGACAATAAGTTTATTGTATTATTATGAGTGTTATAATTATTATAATTATTTGATTTATTTACACCTTTTTTACATTTTAGCTAATTTTCTTGTCAATATCTGAACATGTTTAGCCACATCTGGCGATTTAAAACCATCAGTTTAAATCTCATTGGTTGAGCTTCCTGTAACTAAATGATACAACTACACTGAACGTTTTGACAAGAATCCCGTTAGCTAACATTTAATGGCTCATTGTGTTTTCATTACAGACCCTAACTGGGAAGCATTCCACTGCTTTTGTTTTGTTTATACAGTTCAAACTATGATTTCATTGTTTTTCACATGAACATCCCATAACTTCAGGTTTAAATTGTTAATTAAGACGTTACTGAGCAATTTCGTTCAAATCAAATACAGCTTTCTTGCCCTTTTTAAACTGACTGTTCTCTTGGCATCGAGTTGTGTCTGTGATGATCTACTTGTGCTGTTGTTTGAATTGAGCAGATTTAAAGGATGTTTGTCTTCTGCAAACAGTCAAATCATTGTGCTGTCCACCTTCATGTTTGTCCTGGAGCACAGAGACATTCTGGATTGTCATGTGTATCACAGGGTGTATCTGCGTCTGTCCTCACAGCTGAGAAGAAACAGCCTGGTCATGTTATTCATTAATAAAGTTCGACTGATCTTCTCTCACTTCAAACTCATCACTACTGAACATGATCCAGTAACGACATCCCATAAACATCCCCTACACTTGTACTAATGTCGGCTGAACTGGGTTCAGGTATCATATTTTCGTGATTCTTGTTATAATGACGTCCTTGTTGTGTTGATTTGATTCATCAACTCTTTGTTGTGTTGGATTTGTTTTGGCTGTTTGTGAATTTCTCCTATTCTCAGTGAGATCGTTTGATTGAATTAACATTAAATAAATAAAAACTCTTCTTTCACAGGATTTCAAAATTGGGGGACAATACAAGTTGTTGTTTGAAACAACAGACAAAATGGTTCTTTGTTAGTGAAGGCTGTGACATTTGTCTCTGTGTCAATGTGACATGATGAAAGGTGAGAGAACAGTGTGTTTGACACCATGTGCAGTGCAAAGAGAGATGGAGCCCAACAGACATTCATTCAACACGCGTCTCATGATCACTTTAACCCTCTCTTTGATTGAGGATCAATCCTTCTCCGAAGATTCTCCGACTTGTCTGTGTGATGACTAACCCCACCCAACCGAAACTCTGCCAGGACGAAACAAACGCACAGAGAGTTATCTGCAGACCCCGACATGACCCAGGTCTGGGAGGGAGGCAGGCGGGAGGACAGAGAGCCGGGCCTGTCTGTGATGGGAGTCATCCAAACGTCATCAGGACAATCTCCTCCATGTGACCCCCGCAGGAGAAGCCTTGCATGCAGGTCCGAGGACTTCCTGGATAGAGCGACAAACAAGGAAGAATGGGGAGACAGGGCAGGGGATGGAGGGAGGAAGAAAGAGAGATAGAGCAGAACAGTCTGGGTGGCTAAGTAGAGTTCTGGAAAGTGGATTATTTAGTGATTACTGACTAAATCAGTCACATGACAAACCTTGCAACAGGTTTTTGACTGAGTATCGTCCTTTGTGCTAATGACTCATCTCCTTGTGGTCGGGCGCCTGAGCTCTCAGGCTTGAAATAGAGCTTCCACTACGTTGCACTCATTGTGGTTTTCATGAAAACTGCTTCTCCCACATTAGGTTTGCCTCCGGCCGTCAACCAGACACTAATGGCTCATGCTGCACTGTGTTGATTGACTATTTTATCAGTGGCTTTCACGGCTCATATGAAGGTCGTTCCAGCTCGAGATGAGCAGCGAGCACCAGGCGTCTCAAGTGTTTCTACAGTCACATCGCTGGATAATTCAGAGCAGCCATGTTTGGAAACAGCTCGGACACACACAGACACACTAACATGAATTAAACATGATAAATATCCCCAACAGCCAGTGCAGTCACATCCTGCTCATGCTGACGTGCTCAGTACGTACGTCGCAACACGACAAATGCTGATCACCATTGGAGATGTAAAGTAAGGATCATGAGCTCCTTGAATCAATCCCAGGTTCAGCTCCCGAATGCTCCTGGACGAGGGAGGGACCCCGGCTGCTTTTTGGAGGAAGGTACCAACAGAATAAAGTCACTGATTTCTTATCTGGAATCTTTATTTGACAGTTTTATGACAAAAACACGTTTTTTTTCTGAGCATCTCATCCTGACCTCATTAAATGCAAAATATTCCTTCAGTTGTTATATGATTGTACATATTATATGAAGGATGAGTTCATCTTTACTTTTCCTATTCAACAAATCCTCGCAGACAGCACAGCACAACAACGTGTTAGTCTTCATTATTTTTAAACCTCCCAACCCTGTCTGTCCCACTCGGCCCAACATTCATTCCAAATGAAGACATTGATGCTCAAAAGTCTCAAATGTAGGCTCAGGCTAATTTTCTATACAACCATGACGACCAGCCTCCAACCAGCAGGAGTAAATAGTGCATTTATCGGGGACTGTTTTCTGTTGCGGATTGTTACACGTTTGGGGAGTGAAAAAACTAAAAGATGATGTGGCTCATTAGTTTGTTTTGGTCAATGTATCTGAACTCTGTGGCACAGAGTGATATGATATACTTATATAACTTAATTAAAATATATTTAATATTCACTATTATAGTAAATAAAAGAGTTGAGATACATAGACAATACTTTGTGGATGTGGTTTAACATGTGAAAGATAGAGATAATCATCAGTTGAATTCACACCATTTTACTTTTTAGCTGGCTGCTAATGTAGCATTCATATACATTGAATCATAGATGTGTTTTTTGATAAACTGAAAAATAGATACACTTTATTTATGTTACATTCCACTTAAAAGCAAAGGAATAAATAAGATGAAAGACAATATTGGCCCCATGGTTGGTTCTCTCCTGAAAGGGGAATCACTTGCAGTATTTCTTAGTGTCTCATTTTCACTTGAGCACTTCCCCCTCAGGAGAAATGTTTCAGTAGAACAGACTCTGGTTCCTCCGGCCAAGAGTCCGACATCCGCAGCTGCTGCGGCAGACAAATGGAGACGGAGTTGGTTGTTCAGCGCAGCATTTATATTTATTTCTCCTGTTTCTCACAGTTAATCAGCCACATGCTCAAATGGCCTGCCATCTTCACACACACACACACACACACACACACACACACACACACACACACACACACACACAGGTCTAACCAGGTCCCAACAACAAGATGTGAGAGGTGCTCCCTTTAGCTCCATTCACGGCATTCAATGTTTTCAATTCATGAATATAGTATAGAATTAGATTATAGATAGATTTCACCATCAGATAAATGTCAAAACAACTAAAAGCCAACAGCCCCTCACTGTGCTGTGTACAACTCTGATGGGCCTCACAGTGATTTGGGATTTTTATGACACTTCTGTCATGGCAGATCTGCAAATGCGTGTGATGATTTAACTGTATCACACGAATAGTGTAACTACTCTATTTCCCCCATTTGTACAATTGCATTTATTGTGAATTGTAGCTTTGTTGCCTTTGTCTCTTTGTATAACTCTTATTATTTTCCTTCTATCCACACATATAATGTATAAATATGTTTTCATTTTTTTGATTTTATTTTATTTGGACATGGACAATGTCATTGGACGAACCAGATGCATTGTTTACAGTGTATTAGCATAAATGCTAGTTTACAACACCTGTCCACAGGAGGCTTTTTGAAAACAACAAAAGAAACTGAACAGACAGAAACAAGATCAAATACTGATAAAAAACTGATAGTGATAATTAAAAAGAGTAAAAATGCAGTATACAGTAGAGTACAGAGCAGCATTATAAAGAGTTGAATATATATATATAGGCTACGTAGAGAACAAAGGCAGCATGATCAAACAATAACCAGTTGTAAATTATTTGTGTGAGCACTGTTGATTTGATTTGAGCCGTTGTTTTAGTTCTCTGTTAAAAGTGTTGCTGTTAGTCTCTAGTTTTAGACTAATGGGCAAGAGGTTCCATAGTTTTGCCCCCTTTGCAGAGAAGACAGACTGACCGAAAGATGTCCTGTGCATGGGAACAAGACAATCACCATTGATGGAGGCTCGTGTATTTGCCCGACGAGAGCTCTGACGTCTGATGGCCAATTCAGACAACAGTGGTGACACATGGTTATTTACACACTTGAAAAACAATTGAAGATGACTAAAATTAATAAAGTTATCAAAGGTGAAAAGGTTGTGTTTTTTTAGAATGCCGCAGTGATGCCATCTCATGGGTTTCCGATCCATGACTTTTATTGTCTGTTTGTATATTGAGAAGATAGGTTTTAATGCAGTAGAAGAAGCTTGTGACCATGATGTGATACAGTATGACAAATGAGAAAATATCATAGCGTGCATAAATAATTTGGCCGTTTGACATGACAAGTCCCTTCTTATGAAACGGAAACAGTTTAGATTTCGTTTTGCCTTTTTTGCAACATACTTAATTTGCGTAACAAATTTTAAATTCTGATCCAGGATGATGCCCAGATATTTTACTTCATTTACTGATTCAATTCATGCATATTTGTGTTCTATATTTGTTCCTTGTTTTACTTTCTTTTAGAGAATATCTCCACTTCTGAACTGACTTTGAATAGAAGCCACAGCTGCATGTTCCAAATCTGAAACTGAAAGTTTGAGGGTGGACATCTTTCTAGACCCAGCTGACTTTATTTGGAACTGGAGAGGAGAATAAGGGATTGCACACTAAAAGGAGGAGAGGAAGAGAAACAGAACAAAATGGATGGAATAAAAGGATAGAGGGATCATCAAGGGAGAGAAAAAGAGAGAGGGAGAGAAGGGTGGGGTGCATTGAGCAAGGAGGATCATGGGATTACAGGGAGAGAGTGAGAGGACAAGAGAGGTTGCGGTAACTCTGCTGACGCACATGTGAAACACGGGAGGGGAGGGAGGGAGGGATGGAAAGGAATCTCTGGCAGGGATGACCAAACCTCGAGACGAGGTCAGAAAGCCACTGGCGACATGACGCACACACACACACACATACACACACACACATACACACACACACACACACACACACAAACACACTGAAGTCGGGGTAGTAATGATAATAGTAATAATAGTAGTTTAATAGGTGATAATCATCTATTGGGTAAGGATTGTGAAAACCACAAGGAGAGGATAAACCATACCCCCACTCCCCTCTCTCCCTATCTCTCTCTATTTCTCACACACAAACACACACACACACACACACACACATACACACACACATACACACGCACACACACACACAGTAGTGGTGTCAGAGGGATGTCCCAGAAAAAGAATTCAACACAATACTTTTTGAACTTCTTTGAATAGGAAAAGCTTGTGTGTGTGTGCATGTGTTTGTGTGTGTGCATATATTTTCTGTTGGATGGTTGGTTTTGGCTGTAGTTTAACAGTTTTGCTGAGCACTTATATTGTGCAGCTTTTAATTTTAATAAAACATACACGCAGAAAGTCTACAGATCTTCCGCTGCAGGTTAAGAAGATGATGGTCTAATAACCATCGTTAACTCTGGTCTATTGAAACAAACAAAGTTTGTTGCACCTGCGTGAAGCACTTTGTAGTTTGGTTTGTTTGAATCTAATGTACTTCCTTGACTCTTGTTGTTCTGGGTTTGTACCCTCCTGGTTGATGCACTTACTGGAAGTTGCTTTGGATAAAAGCGTCAAATAAATTAAATGTAATGTAAAATGTAACACACACAGTCACACACACCAAAGAGACTGTTTCATGTTGAATGTGAATTCTCCAAAGCATGCACACACACATTTGTGAGGTTCAAATGTATGTTTATATGAGTGCATGCTTACGAGTATTTGCATGTGTGATTAAAGGCTTGTGTGTGTGAGTGTGTGTTTGCACGTGAGATCTCATGGATATGTAAACAGGGTATGTATGTTCAGTATGTGTGTGCGGTTGCATGCTCATGTGAGCATGTGTGTTCTGGCCAGTCAGAGCGTGGGAATGTGGTGAAGGATTTCTGTGGTATTTTTAATGTTTGTTATTAAATATTACCACAAGGGACCACGACCAAACCCCAGACACGCCCCCTCTGCTCCTCCTCGTCATCCTTCTCTCTCCGTCTCTTTATAGCCCCCCCCAGCCCTCCCCCTCAAATAACAATGAAAGAAAAAAGGCTCTGCAGTTGGTTTAAATAAATCTGACACTTAAGGAATAGGCCAAACAAACAAAGTCAGAACCAAACTCTGGCAGGGGTAAAAAGTTAAAATAACCAGGGCAGCACAGGAATGTGGAGCAGCTCAGTAAGACACACACGCAGCAGCAGGTGGAGACACTGGAAGGAGAATGATGAACAGCAGGTAAATTCTCTCACAGGGAAACATTGCAGGAGACTCATGCTCTAATTGAACTACTGCAGTTTCTGTTTGTAATGGTCTGCTCTTGTGTCCTGTGTTGATGCTCCTCAGCTAATTCAGAATGATACCTTGTCATTAGTCCTTCTCACACAGTTCTACCTTTATTGTTAGAGTGCAGAGCTTTTTATAAACTGACTGTGGTGCAAAGTGAAGTTAATAAACTGTGGGTTCATCCTCCCTGGTTAATCTGCAGGGAAGATTTTTACAATCATTAGTTTCATTAAAAGAAAATGAATTTGCTTTATTTCAGTTCATGTGTGTGGCTTATATATGAATTCGAATGGTTTACTTAACTGCTGTAATTTTTTTTCATAGATTGCAAGCCATTATTTCAGAGGTGTGTTTGACCCAAGTTAACAACTTTCCAAAATAAAAGTTATTCAGCTCGATATGTGAAGCAATGCAGCATTGTGGTGCTTTTACTTTGCAAACAAATTGCAAAAGATAGTGTGATTCTATGAATGTTGCTGCCATGACGGAGATCAGCACCTGTGAATGTTTGTCAGTCAGATATAAAAATACAGAAAAAACTAGTTCTCAACATGATCTGTGATTTTTGACCTGTAGTTTGACCCAGCTGCAGACCACTGCTGTTGATTATCCAAAACTCGATCTGCTCACTGATCGTTATACCCAGAGTCATTTGACTGACGGCTACAGAGCGCAGGTCCCCTGCTTATTCAATTTGTATTAATGTTGAATGTATTACATGTCCAAACGGTACCAAATTCTACACTGCCCTGCTCTGGGTCATTAAGAATACACATACCAGACGTGCACTCTACTTATACAGTAGACGGACAGATGTTTGTGGAGTTAGTAGGTGGCTGTTGAAATAAGCCACGTCCCCAGTAGCATGACTCCAAATTAATGACAATTTTCCTGACAAATTCAAAGGTGATGAACATTTGTTTCCCAGGTTCTCTCCTCTGATCCCAGGTGGGTTTGGAGGACTGTGACTTAACGTCTTTCACAGAACTGATGTGTTTCCACGGAGCGCTGCAGGAATTGTGTGTTTTTGTGGATCACTGCAGAAGTCAACTGCTCCCTTGACAAAAAGCTAATTGGATTTAAATGAAATTGGCTTTTGGAATATTTTAGTAAATCAATTCTGCAACAAGCTTTATGACACTTTAACTCATTAAAATTCCCAGAGACAAGAAGCTTAAGTTAGGCTCTAAACAAATCAACATTTCAATGTCACGCTCATTATGATACCAGCTTGTAATTTAATTTAGGCCAATTACCTGTTCTGCAAAGTCTATAGAACTAGTTTGCAAGACCAAGAGTGTGAGGCTGTTAATGTGGAGTAGAGAACAGATCATTTTTTATTTTGTTGATCTCTTAATGTCCTTAAAAACCACTGTAGTCTACTTATGCCACTTTTTTAGCAACCCCCATTTTTATAAACACATACGCTTAAACAATCATGTCTGGCGTAGGCGTATTTACTGAGGTATTTTATTTTGTCGGATAAAATATCTTGAGCTTGTTTTTACCACCAACCTTATTCCAGGCAGCTAACCGCAGTCCCCAGTGTTTGCTCGTTGTGGGAACAGTTGGATTGCTCTATTATATTGTATGGTCTCCATCTTACTATGTAGAGTGCCTTGAGATAATGTGTGTTGTGAAACAAAACACTTTCAAACCTTTCAACGTGGGCATGAGTGAAAAAATGCAGAGTGATCATTTAAATGTTTTCAGCCTCAATGACTTTGAGACCCCAAAGCCAAAAGAACAACCGTCCCTGCAGCACCGTTTTATCAGGCTTTGAACTCTCCATACTGTTAAAGATGGAGTTAATGATTCTGGGGAACGACTGTTGATGTTTGAAAACAACCCCCCCCCCCCCCCCCTTCACCTTTACCTTCAAGTTGCCAAGGTGAACCACTCACTCAACAAAAGGGAACTAGCCACCACAAACATTAGCATTAACTGTAGACAAAATACAAACTATGTAGTTAAACAACCTACACACACTATGTATGTTACCCCGACATACTGGTGTCAGTGACTGGGTGCTTCCCACTAGGATGGCGCTACATATCTTGTGTGGTCACCACAGTCGAGAGGCAGCTCCTGGTAACCTCTCCACTGCTGATGCACCACGTCGATGCTCAGGCAGGTCTTCACTGTTTCATTATTTCCTTCTCTTCTTTTCGTGAGCTGTCGTCTGTGGTGCTTCATTTTTTAGCGATACTGTGATAATGGTTGTGGATATAACGTCATGTGAGATAACCGTGTTGGGACTTTTTGGGGCTATTCCGTTCTATCAAGGCAGACGAATGATCATTCTATCTCATTTGAGATGTAACAGGTGATGTTTCAATTTCCTATGGTTTATTCAAAATTGCTCAAAGACGGAGGATCGGCGAACTGTTAAGATTCGCTGAGCTCTGATATTCACCTCTGTCTTGCTCCCACACCCCCTGTTGCTGATTGGCTGGAACAGGGTTGTGCTGTTCTGGTTCTTTCTCAATAATGCAGCCATTGTCTTTTTCTCTGAGGTCACCACTGCAAATATTTTTTTCTATTATTCATTTTTTTTAATGATCTAGCTGTTTTATAATGAAACTAGGTTCTTAATATGAGTCTACACTTAGTCTTGTTTTTATTCAGGCTACCATTTATTTTTTACGAAAAGAAAATAACTGACCTATAAACATTGAGCAGTGTAGCTACATGAGGTTACATAGGTTTCATTAGGGCTGATTTGAGAAGCTTCTTATCGATTCTTATGGATTTTTTAAACAAACCTTCTATCTTCTAATCTTTTCCTCCCTAATTCTAATCACATGATGCTCCTGTACCTGGGGTCCTGTGAATCACAGTGGGTGTGAGTGTGCTGAGGATGCCAGATGGTGTAATGATGTGTTGGTCCAGTCGGGAAAAAAACGAAATGGGAGAAGTGAGAGAGGAGAAGAGCGAGGGCCGTTTTCACAGTGCTGACCGGAGTAAGCAGCTTGAGTGTTTATCTGATCCTCCCCGGTCTCCACCGTCGATCATCAGATAACCAACCCATTTGTTAAATTAGCTCGTCTCTCTGCAGCTGAGAGGATCGTCATCTTCCCTCTTTGTTTCCAGTCTCCGTGTCCCAAACATGAGCTCAGGGAACCAGAGGGGTCTTTAGCAGTTTCCCAGAAGTTCACGTCAGCTCAATAATAGCAATAAGAGATAATCTTTGCCTGAAAATGAGCACAAGTGATTTAGTTCTTTTCACCCCATTGATTTTTACAGTATGTCTGCAGACGGAAGTCAAATCTCACCACACGCACAAAGAATCGTCCTCGTTAGAGTCAACATATTATTGACTTTGGCTTATTTACAGACCATATTTAAGGGCTGCAGAATTTTTAAACACTTGAGAGGCTTTGTAAACCACAGAGCCAATTCGTCCTCACTTTTTTTTCACCCTGCTGCCTCGCTTCATTCCTTTGAGTGCAGCTTGACTCGTCTGGCACGGAGCTGCACTACGCTCTGTTGTCACGGAAGAGAAGTTCAAGTTTTGGGTGGAGCTGACAGATGCGAGCGATTCATACCATACAGTAAACCTCTTTTTGTTTAGTTTTTAGTTTTTTTTTTAAACCAAATGCAGAACTTGATATTTCTCTTTCCCTCCGCGGAGCAGTTCCATCCTCGACCTCTCACACCGCCTAAGTTTCCAGAAATGTTCTGTCGCTGTGCTTGCATCTTCAGTTTGTATCACAGGTTCAGTCCCGTGGTTTATCTGCAGCCAGGAGAGATATGATAAACAGCAGATCAGATCATATAAACAGGAATCCAGAAATATACAGCAGTGCGGCCTATTTTTACTTTAATGTGATTCTTTCTGTTTTCTACACATAGGTAATTGAACTCTTTCAATAACTTATTTCTACATATTTTTTAACATTATAGACATTTAAAGCGTTTTTGAATGTGATGTTCAGACTGACTGTCATCCTTAGAAAAGTCTTAGTATTAACTAGGGCTGTGAAATGATTCAAATTTTTAAACAAATTAATCACAGGTTTCTATGGATTAATCATGATTAATCACATTACTGATTTCTCTTCATATTTTTGTGAAAACAAACAATTTATGACAAAAGACGGATATATATATTTAATATGTTTTCTTTTAATAATCATAAATAAACAAAACAATGGTGCTGCAACTCAGCAGTTCTTTAGCAGATCTATTTGCTATTCCATATGGAACATTAATATAATCTTCATCCTAAACAGAATTCGGGCTTCTTAGCCATTGTATGGTTGAATAAAACTTTTTTCTTTTCTTTTTAAATCAAACAGAAATTATTTGAGCTTCTTAGCAATTCTTTTTATAGGATGGTTGAATTTTTTTATATTTTTTGTCAAACACCCATTAACCACACCATGACACAATCTAATGCCTCTCAAGGTCCTCTTAGCTAGTCGTTCTTTAGCCAGTTGGTGAGGCAAACCAACTTGTTCTCATTCTCTGACAGTAAAGCTGACCGCTTCTTTTGCCCAATGTGTCCTGCGAGTGAAGCTGGTTTGGCGCATTGCACTTGAACGCCCTTCACCGACCGCGGTGGTACTTTAGGCGAGTATTAGTACTGTGAAACGATAACGTCTTCCCACAGGGTGTACATATCACCTTGGTTTAGTTGAATGTTCGATCTTTGTTTTTTTGGAACAGAATCTTCCCATCCAGAAGGTTCTCAGGTTCATCAGAATTATCAATGTTGTTTGTTTGTTTGAATGGCAGCTGCCGTCTGACTGCATTAGAGCGGCGACTAGTGCAGAGTGGGCGGAATTGTGGGGATATTGGAAGGTCCTTCTGCGCATGCGTTAAATGCGTTTAAAAAAAAAACGAATTAATCCTGTAATTTAATCATGACGCGTTAACGCGTTATTTTTCACAGCTCTAGTATTAACATTGACTGCCCTCCCATTGACCCCATCACTTATATTGCAGTCCTAAATGTACTTTCCAGTGTACTACCGTTTGTTTACATGTTCTAAATGTTCTCACATTCCCCCCATCAGCCCCAATTTTAGTTTTCTTGTCCCCATATTCCATCTGTTCCCAGCTTTCCCTGATTCCTCTGTTTGTTCCCCTCGTTTCCGACTCGATGCCTCTCTCGCAGCTCTCTTCTGGTTTTTAAGAACTATGTGAGAGCACAATCATGGCGACTCCAAGCTTTTCCGCACAAGCAGCCAAATTTATCCTTGTGGTTTTCCGCATGTTTATTTTGGGTTTTCTTGAGGGACGACAAATCTGCGGGAAAACCAAACAGCCCGGAGCGGGTGCTTTCCCTCTGGGGATCATCTCGGCTCAGGGTAAAAATAGGAAAGTCTTTTTTGGTATATGGAATTAAGGATTGGTGAGCGCCTCCCGAGGGTCCCGCTCTCGCAAAGAGAGATCATCACTCATTTTTCCTTTGTTTATTTGTCTGTGTGTATGTGTCGGTGCTTTATTCCTCTCCTTCCAGTCTGCAGAGCATGTGAAAACAACTATTTGGGTTGTGTTTCAGACACAAGAGAAAATCACCACAACAGTTGTTCACCATAATATCACTATAATTTGCAAGATCAATTAGCACCAAAAAAAAACAACACAATAACTTTAGGCATGATTACTTCAACGGGTGAAACAAACGTCTCTTCTCCACTTTTCTTCTGCATCTGTATGCAAATCAAGCAGAGAATCAATCTCTGTCATCCCTCTCAATAACCCTCCTGAACTTTCTCCCTCTGCCTTTTATTTTTTCCTCCAGCTGAGCTCGACGGCTGTCATTGTCGGACGTGTGTGTGGGTTGGGAGGAATCCTGGGATCGGAAAAAACCTCCTCCGCTCTGACTTCTCAGTTTGACCTGTGTTTAACATGCTGTCTGCTTTGGTAATCTACTACTACTGCTGCTGCTGCTGCTGCAGTCATGGAAATCATTCATGTGCGGGGTGGGCGACCTGCTCCCATTGCATCAAGGGAGAAGATGGGCGAATAAATTTGCTGAGTTCCCCCAGATTTTTACTACCGAAGCCTTTATGATATCTCACTCTGCTGATGTGGCCTCCATGGTGCAGGTTCCTCCCTGCAAAAAGGTTTGATAATTCATTCTTTATTTGAAGACAGTGATGTGAGGTGTCCAACCAGGCAAGAAGGAGGGACACTCGCCTCCTCGTCAGGAAACTGTCAACACACTGGAGAGTTTTAGTGTCTGTTAAATCCTGCAGCTAAACACTGAACAATTTCCAACATAAAAATCCTCAAATCACATCCTCATCTTGTACACACACACACTAACACACACACACACAAACACACAAACACATACATACCCACTGCTCCAAAGAATTTAGGGAAAACTTAAATCATGACTGAGGTGCATTGTATAATTTGTTGAGAGCAAAAAGATTTAACAACGGTCAATGGGAACCAAAATCATCAAACCATAGAGGCTTGGAATCAAAACCACGCAGAAAATCAAAGCAAAAAATGTAAATTACTGGCTGATCGAACTTGCATGACTTTCCTAATGGCAACTCATAATGTGAGTCAGTACTGGGTATGGCCTCTGCCTGCCCGTATGCACTCCCGCCAATCTGGGCCTGCTCCTGATGAGTTGGTGGATGGTGTCCTGGGGGATCTCTTCCCAGACCTGGATCACTGTCCAGTGATGCCCTCAAGTGGATTTAGGTCAGGGGAACGTGAAGGACAGTCAATGGCACAAAGGAGCAGATACCTGTCCTGCTGCTGGGTTGCAGTAAGTACAATTTGATTCACAATATCCAAATAACAAAGTGCTACATGTAAGTGCCATACAACTGCAGCAAAATTTTGCATTTTATTTTATCCTAGGTGTGGTCGGAAGAAATGTGTTTTTAGTCTTCGGAGGGGAAGATGTGTTGACTCGTGGACTTGAGGACATTTACTCATCCTGGAGTTTCTGCTCATAACTGCCTTGGCGGATTCGTCACTGTGAAGAGAAATTTAGCTGGAAACAGAAAGGGGATGTCTGCGGTAAACTAGATATTATTATGATGCAAAGCAAAGAGAGAAGTGTGGGTCATTTTTTGTTGAAACCCCAGCAATCTATCATCACTGCTCCTGCTTATACTTCTGTCCAGTAAGTTGTCAGTGAGCAGCTTTATGTCCACGTCAGCACTGACCAACCAGCCGGTCACCTGGGTGTGTCCGGGTCTCAGCAGGCTGCTGTCACTGACTAATACAAATCATATGCATGTACATAAATACATATAAACTCATGTACTATTTTATAGTCGATTCGCTCATGTTGGTATGTAACTCCTTAGAGGGGAGGCTGTACAGTGTTAGCTGGAGAAAGTCATATTCAAAACAATGTTTGGATTGTGTTTGTTATACAAAGTGGTTGTGTGAAGGCTGTGGCGGTGATTGGAACCAGAAACCCACAGAACCCACAGAATCAAAACACTCAGGATAAAGACACAAAACTAACAGAACGCATTAAAGTCTTGAAGTGCTGTTCATGAAGCCGGTGAAACCTCTTTCCCTCGGACAGTCTCCGCCTCCTGACATCATGTGTGAAAGAGCAACTCCCAAAAATGTCTGGACCTGATTCGCGGGTCAACAGAGACTTTCTCTCTGCATGATCATTGTACATTAAAATGAAGAGATAGAAGTTGTGATGTATTTATTTGGTAAAATAAACTCTCCCTCCCAATTGAGGTGATTTCCAGTATTTTCTCAATCTGACGTTAAAGTAATTTCTCGTGTCTCTGTTCCAATATAGGTTTGTAATTGTTTTTCTACATTTTAACTTGATGCATATGTTTTTTATGCTCCTGCGATTTTAACCTGCAGTCAACCTACATGCAGGTATGAGATCATACCAAGGACTTCCATCAATGGCACCCCATCCTCCACATGAATGGACTAGTAGGGATAGTGTCCAAACGTGTCCCCTCCGCTGGGACCAGGGACACACACACTGTCAGCTGATGTACTCGTCACACAAGGAAACACTGGGCAGTGCTTTGCTTTCATATATCGCCAGTGCATCACCAGGGGGTTTCAATATGTTTGTTGTGTTCCTCCCTTTAGATCATTTTCAAATATTTGCTGCTCGTTCTGGTGATGGAAAATGTTCTCGTAAAATACAGCCACACTTTGGTCTGTAGCCTTCAGGTGCTTTGTTGTGTCAACTCGAGTTTGAGCTAGCTGCTATAGCTAACTGTAGCCTAACGTTTGATGCTGCTGACGCCCTGTGTTGAGTGTGTTACTACCAAAGTGAAAATGATTCGGTCTGGTAGGTCCCAGCCGTGTAGGAACCAGGGCCTGATTGGCTCCAGATTTTTGTTCCCAACCCTACTGGTGGCTTCATTGTGAGGGAACCTGATATTGTCCATATACCACCACTGTCATGACAGACTGGGACTCATTGTTCATGTTAATGTGACACCTGTGTTTGTCTTACTATGACATGTCAAAGAGTCTACGGTGGAGAAGTTCTGCTGTGCGCATGGGATTAAGACCTTTTCAAGTCATGATGGTTGGATGGCTTGAATAGTATAACGATAAGAAAAAACTGTTTAGTAACACCCACACGTCCGTACTACAACTCATTTAGACTTTTAATCAAAAACAAAACTTCATGCTTGAATCACTAGTCTTAGAAATCAAATGAGATTATCTCACATAGTGTTTTATAGACCCCCACACAAATGTCCACACACACAAACTACTACGTTGTCTCAAAATGAATTTGAGGCAAAGTAGTAATTAAGTAATTTCATGTCTATTAAAGAAGGTGAGGAAAGAAATTCTGTATTCACACCAAAATATAATGGATTCTTTCCTGACTCATATCACCTCCTTTCACTGAGATCAGTGACAATACGTTCAGTAGTTTTTGCATAATCTTGCTTCCGAACAAACATACAAACCAACAAACAAACAAATGGACAGGGTTGAAAACAGAACATCCTTGGTAAGGTAACTATTTGTGTGGCTGTTGTGATCATCTGTAGCTGACTTTTACCTCCTAGTTCCCACAACAGAGCAGAGTGCATTCTTGGAGTTCCTCCTCTGTAGGTCAGGACGAGGTCTCTGCCCTCTGACCTGGTCCCAAGATGAATGTGTTTCTAGAAGAGCCTTGTCACCTCAGATACCGAGTGTTCTGGTCAGAACAATAACTGGACAGATTTAGTGGTTTCTCTTTTTGAGGCAGGATATCTTACATAGTATGGTTGACCTGTTTTTCTTGTTAGAGCGGGAGAGGATTGTCACTCACTTTATTGTTGATGTAACCGGCATCGTTACAGGGGTGAAGACACAAAATTAATCAAATGTGACTTTGGGACCAACTGGTCTATATGAGTCTAAAATGACCCAGGTCTCACAGTGAGTTCTTGTCTATAGAGGACTGTAATGTGAAGTCACAGACTGATGTCCCCCATCAGAGAGGAAATGACTTCACGAGACTCAGGGGCCTCTGCAGCGCCCAGAGGGAAGGCTGGTACACACACACACAGACACACACAAACACAGTTTTGCTCAGCTATATTTCATAGGACTTTGCATTCACTTCATTTTGGACATCTGAACACAAACCATATACATGTCTAACTCTAACCTCAACATCAATGAAATCTGCATTTTACCTTTAAATTGAATCCCAACCAGCACCTCAGAAATGATGTCTTGCCTCATTAGAACCAGGTTATGGTCCCCATATAGTCCACTGGTTTGACAAGGTCATTGTTTATACTGTAAAAGTTCCTAAAGAGGTTACAAAATAAGTTCACACACACACATTAAATTGCACGCAAGAATGGATGAATATAAACCGTACGCTGCCTTATGCTAATGCACACATAGACCCAAGCAGACCCACACATGCACACATTGCAGAAACACGCGTATAGGTTCTGTAAATACATTCACTCTGGCCCGTCACCTCTCATGTCGGGTGCTGAGTATGTTATTTATTTTCGCTGGCCTGTGCCAGAGTTAAAAATGGAATGTTTCAGCTACGTAACACACTTCCTGTTTTGACGACTCCCTCACCGAGCCGTTCCCTCAGCTAAATAGTCCCACAGCACCACGTAATGACAGTCCGTCACACAGAGGAAGCGTGTGTGTTTGGGTCTAAATAAACTGTGTACATTCACGCATGGCTGTGCTGGTCATGTATGTGTTATTGCACATTTTCCCCACCATTCTGTTTGCTAGTGTGCGCAGTGGTGGACGTTCCTGTTGTAATGTGTGTGTTGCATGGATACTTGTCTGCTTGCTCTCGTATGTGTGCGTGTATTCCTGCGTGTGTGTGTGTGTCTGAGTGTTAGGAATTGTACCTCAATACAGATACTATGATACTGGACTCTTATTTCCACTAAAGATACTCTTAAAATAAATTTTGGAACATTATATTTCAACCACAACATATTTTCAACTCAAACCACTGCTCAAGACCCACAACTGGGCCACAGGTCAGACTAATGGTGGGCATCATAGTGGGCCTCTTTAGTCAATATAATAACACCAAGCCAGTGATCAGAGATGTGCCGCTATGGATGCTATCAAAATAAACTGCACAGAATATATCAGGCAAAACACTGTGGTCTAATATATGAGCTGTGGTCTGTACACAGAAAAATATTTTAACTTAGACCATTTTACACACATGCACACAACCACACAAACACACACACACACACACACACACACACACACACACACACACACACACACACACACACACACATACACATACACGTACACATACACGTATACACACCTGGCACTTCAATAAGCTCATATTGCTGTAGCTAACGTGCTTATGTGCAGAGGAAATGTCACAAAGATGCTCCACTGACAGTGACACATCCTGCCACATCAATTCACATCTTTGTTTATTATGCTCATCATCCATCGACGGCATGTAAAACAGTGATTTGGTTTGTTCTTACATAAAGTTTGGGAACAGCTTTTTTTAAAGAACGATAAAAAATTGCAGCAGCAGAGGCTGAGATATCCTGACTTTTAGTGACACCAACATTGCTTCATCCTACACATCCATCCATCCATCCATCCATCCTTCCTTCCAGTGGACTTCTTATTTGGATCCGCACCACATTGCCCACACAAATATCAGACAAGACCCATTAATTATTCTCAATGACTAATTATTAAATCAATGACAAAAAATGTTATGTTAAAGAAAGTAAAAATGTGTTATTGTGTCTGCCTCGAGATCTGGATCCACACCAACATTTTATGGGTTCTGATCTAGCCACCTCCTTCTTCTAAATGTTGTAGTTTTATGTTAGACTCCTTCCTAAGGCTGCGTGAAGTAACTGTGAAGATGAAATGAAACAACTCCTCACAGTTGTGTGGGTTATTTGAAGGACATGGAGGTTTGAGAAGCTCTACCTGCTGTAGAGAGGATGGCAGCTCCAAGCAGTGAATGAATACACCTCTGAATCGATTGAATGTGGTCCGATCTCAGTTCAGGGCTGAATGCTCCCAGAAGCATTTAAAGACCTGATCACTCAAACCACATTCTGAGGTGGTCTGTGACCCATGTTGCCACGTTACATAGTAGACACCTCTGACAACTTGGAGTTTCACATGGAATCTTTTGCACTTCTCAGTTTCCATACTTTGATGTGTTTGAAGCAACAACATCAATATAGATATGATCATTGATACTTTTCTCCAATTGGTCCAATATTTCTTTAGAACTTTGCTCATTCATTCATTCAGTCACTCCTGAATCTGCCTGCTCGTTTTCTTTCTCTCTCTCAGACACAAAGACACAGACGCACACTCACACACATTGTGGCTAAAAACAACACAATTTGATCTTTGCAAACACAAATGGCGGACATGTTTCACTGCATATAGAGCGAGGAAGTGAAATCTGAACACAAGTGGTCACAGGAGACACATTTGTAACACCAGGTGTAAAGACCAAGACCTAAGGCTGTGCACTTGGATCTCTCAGTACAGATGTGAATCAGGGCCAATGATCAAGTTGTTATTGCTATGGAAAGATAGGAAGACATGAAAACAACAATAGTGATCAGACGGCCACGATGAAGCTCATTCTTGACCTCGGAGCCACGTAGTTACAAAAAACAATAACAGCTACAGCATTTTTCCTTTTTCTGCCAGAGAAGAGTAAAGAGTCTGGAGCAAGAGATGACACTCCCAGTATCCTTCTAGGTTCTGCCCCACCCCCAACGATGGCTGTTTGCTATACTTCTCGTGTCCATCAGTGAGTCATTAGGTGAAGGAATGAGGTAATACCACCATCCTCCTGGCTCCAACATGAAAGCCCCGCTACAGTGTGCTGCCAGGAGCCATGAGGGGACACAGGGTTGCTTTCCGTCACTGCAGCGGACCCTCCAGCTCTTCCTGTCCCCATCAGATTTCCGAAGCAGCCTCTCCTGACCAAACACACAACGACTCGCTGATAGCCTATTTCCTGGTTAATGTGCGTGTAGGGTTACTAACTTCCACTTGTAGAAATACAATATGGCCGCAGGTTGGATAGTGGCGGGGTTGTTTTGATAAAGCAAGCTGTACGCAAAAACTGCTGAACCAAGTGCCATGAAATTGTGTGTATTGGTGGGGCATTGCACAAAGAATGAACCATTACATTTTGGAGCAGATCTGGATCAAAGGGCGTTGCCAGGATTTTTTTATTCACCTCCATTACATAGCGAGATAGGAAATTACATTACATGTCATTTAGCTGACACTTTTGTCCAAAGCGACTTACATTATTAGTACACTCAACATTTATGAGGGGCCACTTAGGGGTTCAGTATCTTGCCAAGGACACTTCGGCATGCAGATGGGGAAGAGTGGGGTTTGAACCGGCAACCTAATGTTGGAGAATGCACGCTCTACCCCCTTGGCCACACCGCCCAATGCGCCGTAGCAGATGTATGGAGACTCCAAGTGTATTTCTAGGTGGTTTGTCAGTTGGCTTGATTGTTTTTTTTTTCAATATCCGTAACATTACGAGACATTACGAGTACTTTTTTTTACATTTTTGGTGTTTGTCAGAATAATCACGAATCTCAAGGGGACGTATATTTATGAGTTTGTACGAATTAGTGCAGATCCAACTGTCAAGTGAATTTAAGTGTGGTTTCAAAAGGGGACTGTTGGGTTTTGGTGAAGATATGTGCTTGAGTGGCCTTCTAGTGTATTTTACGGTTTGTTTAGGGCAACAATAAAGTCCACAACAAACAAAATGGTAGGGTATCAAACAGTTCTCAGGGTTGCAGGTACAGCCGCAGGGTCCAGAACCGTCAGATCTATTTACTATGCAATCGTCCTTTTGTATAAGATTTGACATACGGTCTTCATCTCCATTCGTTCCATAGTCATGATTCAAATCAGATAATCATTCAATGGCAGAAATCCCAGGTCCAGATGTTTAATCAGGGCTTTTGGAAAGTTCGTGCTGCTCTCGGTCCAGATCACTCACAGCGTCTCTCACATTCTGCTGACAAACCAAAGAAAACATTAACTCCTGAGGAGTGAGCCGCTGCAGACGAGTGCTGATTACATCTCAACACTGTGATACTGACGACTGAGTGAGGTTACAGGTGTTTCCAACAACACACACACACACACACACACACACACACTACGGCCCACTACGGCAACAAACCAACATAAACACAGAGCTGTGGGGTGTTTGGCGTTACTGCTGCTGAATGTTCTCCTTGTCCGCATGTGTCAATCTACACACACATACACACACTTGAATGAACAGACATGTTTATTTGTTTTCTCTCCATCACTTGACATGTTTGTCTCTCTCACCTACAACTTGTCTTTCTGTCTTTTCTTTTCAGAAACATAAATACACTTTCGATTTACGTTTAACTACCCCAGCACTTACACACCCGCCCACACACGCAAACATACACACACGCAAACACATACACACACACATTCTTTTCCCTCCCTTGTCTGTAATCCCTGCAGCTGTTGTTGTAACTCACACTGCTGTCTCTTCCAGCCACCACACTCTTTCTGTGTGTGTGTGTGTGTGTGTGTGTGTGTGTGTGTGTGTGTGTGTGTGTGTGTGTGTGTGTGTGTGTGTGCATGTGTTTGGTGTGTGTGTGTGTGTGTAAGAGATAGGAAAAGATAGATTCTGAATGGAAGAGGAGCAACAGAAAGAGTTTGGCTGGGATGTGAATGAGAGGATGGGAGATGGAGAGGAGGAAGAAAAATTCCCCTACAATTTCCCCCCTGAGAGATTGTCCGTCTTCCCTTTCTCCCCCGACCCATTGTGTTCCCTCTTCACCTCCTTCCTCCGTCCATCCATCTCCACATCCTCAGGGATCTGCATTGGGATATCACAAATCCATCAGCCACATCTGGCTCTATATGAAAGTCATCAGGAGAGTTGGCAGTGTGCGAATAATGTCCAAATATAAATCAGATATTCAACTGCTGTGTTTTGGACAGATTTCATATCAGTCATGTCCTAAGAGAACATCCTGATAAAGTACATGTGTGTCTAAATGCAGTTTACAAGAACTTTATTTTTCCCTATTTACCTGAGAGTCAGCTTACAATCGCCTAATTCACTTATTGATACCATCAGACTGGGGACATAAGGAGAATGTGTATGAATACCAGATGAGAACAATGATCAGATTTCATCCCCCAGACATTAACGACAGATACACACTGCATGATAACACCAGGTGGACACGGATCTAAAGGTCAGGATGTCTCTGCGTTTGGAGATCTGAATTTTGACCATATTCTTTTAATCTGTCCTCTAACTTAAAAACCTTTGTGACCAGGATGAAATGCCCCTTGGAAAAATAGTAATAATTCAATAATAATAAAGATGTTCTCCCCATTGTTCTCTGTTGGTAAAAACTACTATACACTGAATGCCAGGCTCTAAATGTAATTTAAATATACTGTATCAAATAGATTTCTACATATTGAAAACATCATCATGTAGAACTAGAAACACACATGCACGCACGCGTGCAGGCACACACACACACACACACACACAAACACACACACTTTTGTCATCAATGGAATTTCCGGCTTTTTGACACTTTGGTATATGTATATGCATGTTGAGATCATTGACAGGTCCTAAATAGGTTGTCATGGTCATGTTTACTCAGATGCTATTCATGCCCTATGTGTGATGAACAAGCTTCCTGTTCCCGTAAATATAGTGAATACTAAGAGTTACAGATTTTTTTTAATTCTAATTCAGTAACGTGTGACATTGACTTTGTGGCTGTTATAAACAGTGTATAATTTGCTGGACAGGATGAATTGTCTGTGCTGTAAACATCACTGGCAGCATCATGTACACAATGATGTTTACAGGACACCAGGGTTTATTTACATTCGAGTGAGACTGTAACAACAAGCTGTTAAACACACTGAAATATGACTGTTGATGCAATCTGTGCACTTCTAATGACGTGCTGCTGTCACGGGGCTGATGCATATCTGTTTCAGATGGCGGGCTGTGAGGTCATCACACTGTTACACAACCGCAAATCTTGCTTCAAGTGTATAGACTATCTGTCCTGGTGTGTGACACATGTGAATCTAGATTTGAAGATATCACCGATCTCTCCTGAATCTCAGCCCCGTCATCATGAAATTAATCTTAGGTGCAGCTCATGAGAAGTGTATGAAGGAGTGTGTGGCAGCTTTGTTGCTACAGATCACCAGACCTCACCTGTCAGTCACTGTTAATGCAGCAGCTCCTAATTAAGAGTTGTGTTTATTAAGATCTAAAGAGCTTTGTATGTGTGTGTGTAAAAATGCAGAGGCTAAGTGGCGTATGGTTCTGGCCTCTCAGGCGGCAGCCCTCCAACACAGGTCATGTATTTTTCTACATTCCCAGTATAGGACATAAACACATACACACATGCACACACACTTTACTGTGAAATCCCCCCCCCCCCCCCCGCCCCCCCACCATATGGAGGCTATAAATTCAGAAAGACCTTTAAATTCTTGTGCAACATGTTTCAGTTTTTCTACAGAATTGTTCTGACTCCTTTGGGTTTTTATGTGAAGTTAAAACCATAATTCACAAAGGACAGCTGGCATGTTGAACCGACCACCATATTAACGGGCTGCACACTCTGACTCCAGAGGTCTCTCTCTACAGCTCTGTTGCATTCTCTGATAAGAAGAGGTTTCATGCTAGGTTTTAAGAGGTCAAATAAGCCTTTTATAAAATCCTATTTTTATGAATGATCGTGTTGTTGCATTTCATTCTTTACAAATAATGAAAAAACTGACCTGTGCAGAAGTGCTTTGCAGGACTGCATAAAAAAAAATATTAGTATAATAAATGTAGTCATAAACTGATGAAGCCAAAGTTTTTCGGGCAGGAATCCAGATTCTCCCAAAAAAAAATTCGGCCCTGCTTCCTAAATTGTGCGGCCTTTCAGCAACTGCTAATAAAACAAGATGACAAAACAGTGTGTGGTGCGTCGTGCTGGGTAGGAGGTGAATGAGTGAGTCCTGGGAGGCCGGGGAGTTTTGCGTGTCATCTAATACAAACATTCTTTAAGTAGGTCAGGCAGAGAAGTGATTCCCAGCCTCTTCCATAAACCTACTGATGTAATGCTAACCCACAAACAACAGCAGCTGCTGGGATCAGGGGTCTGGACCCCGTCTTATCCTCTCCTTCCTCCTCTTTGTCCTCCTGCTCCTTTTTTCTTTCATTTCCTTTTTCTCTCTTCTTCTTTGCATTTCTTCTGTTAGACTTGCTTTTATGCAGCTTCAGTTCAACCGCATAATTACATCATTCTTTGCCGGTCTTACTGTCAACGCAGTATCCGCTTGATCCGAACCTTATCCAAACTTAGAGTTGCCTTAAAATAACATAACTTTTACCATGACAACAGCGACTTCCCTGTCTACACTTGCAAACAAACAATGATTTGCTCATGACTCAAATCTGTTATTAGACTCTGTTGGACTGCATTGGTGGAAGTTTATTACCACTAATGATGTTCATAAAATCTTGTGTTATAGTTTTATACAATTAGAACCCAATTCAATGCAGTGGCTTGTTATGAAAGCTCCTGTCCCTTTATTTGATCAATGGTCTGAGTCACTGGTTTAAGGTCTCAAGACCAGATGTAGCTGCAGCAGGCAACAGATGGGTGCAGTTGTCATCTCTATTAACAGATGTAGTAGAACAGGAGGAAAACCCAATGTCATGAAAAAAATCACCTGGACATGCATCAAGGAGATGTCAGCATTGCGTTGTGTGTTATGCCCCATGTAGGGGTTAGGGTACCACATAAAAACAGATTCCCCTTTCCTCAAGTCCCAAGCCGCCACAGGAACACTGATTGATCAAAAATGGCCAACAACAGATTAAATAGGAATAAGCTCAAAATGAATAATCACTCAGACTTTAGGGTTGCACAGGCCAGCGTAACGAAGACAACAAAACTGTTTGGAAATTGTCTGCTAATCTTACAGAAAACCAAAAAACAATAGCTTACCTTCCATAACTATATTAACCTAACAGGAGAAGGCAGACAACAAAAAAGACAGTCCACCCTCCTATATAACAATGGCATAAACCCTAAGTGGCTGAGGACTGCTCACATCTGTGCCCCTGCTTCATCATCACCATCAACCGGGGAACCAACCAACCATGTCCTCATACCTGATAAATGCACTCACATAGCTACAGACAGACAATCAAAGATGTAAACCAGAAACTGTCCGTAGTCGTAAAACCACTAATACCACTTCTTTTAGCTCTGTTTTGGGCCCCACCAACTGCAGATTAGCTTTCAAATTGCATCACTCACTGGCTGGCTGCTAACTTTTTACTGAAAACAGCTGCAGCTGGAAACAGGGCAGATGACAGAGATGTTGGTAAAAGAGTCAAACTTAACAATAGTAAATGATTGTCTCTTTACCAATGAGTCTTATTTTAAGTCATTGAAAGAATGTCTGGGAACATTTGATCTTCTTTTTGATGTTTTCAGGCCTGAAATGAAAACGTTGCTACAGCTGTCAAAAACGGTAGATTATGATGAGCTTTAGAATCTTTTACTCAAGTTTTGGCTGGAGTGTCCCTGGAAATAAAAAAAACTCCTCTAGAAATGCAATGCTAAGAGGCAGGGCTAAAATATGTCTACCAAATGAGTGCAGCAGTCCAGATTCTCACCCACTAGCGGTCGCTGGTGGGTGTTCACCTTTTCATACTTATCTAATATATATCCCATAAATGTAGATTATTTTGTAAATTTGATAATATATGTGATATGAAAACAGCATTAATGTGTTTCATCAAAGAACAGCTATATAATTTAGTTTAAAGCTAAAAAAACAAAAAAAATGAATTGGGCAGCATCTCTTCAATGAGACAGGCTGTTTGCTGTGTACAGGTCACCAAAGATCCCCTATCAGTGAGTTCATCTCTAGTAGTTTACACACTTTATGCTTCATATGTTTATTCGATCTATATTGATTCTTTATTTTAGCTTCTTAGTCAAACTACAACCTTTTTTTTTTTCAGAAATAAACAAGAAATTTGAACTTGAGACGTCACATGCTTTCGTTTAATAAAGTCATTGATTTGTGTCAAAATGAAGCCCTGACCTCGGATGACTTTGTCATTCCATCCCACTTTTCATCAGTGTGCCAAATTAGATTTAATTCATTTCCACCTGCAAATTATTAAACACGTCAGTGTGTGTGAGCCCCCGAGCAACTCAACATGAATGATCAACTGTTTCTTGTTATGTAGGAGCTTATTCATGAATATCTTCACCTGCCAAGTGTAAACCTTCATTTATTACTGTCTTATTTACACATTCTGGACTCTCGTTGCTTCTGTACAGAGAGGAAAAGTAACTCAACTGTGAAAATGAATCGGGGGAAGGATTATCTAAATGGGTGTAAGTCTAGTGTGTGAAGATGACTGTGGTGTGTGGGGACTTCTGAGACTGACAGGCCAGCACATTGTCTGTGAATTATTATGAACGTCTAGGCCTCCATCTTGTGTTTCTTCTCCTGACAGAAGGACTGATTATTGAGGCTTAGCAGACAAGGCTGGTAACCAAAACAGAGGAGGGGAGGTGGAAACACACACACAACAGTGCATCTTCCCTCCCCTGTGTGTGAGTGAGAGACGGAGGGTGTGAACGAGTTTAGTCGGTCGTCAGATAGAATGAAAGAAAAGGTACATGATGGCTTGCGCATGTGTGGCTCGGACAGGAATTTGTATGTCTGCCTTTGGTTGGAGAAGTTGGAGGAGTCGCTGGTTTGATTCCCAATAATCACATTGCCAAAGGTAGATGAGGGCACGCACAAACATTGTGTGCGTGTGTGTATCTGTGTCTGTGTATGTCTGTGTGTGTAGTGTGGTTGCAGATATGTAGCTACCCACCCCTCCAGAGGGACCTCGCCCTTGTATTCCGTAATTTTAATGACAAACACATTTGCATGCTTTTCAACACACAGTAACACACACACAGACATATTCTCACACTAGCACGTGCACCCACACTCCATATGTTTGCCATGCATTTGACATTGATGCATAGCTTTTTGTTTTCTTTGGCCAAAATGAGACTCAGATGTGTGGAATGACTCTGATAAACAACCTGTAGAGAGCCAGCCGCCTCATCAGGCTGCATTACCATGAATCAGTGGAAACGTCTGCACAGCTGACCTCTTGCCTCAAACTGAAGGTTTCTTGTGAGAATATTTCCTCCCAGAGTTTTAAATGAGAATATAGTGTATTACTGTGGCACACCAGGATTACATATAGGTGGCTTGGACCTGCTAGAAGAAGGCCTGCAACATATTTGGGGTCTCAACCCATAGTTTAAGAAACCAGGGAGGGGGCCTGGAGAGGCCAAAGAGCATTTGACTCTTTCACAGCAAGTGACTTTCCTCTTTTATAACTGATGGAGCTCTGTGTCCTGCAACTCCCCCCTGCGCTGAGCCGGTTTGACTCATCACACATCACTTTTCTTCAGAGGCTGCAGAGGAAACCTCCACAATGAGGCTTGTCTCTATTCACTGTCTTGTGCTTTCACATGTGGACTGCTCATGTGGCTGCTCCGTACTCCTCGTGCATAAACTGTCACAGGAGAGATTGCGTAAATACACCGGTGAAATGTGAGAGCACAGCAGGATTTACTGCAAGTGAGTGGTCACGTGGAAGATGTTAAAAAGAGGATAAGTACACATAGATCTCAAGATAAAAAGAGGTGCCATACACATTGAAGACACAGAGAAATAAATCAACTCGGAGAGACAACAAGATCAGAGAGCTTTTGGCGAGGAGGGCCAAAACCGATGTGCAAAAAAAAACATGTGATCACCTCGATGCAATCTATGTTACGTTCTGCCTCAGGCCGCTGTGCCAGCCCTCACCTGAACTCTCCAGAGATTGCTGTGTTATTGTGAACACATCTGAGGAGTTGTTTGTGAGAAAGTCAAACTCAGGAGAATGTCTGCACCCAACAGTCTGGACATTCTCTGGAATTCGTATCTGACAATGGCGACAGAGAGATCATGTTTTTTTTCTGCTCGAGGCCCCCACACTTTGAAATGCTCAACCCACTGATCTCAGACCAATTACTGCTCCTTTTATATCTTGTCTTAAAGCCTTTTAAGCCTATTTTGTTTATCTCTGACGTGACCAACGTCCTTTTAGTCACCTGCTTTGTCTGATTTTTTTATCTGTTTGGGGGATGGGGGGGGGTCTTTCTGTCAAGTACTTTGTCATACTGTTAGGGGAAGTTTTTATTATTATTATTATTAGCTGTCAACTATACCAACTCTTACACAGCTCCATAAATGCAAATCGTGAATATAGAAGATATTGGGTTTAGAATAGCAGTGCACTATAGTGAAAACCAACCATGAAATGGCTTCATAAGCTATATGCACTGGTAGACTTGACATGCAGCCTCCTTCCTATCCAGCTGTCACAGAGCCTCTTCATATCTCAGCCTCATTTATACAGTGATTTCTAATGGCAGGTCGACATCGGCTGTCCTGGCTGAAATATGCTGCCGGACCAGTTCACTTCTCACGGCATGAGAAATCAGCAGCTGATTTTCAGTTTGCACTACAGTAGAATAAGTTTGACTTCCAGCACAGAACAGCCGTACATTCACACAACTGAACAACAACAACATATTGATCAACTTCCTGATCCAGATTATTACAGTCAGCTTGTGTGCAGCTTGTTCTCTTCAACAACTGCTTAATCAGTTCCTCCTTATGCACTCTCTCATACACACAAACACACACAAACAAGCACACACTGGCGCACACACACAGGGGTTGACCCGGAGGGGAGGAAATTGAATTAGTGGGGTGTAATGCAGCTCCTTGTGTGTGTAATCAGAGCAGGCTTAGAATACAGGGCCATTGTAAGTCAGAGTGGTCGGAGCCCGGAGAGCCAGCGACCACAGGGGGAAGCTGTCCTTATCACCAGATATGATTACAGCCGAGGGAATGTGTGTGTATGTGTTTGTGTGGTTGGTGAGATTCATGTGGGAGTCATGGCTGACTGATTGCATGGAGAATGCGTGTCTATACATGCCTGCGATTTCACACAAGGAAATGCGATGGGAAGAATAAACACTGACGATTAATTCAAAATGCAATATTGCTGTTTTTAAAACAGAATCGTTTCGCGTAATACAGAAAAGCAGTTTGCTTTCTTTTACATCTGATGTCGCAGCTCCAAAAGGAACACCAGCACTTCTGACACTAACTGCTCACATCTTTCTTGTTGCTGGGGTTTTTATATCCTGTGGTAACAAAAAGAAAAGCCTCTTTTTCCTGTTCATTGCTCCCACTGTGATTGTTCGGCGCACGCTGCAGGCTGTGTTTTTTCCATGGTGGATGTCATTGTTTTTCTGTCTGTTAATTATTTTTGTGCTGGTATTTTGCCTCCTCCTGATATAGCGCTTCCTGCAATTGTCTTTTTTTTCTACCAGGCTGGCTGCGTCTGGAAGTGAGCCAAGTGGTCCCTCCTACCTTTAAAATACTCACACACACACACACACACACACACACACACTGACACACAATTCTCTCTGCTCTCCCTTCCTCCTCTTGGCACATGGGAGAAAACACTAGAAGTCAGTGATATGGCAAACCAACTGTGTATGTGTGCGTATATGTGTGTGTGTGTATCTGTGTGTCTTTGTGTGTGTGGGTGTGAGAGGGAGAGAGAGTACCCCAGTCAGATCTTAAGGGTTAATCTCTCTCTCTCTCTCTCTCTCTCTCTCTCTCTCTCTCTCTCTCTCTCTACCTCGGCCTCTCCCTCCCTCCCTCCCTCTGTTGCCTTTTGTTGCGGCCCCTCACTTTCTCAACAGTTGGACAGAGGGAACTGATACTGTGCCTGTGCCTGTGTGTTTGTGTGTGTGTGTGTGTATGTGTGCAGTCTGGGTGTCGTCCTCATCGCCCTCGATCTCTCTCTGGACATGACTGTATGTGAACATGACTGACAGGACCCTCTAACATGCTGGATGTTCACACCACAGACTGGTAAGGCGGCTCTCTGCTTGGGAAAAGTTGTCCTGCTTGGGGTGTGTGAGAATGCCACTCTGTGTGTGTGTGTGTGTGTGTGTGTGTGTGTGTGTTTGTGTGTGTGTTTGTGAAGTCAGCAATGCAACAGGTTAGTTGTTAGTGTGGCTTTTGTCATGTGAGCTCACGTGTCATGTTTTCAGGATGTGGAAAACGTGTAAAGATGTGATCCGCTTCATGGAGAAGGGCTCCCTGTCCCATTTACAGCCGTCCTCCTGTGCCTCCGCTCCCCCGTTCCACTTCTCCTCCTCATCCCCCCTCTCGCTCCCTCTCCGCCTGGTCAGAGTCTCTCAAGTTACCGGCTTCCTCCTGTTGTTATGAGCCCTGTGGTTTCTCCCAGTGCTCCGAGGGCGCTCCCACGCTCTCCCAAAGAGAAAGAAAGGAAGGAAAACAGCGATAACCATTTCAGAGCCACAAAAGAAGTGGGAGACACATGCTTGGGTTTTTTGCCCCACATCTCCTCCCGGCATCTACGCACGCCTTTGTCCCTTTAACACTGAGCCACTCGGACAAATGTGTCTCCCCTTCTGCGCGTCTGGTTGCCGACACTTTTTGTTGTTTTCTGGACAAAGCATTTCTCTCTCAAGGTGGTGGGGCGGCTGAGTTGGTGAGAAAATTGGAAACAGAGCCACCCACAGTGGAAGTGAGTCAGCCCAGCATTTAGTGGTGTGTTGACTTTGGAAATGTCAGGGATTTGGGGGGTGTCGGCGGTGGTGGGGACAGATGAAGTTGTCAGAAACAAACGGGGGGGGGGGGGGGGGGGAGAAAAAAAGTGAGTGACAATTTGTTTTCTGCCGAGGGTCCATGAGAGGAAACTCTGCAAAGTGGCAGCTGAGTTGCAGAGCTGACATTAAAGCAGAGAAGAAGAAGAGATTGACATTGGGGAGAGGATGAGGAGAGGTGGAAGCCAGCGGCTGTTTATAAAGGGAGGGAGCGGCTTGTGTCCATCTGGGACAAACCCAAGTGCTGAAAGCTTCTCCACCCTGATCCCAAACATCTCTCTCCTTCCTCTCCTTCTGTCTTTCTTGTCGTCTTTCTGGTGCTCCTTCACAAGCCGCCTGCAAATTTCATCCAGCCTGTTGCATTTGTTCGTATTCACAGACGCATGCTGCATACTTTGGTTTTATTTCTATCCTCATTTTTACTGTATATTCTTCTCCTGACAATCTGTGTTTGTCTGACTCTTTCCTCTTCTCTCTGGGCCCACGACTCCCCCTGTATCGGCCACAATGACACACAACACAGGTTATCGATCTGTGTGGCCTTCAAACTTTTGTTGCACGCTTTCTGTACAAATAGTCTCACTTCAGCTGCTAGTCTGAACTCCCATTATCCCACTGACATGCAGCTAAGTGATAGTGCTGTCATACATTGGTAGGATGCAGCCTCAGGGTGATTTGTATCCTGGTTTGTTGGGAGAATGGAAGAGGAAACTGTAGGCAGTGGTGGAGGAAGTATTCAAACGTTTTATTTTAGTGCAAATAAATAGTCATAAATGTACAGTCAGAGTCAAAGCACCACATAGACATAGTAATTCAGTACTTGATTTTAAAAATACTCCAATTATTAAAAACAGAAGTACCTGTGTTTCTTAATAACCAGTGATGCTGCTGCATCACTGGTTATTAGGAGGGGCCTAATGTGACCTGCCTGCTCTGACTGGATCAACGAATTCTCCTCTCTCTTTCGATATTGATTAACACAACGTGAACGTGTAACACAAAGTATTGTAAAAAGCCAGTGGAGTAAAAAGAACAGATATCTGCTCATTTATGTAGTGGAGCAAATGTGAATCTAAAAAATAAATCTCGTTTACTTGCAGTTCAGTGGCTGATATTAACAAGTGGCTGATATCACCAAATGCTGTTGTAATATTCTAGAGGAGAGATGAACACCAATGGATAAATAAGCCAAAGAGCCGTGAACACATAATAAAATTATTCGTAAATTAGATGTACTATGCTGTGCTACAAGCTACTGACTCCTCCTCTTCATCATTATTATTTCCCTTCTTCATTTATTTATTTCTGAAAATAATTTTGGGCCAGAACTCCAAAAATACATGACTAAAAATGAGACACAAAGCCTCATCGGCCTCTTTAACTGTCTCCCCTGTTTTCTAGCCTGTCTGGCCACCCTCCTCCTCCTCCTCCTCCTCTTCCTCTTCCCTCGCTCCCTGCCTTCCTCCCTCTGCGCTGCCTGTGTATTCAGCGATAAGGGGACAGCGACGGTAGCACTTCCTTTTCACCACAGGAAGCAGGAAGTGTTGATTTCCACTGCAGCCGATCCGGGCAAACTCTGCATTCGGCCTCTTAGGGATTCCTTTTTTATACAACCAGCACACACAGATACATGGCTACAGACCTGCATGTGTGTGTGTGCGCATGTGTGTGTGTGCGCGTGTGTGTGTGTCCTGTGTCTGCATACAATGACCCCACTATACATGTGCTACCTGTTGCTTTTCATGGGAAACCACCTGGGAAGTCGTCCACTCCGTGTTTCTTTGACCTCAGGGTTGGCTCACAGGTCAGAGGACGATTGGCTAATTTCTCCTCTAATCACAGCAAATGTTTTCTCATCGTCCACTTTGACCGCACTGACAGGGGTGGCGCTGTTGAGCCTAAAAAAACACAAACAACCATTCATCAGCTAATGGATTCCAGTGTTGCTGTGGGATGGGAGGGTTCGTGAGAGAAAAAGAGAGGCCGGAGACAAAAAAAGAAAAGAGCCATCCTTCTTCTTCTAGTCCAGAGTTTTTTATAATGATGTTGCTGGTTTATTTCTGTGGTTTTCATATTAGCACTGCCGGAAGTGTGACGTCATCAAAACATCTTTTATAAATTAGCTGTAATCATGTCTTTATTGTCATGGCCGAAGCACAGCAAGAGTACAGAGACAATTACACATCCATTCAGGAAAATGAGGAAAAGACGGTCTGCTCCAAGAGATATGAGATTCTACTATCGCGTTAGACACGTGGTTAGAACAACAAGTTCAGTTTTGATGGATGTGCAATTGCATATCCAATTACTGAAAAGTTTTCCACAGATCAAGGAAGAAAGAAACAAACGTTCATCTAAACACGCTTTATGTCCTGTCTTTCTAATGTTGGTTGGTTTAGAAAAAAGTAAATAATCAAAAACCCTGAATGTATGTTACAAGGATGAAAGCTGTGTGTTAAAACTTAAGTCAAATATTCTCAGATCTTTAAATAATCTCCCCTCTATTCACTGGTTACCAGAGAAAGAGCAAATCTGTACAGAAATTAAACGGACGTCCCTAAGTCCACTGACCCCTCAGTTCTGCTGACCAATCACTGACCGCCATTCTATGCAACCATTTAAAAACCAAGATTATGGACGATCAGCTGTCATTGGTCCCGATTTGTGGAGTGGGCTGTCACAAAAGGAACAAGTCTCTTTTCTGTAACCTTCAATTGGTCGTAATGAAGACATGACTTACCACATTCTAGTTTTTATTGGTTCACTGCATCACATGGGTTCTGTGTAACGTGAAATAATTCACCTTGTATCTTACAGTATCTTGTTCCTATTTGATTGTAATTGAAATCATTTTGCATATATTTCCAAATATAACATCTGTTTTGAAAATGTATTTAAAAAATGTATTACTTGTTTTTAAATATCTGGTTGGATTCTGCAGACCGTGTGACCACTTAAATCCCTGCTCATGCTCAGTGGTCTCTAAATCAAATTAAAGTGGTCAAATATTTTTATTTTTATTTTGTAGCTCTTGAATTTAGTTCGTAGAAAAGTGCGAAAACCACTAAACGCCATCAATATTTTACTTGTGGTTTTCCAGTGACAACCAAATGTCCCATATTAATAAATTGTGTTGGTTAAGTATGTTTATGAAGAAGGCTGGAAGTGTTGAGTGGGAGCAGACAGAGGTGCAGAGAGAAAAAAAGAAGGAGAGAAAATTCAAGTGACACCTGTGAGTGTGATGGAGGAGTTTGGACGGAGGGAAAGCGAAGTGGCCAGACTAAAACTAAGATCTTACACGGGGAGATTTGGGGCGAAAGATGTGAGCCTAAACTCCGAGTGGGTCAGAGGTCAAGAGGGGTGAGGAGGTCAGACCGAGCCCAGCAGCTCTACTTAGAACAGGATATCCTGCGAGGGAAAGGCCATCTGTCTCTCTTTCTCCTCCTCGCTGCGTCTCTTAAATCCCCACAGAGGGCACGGCGGAGAGCAGAGGTGTAACCTTTCACTGAAAACACCAGAGAAAACACGAGTTCCTGATAGTGAAGCCTCACCCCATAAATCGTCGGTAACGGAGATAGGCTGCAGACATGCACATCTCAAACGGAGAGTGAGGGGCTTCCACAAAGTTCACGTCACTGTGACATATCTTGTGAACATTATGAAAAGTGCACCTTATATTTTAATAGCTACAAATTGACATCAGCCCACTGAGGCTTGGGAAAACACTGTCATCCAGCTGTGGATTCAAAAATCATATTTACCTCCTGTGTGAAATGCTCAACACTTGACTGCAATTAGTGCCATCCCTTAAAGTTGTAGCTTGTAGTGTAAGCTCCTTTCCTCGGCTGCCTGTCCTGCTGAAGTGTCTTTGAGCAATGCACTGTAGCCCCGTCTGCTCAAGGCTGCTGTAGTGTGTGGTAGATGTGTGTGCTTTGTGGGGCATTGAAGGACAAAACAACCCTCTCTGTCAAATCATGAAACAAAGATTCCAGAAACTGCAAGAAAATAGTCTTGTAGTTTTATCAAGGCAGAGGACGGGCGTATAGTGTAAAACTACCTGAAATACAAGACTTTGGTTTAGTTCATGTGACAGCGCACGTCTTTGTCTTACGCTGGTGAAGACGCTCAAGCTTTTTTTTCCAAGCCCCCAACACCGTCCATTAGATCAGCTGGTTCTGTTTTCTCAAGTGCAAACATACTTGTACTTTTATTTTGAAAAATGCCCTCACATAGAAATAAACCGATTAAACAAAGAAAGATCACATTTTTGATTTGCTTGATTTGTTTGCCAGTAATGGGCCAATCATAGGAGGGCGATTTAAATCATCATACAAATAAGGTTTTAATTTGATCGTTACATGTCAGTTAATCTGCTTCTTTGACCAAAATGAATTGGCTGTAGGAACCTGTGACTCTGTATTCACAAGGCTGTTTGGTGAACTGCTGTTGGGGAACAGGTCACCGACTCAACAGTCAGTCAGAGCAGGGTCGCGGTCACACACACGTGAATGCGAAGTGAATGCAGCAGATCAGACGTGAGGCCATGCTGCCATTTCCTCCCCAGAGGGAGCACATGTTTCATCCGCCTCTTCGCTCGCCCGGATGGAAGTGAACGAGAGGTGACACATTCTGATATGTGACTGTGCACAGCTCCTACTGCTTCTCTCGTTTTTTCCTATCTACTGATCTGTTGGATGTGTCCCCCGTACATCCTCTCATTCAAATGGGAAAAGTGAGACAAGAAAATGACAAAGACGCTCTACAATCAGTCCAACAACCAAACTTATTTCAAAATGAAGGTAATTCAAATTATTGCCATCACGGTTTACAGCCTGATCTCCTGGTTGGACTTTGACCTCCCATACTTACCATCGTTGGCTTTTCTACATCCTGCCTGGTCGTCTGAGGACACCGTTCTCTGCCCATTAAAGTCTCAACTCTCAGCATTCACTTTAGTGATTACTGTGTTGTTGTACCTAGGAAAATAAACTTCATTAATCAGAATGATCCTTTAAGCAGCTGACCTGAAGTAGCTCAGGTTGACACTGCCACAGGGAAACACAAAAAGTCCCAGACAACAGGCTTTGCTTATTTAACACACGCTGCAATTACATCTGTTTAAAAATCTGATGACAGGTTACTGAAGCCAGTCCAGTAAACATGCGACTTGTGAGTCCGTGTGATTTTGTTTACACGCCCTGCTTCACGTGTAATTGGGAATCCTGAAGGTAAACAAAGGGACACAGGTTGCCAGCATGGTTTGGACCAAAGGCTACATCATTACCACTGAGGTTTAGTTTGAAAATGGCATTTTCAAAATACAACAATTGTAAAACCCTAACCCTAGTTATAATCCCGTTAGAATCAGCGAATGGCTACGTCGTGACCAAAAAGACCCAAAGAGCAACAGTTTATAAGTGTCTGTTTTAGGGGCTCTAAATCTCTAAAGTAGTTGGGAGGCCAGGAGAATCTGTCTGAGGATTTATTCATTTTCAAATGAAAACATAGTAAGGTGGATGTAGCCAAAGCCTCAAGTCCGTAGGTGGGACAGCATCTGGAAAATGTGCTGCCTGAAAAAAAGACATATGCAGCCTGATGAAGATCCATGGTTAAAGCAGATCAGGGTTTATTTTACTTCTTTGGACACGAGCGTTACTTTCTCTCCGTCTACAATAATCTCAATGAACGTCCGACTTCCCTCATCAGCTCAACATGTCTGGTAAACAAACTCCAGCCCACTAATGTTTCCCTCTTGTGAGAAGCTTTATGTTTCCCCTCTTGCAACAGTTTAGCCAAAATAGTCATTATCCCCTCCATGCACGCAATCATATACTCAGTCTCATATTCTCACATTGGAGCGGGCTCTTAAGTGGGTGATATTTTCCGTATGGGAACTTCTTCTTTTTTTCCGACCAATGATTTACGGTGACACAAGTGAGAGACAGAGAGAGACGGAGAATGAGAGTGAACGCTTGAAAGCGAGAGATGGGGTACGAGTGTGGAGCTATTTTTGGCCCGTCTGGGTGTTTCTACTCACTCACACACACACACACACACACACTCACACTTCTCATGCTTGTTGTTGTTCAGAACGGTGGGTGTTAAAAGGGTGAGTTTTGATTTGACTCTACGCTTTGAGGGTTCCTGTGTGCGTGGGTGCATTCTTTTGTTTGTGCGGTTTTTCTTGCGTGTGTGCTGTTGATATTACTGGGATTTTCCTGTGGTTGCTATGGTTTCTCGTCGTGTTTTGAACAACTTGCCATTAACTCCAAACATCAGTACGGTGTTAAGGATCCTCAGCCCGTCATTACACACTCCGCCTGTGTCGTCGCTGGAACTGACCTCAGTTCACATTCAACTGAGCCAGATCGAATGTCGTAAAGAGGCTGTAATTCATTCCGGTGCAACCATTATCTCCGGCTTTGCTGTGGTGGTCCTGCACCACACGTCCCAGAGATCCTCCGTCAGCTCATCAGTTTCTTGGCGCGACTGAAATGTGTTAGGACTTTTTTTTATTTCTACGCGGGGAGTTTCCAATAAGATAATTCAATATCATTTGAACATTTATATTGTATGACTCACTGGTATATGTGTATATTGCAGACCATTAATAATTATTCTACGTGGCGTCGAAAAAAAAAAAAGTCTTTATTCATAACCTCTCAACTCTGGTTTGTGCTGAGTGCACACATGACACTGTTGCTCCGTTGTAGAAAATTTCCGTCAGCGGATCCATTGTGTTACTGTGGACTGCACATTTCACCAAGGCCAATGTTTCAGACGATCGCTGTGTCTTTGCTTTTCACACCTACACACACATAAAAAACTCATAACACACTCTCACACACACACACAAACACTGGAGACATTTTGAGCATGCAATGTGTGCAGTCTGTAAGGGAATGAATGTCTTGTTTCCATTTGTGTTTGCTGAGTAACTTGCTATTTATGGTCACAATGCGTCAGTAACACTGAATCCCACCGTGACCTTTACCAGTCAGAGCTTCTTTTAAACACACTGACATGTATCAGGGTTTTAATAAAAAAGCACAACTGATAAACACAACTGACTCCAGAAAGAAAGAAAATCTTTTTAGAGCTTATTTCTGTGAGTCTCAGATTGTCAGGACAGGGCAGCAATATAAACACAATCTATAGACAATATATGAATTTATATAGAAGCAATATATAATACAGATTACAGAAATGGCCCATAAGATATTGATAAATTGTTTATTTGTGTTGGTTGTCTTTTTATGATAGACAAATTGTAAGAAATGTGTTATGTTATGAGTTATTGCAGATGTTATTGTTGCCACATAAATGACACATTTCTGGACCATAAATACCTGTTATGTGTTCAAGCAGATGCCAAAACAATAGACACTAGTGTTAACTGTGTTTGTAGTCACTGGGTTCTGTTTTTGTAGGTCAGCGCTGCAGCCACGACTTCAATGAGCTCATTCTCTGGAAGCGAAATGTGTAATTTTCTACAATCGCAGCATTCTGCTCCCTCAGTTCTTTAAATACCCCCGTAGCCTCCACCTTATCTTGCATGAAGCAGCAGGAGAATCACACAGTTTGAGTGCCTACGTGCTGATGAGCAAGTCTCTGTGTGTGCTCGTCTCATGACTATCAACTGACCGTCCACAAGACCGAGGCAGATTATTGAAAGAATCTGTCCAACGTTTGAAAAAAAGTTCTGTAGGATGTTGCAGCTGTAAAATGTTCTGCTGCTGAGATTGTTGGCGAGGAGACCTTTTCGAAAGGAAAAGTTTGAGTTTTAGTACCACGCCCTGAGACTCTCTCTCTCTCTCACACACACCAGTACACATGACTACAAAGTACATAAACACACACACACACGCACATGCTCGCGTGCATACATGAATATCCGCAAGCGCAAAAAATAAAAACACACAAATAGAGCACCCTCGCTTTTTCCTCCCAAATATTTTCCAGCCCTATTATTTTTATCCTCTTTGTTCTTATGTTTATTCAGCCCACTAAAGATAATACGCCCTACCCCCCACCCATCTCCCCTCCTCATATTACTCTCTGCCTTCATCTTCATCTCACCCTGGAGTCCCCACTCCTCCTCCTCCTCCTCCTACTTCTCCTTTCCTTCTTGGCTTTTCTTTTTTTCCCATCATCCTCCTGTGTTTCTCCCCCTCTCCTCCACTCCTTCCTTTTTTCTTCTCATGCAGCATTCCTCACATTCCTGTTGGCTTCTTAAGGGGAAGGACCCCACTGGCAGACCAAGGCCAAACATTATTACAGTGCCCTCAGCCTCCCTCTCTCCCTCTCTCCCTGTCTCCCTCTCTCCCTCCCGCTCTCTCTGTTTCTCTCATCCTTTCTCCTGTCTTCTTGTCCTCTCTTCCTCTCTGTTTGACTCCTCGTACTCTCTTCCCAACCTTCTGCTATATTCTTCCACAGCTAATTTATCTTTCTAGCCCCTTCCCTTTTTCTTTCACTCCCTCACTCCTTCGCTCTAAAACCTCTATCCCCGCTAATTCCTTTTCACAGATAGCGGCTGTATGCTTGCGCTTTAACTGTGTTAAGACAGCTTACTGAGACCGCTGTTTCATTATTAGTGGAAATAAGGGTCATACCCCGCACTGTTACGTAAAAGAGGCTCATTCATGTTTATACAAGAGCATCGGCTGTGTTTTCTAACAACGCCATACTGTCCGCACATGGGAGATAAAGTATCAGACACACTAATGGAAAAGGCTCAGTGCTCAGCACACACACACACTCAGCCAGCCAGGCTGTGCTCTTCATGAAGTGACTATATGTTCTGAGAATGCCTGTGTCTCTGAATGCATCATAAACTAACCTATAATAGGTTCAATATTTGGCTCCACAGACACATATGAAAGAAATATTGGGGCTCAGGTTCCACACCCAGCTGTGGTCACTCGACGCAAAAAAAAAAAGACAAAATACAGACCCCTGCCTTGTGCGTTCTGATTGTGTCAATTTGCACTTGTTAATTTTAACTGGTTTTGTTCTTCAGTCACTTCTTGTGTGGATTGTTGTGTTGCAGCAGGAGCACGTCTCTGCAGGTGGGAGGCGGTCATGTAGCACACGACCACATCCTGCTCTATAAAGTTCAAAAGAAAAAAAATCTACATACAGTACCTCACACGGACTGTTTTTAACTTCGTGTAAAAATTGACTTCTGAAGTTTGACTGGAAATAAAAAATAAAAAATCCATTTTGATTCAGACGTTTCTGAATTGAAGCAGCATACGTGGAATGCATCTAACTTAAAACAGACCAAAACTTAAACTCAAGGAAATTCTTAAAGGTTAATCAATCTTGCAGTCACATGAAGGGGCTTGGGGGAAGGTGGGTGTGTTTGTATGCATATAGACACCATATGTGCATATAGTGTATGCATGGATAGGTGGTTGTTTGTTGTGTGTGTGTGAATATATCCATACGTGTAGTCAAGCAAGGCTATGGTACTGCTGCAGATCAAGAAAATTAGTCTAATACTAATAATGCTTTATTTTTGTTGATGTAGCCCTAAAAGGGATGAGCAGTGAAATGAGAATTTGTTAAAAATACTGAGATACATTGGATTATTGTGAGTTATTAGTAGTCATTAATATATAAATATTATATTATTAGCATTTAGCAGTTACTTACGATACGATATACTGTAGTTTTGTTTTCCCCCTATAGAAATGTATCTAAATACTTTAAGTTGTGGACGCCATGTCTATGCTTATTGAAAAACGCATTCGATTTTCGAAATTTGAAGATAGTAAATAAACTTATATAAGACCCATCTCTGTTAAAGAAAGCGACTTTAAAATAACAGTTGTTTGTGGAGAAGACCAACTGACCAGGGCCAGACTGTGTGTGTGTGTGTGTGTGTGTGTGTGTGTGTGTGCCTGTGTGTCTGTGTTTCTCTATTCCACTCTCCTGTGGGCGGTTGCTTGCTGCACTGCTTTTCTGTCACACTGTGGTTTTGTTATTTTCAGCTTGAAACCGGATGTGATTCAGACTGCATGGTAGATTGTGTAATTGAATGGACACCCCACATACAACACACACTTACACACGTGCACAGACACTCTCACACACACACACACACATATAATATTGCACACATACATGCAAGCACACGGATATGTAGTTCTTTACACCCACACACTGAGGGTTTCTGGGAAGGGTGCTGGGTTCCCCCCTGTTCTCAGAGGCACCCGAGGGTGAGCGAGCGGCCGCTGCAGGGCCGCCAGCAGAGGCAAACATACGCTTCTAGGTTTCAGTATTGGTCGGAAACATCAGGTGTTGACCGAGCTGTCGCTGAGAACAGAAAACACAAACTGTTTTCTGTTGGTGGAAACAAAAAGGACCGTTAAAAAAAAGGGGAAAAACACTGAGAAGTGCCGGTGAAACTCGCAAGAAATGTCAGTTTCTGCCTCAAATTGGAAAAAAGAATACAATGCAAATAGAGTTAATCTTAGACAACTAATCTTAGAAACGGTTTATTGGGGGTAAAAATGCTAATTTATGGACATTTTGGGTAGGTTTTCTATATACATTTTTTACGGATATCAGAGAATTTAACTTAGCAAAAAATGTATGATTTATGAATAAACAGAGAACGGTGTAATTACTTATATCGTAATGACCCCACTTCAGGGTAGGGAATGTGACTGCAGGGATGGACGAGTGGCTACAGACAAGATTCTAGGGAACCTTTGGACGTGTGAAACTGACAGAATGATCCTGTGGTGCGTCACGCATAACGTTTGCGCTTACACAAACAGGAAGCTTTGTTTCCTGCTTTTCTGACAAAATGAAGAGCGTCGGATTTGTGCCTGCAAAGAAAGAAAGTGTTAAAGAATAAAACAGATCATAAATGGATCTTTAATAATAATAATCTGAAACATTCAAAACATTTTATTTGAACTCCCCAACACTAAGGACAATGTCTATAATGACTCAACCTTCATTAACATTACGTCCCTAAATGTGGCTCTTTTTTAATAAAGTCCCATGAATTATTCTCTGGGAAATAGGGGAATATTTGAAAGAAAGTGTAAAAAAAAAATCCTGGGTTTGAACCATTATTTTTTCTGGGTTCTTTATTTATCCATTTTGCAGCCTTCCACCAGGTTTCTGGTTCTGTTGGTAAAATCTTCTTACTTATTTTCAGACAGAGCTTCGTCCTATGAATTATCAGTTTCTTTACTACTCTGCACATGTAATATACAGTTATGCACTCTTTATACATTGTATTAAATTGACTGTGTTTTCCCCAATAATGAACTGGCAGCAACTGTCAAGAAAATGACTGTAAAAACATGTACAGTAAGGTTTCCTGATAAATGTGGCAGTGGTGATAAATCCACTGTAAAGTCTAATTGTGATAATGTAATTTGGAACTGTGAAAACACTTAACATACCGCTCTAGATTAGATTAGATCTGGGTAAACTACTGCAGGATTAATATGTTCTGTCACAAGCAGAGCTTCTCGTGATCAGTGTGCTCGGGGACTGTGCGCACTCTGCACCATGGTTACAGATATCACAATGCTTTTCCATACAGTCGAATCCTCCACTGGGAGCTGGGAGCATCACCATCTGGTTTTCCACATTTAATCAAACGCTTTTCCAACCCTTGTTTTCCGTACACGACATGCCGGACACGCTCTGGTTCATACACGCTGCAGGAGCTCTGGGCTGCTCCTGGGACGGCTGCTGCTCTCCTCTCTCTCACCAAAACATCCCCTGCTACATTTAAAACTGATCCGCTCATCAAAAGGCAGAAAGTGTGCTGCACAGACTACACTCAATACTACAGGAGAACATGGGTGTGTGTGTGGTTACATAACAGACTTGGTTAGAATCGTGATTTAATCTTTAATCCTACAATACATGTGCAAAGCTGCCAAGTAAGTGCAGTTTTAATCTCATTACAACTCCACATAGTTTAGGTCATACGGTGAATTGTACAACCCTCACTGCACCTTATATATAGCTCAATATATATATATATATATATTACTAATTTTTTCAAATTCAGCTGTTCAATAATCATTTGTGACCAGTGCAATTTCAATATCATATATTTGCAATAATGCTTCACAGTTCCCTGAGTTGATATTGTATCTTTACATACGTATTACCTTGACTATGTGTATAGGTCTCTATTCCCTTTATGCTGCTGTAACACGGTACATCAGAATCGGAATCAGAATTCTTTTTATTGCCATGATTATTTGCACATACAGGAAATTGCCTTGGTGTGGTTGGTCAGTGTACAAACAACAATATGAAAACAACAATATAAAAAAACAACAACAATATCGAACAACATAGTTGGAGTAGATTGTGTTGTAGTGTCTTGTCGTTTTGTGTCCTGTCTCTTTTCCTCCTATCGTATCATGTTGTATTGTTCTGCTGTCATCTTGACGTATGGTATGGTATCTTATTTAAACTGCACCAGTGAGTGAAGCTTTCAACAGTGTCTGCTCAGCAGTACACAATGTCATTGTTGTTAGTTCCACTGTAGCTTCTCTGGATATTGTCCTTAGTGAGGGGCCTTTCTTAGACTTTCTCCTGCTGCTCCGAAGGATGTGAAAATGTTGTTTTTAAACGAGTCATTTCTCAGTTTTCCACGGTCAGCTCTCCTGGTGTGGTCGTCAGTTCATGTGAGACTGTGAGTTTTTTCGTATTGTGAAACATAATTGAAAGTGTTTAACGGAAATGATTCCAAAAGTGAGATCACATTTCAAAGTTCCTGGGAAATGACTGCTACACAAACTGTAACTAATCTTATTAGTCAACAGGGTGTGTAACAAGCCTGGCAGTTTATTTAACTCTGTTGATCTTCATCTCTGAAGCCTAATGGAATTCTGTTCAGTGAATAATTAGCTCGGCTGCTCATGGAGGTTATCTTTTCATCCCTGTCTGTCTGTTAGTTAGTCAGTTAGATGGTTTGGGTTTACATGAAACTTGGTAGATGCAGTATGGGTCATGGAAAAACCCAATTCTTGTGGATAGAGGCTTTTTCCCCCAACATACATATATGTATAATATTGAGTAACATCTGGACACCAGCACACTGGCAGAAAATCATGAAGTATGTTCCAGAGTTTTCTGTATTCTGTGCCCATGTTTGTAACTTTTAAAGATGCTGGGGCATCTATTGCACTTCTGTCCGTCCTGGGAGAGGGATCCCTCACATGTGGCTCTCTCTGAGGTTTTACATATTTTTACCCTGTTAAAGGGGTTTTTAGTAGTTTTTCCTTACTCTTGCTGAGGGTTAAGGACAGAGGGTGTCACACCCTGTTAAAGCCCTATGAGACGAATTGTAATTTGTGAATATGGGCTATACAAATACAATTTGATTGATTGATTGATTGTATGGTTCACCTGAACCCACATCAAGATAATCTACGTTTCTTCAATACTATTGTTCTTTGATTGGCCATAAACTAGACATTAGCTCACTCGTTCCATGGATGTATCGTCTCCTCCACCTGAGCACACAGGGCGGAACACTGGCAACACACTGTTTGTAGTTTTGGAAACATTTACATATGAAGGTTCTTTAATGTAGAATATCCTCAAATATTCTGCAGAGTCCGGTGAGTAAAGTTACGAGAGAAGTCTGCAGCACTCAAGGGTTAAAAATGGAAACTTAACTGCTCCAGGTTTTCCACCCTGCCTTGTTCAGCGGCAGAACAGGGGAGCTGGGGGATCATGGCACCAACTGACCCAGTGCAGCAGCAGCAAAAGGGAGGTGGTTGATCATGACACCAACTGACCCAGTGCAGCAGCAGCAAAAGGGAGGTGGTTGATCATTACACCACCTGACCCGGTGCAGCAGCAGTACAGGTGATCATGGCACCACCCGACCCAGTGCAGCAGCAGTAGTGGTTTTAGGGACTTATTGACAGCAGGTGGTGCCACAGTGTAGTGAGCAGCCGATGGGAGTGAGAGGCAGGCGGAGCAGGAAAACAATAGTCCTGAAGGTCTATGCGAAGTCGAGGCTATTTTTGGTGGGGTCCGCCTCACCCGCTATTTCTGTCAGTATTTGTGTGAGTGTGTGTGTGTCTGTTTGTGGGGGGCAGGACTTAGGGGCCGGACTTTCTTCTTTCTTCTCTACAACTTGCCTCCGCTCTCTCTCTCTCTCTCTCTCTCTCTCTCTCTCTCTCTCTCTTTTCTTTCCTCCTCCTCTGCACCGTCTTCGCATCTCTCCATCACTCTTTCTGGGTTGCACACGGACTAGTTTATTGCGCACACAGAGTCTCTACAGTGGATGTTAGGTGGATGTATATTGCGTGCGCGTGGACGCCAGACTTCACCGGGAGGCTGCCGGGTGTCAGCGGAGCTCTGTCGGACGAGGTAGGCAGCGGTGTCCTGTGTGGTGAGCGGCTGGAAGTAAGAGAACCGTCCTTAGATCCTTAAATTAGCAGCTTCTAAATGGGACTTTTGAATTGATCAGTAAAGCGACGGGGAGCTGGTTAATCACTCAACTCTTTATTCATTAATAAGCTGAAGAAATCGGCACTTATATGTTTTCTACAGCAGCTTGACTTGTTTTCTCTGTAAGGTTATCTTATCGCACTTGTAGGTTACTTACCTGACTACAGCCACACAGGCGAGTTAGTTTATTTATAAGGAAAATACAAATAGAATACAACGATGGTATGATCTTGACAAATAGTTGAATGCACTTGTGAATAAAACAAGTTTTCGGTCTGGATTTCTAAGCTGCAGTAGGTGGATCACTCCTAAGACCATCAGGCGGTTTGTTCCAGAGCCAGGGTGAGGTCACTATCAAGAGAATGATAGAACTAGAAGTATGAAGGTGATCAAGTGGTTTATAGTCATTAGCAGTCACTTTTACCGTGGGTCCTAAAGGGGCCACAGTCTACGCAGAGGGGTCCCACACACCATTGTATATACTTTGAAAATGTTTCCTTATTCAAGCACATTGCGAGACAATAATATTACAATTCACAACAAATTAGGAGAGTGGACAAGGGGGACTTCAGGGGCCAATCCGATTTCAGATGGGGGCCAGTGCCCCTCTGACCTGGCCCTGGATCCGACCCTGCCAATGAGGCTTTTACTGCTGAGCAGATGTTGGCCAGTATCTGGCCAGCAACACACACACACACACACACACACACACACACACACACACACACACACACACGCACACACACACACACACACACACACACACACGCACGCACGCACGCACACACACACACATTCATGTCTTCATCACTTCAGAGTGCATTGCATTGACTAGTTTCATTTTCTGGAGACTTACTCCCCTGAACTGAATTTGCCCACTTTGTTTAATTTGTCTTTATTTATTTCGGCTCCATACTGTCATACTCTCTTCCTCATTCGGGATTTTTCTGACCGGACTTGGGTCACAAGTAAGACTGGACAGTTGCTCCTGCATCGCAGGGACACCTCAGGGTTTATGGGGGCCTTGCTATTGACATTTATAATCCAAGAGCAGAGTTTTATTAAAGGAACAAAAACATTGTCCTTTCTTCTGAAGCTCTGAGTGGATATTTGCTCATTTAACTTGCTTTCCTCATGTTTTATGGTTGTTAAATTTAACTTTTTTTTGTTTTATTCTCTGTTTCTGCAGATGGAATCAGCACCTCTGAGAGCATCCTAAAGGCAGACAGACAGGACTTCATATTTCGTACAGTGGCAGGTAGGACTTTTAACACCTGAAGAAATATATATTAAAACCATCTCAATAAGCTGTTGGGCTGTGGGCAGATGACATTTTGCAGATGTGTGTTAGACTTGTTAGCTATTTTCAGTGTGACATTTTTGTGGAAAAATGCTGCCAGTCAGCAGTCCAGCCCCCTCAGGACTACATCTTGTGGTCTTTACAATTTTTTTTACAGCACACACACATATAACATACTTTTATGTGACAGCGTTTTTTCCGGGGCAGCGTACGGCATGATCTAAGCTGTTTGACTCAGAGAGCTACAGTGAAGCACAGAACAGGTGTTGGCCTAGTTGGAAAGAAGATCTAGGTCCGCAGTATTTTTCATGTGTAGGTTTAAAAGTCTGGTTTTGCTGCAGGCCATATACGTAGTTGTCTGTGTGTTTAAAGAAATTTGAGCCTGCAAAACATGCGTGAAAGCTAACTTTTATACGTGATATAAAGTGTTTTGTAAGACATCAATTTATTGTATTTTAAAGTTATCTAACTGTAAGTTACTATTACAAGAATATTTAAATCCTACAAGAGGGCCAACACACAGGGTACAGTAGGATTCAAGTCATTGATTGTCTCTTTAACAAATGAGATACACTTTTATAAAAATGCTTCTGACGGGTAGACTGTGATGCGGGATGTGAACTTGAGTTAACCCAAACCCTTACTTTAGAAAAATGTGATTGCAACTAAAGGAGTGACCAAGATGGGCGTGACAGGATCTCTTATATCAGAATAAACACGTTTTTTCCAGCGCGACAGCAGTAACTTTGCTCGGTTTGTTCTGCCTCGGCAAACTTTCTTCTTTCCTCTTCGCCCTGAGCTCAGAAAGTACTTGTTACACCGCTCCACAAACCAGACACAAGTCACCAGGCTGTTTCTTTGTGCCCTTAGATTAGCATTCTCCACTGTGAGGCATGCCTGTGTGTGATCACGCTGTGTAGGATTACAATGCATGATTCTCTGACTGGAAGCCTGCACTCACTTTGCCCGGCTGCGCAGACTGTTCGCACACCGTGGACCAACTATGTGTCCTGTGTGTGTCTCTACGTGTGCATGTTCGTGCCTGTGGAAAAACCCAGTGAGGTCATGGCCACGGCCACAGGGTCTGATTACATGTGTGTTGTCCACAGGGCAACTGACACTGTCTCCTTTTGTCTTCCTCGTTAATCTCTCTCTATTTATCCACATATAAACTCAGAGCGTATCACTTATGCTGATGTATCTTCCTCTTGGTGTTTTTTAAGTCAGCCTCAAAAATCTATTGTTACACAAAAAAGTAGAAGTAGTATCCACTGGAAGTCTATCAACATGAATTCCATTCTATAAATGTTAAATATATGTTTTTATCTAACATGATTAACAGACCTCATGACTTAACTCTGGTTTAATGTTCTTTTTTCTGCCACTAATCTTCCTAATTTCTTTATATGACTGTTTAACCTGGAGTAACCTGACCTCACTTTAACATTTAATCAATAGGTTTAGTGTTCATTGGGTACAGAGGTAATATATCACTGAACAACACTCTGGAGTGGCACAGCTTCTGCAGCCTCAATGCTATTTATTCAACAGTAAATTGTGCCCCAACCTGTACGTCCAGTGTGTGTAGCGCTTTTGTTCCTGAACAGTAGAAAGTCGTTAAATCTCAGCCACTGGGCTGAAAAGATTGATTTTATTATTTGTTATGATCACCAACCAGATTATTAACCTCTGCTGATATATTAGGGTCATTTAGAAGGTTGGGGACAATTAAAGCCAAACTGCAGAGCGGACACAAGCTGGGCAGTAGTTGTGGTAGTGATCCTAGTAATAGTAGACGCCACTTGAGCGGGTGGTTATTTTTTGACCTGCTGAACAAATGGCTTGATTGTCCTGCTTCTAGGTGCGTGAAATCACTTGATACGTTCGCACTAATGTTATTTTATACTCTCCAAGGGGCCCAACAGCACTGTGCATGTGTGTGTTGTGTGTTGTGAAGTGTGTGTGGTGTGGCCTGAGGTAACAGAGTCCTTAATATTTTATTAGTGTGTCAAATCAGTTTGAGTTGCATTAACCCTCTAGCTAGAGAATCCATGTTGTGGTGTAGCTGGTCTCTGATCGCCCTCAAGCCACAGTCTGTATCCCCATCGAGAGTTCTGACTCTCTTTTTACACACAGACGCAATCCCGTTGAAATTTACTGTCGGTGGAGTTTTAAGATTTATTCCTGTGGTGTTTCCGGGAGGAAAAACCTTAAATTTCCACCTCAGCGTTTTTCCTTCTATCATAAAGCTACTTTTAGCAATTTTTTGCAAATTCTACTTTTTGAAGGATCACAAAAACTACTGCTCAAGGCTCAAGGCTTGTGAAAACTGATTCTGACGAAGTTCTAAACCTGCCTGTTTGGATGGCCTTTTCGTAAACGGTCGATGGTGCTGAGTGAAGTAAGGAAACTTTGTGTTAATCCTACCTGCTTTATATGCTATGAAGTATTTATGTTTTTTATATAATGAAACTGAATTGGCTTCACTTCTGTTCATGAGTGTGATATATATGTCTGACATGTGATGTCTGATAAAGGGCTAGCGTTAGACACATATATCAGTGGGGCCTGAAGTTCTCCGAACCAGACTCCCTGCCGTACTTTGATATTGTCTGACCTAGAGCGCAGCCGAGAGTAATGGCTGGCTCACGTTCACTCTGCATCACGGGGGGGACTGACACTGACCTCAGATCAGATGGCCTGTTGTGATCGCACATGTAACAGTATCTCCTTTTATCAGGATTGACTCCCGACTTTACATCTGACTGTGAGTGTGTGTGAGTGTGATGGATGGTCTGCAGTGAGGTTTACAGACCAAGGCTGATTCCAAAAACCCTGTGTTCGGAAGTAGGAGTGAGACACAATGTGTGTGTTTGTTTTGTGTGTGTCTGTGTTTGTCTGTCTGTGGGTGAGGACTCAGACAGATTTCTCAGATACAGCTTTTTGAGATGCGCACGCAGAAGATGTCTGAAGACACATAAGAGAATAGCCAAGACTTAAAGTTTGAGGAATTAGGAGAGGCTGAATATGTCCCAAATGTGCACTGATGACTATGTCTAATCACAAAGAGGACTTGCCATTGTCTCTGTTTTCCTGGCAAGCTGATGCAAGTTAAAAAACCTAACAGTGAGCTGCCTGTGGCCTGAGACACTGTAAACCAGGTCACTCTCAGCACAGAGAATAAAGGAAGTTGCGTAGACTTAGTTATTTCTACCACAAGCTGCTTTCACATTACTTTTGTACTTTTTTTATATATATTTACCAGCTTGTAAAAATACAAAAAATTGCTTTTCACAATTTTCTTCTTTTAAATGTAAATAGAGCTAATTAGAATATTATTTTACATCTTTCTAATTCTCATTTCACCATGTTTTTAAACACACACATTATTCAGTTAAGATTTCAATAAGTATATATAGAGTTGAAATTTGAGAAACTGGGACTGGAAACTGGTATTATCCTCATAAATGTCACTAAGTAGATTTATTAGTAGTAATTACTTTCTAATAAATAAGAATAGCTGGTGTTGGTTATATTACTTCATAGAGCTGATAGATCTGAGGTCTGAAAAAGAGCTGTCAGCTGTTTTTCAGCTTGTGGCTTTATAAAAAAAAATCATATGACATATAACGGAGGTTGTCTCTGCTCTCTGGCTGCACACATCTTCAATTATTTGTAAAGAGAGAAACCTGTTTCTGTGTGCTTGTCTCAGAGGTACAGAGTTTATTTGTGGTTGTCCATGTCTGCATATTGTTGGATTTCCTCCTGTGTGTGTCTGTGTGTGTGTGTGTGTGTGTGTGTTCATCCCTGACCAGAGTGTGGAGCATGTGCAGGAATGTTAATGTCTTCTTTCTTTGTTGTCCGTGCAGACAGCTGAGTGTGACTGTGCATATTCATGAGGCGGCCTTCCTGGAACATGTTAATGTTCACCGTGAAAAGAGAGCAGATATATATATAAAAACAAGGTACGATGAAGAAACTGAACGGAAGCAAAAAGGTTTGATGAAGCCACAGTGTTTACTTAGAAATGGAGAGGGGTGTGGTGCTGGAAAGTTGTATCAGAATGTAAAAGCATGAAGTGAGAGATCCTGTCAGCCGATCCCATCACAAATACACATCAGTTCAATAATGTTTTTCTATTTCCAGAGGAACTGAAGATGTTTTTATTAAATGTTAGGTGCTCTTGCAGTCAGCCAGCTCAAGGTGCTGCAGTACAAAGTCTCCATGTGAAGAGATAATTTGAAATCTGTATGAAACCCCCCATGATGAGTCGATTGGAAAAGAGAAGATGCACGTTCTTACTCACAGGACTGACCAAAGCTCTTAATTGAATTGGAGTGAATTGGAAACATGATAACGTTGAATCGTTGACGAAACGTTGTATTTTCTTCATGCAGCAATGTCTTTGTTCTGAAGTACGTTTAGACAAAATGTTTATGTGTAGTTCTGCTGAGTTGGCAGCAGGCTAAAGTGAGGCTTCAGCAGGATAAGCAGAGATACTGGTCCTTATCAGCAGAAAAGCCCTTGCTGCAGATTGTCGAGAGTCTCTGATGTAGCTTCCAATCTCTCCGCTGCTACCACAGGCTATCAGGGTGTCAGTCGCCACTGTTTTCACGACCCCCTGTTTTCACTGCTGATAACCAATCATTCCGCCTCTGATATTGTAAAGCATGTGTGAAGTCTTGAAGAGGTGGACTGATATTTGTGTGTCTGCGTTAGATGTGCGTCTGTGTCTTATAAAAGATAAAGGGGGAGATCCTGTTGAGTGAGCTCCCGTGTTGAGTGGCTTTATCTGTGTTGGGAAATGTGAAGAATGCGTTTGATGTGAAGGAGAGCAGGAGTGTGTGTGGAGAGACGTAAAAGGAAAGCTCGGACAGATGTACAATAACTTCTGGACCTCTCTTCCCTGCGGTGGTTACAAAATAATTTGTTTTTAGATCTGTGAGAGTGGAACCTGCAGATTTATGTCTGAAGACTCCCAGAAAAGGCTGACCGAGTGCAGAAATTGAAACCAAAAGTGTATTTGTTTTGGACATTTGCACTTGTAGCTGCTGCATGACAAGTGCTGCTGTTGGCCGCCGAGCAGCTGTATTGCAGCAGCTGCAGGAAACGGCGCTTTGCCAAAGGGTATCGACACAGTGCTTGTTCCTGTCAGGTGTCCCACAAGTTCTCACATTCCTGATGGATGAAACACGCAGCGAAACGATTAGACACTAAAAGAGATATTCATCCTGTTACACTTTTCCTCATTGCCACACATGCAGGATAATTATTTACACTGTGTGTGGAGAGCATGGTATCTCAACTATTTCCAACTGGTGACACTTGACTTCATGCTTTAAAATGTCCACAGGCCAAGACATACTGCTTTCAGTCTCAGGAAGCATATTTGTAACCGATCATGACCTCTGACCTCCCTGAGGAGGGCAGCGCCAGGGCAAATGAAAGAATTTAGCCACAGGGAGCAGTAAAGCATCAAAGCAAGACTCCTCCATGTAAAGAATCTGGTTTTTAGTGTTAGCTTTTGAAAGATTGAGATGGTGCATGCAACACGCAACATAATGAAAGACTTTGCTCTGACGTGTGTCATGAGTGGGACGATTTACTGTCAGCGCTCTTTTCCTGGTCATGACAGGTGCTGCTGCTCTTGGTACCACTGTTTAGTTCAAAACAAACCAGAGGCAGATTGTATCTCTGCTCTCTACACGATATGATGTTCCCTGTAAATGGACAGGTTCAATCACAGCTGCAGACAATGATAAGTTTGTATCTGTGGTGTTGTGAACAGCAGAACACACTCTTGAGTATCACAGGGAGGAAACCGAGGTAAGAGTTGGACTCTTAGCCGTGACTCTTTGTCTGTGCTGCAGAAAGACGACTCATTGTCATTTGTCTAACACGACCGCACACCTGCTGTCTCCTCTCTGACAGACACAGGTATTCACAAACAGCAACTTGTGTGTGTGTGTTTGTGGGTCTGTGTGTAATGAATGAGCTGTTCTAAAGTTTCCAGCTTCAGGCAAATTGCAACAGCACGTCAAGCACAAGATGACAGGGACACATGGAATGTTTATGAAAGTGCTTTGTTAATGGGCATGTTGTTGGCACGCAGACCTGCTGAATCCTAAAGCACCTGTTTAGTTGAAGTGGTGCAGGATGGAATAGTTCCCTCAGAATCCTTTTCTATGATCTTGCAGGGTGTTCATAAAACCCTCCGAGAAGAAGGAAAAGCAGCCACATCAATGAACCTGTAATTTTTACGAACGCCACCCTTTTGCTTGTGATGCGGACGTGTCAAGTGTAATTACTGTCCAAAAGTCTGCTTCAATCAGAAACAGTGAGGCTGAAAGGAAATGCTTCTTTTCACTTTGCATCGCTGCATCAATTTGATATTTATTCATGTATTTTTTTTTTCATATAACTTCACCTTAAGAAGCTTCTACTCTCACTCCAAAATAATGGCATGGACATTTTCTGTTAGGCAGAGGCATTCATGGAAAATGGGTTGATCTGTCCATACTGAAAAATCTAAACAATATGAGATGAACTGGCATTAAACTCTGTACAGATATTCGTGGTTTTCAGAGGATGAACCCTCACAGTTTTTCCTACTTGTGCAAGTAGTGGATGCATTGACATGTAATATGGTTACATTCATTTCTCTGATGAATTGGAGCACATTTGGATTTCAAGATATTCCTGTCGTGCCGTAATTTGTTAAAATATTCATTTAATCCAGAACATGTTCCCTTCAGCCTCATCTGGGATTTGAGTTCAGTGCAAGTTCACAAGTTAGCATGTTAGCATAAGATGTGGAAATGGTAAAAAAAAATTGAACAAAAAGATTTGCTGATGTTGCATAACATTTTTCACTGTAACACGTTCTGTTTTGAGAAAACAATACAATATTCATGATTAAATTACATACAGCAAGTTTTAAGCCCACATCCTCTGTAATAGGACAGCTCAAACAGGTTAACAAAAATATGACGTAATTAGCAATCAAAGTGTGAAGAAAGCAGAAAAGCTTTTCCATGGCTGAAGCCCTTCTCCGTGATGAGAACTAAAAGAATCCACCTTCCTTTCAAAGAGGTCTCACATGAAGGCCCGTAGCCAAAGAATTACAAGTCATGTGGATGATTTAGGTGTTGCTGGTGTCCTCACTTAACCCTCTGTAGATCTGAGCACCAGCAACATGTTCCCACTAAAGAGGGTCACTCCGATCAAGCTAACCTTGTTACACACACACACACAAATACACACACAGCAAAGGGTGCTTGTTGACAACTAGACACACAACATATACACTTGAGCACTTGAGTGTGCACCAACCAAGCAACATCATAAATATAGAAATAGTTTTGCGACAGTTGTAGGCAGGCAGGCCTATACATACACGCACGCACACACACACGCACACACAAACACACACACACACACACACACACAAGCCAGCGCCTGGCCAGCTGCTTTGGGTTTTGAATGGGAGTGACAGCTGTGGATTCCTCAGGATGAAGGAGGGAGAGAAAGAGAGATAGATGTGTACGAACGAGGGCGATAAGTTTGAGAGGGAACGAGTGTGTGTCTGTGAGAATCACAAAGAAATACACGGACAAGGAAGAATAAAAAGAGGTGTGGTGTGTCAAGAGAGAGAACATGGATGATTTATTTCTTATTTCTTCCTCAACCAGATTAAGAAAATCAGGCTTTAATTCTTTTAATGTGATTAAACTGACAACAACAAATGTAATTATACTCAAAGGAAAAGAGTGATTAGACTTCAAGGAGACTGTGTAGTTATATATTTGTATTATAACTGTGCTTTTCCTTAAAAACACACATTGACTGATTTGAGAGTGATTTAAGAGGCTGACCAAGCGTGTAACACACACACACACACACTCACACACACACAGACATATATACACTCACACACACACAAACACACACACACACACACACACACACACACACACACACACACACACACACACACACACACACGTGATTCTAACTGTCAGCATGAGACTATTCATAGAGATCCTGTGTTACACAAGACCAATTTAGCAACTCTGTAGATTTTCTTCGTGAATACACCTTACCCTGCAATTTACTCTGTATGAGGAAAAATCACTTCTCTGCTGATAAATATATATTTTCATTAAACAGTGAAATTAGAAAGACTATAAGAAACATCATACACAAACAGTAGCTTTCTATGTAGCTGCTCTAGATGACAAACATCTGAAGGTCTTTCTGGCGAACTTACTTTGGTTCTGATGAGTTTTACAATTTCATGTAAAAATACAGATCATTGTTTGTAACTATTAGGGGTGAGCTGGATCTCACCACAGTCCTCTGGCTGAAGACAAAAGCAAAACAAGCAGCATCAGACACTTAATCAGACTTATTCAGACAGAGGATTTCTAGAGGGAGACAGATGTCACATTTCTGCAAGAAGGTTGACTAACAGGTTATATCTGCTGGAACGCATCTCTACACCTGAAAATGCAAAGTAATCAAGCGTCGCAAAAGCACCGTCTATTGAGTCACGCTGGGAGATAGTGTCAAAGACTTTTCACTGACAGGCCATTAGGCGCTGATTGTTACTGAGCCTATAGATTGCATTTCTGAGATTAGTACAGTAGAAAACAACTATTAGAAAAAGTCACTCTCCCTCTGGTTTCTAATGCAGGCCGCTATTTGTGTTAATAAAGACAATATAAACTTTGACATACTCTGTGTTTGGAACCTGAAGTATGTTTTGTAAAGAAAAGGGAAACTCCTCACATCATGTAAAAGCTGCTTTCAAGGATATTTAAATATTTTGGGAAATTGATTTGAAGCTGATAAGGTTTGAGTCGGTTTCCTCTTGCTTCTAAGCTAAGGAAACTCATTCTACTTACAAGAACAATGCATATAGTTCCTCCAAGTTTAGGTAACACTTGTAAGTTTTGTCCATAAAGTTCTACAAACAACTGAAAAAAGAATGCACATTTTCCTGGCTTGTCAATCCCTGTGCCACCTGGTAGTGTAATGGGTGTTTTTGGGAGCGTGTTGCCTTCAGGGCCAGTCTTAGTCATCAATCTTAGTCCCATATCAAAGCACTCAACTTTTCTTTAAAGCCGAATGTGGGAAAGAGAGTGAGCCTGAGTCTAACTGACTGCCAGTGTTCCAGTGGGACACTTTACTGCCGTAGGGCTCAAGGGCACTGCGGCAGCAGTGTCCCATCGACAGCAGGGGGAGGAGAGGGGAGGAAATGGGAGTCTAAACTGAGCCCTAGCACAGGAAACCACCCCGGTTCTTTCATTGTTGTGCTTTTATAGACTCAACTTCCTGCTGGCCCGACCGCCCCCGTTGCCATGGTTACAGTGCCTGTTGTTTATGGGATGGATTGCAAGGATTCCTCAGTGGCAAGAGTTGACGACCGTAAACTGTCAAAGTGTGACACTTCAATACATGAGAGTGTAAGAGGAGTTGAAATGTTGTTGAGCAACAGGCCCTTTGTGTGTTCAGGCCTGTGAAGATGTTAATACTTCTTATAGTGTTATTAAAGGTCTTATTTATCATTACTTCATTTCTTTCTTATAAAAAACATTTCCTTAGACTGAACGTTTATATTTCGATTTCCAATACATTCTGTCTAAAATGCATTTCCTACCTGCGTTTAAAGGGGGTGCTTCAGAAAGTCTTTTTCTGTCTGGAGTCTGCAGACACTCTGCCACATGCCCTTTTGCACCCAAGCAAGGTGCTATTGTGTGAATGAAATGGTGAAATCAACAGTTTGGCGTCAGACATCTGTCAACAAACAGAGGCCGAGATAGCAAGAGGGAGGGAGGAGAAGAAAGAGAAGGAGTTAAAGAAAAAGAGGATGTGGCCGACAGTAAAAGATGACTGGAGGGGAGTGGAGTTCTCTGTCTAATTATAGATCCTGCTGTTAGCTGGCTGATGCAGAAGTGCCACTGGGGTTTTCACATAGCCGGATATTTACAAGACAAACACGGGTATGTGCCTTTGACTTTATTTACGGCTCACGCCTTTGTGTCTGTGTTTGTGTGTGTGCGAGCTCTTTGTCGCCGCTGTGAACATTTCTATCTCCGTAATCCGTTCCTTTAAACTTTCTCACATCTGAACTGAGCACTGTAAACCTGCTGTTTGTCAGTGTGACAAACGTCTGCCTCGTCAGTCCAGTCTGCAAGAGAGAGGCAGAACACACACACAAACTCACACACACAGATTTTATTTCTTGTTCTATTATATTCTTCCCTAGCTTATATTACTATACAGAAGACATACCTGTATAGTGTGTATGTGTGTGTCTGTGAGAGAGAGAGAGAACTTGCTGTCCTATAACACACAGTGGTCCTGGATGTTTATGGAAACTCAGCGAGGACTTAGGAAACCGAACCCGCGCTGCATTATACATCAACCTTCCTCTGTTACAGAAGTGGGCAAACACACACACACACACACACACACACACACACACACACACACACACACACACACACACACACACACACACACACACACACACACACAGAGGACAGAACATTTACTCACATAGATTTCCTGGAGTCTTACTCTGACCCTAACCTTAGCTGCTGAACACTTACCCTCAACTGTAACCTAAAAAAGTCTTCATCTTAAAATATAATGATTTACATTATGGTGACTTGCTTTTTGTTGCCTTAAGGAAGAGAAGTCACCATAGTGTGACTGTGTAAGCAGATTTAGGTCCTTGCCGCACACACACACACACACACACATACACTCACAAACAGTCGCCTCAGTCTTACATGTATGTATAAATGCACACACACTAAAAATCCATGATAACATCTCAACTGCTCTCAAACTTGCTCTCACACACATTGTTCATCAGGATACAGACGATGACTCGACGTGCACCTTTAGTGTGAACCAGAACATTGAGTGTGGGAGTTGAGGCCACTGACATTGCTCTGTGTGTTAGGGCCCAGTAACTGTGTCTGTTTTGGGATTGCTGCTATTTTGAGTTTGTTTAGCATCCTGTTTGTTCCTTTTAGGCCGCAGCCATATATCCTACGTGTTAATGGAGCGTCTAACTCATGTGACTGATCTATCTGCAGCAGCACAATTCAATCAGATGAACAACATTGACAAATTGACTCAAACTGTCCAAATAAATGTTGAAGAAAATTAAATTGTACATTTCCATGCACAGTAAATTCATGATCACTCTCAATCATCAAAATCAACTCTCTGCAAATGAGTTGTATTGTTAATCTTTCTAATCGAATCCCTGTGTCATTTGTATAGAATATGGTTTGAAATGCACTTTCAGCATAACGTTCGGGTTCTGGTTTACTTAATAAGGAAGTGATGAATACCAAAATTTCAACAGTGCCCAATTCTCAAATGTAGTACTCTCAATGATAGCCTTAACCTCGGCTCTGCCTGAATTACACTAATCAGTGCTGTAAGATTTATTCAATATACGATTAAAAATAATCTCCAAAAATAGAAGAATTAGCTGTTAAATCAGTGCAAATAGAATGGTTAAACTAAAAAAGGAATTTCAAGAAGTCACTTTAACATCCAACTAAGACCTGCTTCTTTCTTTTCTGACTCGTCAGAAATCATCAAATACTCATCAAAAAAAGTCAACAGTGTTAAATAATTTGAATCAGGTTTGACGAAGAAACAAAAGAAAAACAACAGAAACGTCTTAGCCATTCATAAACTCCTGTAATTGGCAATTTGTCAGGAATTGTTCTAAGTGTGTGATTGTTTTTGAATTCGCACTAATAGAAAACAAGGTGTTGTCTGATTGAGACACACTCATGCACACTGTACAGTCAAAACAGAGGGAGGCTGTGCAGCTAGATAGGGACGTGTAACAAGACACAAAGTGGTGGCGTCTGCTCGGACGGTTGTTGACCTTGCACAGCTCAAGTGGCTGTCACGAGTGGTCCAGTGCTGGCTGTCAGCTCGTCCTCAGTGTGCAGAGAGTGACGAGGCTCCTCTGCAGGTTGTGGCGGACTCGCCGTCCTTGTCTCTTCTTTTTATTTCAACTTTATGTTTTTCTGTCGTGTCGTTTTTTGTCGCCCCAGCTTGCTCTCTATCTGTGAGAGGGGTTTGGAGGGAATGAGGGACAGAGGAAGACAACTTAAAGAGAGAGAAGGGGAGGGAGAAAGAGGAAGGGCGACATTTGTGTGTCATTGTCTTACCTGTAGAACCAGTCCCTACTTTGCAGAGCACATGTTCACAGTAATAGAATGGAAAGGGGAGGAATGAATGGGAGGGAATTAACCAAATGCCAGATCAGATGATGGACTGTCTACTGCTCTGCCTTTCAGCCAGTCACATGCACGTACACACACACACACACACACACACACACACACTCAAGAACACAATCCTCATCTGCATCAACTTTTTGATAGGTGATACTCTCCCAACAGTCTCTAGCCAGACAGTTTGTATCATACTGCGTCGTTGGTGATTTACATGACAGACTGACACCCACTAACACACACACAAACACACACACACACACACACAGACACACACGGGTTAGATAACATTGTAAGAACACTGAGCAGTTTCCCCATCAGAAATACTGCAGCAAATAGTGTACAGTCTCACCTTTAGTCTCTGTTCTGAGGTTATTAAAGTCAGAGGTTATATAGCAATGCCTAATATCAGTTGTCTCTGGGCACATCTGGTCCCAAGTCTTGACAACATGATGTAGGCCTCACTGTGTTTTAGTAAAGAAGTCTGCAATGTCATCCAGTACTGCAAAGTTAAACTAATGTCGTCTTCTTCATGCATCCTGTCCGGTGACTGCATCTTTTCATCTTCATCCTTTTACACAAATGGGTGCATCATTTAATAAGACTCCACTAACAGTAAGGCTTATGGAGAGACAGTTACAAAATGAAATATCGTTGTTCAGCCACAAATAGGATCAAACGTCGGTTTGGTATAATGCAAATTGTCTATCATCTTTATTGCTCAACCTGAGAGCGGTTAGGTGTGGGGGGGGAGGGGGGGTGGTAATCCCATTTGACACAGGTCCATCACGGGTCGACACACAGAGTCAAGCAACCACTCACACTCACATCCATGCAAAGTAAGAGTATCCAGTTAACCTGCATGTCTTGTGGGAAGAACATACAAACTGTAACACAACTGCACCAACTCTGACTCCTTTAAATAACAACCAAAAATGATCAACTGAATTGACTCAATTGACAATTTTTAGGTAATATACAAAGTCTTCAGTAACAAGTTTGAATATGTATAGACCTTTGTTAGAAGGTTTGTTGTGCACTGACATTATCCAAAATGTTTCCAGCTATGTTAAAACGCAGAGAAATCTTATTTTATTCATGGTAATTGAATGTTTCATTTCGTGTTATATCCACCTCACCTGAAAGACACACTGCTAGCTAGTTAGCTAGTCGGATGATTTTTTCTTTTCTTTGTTGGTATCGGTAGCTTGTAATGGTTCACAATTGATAATTGTTCTTCACTGTGTCACATGAATACAACTTTAATACACCACATTATCCGTGAACAGGATTTGTGCCAGTGTCGCGTCAAGTAAACAACTCCTGTGATTCCTCGCTGTTTCACAACGTCATCAAACTAGGTCTTGGTTGTTGGTTTAATTGAGAGCCAAACAGCCAAAGTTAAAAAAAACGCATTTCCCACAATTCCTGCCACATCTTGATGCACTTATACCAAAACTCTATTTGCAACTTTAAAATTCAGGTTACGAAAATCCGAAAATACCACCAGTCTCAGTTGTTGCCTACTTCTTGATGTTGAAACAGTTTCTTTGGAGAACAATGAAGTCCTGCTGCTTCTGAGCTCAGCAGGTAGATCCGGTAAATCCTTGTCATTCCACCGCTGATAAAGTTTAAGCAGTTCTTTTGTACTTGTTATTTAACTTTCCTGTAGGCTTTCTCAAGGCAAACATATTATCTCACATGCTACTGCTGCTTAGTGTGTACATGTGTGTTATTCTAGTACATGCGTTCCCAGCTCTATTTGCGCAGAAAGAAAATCAACTTCTGTTTAAATTAAATCAACACAGAATCACATTCACAGGATCGACGATGTGTTATTCTTCTCTGAGTTCTACACACAGGGTTAATGAACTCTTGCATGACACCACTTTTTAAGAGAACTAAAGACGCTGTTTTATATAGCTCCGCAACCCAGGACTAAACCACTTCAAGGTTTCTAGGTCACCGTGGGTACATACCAAACTTTATTATTTTGATCAGCTAGTGTGGAATAGTCAACATTTGGCTAGACATCGGTCAAAGAAACAGCTGAAGGACCTGGTGGCATGCAGGTCCACTGCTGAGGTCTCATTTCACTGTACGTTAGGTACTGCTATTAATCTTACACTCTCTTTTTCTGGGTTTCTCACCATTTGTGTTTGTTTTGTGTTTTTTTTGGGGGGGATGACTGCTTGTCAAGACCCTAACTTTACCCCTTAACCTCCTCAAACATCATCACAATCACTTGGATGTCACCCCATTGCCAGAGTGTTACCTTGTGACTAGTTGTCGACACAGTGCCATGCAGCAACACCCACTACTTTAAAAGACAAGAATATAGTTACCAATGTTTTAGTGACTGACCCTTTCACTCTTGTCCACAAGTGACACATTGTTAGAGTTATGAGCCGTGAGCAATAAACGCGGAAATGTCTTTATCCAAGTGGTCACAGGAAGTATCGACAAAAAGTCAATGGCAGTGGGAAGTCAATAAAAGTCACTTTGCGTTAATAGCCAGTGAGACTCCACCAAGTCATACACCGATTATAACAAACATGTAACATCCTCAGTACCATTCTGAATCCCTTTAACTTTTCTAGACATTACATTTATTCCTTTACTTCACCAACAACTGGAAACTGGGGTTGGTACTACATGGTATGTGTGTGTGTTTGTGTGTGTGTGTGTGTGTGTGTGTGTGTCTGGTGTTCTCTGTAGAAACAAAAGGCCCTGTGTAGGTAAATGTTGGACCAGTGTGTGTTTGGCTATTTTTAGCAAAGGGAAGAGAGACACTGGTGTTCCCGGCTGTGTGCGTCTGTGTGTGTGTGAACTGTGGCAGCCTTTGTTTCCTTGTATAAGCATGTTCTCCTCTCCTTTTCCTCTGAATAATAGCCTTGTTATTCTATGCTGTCATTACCAAGAACATGTGCATCATCGTGTGTGTGTGTGTGTGTGTGTGTGTGTGTGTTTGTGTGTGTGTGTGTGTGTGTGTGTGTGTGTGTGTGTGTCTGTGACACCGTGTGTGTTTACCAAGGGTTTCTGTTATTCCAGCCATGGTCGGCATGCAGACTCTGCATTCGTGCCTCCTAATATGGAGGAGTACTGACACTATCCACACACATACACAAACACACACACACACACACACATAAGTCTCATAAGCATCACCATTTGAGTTAAGGTGACATTGCCGTGATGCAAAGTCCTCCAGAATCTGCGTCAGATCCAACTTCTCTGCTTCTTCCTTCTGAGTGTGAAGCACAACCAGTCGACCTCAGTCTCACTGTCTCCTTTCCATGTGCTGATCGGAGTGAACTCTGCACTCACAGCACAGAGGTGGTTCACACCCCCTGACAGTAGCAGTGGATGAAGATATCTATTCAGAGGGATCCACTATTTTAGCATTTAGTTTTAAGCCAGAACCAGCATGCACCTGTGGGTCACACAACCGCAGGCTGGGGTGATTGCTTTGGGACAGAGACGTGTTCTCCTGCTGGTGCATCAAATCAGCAGCTTCTTCTAATGTTCTTAACGTTTTCTACTTTAATCGAAACAAAGTAAAATACTTGAATCCAAAACTACTTGCGTTAAACCTCCGATTAGATAAATACATACACGAAACAAACAAAGAATAATGTAATTCATTACTTCTATCTTTGAAGTTATGTTTGAATTATTAGTTGTGAATAAATGTCCGACCTGTGAATGTGTAAGTGAGTATCTGTGATAGTTTGTGTTTGTGGGTTTAATTCGATTTAGTCTGAGACCACAGTTAGGAAAGTGCTCACAGACTTTTGTATGCAGCTGTTTTTCTGCAGTTGAACGTGTCCCACACTCTATTTTATCATCAGGTTTATTTGGTGAATGTCGGCATGTGATTACAGCTGTGTTTCTTTGTGAGTAAGTGTGCATTTTTGTCTGAATATGCAAGTGCACGTGTGTATGTGTCTGTGTGTGTGCACTAATACTTGTTTATGTGTCTCAGAGACAGAAACCCCCTCCAGCCTTTTCCCAAGATGTTTCCTTCCTGAATCCTGTTTTTAGTGCCGCATGAGGCAATCTTTCCCATTGACTCAGCCCTGCAATGCAAATAGCCACAGAAGCATGCAAAGAGCATGGAAATGAGTGTGTATGCTTGTGTGTCTGTGTTAGACACACACAGACAGCGAGAGAGTGAGAGATGGTATGAGTTCATGTGCAGCACTTTAAAAGAAAACAAAGACTGTGTGTTGTCTGTGTTATTATTAGTTTACATGTCAGCTCTTTTTTTTTTTTACCCCCGTCTCATATTTTCAGCATCTCTATCAGCAGAGGGTTTTACTGGTGTTGGTTGGTTTCATTTTGAGTTGTGGATCATTTTTTTCTGGGGCAGTGTGTGGTCCAGTGTCGTGCATGGCACACCCATTGTCTGTTGGTACTGCAGAGCCCGAGTGATCTAAAACCAGAGTTCTTCATTTAATATACTGAACCTGTAGTCATACGCAATTAGACAGACAGACAGACAGATAGATAACCTTATTCAATCAAATGATTATGGCATTGTAGGCCTGTTTATATGCTGATATTCATACACATTCACAATTCATAATTACACAGGCATGCACACATACATCCCTAATGAATACCCAACAGACCCTCGTTAAGTAAACAGTAAACATTGCTTGTCCAAAAAGGAGCTGGAGCCCCAACAATTATTCAAATTCTATATTCACCCAATACAATGATCCTCGTCCTTGTCCATGAAACCCAACACAAACAATGAAATGCATAGAAATAATCGATTACATTGTCACCATTAACATCATTCTCCTTCCTCATTACTGTACCTTTTGAAAACAATTGTATTTGCCTCTTTTTGAACTGCATATTATTACTTTGCTTGACATCCTCCTCCAGTGTATACTACAAAATCCCAGCACAAACTGAAATACACAGTTTTAAAAGCCAAAGTCCAACAATGTTCCAAATTACATTTTTGTTTTTGTGTATCCAGAAGTAAGATATTTGTTTAGGATCTAACAGGTGTTTTGGTAAATCAGTTGTTCTTTGCGGGGATGAATTAAATGAACACCTCCCCCCTCTTCCTCCCCCTCCCTCCTTTCTTTTCCCAGATCCTTCGGTGGCCGTGCCAGTGTTGTGTGCCGCCTTGTTTCCCATGGACCTCAGGGTGGGAGAGCGGGGGATGCGCCCCGGCTCGGACACGGCGCTCTTCACGCCGCTGCACCCACCTATACTCCTCACCCAGTTCTCCTCTCAGCCCTGCACCTCCTTCTCCCAGCAGCAACTGCACCAGCAAATCCGGGTAACGGATATTAAGAACATGAAAAAAAGAGAATTGTTTGAATGAAGAAAACAATACTGTTCATTATATTTTTCCTTCATGTTGATGGTACAAGCCACTTGTTTCATGCATGTTAATGTGTGTGTGTGGTTTCAGTTTAATGTGGAGCAGAGGAGACGAGAGCAGGAGCACCATGAGAAGCAGCAGGAGTTGCAGCAGCTAAAACACAAAGACAAGAGTCAACAAAGTGAGTCCACACACACACACACACACACACACACACACACACACACACAAACACTCTTTACTAACATGTTGCTGCAAGTCTCTGTTCACATTGTTGTATTTTTTTTCTTCATTTTCAATTATTTCTGCGTCTGTTATAATAATTATGGCCCAGAGTGCTGATCATGGGTGGAGAGGAAAGTCCCCGTGAGAGATCTTTATTTCATCTTTAGTCAACTGTGTTTCTCGACTTTCAAGGCTGTTTGCTTTGATATGAGAGCTAAATATAACCTGACAAGTGGAGCTGCAACAGTGGAGTCAAATATAGCTGCAGGTCTGTGCACATAAAGTCACTCGGTCAATATTGACTTCTCATCACCTCTGTGTGCACACATTTTCACACTTGTGCGCGTGCACACATTAACAGGCACGCACACACACACGCACACACACACACACACACACACACACAAACACACACACACACACACACACACACACACACACACACACACACACACACACTCACACACACATGCAAACAGAAATAGCAAACTTAATCTCAAACTGGTAAACTCCCGGTCTCATACTCAACAAAACATCCATACTCTCACACTGCATGTTTGCCATTAAAGTCAACCACAGTTTTGTTGAGCTGTCTCTGTTATATGATTTACTATTAGTCACTGATTATGTGTTGCACAAATATGCAACAACGGCTGGTTGTGCGTCCTGTGCCTTTGGCTTGGCCGCTCCTCCTTCTCACGATGAAACGGTTTGTGAGTCATTATTTTATTTTAATCGGTGGTGCTGTTGATTGACAGGCGCGGTGGCCAGTTCCCTGGTAAAACAGAAACTGCAGGAGGTGATTCTTAAGAAGCGGAAACAGGCGGCGCAGGAGAGAACAAACTCCAACACTCTGCCTGCAGCTCCTGTAGCGTACAGGTGACAAAAATACACACAACATACACACATGAACACACAAACTTTCAATGAGCAGGAAAGGGAAATAACAAAACTCAAAATATATTTGGGCAAACAGATGTCTAGGTCACAGTTCCAGCTATAAAAATGATTTACTTATTGACAGTAGTAATTTTCTGACGTTTAAATGCAAATTAAAGAAATGGCTTTAAACAGCAACAACTTGTGATGATGTGTTCATCATTACACTTTACAATAACACCATTATGATGGACCATGATGGTTTAAAAAGCATATTAGTAGTTTTGTAGTGTATCTGGCATTGTTTTGTTTGATGTGCAGCTGCAGTGTTTTAATCATTACTTTGTTGTACAGTTAGTTTGGATGATATCAATAAGTCTATAAGGACAACAGATACAAAATCAGCCTTTACAGCAAACTCTCTTTAACAGAATGCTTTATTTGTTAATAACATCTGTATTTAAAATGCCCTTTAAGTTTATAATTTAACTCTGATCTATTTGTGTCTGTGTGTTTCCTCAGAAATCTGGGTCCAGACCCGAGTGCATCCTCCCAACCTCTGGTGTCGTCACCGTCACAGCCGCCCCCGGAGGGCTCAGAAAGGACGCCGCTACGCAGAGCAGGTAAATCCATCATCTGATACTCACATCACACTTTGAGCTTAATTTTTTATGATATAAGTACATGGTGCAGGTGCAATGAGGGTGTGTCAAAAACCACCTGCTAACAGGTGAAAGAAAAGATTGCGGTGAGAGGCTCATGGTTTGAAAGGGTTGCACTTTGTATCTCAATTAATCATGGTTGAGTTTTGGGCGTATCAAACTCTAAACTTATCAGCGAGCTCTTTTATTCCCTTTAAAAGCCCAGTGCCTGTACACATTGTTGGATTATTTTCGTTATTTTTGAGGTAGTAAGATAGAACACTTCTCTGCAGGGGAAACACTTTAACTTCGTACACAGGCAGACCGACTCTTTGTGTGTCAGTGCATCTGGTATTTAAACAAACGCTGGTTGGAACTAGCTTGTTGTCATTTATAAAAAGACAGGGTCTGAAAAAGTATATTCGTAATGTTTAGGGTGCTCATAATAAAATTTGTATTTCAAGATTAAGTGACAAATTACTATAAATTAGGATGTTTGCATTCTGCAATGACTAACACGAAGACACTCAACAACGCAGTGTGGACCAGGCATTTGTCTCACAAAAGAGTTAAGAGGGGACACAATGCATGAATGACTGGGAGTAAGACAGGATCATGTATTTCTCTAGAGTGGCCACACTGTCTACGTCTCAGGCGTGTCGCAGCCTCAACTACTTTCTCAGTGTGCCCGCATTAAGTTCACAGCAAATAGACGTAAAAATGAAAATCTGTATCTGTCGAATAAGTTACAAAAATAAATATTTGCAAATTAAAGTAAACGCACTCCAGTTTAGTTTTTACAAGGTTTTACTGTTATATTGTAGAACCCGAAGAAGTATGACTTCATGCAGTATACCAGGGAGCGAAATACTTTACCTTTGTATTCCAAAGTAATACATTGTAACCACCTCTTCTACTTTGTTGACAACGTGTCCAACCACTGCCTTTTTCACAGATGAGATTTAGACAAATGTAAACAATCAGTACAGGATTGTTTTGTGAACCTTGACTGACTGGGAGAAATGAATGCAACCAAACAATATAATGTTAATACCTGTATATATATCTGCTGTGACAAGTCAATGTTTATGTTAAATCTTTGTTAGGACCTAACACTCTGAAATAGAATAAAGTAAACCAGTTAAACACGATCACATTACGTAACTTTCCTGCTGTTGTTTTAAATTGTCAGCATCCGAGCCCAATCTGAAGGTGAAACACAAGCTGAAGAAACACCTGAACACCCGCAAGAGCCCGCTCACCCGCAAAGAGAGTGCCCCGCCCTGTGTCAGACACAGAGTACCTGACACACTGGGTAAGATCACACACAAACCTCCCCCCACACACACAAACACACACACACGAATGAGCAGGATTGTGAATACACCATAAATTAGGAGCTTAATTAATTGTTTCACAGACGTAATATAATCTACTGTAATTACACTATGATCCCGATACCTAATTGTATTTACACTCTCCCACTGTCTGTCTCTGTCTCTCTCCAGACTCGTCCCCCAGCAGCAGCAGTACTCCAGTCTCTGGCTGCAGTTCACCCAATGACAGTCTGCCCAATGAAAATGGACTACTGCCATCTGCAGGCGGCCTCTCACATGAGGTCAGCGTGCATATACACACACACCTTCAGAGTATTAACATGTTGATGTAAAGCGAAGGCGTCTTGCTCCGGTGACATTAGCTAAGAAATAACATTGAAGTTTTATGATAAATACGATTAAGACAATATAAAAGACCAACGATAAATAGAAGCATATACTTTTTAGCCTCTTAGACATTTAAACATATGATCACAAGGTTTGATTAAAAATTTGTTTCATGAACATGAACTGTGCCGAGCCCTTGAGTAATGACATGTTTAAAGCAGTGACACAAGAGTACAGGAACAATGAGGGTCAGCCGTTTATGCATAATTCATTTAATCACAGAATACGAACAGCAGCCTCTGCCACACCTGCTTCACATGTCTGATTCATGATTCAGCTCAGGACAGAACATTAGCTCAGGTTTAATTAGACGACGTGGGTTTAGGTTACTCTACATGTGACATTCAATCATATTCAGAGCACACGGCAAAGACAGCTGATGTAACGAGAGCAGAGCAGCGATGGAGGAGAGTTCCTCTGATGTGAGAATAAATGTGATGTTTTTTTAATAGAAAATATGTTTGGAATTTCCAGGCCCAGAAGCTGTTGCTCAGAGACGGCACCCTGGCTAACTTCACCATCCAGAGCCCCTCCACTCTGCCCACCATCACACTGGGACTACCAGCCAACGCCAGGGTAAACACTGAGCTGCACCACACGTCTGTCATAACAACTCGATTAGTCTTACATTATCTTCTTTCCCTAAAACAAGTGGGAGGAGCTGCTGAATAGGCTGAGAGCTGCTGAGGTCTGGATATTTTCCTGAAATATTCCAAAGGGGGCTGGATGTAAAAATCCAAATGTCAGCTGCTCTGGACATTTTCTGGAAACTTTCTTGCCAGCACCCATGTAAAATACCGGGAACATGTCACCGTGAACCCATTTGGAAACACGGCAGGAAAATGTCCAGAAGTTCACAGCGACTGAGAGAGAATGTTGAAGACAGATGCTAAACAGGAACACAAATATCTCATGATGAGAATGAGTTGGGATCGAAGATGCTGAGTTGTTCCGGTTGTGTGCAGGGTGAAGGAGAGATGTCCTCTCTGAAGGTCGGCCGGCTGCCGGTGGTCACAGCCGGGGGCTCGTCCGTCTTCCTGTCCCTGAGCAGAGAGGATCAGGCCGGGCACCCTCACCTGCCCGTCATCATCCTGGAGTCCTCTGGACTACCGCACACTCCGCTACTCAGTGGTGAGGCGAACACACACACACTGATGCACACACTGCAGACAGTTGTTCCTGCATAAACAGTCTCAGTGACTGTGCACACAGACAAAGAGCTCCACATTTTATTCATGTTGAAACACTGATAAGGAAGCAGAGTTTTGGGTTTTACTCTTTTTTACCAATTAACTTCTCAGACTTGGCTGCACCGACAAACATTTACAAGGCTGCACAATACACAAATATATACACATGGACACGCACAGTTTAGATTCATTAACTTGAACCACTAGGGGAAGCAGTCACTTTTAAATTGAAGGGCTTTTCATTGTATTTTATTAAGGGCTAGAGCACCACCCAGTGGCTACATTCAGATTATTTCTGTAAATAAACTACAGTACTAATATAATATAAACTTCAGACTGTTTTAATACACATCCACCTCCTGTTTCTCTGTCAGAGGCTTTACTTTGTTTGACACGTCATAATTCACAGAATGATAAACTATAGACATTATCCAATTAATTTACCAATCAATATTGAATGTGTTTGTGTGCGTGCATGTCTGTCTGTCTCTCACAGAGTAACACACTTTCTCCTCCTTTTTCTTCCTGTTTTTCCCAGTTCCGGGCCTAGACCCCGTCCAGCTGCAGTTTGCCACCCAGTTAGAGCACCTGTCTCCTGGAGGCTCTCATCCCCACAAGCCCTTGAGCCGGACACGCTCGGAACCATTACCCCAGAGCCAAAGGACCCTTCATACACACCTCCTTCAGCAACATCATAACACACAACTCCTGGAGAGGCTCAAACAGCAGACCCACCTGGGCAAGGTATAGGATCTCAGTTAGGACAATGGAATCATACTATCACTGCCTTATTCCACATTTGCATCTGATTGAAACTTATAGCTTGTCTTTTGCAGACTTTTAAATGACAAATTGTGGAACCAAATAAATGTAGGAAACTAACTTAGCTTGTGAATATATTTTAGAAGATATTGATTCAATGCAGGCTTTGTCAAACTGAGCTGCACCTCTCCAATAGCGTCTCACAGACAACATGAAAAAAAACCTTTTCAAAGTCTTAACACGATCCAGTTTGAACACAGACATATTACACACATTGAGAGTGTGAAACTGATGGAGGATATCATTATCTCCAACATCTATTATTATAATTAGGAGCAAGAGAAATTATAGAAGAGCCACTACTTATTACATTTATTACATTCTGACAACAATAATAATCTCAAGGCTGCAGTCTTAAATGTGATGTCTACTGTGTATATAAACAGCACCCGCTAATGATGATTGTTGTGACCACAGCAACGTTTTATTTCGATCAAGCTCTTCAGATTTATGTGCATGGTAAATCTTATGCATGGGTCTGTGTTTGTATATTTCAATGTGTTCACTATCATTAGATAATGTCTTCATCTGCATTTACACAAAATGATCTGCACGTGTTTTTCATGCCAATTTAAATGCTTAAATGTTTTTGTGTGTGTGTGCGTGTGCAGCTGATGTCTAAGTCCAGCGAGAAGCCCAGACTGCATCAGATCCCCTCTGAGGACATGGACTCAGAGGACGGTGGTGGGATGTCGCCCACAGAGCCGACCTCTCAGAGCAGAGCGCGGGCAGAGTCACTGAGGGAGGCGGAGCCAACAACATCCAATAGCCATGAGGAGCAGCTGAACCTGCAACATGCACTCATACTCAATCAGGTTGGAAAACATTGTATATTGTGATACATGTGGTAGCTAAACAATGCAAGCGAGCAACAGATGGAGTCAAACCTATATGACTTTATCCTATTGTCCTGCAGATGGCAGCGTAACACCTGCACTTGCATGTTTCTAGTTGCAGCCACATCGTTTTTTTTACAACTGCTCTTTACCTTAAAGTGATAATTTCAGCATGATGAGATAACCTAGTGCACGTAAATGCTGAGCCTATGTGGAAGCTGCAAACAACGCAAGGCACACAGCTGAGAGTTTTAAGTATTAAAAGTTAAGGAAGAGATCAGAATCATAAATGACGCACAGATTGAGAAGACTGCTCGTGATGGTTCATGTCAGCTGAAGTTTAATGATATTAGGCTAGAGAAGCTCTGCAACCTCCATCACACAATATCAGCCACAATACCAGTAATGTTGCAAACTTTAATGATTGTTATGAGCAGTGATATATACAGATCATATCGTCAGTTCTACGTCCTTCTCTTATGTGTGTTATATCTATTTTGAATTGATGCATAATGTGAATGCGTTCCGTCCTCATCACCCCAACTCTTCCTGTAGTCGTTGCTATGGGAGCAGCAGAAGCAGCTGCAGCAGCTGCATCGACAGATGGAGACGCTGGCAGTGCCGATGCTGCGCGGCGGCAGCGGGGTTGGTAGCGGGCTGGGCATCCATCGTCCCCTGTCTCGGGCACAGTCATCCCCGGCCTCCACCTCTCTCACTCTGCCCGAGAAGACCCTGAGCTTGGCTCCACAGGAGACCAGCAGCAAACCACGCTTCACCACTGGTGAGTCAGACATGACTGTAACATGTTAAAATTGGTAAATTTTTGTAATTGTATTAATTATATTTAAAATTGTGCTATGGCTTTTGGGGGTGAAGATCCTGACTAAACGACCACAACCTCATGGTTGGAATAAAGCTTGTGAACTTTGATGCATGTTGTCAGCCATCTTGCTCCTATGTGAAATTATCAAGTTTACAAGCAGTGTAGTTTGGTTTAAGGCCGGAGTCAAACTGTGCCATTTATTTTTTTAAATAAGTAGTTTGAAGTGATAGTAAATACACATATTTATATTGCAGTCGAGAGTAAAAGGATAAGATTAACATCACTCACACAGGGGTTACCCCTAGTTGCTAATTGCCAATACGTGTATTTCCTTAAATGTCAATCTCTGTAAAGGAGGGAGAACTTCCTGAAGTTAGGTCATCGATCAGTCACAACTGTGGGAAATTGAAAATGTCTATGTGAAGCGTGTGTGTGTTTGTGCACAGGTCTGGTATATGATTCTCAAATGCTGAAGCACCAGTGTACATGTGGGGACAACAGCAGTCACCCGGAGCATGCTGGCAGGATACAGAGCATCTGGTCTCGACTACAGGAGAGAGGCCTAAGGGCAGAGTGCGAGGTATGAGTATGAGCGCGCACACACATAGATTATGTGTGGCATAACATTGAGAAAGATGCAGACACTGATTTGTAAAAAATAAATCAATAATAACATATCTTTGTGCACCATCAAGTTCTAACAATAAGAGAGTCAAATAATACCTTTGTGTCCAAACAGACTATTCGTGGTCGTAAAGCCACTCTGGAGGAGCTGCAGTCAGTCCACACAGAGCGCCATGTGTTGCTCTATGGCACAAATCCTCTCAACAGACTCAAGCTGGATAACCGCAAACTGGCCGGTATGTATAAACCTCACAGTGATGGATTTATAAAATCTAAAAACGATAAAGGTGAACTCAACTTCATGCCTATCGAGTCATTTTGTGGCATAAAGTAGCTATACTAAAAAGTAAAAAACTACTTACAAATATATATATTTCTGAAAATATAACACTAATTTCTGTTTCCTCAGGAATACTCTCTCAGAGAATGTTTGTGATGTTGCCATGTAGAGGAGTAGGGGTAAGAGAAAAGATGCTCACACACACAAGCACTCATAACCCTATTTTTGATCATAATTCAACAAAGCTCCTAATAAAAGCTATACAATATACCACATTCATTTCACTCATGAGTGATGACATTTTTTCAAAGAAAAGCAACAAAGAAGAGTAAAAGGATTACAAGAAGGACAGAGAGGAAGACAGGATATTAAAGAGGAAAAGAGGGCTGGCTGGGCCAAAGGCTAAGGTGGGTCTGACACTCCGCGTCAGACCATGACAAGTCAGACTAACTGGAACAACATGTCCACGACCAGGATAAAAGAAATGCCTGGAATTTCTTTGCTCAAGCCTGATGGACAGTAATGGCAGCCCGTGACCAAACAGCAGAGAGAAAGGAAAATAAAATTAGTTGTAAATATGAGTCTGACCACAACATTAGAGAGTGAGCTGTAAGTTGGGTCATCCTTGCCCCAGAGAAATTCTTCACTTTACTTCCATGTCCTGCATATATTATGTACAGGTGGAAATCATATTTAGAATCAGTGTGGAGGTCTGTCTGAGGTCTGGATTATCGACAGTTCTAAACAATAATTAACACATATAATAATAGTTCCCCACTTTTGGATATGTGCGGATATTTCTTTTCAATCAATAGATTAATGACCTTCACCATTTGTCTGTTGATCGGCAGGTTGATAATGACACAATATGGAACGAGTCGCACACCTCTACGGCGGCACGCATGGCGGCGGGGAGCGTGGTGGAGCTGGCAAGCAGAGTGGCCAAAGGAGAACTGAAGGTCAGAAACTAAACTCGCCTCAAAGAGACGGACAAGGGCACCAGAAGTAACTCTGTCAACTCCATCACAGGCAGCTTGTTGGAATTGTTCTGCATGTTTCCTACCTCACTTTGAAGTAATAAATTATGTTTACATATAAAAAATTATGTCAAAACTTACCACAGATATCTACATTAGCATATAAAAGGGTGCACCCCACAGGAGAGTATGTAAGTGTCTCCATTTACTTAACCTCAAACCATCTTATTGGCTTAACACTTGGCAAGTGTGATCGTAGTGGTCTGAAAAGGTGCATTGTTGAATTTGGTACAATTTGGAAATGCACTGTGTTCACATCAGGTTCACTTTACATAAACAGGCGACCATCAGGGCAACAACAATAATGGGATCACTTTCTTTTGAGGCAAATGGTCTTGCAACCTGGGTCTGAAGTTTGCATAGGTTGCTTAACACACCTCTAAAATAACTGGCACAATATGTATGAAAGATAACAACAGTTCAATCATTCAAACGAATATATGAAACACACACATGAACAGTAGGACAGGTAGGATGAACACAAAGTGTTCTAACTTCACTCTGCACCATAGACTGTTTACAAGAAGCTCTCCTCACAAAACAGACAGTATATGTTAGAACTGTTTGAGGAGGACTCGCTAATGACAAGGAATCCTTCTGAAGTAGCTCAGGAGCTTTAACACAGGACAAGAGAACAGACCATTCCGAACAGGGACTGCTCCAGTATCTGAAGGATGTAAACAGCTAGTTTCAATATTGTAATTTGCTCCTGCCATAACGCAAGGGACTCAAACACAAGGTGGATCTACTTCCACACCAAACATTGAGTCACATTGTGTGAAAGTGATTTTATTATTTTGCAGAGACATGAAAATGATGTTACACTCCCACATTCAAAGTTCTTATTTCATGGCACTGGGCAATGGGACATAACCAACGTTAAAAACATTTTGAAGTCATTCTGGAGTATGTGTGTCCACAGCTAACGATGCTTTGTCTTTGAATGAAAACTATAGACTCTGAGAGAGACTTCAAATTGAAAAGTGTGCCTCCCTCTGCCTTAAGAGGCCACTTCAAAGACGACTGGGTTTCAGTTTTGCTTGTTATGAAAATGCCTCCATTTCCTCATTCTCCTCCTCACAACGATTTTATAGTCTGGGAGAAACATGAAATCAAATGTAAATATACAACCGGCTAAAAGCGTTTCAAAGACGGCAGCTTCATTCCAAACGTTTCAACCCTAAAATAAAGCAACAACAAACTGTGCAAAACAATAAACGGCAACCTATGATGAGCCATTGTTACACACAACCACTACACTGCTACCACTGTATATATTAATTTACAATAAGCACCATGAAAGTCTTTCGGTAGTGCTCATGGGCTCTAGTGTGTCCCTGTGCTGCTGCTGTGAGGAGCTGTGAGTTGAGGCCACAGGAAGGAAGCTGTGTTCATATACATTACAGGGATTTTCTGTCATATAATTTAAGATTAAGATCATAACACTTGGCACTGATGTAAACAAACCCTACACGGAGCAAAAAGCAAATGGTTGTTGTCTGTTTTTTGTGGTTTTTGAATTTCGGTAGCGGTATTGCGCCTTTGAGGAAGAATTTAACTTTTCTGTTTAATTCCTGTACCATAATAAAAGTCAGATTAAGACGGTTTATTTAAAGTTCCAGTCACACAGTGATTAATAGTCTCTTCTTCATCTGCACAGAACGGCTTTGCTGTGGTCAGGCCGCCAGGGCATCACGCAGACCCCTCCAATCCAATGTAAGTGTTTGTGTGTGTGTCTGTGTGTGTGTGTGTGTGTGTGTGTCTGTGTGTGTGTGTGTGTGTGTGGGTGTGTGTCAGTCAGACACATGCTCAGCCTGACCACAGAGAGTGCTGCACGGTCAGCAGCTTCTCTTTGAAGGATATTTAAGAAAAAGGAAACATTAAGTAAGATTAACAATTTATATGTTATTCCACTAGTTTTAAAACCCCAACCTGGAATAATTTGATGTAGGATGCTATTTATTTTTTCCATCTTGTTTACACCCAGGGTAGCATCACAAAGCAGTTGGTAACTACGATATGTCGATGTAGCAAAATGATATGAAAAGTAGCAATACAGTAAGATTAAGATATATACTGTCTACATAATGTGACCAAGGTTGCAATACTCCACATGTCTTTATTTGATTATTGATTATTCTGAGTTTGATCTTGTTCAGGTTAGGTCAATCATAAAATGCTGTTTGCGGCCAGTGTTATTATTTATTAATGGGGTTTATATTGGGACATTGATGTCCATGTCAACTTAGGCACTGTCTGACCAGAGGCTTTTTGAACCTTTAATGACTGTATAACACTCACATAACAAACAATAATAAACTATCTATGGGAGAGCTCAATGAAAACTACTTGTGAATATTCATATGTATCCACTGTGTTTTCTTCTACAGGGGCTTTTGTTACTTCAATTCAGTGGCAATAGCAGCCAAGCAACTCCAGCACAAGCTCAGCGTCGGCAAGGTCCTCATTGTTGACTGGGTAAGATGGTTTCTTTACTCTCACTCCTCCTAGGTATTTCCACCATTGTTAATTATTTTAATGTGATATTTGGTGTGAGCGTGTCTGTGAAACTCTGACGGGAAGTTGCATCCTGTGGTGCTGATTTCTACATGTCATCCTTCGTTCTGCTGCTAGGATGTTCACCATGGTAACGGAACCCAGGAAGTGTTCTACAGCGACCCCAGCGTTCTCTACATCTCGCTTCATCGCTACGACGACGGGAACTTCTTTCCCGGCAGTGGGTCACCGGCTGAGGTGTGTGACATCCACAATCCTCTGTAGCCCTTTTGTGAATCACAAGAATTAAGCTAAATTCTAAATATACATGTCTTTGGTTTCAGGTTGGTTCTGGAGCAGGTGAGGGCTTCAATGTTAACGTGGCGTGGACGGGAGGACTGAACCCGCCCATGGGAGATGCTGAGTACCTCGCCGCATTCAGGTAGAAACGGCTACTGCTCTGTCTTATACACTGCAACACAAACTGACAACATGCATACAGATGGGTGACAAATCAAAGGGGAAAAACTGGCACAAAGTGTCTGAGCTGAGCGAGAGGGCTCCCTGATTCAGATCCTCCTTGTCTGTGGGAGCACTGTCCGCCGCGGGGACGAAACAACATCCTATATTCATCCAAAATCGACTGTAGTTCATAGGTTTGGCAAAGATCTGGTTACTGTGAAGGACATAGCATGTGATTCATATAACTTTGATACTCATCAAAGTATTCACTGACCCCATGTGTCCTTTATGGAGGCATATGTTTTCGCTTATTCATATTCTGTTCGTTATTTAGTCGCCCATCGTTACGTTGTAGAGATGTAGAAGTTCTCAGATTGAGTACATTAAGAAAACCTCCTTAAACTTATTTCGAGATGAGTTTTAAAAGTTGTAAATCTTGTATGTGTTTGTCACTGCAGCTCTTGTTTATTAAGATCTGGACCCAAAAAGCCGCCGGAGACATTGAGCCACAATAGCTCTTCCTGTTGTCATTGTATCAGCATGCTCACAAAGTAAGACCAGGACACAAGGAATGCAAATCGTTTTTCTGTCCCTCTGGCTTTCATTAGTGTCCGGGAGGTGAAATCTAGTCGTATTGGCAAAAAAAAGCCAACGATAGTTTTGCCACCAGCTGTTTTATTGATCAGGATAAGGACATTAAGTGGCGCTGTAATCAAACAACCCCTCTCACTTCCTCTACACTGAGCCACAACAAACACGCTGAAGCTGATCAGAAGCTCGGCCTCACATCGCCTCTGACGTACTTCTTGCGTAGTTAATAATCCTTGTCATTTGGAGAGCATGTGTCGGCCGGTGCCTGTTTCCAGTAACTTCAGATGCTTTACAGCAAATGGCGCCCAGGTCTTGTGTTTGACAGACTACAGCTTGTTACTTCCTGCTCGCGGGTTGGGTAATTGTTGTCGGTGGGTGTTTGGCACCAGTAAAGCTTCAGTAGTGTGGGCTTTTTGGTTGTCTGGTGCAGCAAACCCCAAGGGAACTGCCGTAACCACACGGTTACTGTAAAAGGGGAAGAGTGGCAAAGTCGCAGACATGACAGGGGGGGGGAACCTGCACCCATACACACAAGCATGCATATGTTTATATGCAGCACAAACACACAAAATCAAACACGCACTCGCACAAGCGCCCATCAGGTGGGTGGGCTGCGATCGGAACATTAGTAAACTGACAAAATAAGCAGACAGGCCCAGACAGCAATGATTTGCCTCAGTGCATTAAGTTCCTGTCATGCTGATTTCTGCTCATTTGAAAATATTTAAATACTAGTGCAGTGTGTTTGCATGACCTGTCCTTCTGAAACTCTAAAAGTGAAGGCCTGCTGTGGGACCCTGAAGCTGCACCACCGCTGCTGCATAAAGACCTGTTCACCTTATTATTCAAAGTCCTGTGAAACTCGACTCAGAAGCCCAAACTAAAGGATCAGTGGTGTTTTCCGTTGTCGTGAATTTGCCCACTGTTGTACACACGCTGTTGTTGTGATCGGTTGCGATGATTAGTCTGAGCTGCACACCCACTCACTGCTGGAGTGCAGGACGCCTCTTTATTCAGAGCTCGACACCAAAATCGACAATGCACTTTTTGGGGTTCTTAACAATACACAAGTGTGGAGATGAACAGTTCCACATACAGATTGATTCAAGATTGAGAAGATAACAAGGCAAAGGCGCCCTTGGCCATAAGAGGCTGCTCCAGGACCTGCCTCCTAGTAGTGTGAACCTGACCTCTGACCTTTGTTTGGCGCAGAGCAACAGAAAGACAGATTTACCCATGAGAATCATTTGTATGTGGGGGTTTGTGCACCCAGTACTTTTGAGAGGGAGCAGTTCACCTCCGAGGCAGTGACATGAACCTGACAATAGACATGAAGGGTAGTGAGAGCTGTTATAAGACAAAACGTTAATCTGGCCGCAGATGTCCTGCCTGCAGTGTGAATATTGTATTTTATTTTATGGTATTCCATAATGTGGCATGGTATTTCATGTGGAGAAATGTTTTTCAACCAGATATTTGATTTAGTTGAAACCTTAAAATGGTGCCCTCCTTCTGGAGTCTGTAGAAAACAATTTACTGCAGCTTTGAACTGCTCGATATTTGATACTTTCATATCCATCTGCTTAGAATTTAGAATGTGTTCCTCCCTGTTTGCACAGGAGAAGTTGTGTGTGCAGTGAACGATGTAATGCTGGCTGCAGTGTTTTGTTTTCCTGTGACAGACCGTCTTCAGTGTTTGGATGTGGAAGAGCTTCTGTGTTGTCCAAGAACAGTATTCACAGAGGAAGGTGTGGACCTGCTGCAGCTCACTCACACGAAGAAAACAGAGAATCAGAGTTTAAAAGAAAAAAAAGGATCAAGTTACAAAATTGAGTGGAACCAATCTGCCAGAATTAAGATTGAAGTTCCTCCTCATGATCAAGGACGCTAACCAAACTTTTTCAAAGAATCATATTTATTACATCATGCCACTTGTATGGCCTTCTCTTCAGATCTGGACCTAATATAAGTTCTACGTAATGATTTGATTTGTGTCAGTCTGCCTGTAGCCCCAGATGATGAGACAAATATTTCCAGATGATTGCCCACTCAGTTATAGAGAATCGTTTAATTTTGGTAGGTGATGTGAATACGAATCCCTGTTTCCAGATAAAGCGTTTTTCTATTAGGAACTATAAAATGAGACATGGTGGGAAAAGGGACAGAGGAAGGCATGCAACAAAGTGGACTTGAACATTGAACCGGTCAGTATCTAAGATACAGAGGCCTCCAGGATGCCAGATACGCTGTTTCCGATAAAGTTCCCCTTAAACTTTGATCTGGATCAGGGAGGGATCCGGATTTTCTAATGAGTAAATGTGCCGAGAAAGTTAATAACTGCACTGAACTCACTGAGAAGCAAGAGGAACATTTCTTAGGTTTTATGAATAGCCCGTGAGTTTGAGGTCTAACAACCCAAACATTTTCATGCAATCACTTACTTACCATGCATCTCTGTGTAATTAATTCAGTTTGCAAGTGTTGAACGCTCTGAGGTAAAGAGTAGAAGAAGAGGTTTTAATAGGTAAAGTCTGAGTGCTGCGACTTCAGAGAGGGGGTTTTGGTGCTTTTTCACTTTATCCTTCAACCCCACCCCCCCTTCTTTTCCATCACCCTGACCCTCACCACCCTACACACACACACACACACACACACACACACACACACACACACACACACACAGGTTCTCCAAACTCTATTTCTCCTCCCTTGATTGATCTTTAATAAGCGCCCCCCTTCATCCACATTCCCTCCTTCCCTCCATCTTTCCATTAGTTTGTCTGTAGTTACTGTCTGGGGGGAACGCAGGAGTTTTAATGGGTCTACAGGAGAGGTGGGGTCGGGTTTTGTGGTAAGGTGTGTGTGTGTGTGTGTGTGTGTGTTTGTGTGTGTGTGTGTGTGTGTGTGTGTGTGTGTGTGTGTGTGTTTATGTGTGAGGAGTGTGTGTGCATGCTCTGCTTCATATCCGCATGTTTATGATGAAGGGTAGGTCTGCTTAATGGATCGTAATTATTCATCCAATTAAAGCGTAATTCAACCCCAACATGCAACACACAGCGTTGTAAAAGTGTGACACAGTAAAACCACTTCCGCGTTGTGTGTTTGCGTCAGTGTGTGCATGAAATTTCATCCATGTGCCGCCTTTGTCTTTGTGTTGTGTATTTGCGTGTATATGCTTGAAGTGTGTTAGTGTTTTACGTATGTGGGCTCATTTTTGTGTGTGAGCTCATGTTGTCCATCTGCATGCAGTCATGACAGCAGTATGTGTTTGAATATGTGCGTGTGTGCTGGTGTGCTGTGTGTGAAGGGGAGGTAGGGAGGGAGGTCTCCAAAGTCCCCAGGCAGAATAATGAAGTTAAATGGATCCCAGATGGGCAGTTTTTCCTCTTTTCTCTGTGTTGTCAATGACGTGAGGCGAGTGACAAGCCTCTAATGGGAAACAGACTCGCACACTCCGACTTTGAACTCCGCCGACAGCATCGAACAGCCGAGTTGAGCCTCTTTCCATTTCGGGCCAGCTCCGCTCTCTTCTTAACAACAATAGCATTAAGGAAACGTTCACGTGTTTGAAGTTCACAAACAACACTGTGCAGCTCCGAGAGCTGACCAAACAATATGACTCTGTCACACACACTCTGCTGCGGCCTCACCGGAGAAACAATGGTCCTTTGTCAGTTCTGCCTAAGCTGCTGAGTCTGGGATCAGCCAAACCTTTGCTCCACTTTTTATGTAAATTCTCTTTTTAGACTTGATCATAAATATTAGTCATGTCAGGGGGTTTGGTCCAGTTTTGAAATCCCTAATTAAACAGCTACTATTTACTAAATATTAGGAACTTAGTTATGAAATGAAGGGTTAGGGTTAGGGTTAGGGTTGATTTTTTTAAGCTGTGCATCACCTGACATGTGGGCAACAAGTCAGGTTGTGAAAGTAAATATTCATGGTTTGCACATTGTGTTGAAATGTGCCTTTGTGAGTGATTTGTTCATTCCAACACAAATGCATTTTCTCATGCGTATAGTGATTTCACTCTGCTGTTTTGTTAGGATGTCAAAACAACTCCACTCAGTGATACCTGAAACTGGACTGGAGCAGTGAGACTTTAGAAATGTACTTATGTGTTAAATTCACCTCACACTGACATGTCAGGAATTAATTCCAACTGTCCGATGTCCTTTCACCCTCCTGCACATTGAGCATCAAACTGAAAGTCAGTCCGACTCTAAAATGAATTGACATGAAAAAAATCAAAACAAGGAAATATAAAAATATAGTGGAAATAATATATACAGTGTAAATAGAAAGTAAACTATCTGAGCCAATTGCTAATGTTAATGCTCTCTGGATTTTGAACTTGTTGTGGCACTGACATGTCAGATATCAGAATCCAAGTTTCATGAGTGATTTCTGAGACTTGTTATTGGTTTGCATGTGACTAAAGAAAAAAGCCTATTTCCTCTCTTTCTATTCTTGGAGCAGCTGTACTGTATAATTAAGGCTCCATATCTGGACAAAAGACAGCAATACAAAATTTCAAAGAATGGATTGGAGTTTTTTATGCAAAAGTGCATTTCTAACCTCCTTGAAGTGTAACACAATCTTAAATGATCACCAATTATTTTAGTGGTAAAAAAGTCAAGTTGAATAGCACTTGCGTCACTGTATAAACCGCAACTGGTAACCAGTAGGAACTGCATAAACACAGACATCTCTTTATGGTCTGTTTTGTCAGTAACAGTGGTCTGTGTTTGTGTGTCTGCAGGTCTGTGGTGATGCCCATCGCTCAGGAGTTCTCCCCGGACGTCGTGCTGGTGTCAGCTGGATTCGATGCTGCAGAGGGAAACCCGGCTCCTCTGGGAGGGTACAAGGTGTCCGCTAAATGTGAGCATAGCCCTCGCCATCATACTTGATTCTCATGTTATAACTGTAATTAAGCCTACTTTTTACAATATGTGGTGTCAAAATTGCAACTGTACCTCCCAGCCAAGCTTTATTTTTGGCTTTTGCTTGGAACTCACACTTTGTATGTGTACCTTTGTGTACCTCAGGTTTCAGTTTCCTGACCCACCAGCTGATGTCTCTAGCAGGAGGTCGTGTGGTTTTGGCCCTCGAGGGAGGTCACGACCTTACAGCTATCTGCGACGCGTCTGAAGCCTGCGTCAGTGCACTCCTGGGCATAGAGGTAAGGCATGCTGGGTCATGGAATTGTTTGCCTGATCCGAGATTATCTGTGAATAACATGTCTGTTCAATGCTGGAATGCTGTACAGAATTTGTGGAATATGAATATGTAGATAATAGGGCGGTTAGGGAAGACAGGCCTGGGAACTCTGCATTTCATATACCTTTCTCCTTAATAAGTACAATTAAGGTTGGGGTATTCACAAATCTGAAGACAATTATTGAATGAAAACTAAGCATACAAGCAAAGTCATTGAGCCTGTTTGTAGCATATATAGTCAAATGTGTATTTTTTTGACTAACATCTGTGGATTCAGTATGTTTTTAGACAGTATCGGTAGAAAGCGATTCCTCATGAAAATAATCATGTAAATATTTCATATCTCTTTAGTCACTAACCATTTAACCACTGAATCCTGTCTGTCCTGTAGGAGCCACTGTCAGAAGAAGTCCTTCTTCAGAAGCCCAACGCTAACGCAGTCAAATCGCTGCAGACTGTGATACAGATACAAAGTGAGTATTATTTATTCAAGTTGTTGTTTTGACCGTCACCTGTCGAAAGTTAACTGAGTTCATTCTCCTCCTTTGCTGTTTGCTTACCATTTGAACTTATTAAGACCAATAGAGCCAATACAAGCTATCGAGACATTTGAAAACAAATCAACTGAAACCTGAAACGTTTTTTTTAAATCCTGACAAATTTCCTAAGATCTTCTTCCAACTAAAACTTCTTCAATGTAATTTTCATCGTTGTTGTCATCAACAAAACTCTACTGTTACATATCGCTTCCCTTGCTTACATTGTGAGCCATTCTATGAAACGCTTCTTTAAAAACATTTTTACATGCTAAGTGAAAAAAACTATATTACTTAACTAATATTTCCCATAATGCATTTTGCCTTTCAAGCAAATATTTCAGCGAGTCACATGTCGCAACCGTTCTTTTGAGATCAATGAGCTAGTGTGGCCTATCAGAGCCAGAGCCATCTCCCTGTGGTGTGACCTGTGATGGTTTGTGGATGTTACAGGTCAGTACTGGCAGAGTGTGAAGGCTAACAGTGGATCAGTGGGTCTGTCCCACCTGTCTGCTCAGACAAGAGACTGTGAGGAAACAGATGCTGTCAATGCTTTGGCCTCGCTCTCTGTGGGAGTCCTCTCCAGCAAGAGGTACAGAAAACACACACACATACACACACACAAACACACAAGATCACGCTTCATTTTTGCACCAACTCTCCACTCACATCTATTTTACACCTTACTTTCCAGCGGTCCTGATGAGCCAATGGAGCACGACTGCGACTCCATGTAGAAGAATCCGACCAATCACCTCACAGAACTCGCTTTAAGGAGTTGGGCCCAACTCGTGTCCCCGGCTCTCTTGCGCGGTCACATCACCATGAAGGGGGGAGCGCGTTTGTAATGCCACTGAGCCCCATGCGCCTTATTCACAAACACACACATGCACATCCACTGACTCTCAATGCTGAACCTCTACGGATCTGCCACGTGAACACCTCAATGCTGGTAACCACTCAGATGAAGCCAGCAGCACAACATGCAGCTTGGAAACCTTCTGGAACCTCACCAAAGAGCAATACACATGAGCTTTTATGGACTTTTCATATCTCCTGATTAACATTGGGCTGTTTGTACGTTCAGAGGGCCGAGCCCTGTGACCTCTAACCTTACAGGAAGTGACAGAGTCCAGCTCTGATTCTTCTTGAAGCACTATCTACCAGCAGCTGTTTTGGTGCCTTACCTTTGCCTTAACGAAAGGACCGACAACTGTTTTTTAAAAGGGGACAACTTTGGATTCTAAAAGGTTTTCTCTCGTGCCACGTTGCTTCCCGTATTAGAAGCAGCTGTCAACCAAATGGGATCCAAAATGGCTGACACGGAACCTACCTACTGTATGACATCAGGTGAAATCAAGAAGTGTACACATAAGAGATGCGCGGATCGGCTCTGACGTCCTAATCCGGATGTATGCTTCACTCATCCACCCATCACCCACCCAAAGGACTCGTTTTTTGGCCAATTTAGAGACCTGCAACCGCATGAACATTCCAAAAATTAAGAAGCATCCATTGTGCCAGGATTATGGCGACTCCGACTCTCCTCAATGATGCACCCGGCTGCGCTAAATGAACGCTCCCTTGCAGCGCATTGCAGGAATGCACAAGATTCCATTTGCAAGGAGCTGCAGCCGTGGGAATGAGCGGCAAATACACGCATCACTTGTACTCACACACATACAGGCCTAATCGATAAGATGCAAAAAAAAATTCCACATGAAAAGTGACCACATGAAATGAGAAGAGACCGCAAGAGAGGACACGAATGGTCTGTTTAAATGATGTCATAACCACTAAAAGAAGACGAGGGAAATAGAGAAGATGAAGACACAAAGTGGACCACTGTGGTTTTTGTAGAAACAAAGAAAAGGGCAAAATGTCCTTGTTGTTAAATTGCACTGTTCATTCCGTAATGTGAACCATAAGAAATTCCAAAGCTCTGGGGAAAAAAAAAAACAACTCCTCTCTCTAGGTTATTTAATGTTTCTTTTTTGAAGATCTGGATGAAATGGTGTTTGCTATTATTTTTTTCCCCACTCGTCATGAGATGTCTTATGAAGCCTGTTACTCATTCTTAGGACACGCATCGGCCGAAATACTGTACAGCTGTAGTTCCTGTGAAGTAGGTCTGAAAAGTAGGCAAGATTTAAAATGAACTCGTCTTCAGAGTCTTACACACAAACACACACTCTTTATACATACCTACACACACACACATGCAAAGATGAACTCTTGATGTTCCACTATTATTGAATACTGTATGTTATTGTTAATATTTGAGACTAAAGGAGCATTCATTCCACTGTGGCACCACTGAGGACCATTGTATTGTTCTGTAGTGGCAATAATGTTAATGCACTTAATGGACATCACCCAAAGAAAACTGCCTTAAATCCGCCTGCGTCTGGCAACAGAGCTGTGTGTGCAAGCAGCTCGAGGGACCAGCATGGATAGTGGTCTCACAGAGACTCTTAATTTGTAAAGGACGACATTTGAACCTGTGGATTTAAGTGAACATCATATATGCAGACTTTTGATAATGGCCTCGTTTGAATGCTATGTTCGTGATTCACAATCTAATTAAGGAACCTGATGCTTTGTGTTTTGTTTGTATGTGAACTTAGCATCTGCACTTCTTCGAGCTGCACACAACGCCATGCTAAACATCCGTCATCTTTGTAGTAGTGCTCGTGTTGATCATTGATGTGAGGAATTTTTCTGACTGCCCTGCTGTAGGGGCGTGGAAGGGCTCTGCCTCCTAGAACTAACAAGATTCATGTTTCTTAGTTTATTGTGTCTCTTAAGTTGTTATGTAGCAAAGTTACGTGTGTTGATGCACATTAGGTCCAATTTAGGCTTTTCTTTTTTTTAGATTAAAGCTGCAGTATCATGAGATTTTGCAAAATTTACATTTTTATTCCAGATTTCTTAAATTTAAAACTTGGACAAATGAAATTCATATTTGACTACACTCCTTTATCTGAAAGCGGTTCGTACATCCATAATTGGATTTAAAGCAGCTCATGTTGGCAGAGATTTGGTGAAAGGAGACCTGATTTGATGCAGCTTTTGTAAAATCTCGACTGAAATCAGGACAATGTGCAGTTCATGTGACTGGCTGAAGGAATTATTGTCAGTTCAGCTTCCAGGTAGGGAAATGTATTGTAGTGTTGAGCTTGCTTTAATCAGACCCTGGGCAGCGTCTGCCCAACAGAAGGTCTCCGAGTTTTTTACATTAGACAAAATGACCACAGGTCCTCTGTCACCACTGCTCCATGACAGTCGGAGCTATCGAGGACATGTTGCCTGGAGGATTGATGCTCTTTAAAGGAATGCAACTGAAACAAGTGTGTCACTCTTTTCATTTTGTTCATAGTGTTGTCAACAAGTGGCAGGAACAATATGCTGTGTCGGTTTTACACAGCGTGCCCAGCAGGTGCCTGTGATGTCTTTGAAGTAAATGTCCATGTCGACGACTGTGTGTATGTGTGTGTGCGTGTGTTTGTGTGTGTTTGTGAGAGAGATAGAAATAGAGTGTCTGATTGTATGTGCACTAGTTTATATGTAAACTTCTATCATGTGTTTTGTGTATGCATCCACAAGTGTTAGTCTGTGTTTCTGTGTGTGTGCCTGTTGAATACTGTAAGTGACCTCCTGTATTATATTCCCAGTTTTTGTCTTATGAAGAGGCCACTACCGCCTCAACTCTTAATTCCCTTTATTAATGATGTCATGTGTACCTTCTTCTTAAAGAAAGACACTGTAAATAGAAACTTCAAGACCAAAATACACATGTCACACATGTGCCTTGATGCATTCAGTAGTGTGTGTATTGGTAACTCTTAACTAACTGGACTTACGGTAACTCTGTATGTATGAACATGACTTTGAAATCGTTGTTTCATGCTACTCTTTAGTATTTACCTGTATGTGTTATTTCTCTTTCACTTTTCCTACCATGTATATGTATAGAAAGATTCTCTATTTTGTATTGTTATTTTTCTCTTTACTCGTGATTAAAAGAAATAACTTCTTGTATGAGCCTGTTTTTTATATTTCCTTGTCCAACTATCACAAAATTAAATAATGGAAACTGGATTATATTTTAATGTTAGCAATATTTCTATAAATAGAGAAAGTTACCAGATAGATGGGCATTTAATCGAGCATTGGGTTTATTATTGTTATTGATTAATATTAATAATATTGTTATTGGTATTACTATTAAGTGGGTATTATTATGTTAGTGTTGAAACAAATCTGAAGCAATTTTCCTCTTTCAGATAATGTAATGTATGAAATGGGTTTTGGCTAAAAAGTAAAAATTGGACAAGCATCCCAGGTAGATAAAGTCACCTGGATCTAGACTATTTGTGTTTTAAGTGACATTTTCCATCTTGCAAGCTGTGAGTAACTGTTTCAATTCAATCTCTTTAGACACGGTCAACCTGATCATTACATGCTTGCTAGAGACGTAGCATACAAATTACAAACCAGTATTTTGCTAGCATTTTCAGTGAGGTAATGCTGCCATGGCATGTTAACTTACCAACATGCTGAGGTTGGAGGTGAACTTGATGTTTAGCAACGGAGTCGATGAAACAAATGCATCATGATGTGAAGTGTTCACATGCTTGCTATGATACTATGTTGGCGTCCTTGGCATTGCAATTTCAAGCTCTTCCACAACAAAGCCGGAAGTTACATCCAGTTTTGATATATATCTAATATGTAATAAATTATTCCACCAGAGGGCACACCACAGAACCACAACTCCCAGGTTTTAGTTATAATTAAAAACACTGGACACATATGCAAAGTTAAAAACAGCAAAGCTACATCTCCGGCCTTAGTAGCTGCTAACTGGCTCAAACTCCTGAAGTTAAAATCGACACGCATCCTAACTTAAAAACTTGAATGCAGAAATGTCTGGAAAAAACAACAAATATATCATGCATAATACAAGTCAGACAGTCAATTTCAGTTCACGGCAATTAAACCGAATGCTGTTGGTCATACAAGCATCTCATTCATAAACCTTCCATTTCTGTGCTGCGTGTAGACAAGATAACGAAATAGGTGCGGACATGATTCAGCCTCAACCTTTATGGTCAGTGCTATAATCTGTTTTTAGTATTGTTTAATCACTGCATGGCTCTATAAGCATCAGGGTACATTTTGTCTTGAGATGACGTGAATTCTTGGATCTGACATTTCATCCCAGATGTGACATCTCTGTGTGATCAGCTTTCGATTTAGTCTCCTGCTGAAAGCCAGGTTCCACAGAACAAGCAGCTCAACAGGTCTGTGAACTAAAGCTTCTCTTAATCAACGTGTCATATGACTCTGTTGAACGCATTCAAATTAAAACAGGGAGGGTTTGTTGGCTGAGCTTAATTTCACTGTTGTATTATTTTTAATAACTAACTTTGAGCCTTGTGCAGCACTTCAGCTCTAAAACATTTGTCAGTACAGCCCTCTCCCCTGAAAAAAGCAGAAATCCTGAATCTGAAATCTAAAAACCAACCATCAATCTACGGTTAGCTGTGATGGGCAGGACGGCTTGATTCTTACATCGTGCAGACGGAGCTGAGAGATTTGTGAATTTGATTCTCTTCCTAACTTGGACCTGCAGACGTCAGATCAGAACAACTGGAAACACCTGCGAGTTTGAACAGAGCCTTTACTGAAAACTCACCAATCCTTCAATCCTCTACAAGTCAGAGTTTGGTGAAACCTGGTGCACACTAGAGGATTTTTAGCTCTTGACTAATTCTAACAACGTGGGAGACCTCAGACATATTGACAGGTTTAACAGATGTTTTAATCATTTAATCGTCATCACACACACACACTGGATGATCTGGCAAGAACGTCAGACCACACACTTGTCGTTTGCAGGAAACAATTTCACAGTGGCGAAACAAGAGATTTGGAATCTCACAGAAACTTGCAATTGTCTAATTCTTCTTCTTCAGTCTTTTATGGCAGTTGGCAAACAACTTTTAGATTCATTACTGCCACCTTAAGAACTGGAGTGTGGAAAACTTGTGAGGTTATCGCTTTAAAAAAACAAAAACATGAAGGAGGACAGATGTCATGTGTTCTGTTTTGCAGCAAAAAAATGAAAACAAAAAAACATTGATGAAATGATAGCTGAGAAGGAGTATAAATTTTGCTGCGCGAGCTGGAAGGAGTTGGAAATGTGTTGTTGTTTTCAGAAACAGCTGTACCATTATGCTACATCTGGTTGGTGACGCCTCCCAGTCAAGTCACGATACCGGTTATATCAACAAGTTTGATATTTACGATTTGAGATTGCGGAGGCTCCAATTTAATGGGTAGCATTAATATTATTTTGTAAACCTCTTTGGGCAGATACTTGCACCAACCCTGTGATGTTCAGAAGGGGAAAATCAGGTCTAAAATCTGCCCGATTATCCTTTAGCTTGCAGCAGCCTTACAGCCAGCAGATTACCACATGACTTTAATGTAAAGTGCAGCTAAATGTTGAATGCCATTTAAATACATTTTTTAAGCTCTCGAATACTGAATATATATATAAAAAAAATGTTCTTCTGTGTGTGAGAGACTCTACCTTTGCTTTTTTTTATTAACTTACACTGAGAATTAAATAAATCATGGTGGCAGAAACTTGGACTATGGGCAGAGAAGGTCTCTGGTTCGTCTCTGGTTCGACTCCACGGAGAGACAACAAAAGACGAACCTGGATTGATCTGTCCAAAAATCCAAGAGTCTCCCTACCCTGTCTAGTGCCCCTGAGCAAGGCACCTTACTCCCCCAACATCTGCTCCCAGAGCGCCGTACATGGTTCGCTCACTGCTCTGTGTGTCACCAGATGGGTCAAAAGCAGAGACTAAATTTCCCTACCTGCATGAGTGTGCCTTTGCATGTCTGTGCATGGGTTTGGGACTAATAAATGCATCTTAATCTGCATCTTAATCTTAAAATCAGTGGACTGAAGAGACAGCATCTGTGTCAGGGGCTGCATCCTTCGGCTGCTTTTCAATACTGATTGCATCACAGCAATGTGACCAGGCTGTCCTCTTTCAAATGCTCTTCCAAATTCAGAATGTGTCCTTCCATCCAATGAAAGGAATGCTCCAACAGGTAGATCCTCCAAAGGTCAACCTATCCCAGAATTAACTGTGCTTTCAGTCACTAACTGTTTTTCAAAGATGTCATGGCACCAGTAAGCATCAAGAAGTCAGTATCACACTTTTGTCGCATCTGACTGCAGCTGTTGCTAAGCGACAGCAGTAAGGGCGTGACACACTGGTGACGCGTTTCACAAAAATCCTCCATAGAACAGGCCGTTTATTTTCCGTTTGGTCTTCGTTTGCCTCGTAGACCACATCCTCCGAAGAAGCCGCCCCCGGAATTGGGACAAAGTTTGTGTGTTGTTTATATGTATGAGGTCTTGTGATAGATGTGGGACTAACAGTCAGTTCACTGCCAGGATTTTTTTTTGTCATGGTTTGACATAATGCAATATGGCCAATGTTCGGTGATACTAAATTACAAAAGCAAGTTACTGATCAGTTTAGTTCAGCTATGCTGTTTCTCTTTTCAGTGTTTTTGTCCAAAGTTTTAATGATTTCAAGCACCAAGATACACAACTGGAATAGGATCAAGTTACAACCTAGAGGGTAAGTCCATACAGGCTATAAATATTCCTTGAGTCCTTAATTGCACATTAACATGTTCTTTTTGGGGGAATTAACTGTCCCTGACCGGCCAGGCAAAGGCACAGAGAGACCTCATTAAAAAAAATGAGCGAGAGAGAAGGAGAGGGAAAGAGAGAGAGCGCGAGAGAGGGAGAGAGCGGGGGAAGGAGGAAGGAAGGGAAAACAAGAGAGACAGTTTAATAAGTGAGACAGGAGACAAAGAGGGTGTGGTGCCAGCAGGACGAACAGTAAATCTCTGCGCTGTTCCTCGGCCAGTTTAAGAAACAACTGGAACGTCAGCAATAGTTTGAAGGCAGTTTTATTTTCTTACACAAATACGTTTTTGTGTCCTTTATGTATCACTACATATTGGTCTGCAAGCCTTTCTCTGCTTGTGATGTTTATAATCAGTCAAAGTGTGTCATTCATTTCACATAGAGCACCACACTGTACAGTCTTCAAGTAAATGCAACACACAGCCACACAGCCACCCTCTGTAAACTGATTCACAGGAGATGAACACACTAACATTTGAAGGTGAAGTCTTGGTTAAACTGCAGGTTAAATTAGTTTTTTTCGGTGACAGGAATTGTATAAATTCACTTTGAACAATTGAATAGGGGAAAACAGTATGAAACAAAAACAACACAAAAAATGCTACAACTTCTTCAGTAATGTTGTTATCTTCTCGATATATGGCATCTTTTAGATTGTTTGGCTGGTCCAAAGAAACGTCCTGATGTCAATCTGTATCCTGCCTTTTATTAAGTCTCTTAAACAGTCTCTCTCCTTAATTCAAACATGAGGTACCTAAAGGTTTCCATTGCCATCAAATCCACATGACTAGAAATTGTAGCAAGGAGTAGAGATGTACAAGGAAGATTCAGTCACTTTATACAGCAGCTGGAAAGATAGAAATACAGACATGTTACTACGATAACAAGTGATATTCATATAAGAGTTTGTGACGGTCACACTTTACACAGTTTAATGTTTATATCAATTAATGTTGGACGTATGAATAAGACTCTCCCACATTACTGCTCCAGAAGACATTAATGAGGCACCTATATTATAATATTATATGGAAAGAAGAAGATAAGTCATTTTCTTAATTAATTTCATCTTCGCATAAAAGCAGAAGCAAATGTTCCATTATTTGTTGTATACCTTCTCTCCCTAACATCCCTGTACTGCACTCAACACTTAAAAAAGAAAATGTATTACCAGCTTTAAAAAAATACGTTAATAGGTGACATGCAACTGAATTCTGTTTCTTCAAATTAAAGATAGCAAAATAACTTTTTAAGTTTAACTTAATTCATTTGTAAGTCATCAAATATCAGTCATTTTAAAGTTGGTCGCACAGTTTTCTTTTTCAGTGAATCACTGTTTTTCTAAATGTGGCTGTCCTCCAGTCTCAGTAATTTGACGAATGCTGTCTGAAATTGAACTTTCTATGTAAACTGCTTAGGGCTGCTTTGTTTCACTTTGGTACCAGAGCTGAATTATTTGAAATGTCAAGTTGCTTCTAACGTGTCAGTCAAGGTCCGTCCTCTGGGCCCACACTGTGCTGACTGCTGGGGCTCGGTAAAAAAATACTTCAAGGGTCTTTATAGGAGCTGGAAACATTAGCTACCTCCCTGCACATTCTAATGATAGGTTGCTGCATACTGGCGAATGAAGGAACAAGTGGTTTGTCATTGATATGTGTTGAGTACAAACAGCAAGGCCACCTTTATTACTTTGTAGTTTGGTTGAATATGAAATGAAAGCTTATGTTGCCGCTGACTTTTGCTTGGCATTAACATCTGTTTTACGTACGGACAGAATCATAGGTACAGCAACTCTAACAACTGTCTTTTTTCTATAATTTGGTAATTATTATGTCGCCTTTTAGAGAAAAGACATGTATGTGTATGTTTTTGTGCATCGTTGCGTGCGCATGCAAATACCTGTGCATGTAAGCTAATTTTTGTGCATATAACTCAGCCCTCACCTCCTCTATCACTCCCAGTGGTTTTACGGCGGGAAGCCACATCAGTCTCTCCCTTTGATGGCAACACACATGATTCATGGCTTTTTAGGACCATTTGTTTTCATTACGCCTCCTCGTCAGCTTGCCGTAGCTGTATCGTGCTTGCATGCAACGCAAGCGAATTTGGGCCGAAAGGAGAGGAAAGAATTTCTAGAGGAGAGGCTTTTTTTTGGCTTTGGAAGAAACAAAGGGGCTTGGTTTGGGTAAAAAGAGAAGAAACTTTAGTCAGGATGACAGCCGCCCGCAACTCCTTTTTCCACTGTCGCCTGGGTTCAGAGGTGGTCAGGGATTCACAGTATGTCAGAGTCTTGGAAAAGTAGGAGTCGAAAGGGTATGGAAATGTCAGAGGTCTGAAATATCAAATTTAGTCTTTCAAGTTCTGACCTTTCCTAATCCCATCCCTGCTTTCTCTACATGTTGAGCTTACTATATTACATACATAAAACCAGTATAGTACTTCAATGCAGAAAATAAAATCAAATAAAAAACATGAACTAAAGATCAGATGTGGCTCAGAGTATGCATACCTATGACGATGATGTGATGTTGACCCTTGGCAGTTAAGGGTGATAAAAGATAGGGATTAAACCAGAGGTCAAGCTTCGAAATCCAGGAAGAGCTGAGGGGTCCGGAGGGGGGGGGGGGGGGGGGGGGTCCTGGAGGAACAAGCCGTGCTGTCATGTGGAGGCAACATTAAGGAAAGGGCATCCTTAACCGTCAGCTGGTTGAATTGATTGTATGTAGAATGATGTCCGGCTGTTTTTGTCACATGCCTGTCCTGTCATCCCCTGTGATCGATGTAAACAAAGGACAAGTGTCGTAAAAAAAAATCCTCAAAAAATTGCTAGGAATCACACACTGAGCACAATGTCCCTGTTTTGGTACATTTCTCTGAAACTGACACTATAGAATGATAACAATTCATATTTACATCAGTTGTCTGGTCTGACAACAATGGTTACTGCATTTACATCAAAGGGTAGTGGCTTCAAACTACCAAACTCTCTTCTCATCGAGGTGTCAGATAGTCTTTTCCACTGAGGCAAACAGATGAACTACGTTGAGGAGTTTATTATTGTGAGTCCACTGTCAGGTGTCTGCAAGAATACTCCCGTCATGAGGAGGTTTTAGGCGTAAGGTTTTTAGGAGTCAAAAGTCAAATCTTTCTTCCAGGCGGGGTTAGTGACTCGCGGACATGGACGACCAGGCCCCCTCCATTCTCCACACAGAGAAGGCGTAGCTCAGTCTTTCATGTGCAAGGTAGTTACATCCAGCTTGTTTAGAGTCCATCTCGTCACTCTCCAACACCTGGTACAGGAAGTCAATGTAGCGCGATGCCAGCTTGAGGGTCTGGATCTTGCTCAGTTTGTCAGAGGGAAGTGTGGGGATTATCTTGCGCAACGAGGCAAAGGCATCATTCAGAGATTGTGTCCGCTGACGCTCCCGGATGTTGGCTATCACCCGCTGGCCGTGCGGGTCCTCGAGGGCTAGGAGGTCTCCAGGACTAGGACCGGGGACAGGGGAAAGGGATGGGCTTGAGGAAGGTGGCCGGTGCAGAGGACTCCTCTTAACTCTCTTGGTTCCAGGAGTGTAGACATGGATCTCGTCCCCTGGCTTGACTTTGCTATCATCACTTACTGTGGTAGGAGCAACTGTGGCGACGTGATCCTCCGGATGTGAGCCGGTCTGCCTTTTACGCCCGGTGGCCCCTGGTGTGGCTACAACAACGGGACATGCATTCGAAGGTGGTCTACCCATGTTCTCCTGGCTGGAAACAACCCCTCCCTCAGGGTGGTCATCATTAGACTGCTCCTCCTCTCTCATGCTTGGCCACGTTCTTCTTCTTTGAATATCTCAGTGGTTCTCTTTTCTCTTCAGTGTGGTTCTCTCCACTCCCTCTCTGCTCCTCTCACACAGTTTTCTTGGCTCCGTTCGTCTTCAGAAACTCCCTCCGTTACCTTCTGTGTTCCTCTGGGCCTCTGCTGTTTCGCTCTGCCTTCTCCAACAGTCATACGATTCTCCCTTTGTCACATCTAAACGTGTTAAGCCAAAATGGGAGCATAATCACCTCCAAGGTATAGACTGCCACAATGCTTCTTCATCCACACGCCTGGAAATCTGCCAGCGATTTCTACTCATTCTCTGTCAGTGCATACACTGCATCGGCAAACTGGACTGCTCTCATGCTCCGCTCCTGTAGCTGCATGTGAGACAGCAGCAGCCCGAATCTGACTTTTAAAGGGAGGGGACCGTGAAACTTTCAGCTTCCCACCCATTTGACTCCCTGATTGGTCCGGAGGTCTTTTTTTTGGACAGCTGAACTTAAGACAACAGGAAGAACAAATTTGAAGGAATCGGTCCGATCAAAGGGACGAGGCGGAGACAAAGGTGTGTCGTACAGCCAACACAACTGAACGGTTGTGACGTTTGCTTCTTGTCATAGAAGTTGCCGAAGTTTATAGGTTCCAGATTTCCTCCAAAGCTCGCCGACCACCCCCCTCCCTCTCTCTGCCTGGTTCTCTGTCCTCTCCATAACACTGCTCCCCATATACTTCAGAGAAAAGAGAGAGAGAAAAAAAAACTGTAAAAGAACCTCCACAAATGTTTTTGTTTCTGGGTTGAAAGTTGGACAAAGGTCACCTACGTTCTTCTGCCACCTGCTAGGTCTTTAGTGAAATGTGATGATATTTCTTAAGATGCAAAATTCCAGACAGATGGAATCATGACGATTGGGGACTTAAGAAATATATCTTAACAGTAAACAAAATTATATTGTTGTAGTTGTCTGATCGGCCAATTGAAGTGATTGAAGAGGAATAAAAAAAGGCCTTCCTTGTCATCCTTGTAAAACATATGGCAAAAATAGATTTTTATAAAACAGAAATAGATTTTGAGGTTTTATGAGCAAATAAAGAGCTTACTGTAAATACATAATGTGACAAATGAGATGCTATAATACTTCATGATAGGCCTAACAGAGAGAGTTTTTTTGTGTTTTTAAAACAACAATAACAATGAATTTCATTCTGCTGGGTCCGACTGGGCTGTAGATTCTGAGCATAGACCTGAAGGGAGGAAAGCTGGCACTCTAATCACAGCATTAAGGCAAAAATGAGTCTTGAGAATCAGAAGGAGGCCTTTGAGACATTTCAGTTTCTTTCATCCACTGAGCTACATCTAGAACAAGCTTTGGTCCAGGTCCAATGTGGACTTCACGCTCCAAACTTTCTGGGTGAGCCTCTTGCCTGGCCCTCAACCACACCTCTGTAAGAAAATAGTCTATTGTTTGCGTGATACTTTTTCAGAGACAAGATGGATCGCTGTGATGAACACGCTGGAAAACTTGTTGGTTTGCACAGAACTAGAAAAACTCATGTCATGTCAAAGATGGCTCCACAACAAGAAGAGGGACCTCTACTGTCTGACCACAGATGATGCCCTTGTATCGGCCCTGATTGGCAGTGATGGAAACAAGAAACATGGGTGAGCGCGCTAATTGGGTAAGACAGCGATGTGAGCGAGATCTTCATTTGTCAGTGCATTTGTGATGATGAAATTTACTTTTGGAGGGGAAAATCAGAAAGGCAAACTCCTCTACTGGCAACCGGGAAAGACTCAATTCCCTTTTTAAAGGTTTAACCACCTATTAACCGGTGTTAAAGAAATCTAGCACACTGGAGTTGCAGTTCTTTGCCAGTTTGAATCTTTGCATGGTCCTATCATGGGTTTGTGTTCGGCTGCCATCTTTCTGCTTGTTTCAAAAGTACAAAGTTCCATTGAAGCATCACAGGATGTGGCTTCCATGGAGTTCTCTGACCAGATGAGGGAAATGCACTGATTGAAATAAAGACATGAGCATTTGTCTAGGTATTTTAACTTTGCAGGATTGAAATTAGGTGTGCAAGGAAATATGGAGATTAACTAAACAAGTATTTAGATAGTGTGGACAGTATAGGGACAGTTCACTGAAAATTAGTAATTCACATATTATCTACTCACCATTACTACGATGGAGGGGTGGGTGAAGTGTTTGAGTCCACAAAACACTTCTGTGTTTTAAAGTAAACTTTGTTGCAGCAGAATCCGATACAATTACAGTCAATGTTGACCTAGACTTCAGACGTCAACAAATTGATAACATAACAGGCCTCCATACTTCTCATGTGGTGTCATCCAAGTGTCAATTAGCCATTTATATTTTTGATTTGAAACTAGGTCGTTTGCACCATGTTTTAAGCCACTAATATCTTCACGCGATGTGCATTAACGAACCATTGGTGGTGTTGACATCCGCTAGCTTAGTCCCTTCGGGTGGACTTTTAGGACCTTGTTTAGTGGAAAATATAAATGTCGGGCTTGCAGACACTTGGATGTCACAGCATGAGCAGTAATGAGGCATGTTGTGTTTTTTGTTTTATTACGTTTGAAGAAGGACTCACCATTGACTTCAATTATATTGGATTCTGCTTTAACAAAGTTTACCCCTGGGACTCCAGAAGTGTTTTGATGACTCAAACACTTCACCCACCCTCCATCGGAATACTGGTGAGTAGATGATGAGAGCATTTCCATTTTTCAGTGAACTATCTCTTTCAGATGACTACCTAGCTGGTAAGTCTTAAGGCAAACCTTCTATATGAACAGTGTGTTCTTTATCACAGCTGCTCTTAATTTGCCGCTTGCTGTTCATCTTGGCATCATGGCTCAGTTGTTAATGTCGCTGGATGTACATAACATCTGCTGCCCTCAGCATGGGCAGGTCAGGGTAGTTAACATGAAGTTTGCACAGCATAGAAGAGCTGAATCATTTACTCAAAAACATAGCAAATTCTCTGTGGCTATTTCCTGTAGAGTTTGTCTCATGACACTGTGGGCAGACTGCAGGGTTCCCCCAAGGTTCCCCAATCCACTGCAAGGTACAGCCCTTAAATGCATCTGGTTGCTGGGTCATTGCCATAGAACAGCTCAGATGTGTAAAAGGCAAAGTATAAAATGCACCATAGGGATTTATAGTGTATTACAAAAAGTAAACCAGAATTGCATTCAACACAGTGCATACCTCTGCTATAGCTCTAATAATAGAAAAGTAAGAAAAGGGAAAAAGAATGTGGATCCGTACCAAACTCAGAGGTCTCAACACCATAAATGTTAGTGATTTTATCCGTCAAGGTTTCTAACTTTTTTCCAGAGAAACCAAAAGAAAGAAACTCTATCGCACAATGTCGGGGAGAGTGGTTAGAAAAAGTGCGCATTTAATCGCTGTCTTACTAAAAAAACAATTAAAACAAGAAAGAAGGCTGCTAACTGTCAATGTTTTAAAATGTTACTGTTATTACGAAATGCATTCAACACATTTAGGCCTTGAGGATTCGCACAAATCTATTTGGTGAAATAGGAGCAAAGCCTTGTTTGTATTTAAAACAGTTAGCTCGGATAACTTGGCTACAGAGAAGTTTTAAATGCTTCAATATTTCCGTTGATATGATTGTTTAAGATAAAATAAGATAAGATAAGATTAACTTTATTTATTTCACATATCTCACAAACAATCCCATTTTACAGAGTTCTCACATAAGCAGAGGGTAAATAAAAACAGATTTAAATACATAATATGAATATTGTTAGATGTGTTAGATGATCATTTAAAAAGTAAAGGGAGTCACAGCAGATACATGTATCTGCTGTGACTAATAATGATGATGATTATTGATTAGAGGCTCCTTGAATAAGTTCCGTTGTGTATGGTGAGGATTTCGTAAAGCAATGGAGCACATTCAGAGTATATTAATCTTTGACCTGATCAGTGTAAGTGTTGAGTTCACGCTCTCCTTTATTCCGTCTCTAAGCTACTTGATGTTTCATTATATTTATCACAAACGTGTTAATTGTGCACAATGTGTGTATCAGAAAATAAAGTCGCCTTCTGCCACTGGAAACAATGAGGGTTGAGTTGCTGGACAGGAATCCACAACTACTGGACATGTTGGAAGTTGGTAGAATTAACGTCAGAGGAGTTTCACATGGCCATTTGATCCATTATCAAAATAGAGCATTCCATTCAGTACTGTAAGGAGGTGGAGAGTATGAGTAGCATATCCTCAAACATGGCGTGTGGTCACATTATGATTAAAGTAATATAAACACAATCAGCCTGGTGTTGAATGACTTGAAATATTTATATGACTTACTGCTGCAGTCTTGCTCTACAACGTTTCAAATTGTTGCTGTGGAAATCAGTGTCTGTGTGCGCAGACCGCTGACTCCTTTTCATCTTCTTCTCTTCAAACATCATCAGACTCTGCGTCCTCTCTGTGGGCGACGGCACACCTGTGATGCATCACAACTATTTACAGATCACAGCTCCCTTGAAACTGTCCCTCGCTTGCTAAAAATAAATACCTCAGAGCTAGAGGAGGGGTGGAAAATGGATATCAGGTTCTTGATATAAACACATATATGTTGGAGCAGGGGAAGGGCGATGGTCGGGGTCTCGCTCACAATGCTTGGTTTTGTACGGGAAGACCCCCCGGAGGCTGACTCGTTTTGGAAACAGGGGAAAGAACACAGGACCCTGTCTGTTTGAACTGCACGCTCAAATGAGGGCTTAGCATAAATATTTCCAGCATGAGAAATAGGAGAATGTTATCACATGTGGAGCTTTTGTACACACACACGGTTGAAAACGTATGGTTTTACAAAGTGGCATACACTGACTCACGGAAAAGAGGTAAAGAGGAGTCACCATGTAAATAAGTGAGTAAAAGATTTATTAGATTTTAATATATTTGTTCTCCACTGATAATTTTAATAGAATGTTTATTCCTTTGAGACCTAAGGCGCAGAATAAAAAACGCACTTTAAGACCTAAGCATTTTTCTAAAACAACCCTGTAAACTTGAGGATTTTCTGAGGAACGCACATAATTGCCAACATTTAAAAACAGATAAAGATATAAATAAATAATAAACATGTTAATGATTTGATAAATATAACAACTTTAAAAAAAATAAAAGTATTTTTCAAGAATGAACAACAAACTCACAATTAGTTTATGTTTCAGTTTTCGCTCCGAGGAACTGAAATGAGGTATAATGATAAAGTGCTCAAACTAAACTTAGGTCAAATAAAGCTGCTATCAGACTTTTTCCTATTTTACAAGAATGAAGCCTTTTAAATAAGATCTTTTCACTCGTTCACTGCTGGTGGAAATGTTGCTTCCTTAAATACAAAGGTAAACATTGGGTATAAAAAAACAAAAAACAAAAACAAAATAGAATAAAAATATCTCCCACGTGTGAAAGGCAAAAAAAGTAAAAAAAAAAAACGAAACAAAATAAAATAGAACAAATATCTCCCACGTATGAAAGGCAAAAAAAAGTTAGAATTGAAATTACAACAATCAGAAAATGTATTAATTATGAAATAGTTTATAAAACAAATAATTAATGAGCAAATTATTATCTTTTGTCAATAACAATCAGTTTTCCTTAGACGTGTAACTCATCTCAATGCATTCAATGTATTATTCATTACAATTCAATAATTCTGTGTTGTCTGTATCATTTACCTGTCATTTTGTCAAGTTTGTTCAGCTACACAAGCAGACGAGTAAAATAAACATGTTAATGAATTGATAAATAACAACTTTACAAGTATTCTTCAAGAATGAACATGAATGAACAACAAACTAATTATTAGTTTACGTTTCAGTCTTCGCTGAGCTTGCCAGACTCTCCTCCTCAGGACATTATGATTAAAATTGAAAAGGAAATTGAGAAGGAGACTGGAGAGGAACGTGAGGAGGAGATTGAAGAGGACATTGAGGAGTGGAGTGAAGAGGAACTTGAGGGGGAAACGGCAGATGAATATGACTATGGCTATCCCTCTGACTTCGAGGAGGTAAGTCTGTGACATCCGACACAAACAGATTCAACAATTCCTACACAACAGTGAAGAAAATGTAAATGTTAATTATTTATTAATTCATTTAACAAATAATTAATGAGCAAATTATTCTCTTTTGTTAATAACAGTCAGTTTTCCTTAGACGTGTAACTCATCGCAATGCATTCAATGTATTATTCATTAAAATTCAATAATTCTGTGTTGTCTGTATCATTTACCCGTAATTTTGTCAAGTTTGTTCAGCTACCCAAGCAGACGAGTAAAATAAATATGTTAATGATTTGATAAATATATAACTTTACAATTATTATTCAAGAATGAGCAACAAACTAACAATTAGTTTACGTTTCAGTCTCCGCTGAGATCGCCAGACTCTCCTCTGCAGGACATTATGAATGAAATTGAGGAGGAGATTGAAGAGGACATTGAGGAGGAGATCGAAGAGGAACTTGAGGGGGAGACTGCAGATGAACTTGAGGAGGAGATCAAAGAGGACATTGAGGAGGAGATCAAAGAGGACCTTGAGGGGGAAACTTTGCAGGAATTTGACTATCTCTCTGACTTCAAGGAGGTTAGTCTGTGACATCAGATACAAAGGAGTAAAATAAACAAGTTAATGATTTGATAAAAATACAACTTTACAAATATTCTTCAAGAATGAACAACAAACTAACAATTACTTTACGTTTCAGTCTCCGCTGATCTCACCAGACTCTGATATTCAGGACTTTAACGAGGTAAGTGTGTCTTCAGATATAAAAAGATATAAACAATTCTCACACACAAATTATTATTTCTTTGACTTAAACACAGCTGCATCCTTTAGCTTTAAAAAAGCAAAAACCAGAAAATGTTTAAATTATGAATTATCCTTGTTAGTAACATTCAGTTTTTCTTAAGATGTGTAGCTCTATTAAGTTAGTTAAATGCATTATTGAATCAATTTCAGTCATTAACTAAATTTCAATAATTCCGTGTTTCATTTACCTGTTAATCTGTCGAGTTTGAATGTTTACATTACATTATATTAAATAAATAAATAATATATAAATATGCTAATTTAACAAATCTTCTTCAAGAATGAACATGAATGAACAACAAACTAATATTAGTTTTATATTTCACAGTTCATTGAATCGGAGCTGTCAAGGAAACGAGATCTCCAAAAAGACCTCATGAAAGAAGGAGGAGCCAGAACTGCTCTTGAAGTGAACGTGAACAGTTTAAAAAGAGATCGATCTCAATTGGAAGATTACCTGAAGAAGGAGCGAAAAGAAAAAGAAGCCCTCCCAAAAACTCTGTCTTTGAATCAAGAGCAAGCTCCAACATCCTGTCGGGAAGCAACAATTGAGCACATGAAGACAGAAAGGGCTGATAGCAGGTCAGGGGAAGACCAACAGCATCATGAAGATCAACAGCTGGCTTCGGAGAACAAGACGCCAAGAAGCAGACTTGAAGATGCCCTTCATGAGAAAGCGTTTGCCCGAAAGCAGCACCAGGAGGATAGAGAGGCTTGCAGCAGACTTGAGGAGCAAGTGAAGAAGGAGGAAGTCTGGTTCTTGCCAGTAAATAATAAATTAGAGAGGCTAAAGAAAGCCCCAGCGGATAGAGGGGAACTGATGTATGACAAGGAAACCGTAAGCCTGCAGAACAATGATATCACGGGTAAATTAGAGGCCATGGAAGCAAAATGGAAAGAAACCGTGTCAAAGAAAGATAATATAATCTTTAAGAATCAAGCCATCATTGTTGAGCTCCGACATTCAGTCGATAAGTTAACAGCACGTCTCGCAAACAGTGAAGGAAAAAATGCCCAAATTGAAGATGCCCTAATCCAGCAGCAGAAGGATGCAGACAAACTGGACAATCTGACCAATGAAAACCAACAGTTGGCTTCTGAGAACAAGAGGCTACAAGGTGAATTGGAGGATGCTCTAAGAGGGATGCAGCTCGCTGGTGACGCCACCTTATCGGAGCAATTGTTGGAAAGAGATAAACTATACTCTCTGACTCGTGAAAATCAACAAGTTGCCTCTGTGAACAACAAGCTACGAATTGCACTTTTCAATGCTGTACGTGAAAGACATGTGGCCGACATCTCCACGCAGCGTACACTAGACAATCTGACTGAGGAAAATCATCACCTGGCTACCAAGAGCAAGAGTGTGAAAGGTGAACTTGAGGATGCTGTACAGCAGCACCAGGAAGACAGAGAAGCTTGCAGCAGACTTGAGGAAGAAGTGAAGAAGGAGAAAACCAGGTTCTTGCAACTAAATAAGAAATTAGCGAGGCTAAAGAGAGGCTCAGCGGATGAAGAGTTACTGATGAATGAAATTGAAACACTAAGCCTGCAGAACAACGATATCACGGGTAAATTCGAGGCCATGGAAGCAAAAATTAAAGAAACTATGTCGCAGAAAGATGATATTATCTTTAAGAATCAAGCCAGCATTGTTGAAAACCAACAGCTGGCTTTTGAGAACAAGAGGCTAAAAGGTGAACTGGAGGAACAAGCGAAGAAGGAGAAAGCCAGGTTCTTGCAACTAAATAAGAAATTAGCGAGGCTAAAAAGAGGCCCAGCAGACACAGAGGAACTGATGTATGACAAGGAGCTCAGGACACAACAGTCAGAGAGCATGATGGAACAGGCCCAGCTCGAAGAAACCCTATGTCAGGAGCAGATTCAAAGGGCCGTCTTGGAGGAGAGAATTAGTAACACTGCCTCTCTTGAAAAACAAAAGATGAAAACCGTTCATTTGGCCTATGCACTTAAAACAGAAAGGGCCAAAAGTAAGAAATACAGTTTTGAGCTCACAGAAGCCAAGATCAATCAAGTAAAGTTGCAGGAGCGGCAGCATTTGAGTCCATCCCTCCACAACCTCTAACAACCTGCACAAGAAACATGGAGACTTTCATTCTACCTCCCGTGAGATGCTTCAAAATCTTGGTACCAACCCGAACAGCAGGCGCAGCCGGGGACGGCCAGAAGTCTGTTGATCTCATTGTCCCCATCAACATCAGAACACCAGAAAATCTACACATCTTCTGCTGCAGGCTGTAAACACATCTCTTCCGACTACACCTTGGTTCTGCCTAATCCCAATTCAAGCCGTGGCGCTGTGGTGGTTGGAATCTTCCCCTATGAGTTGGGACTGCCCTGCAAGAAACCGGCCATGTCAGTAGTGGTTGTTGTAAACAGACGAGTCAAAAGTTTAGCTGGGGATGTCATTTTAATTAAAATGTTTGAGATCTTATATAAACAAATGATATGGTTTGAAGTTACTAAAGTGACAAATTAAAAAAATCTAAATAAAATCTTTGCAAATGCAGGTAAATCAATGACATTTGAAACTGTAAAGCTTGGTTGCTCTGCCTTATTTCACGTATGAATCAACAGCTCATAGCTTCAGGCTGCTCGCAGAGTTCTGTAGACGACATGCTTTGTTATTAGCGGAGCAGTTAGGTTCAGTTTCTTGCTGCTATACGCTGGTTCAATCAAGTGAGGCTTCCAAGAGGGCTGTTGCGATGTGAAAATACAGTATTATCATGCAAAAAAAAAAAAGATTGTTAGTATTCTAAAGTTAGCGCATTGCAACCTTTTGTTTTAAGGCTGTTGGGAAATCACCATAATAAATTGAAATGCTATCAAACTAAGATGTTATATTCAACCTTATTAATGGAGCAAATACTACATTTGTGTGTACCTCTCCCAGCTTGCGGGTGATTCGCGAGGCATTGTGGGTACCCCTACGCCTCAGTCTCAACATGTATTGGGACAACCTTGCCATTCACATGAACACAGGAATACGAAGGGGAAGGGCTAAGGGGTGAAATGCGATGGGCCTTAGCAAGATGGTTTTTTTTATTCTATTGCCGTTTTAAATGAACTTGTCTACCATATCATGACTGACAACGGAATTTCCCTGTTGTGTGGATCAAACTTTATCTAATCGTGTCTTATCTTGAATTAATTTCAGATCACCTGAAAGACATTGCTTTGAAAACTCATTTCAGCCACGTCACACCGACTCAATGTTTGACTCTTAAGATTTAAAGTTCCTCATGATTATATTTTAGATCTTATAAAACTGAATGAGCTTTTAACTCCTCGACCTCCGTCAGGACACGGTGAAAGTGCATTCTCACTACTGATGAAGAAAATGTGATATTTACTCTTTAAACAATAAATCAGATTTGGGGAAATAGTCTTATAACAGGCACTTGTGATTTCACTGTTTTTTGGTGAAGTTCCAGGAAAGGAGGCAGCCCTCAAATCGTCCTCATCAATGTCGACATTGACCTGCTTTCAGGGTACGGTAAGGATAAGTGGATGTTGTTTATACACTGTGGTATCACCGTAGGTTTAACCACTAAAGAGGGTGTAGGGCAGTGCGTCACAGAAGCAGAGAGAAGTCCAAAAAAATGGGTTTCAAACCAATTCTGGTTTATTAATTAACAAAAAGGTCTCTCAGGAAGCAAAACATAAAGTTCATCAAAGTAATATAACAAGTTCTCCATCCACTGGCTTCTCAGGGTGATCCTTTCCAAAGGATCTTTGTCCACGTCTCCTGCTCCCTGCTGCGTGGTGATCTCCACTCCTTTGTTCTCCCTCTCCCCTCGCACACCTGAGCTCCAGCTTTAATGAGTGAGACCTTGGCACCTCCCCCAGCAGTGCCTTCTGGGAGATGCAGTCCTCCCGGCAGCCATCTTGTGGGGAGGCAGCCTCTCACAGAGTGAGGCACATAACACCCCTCTACAACCCGCCCTCTTGTGATGCCACAACACATTATTTATTTCTCCTCAGAATATCTTCATAACCAATCCATGTATATTCCAGTTCATAGGAATTGATTCAGAACCAGATATCCATTATTGAAATGCAGACACAAATCATCTAAACAGCTGCTGAAGAAGCAGGTCAATGGCGCAAGAAGCTGATAGTAGCCTGACCTAACAAGGTAACGTTGAGAACGTAACATTGGTTCATGAGACAGAAACATTTGTAAAAAGAACCATGACTCCACCATAGTCATAGGACACCAAATGAGTGCCATGAATCTGAAATGCAAATTAAATGTGATTTAATGTTACTTCATGTGTCTTCATTTTAAATAAAAATATAAATTAAAAACTTTTGAGAACGTTGAAGCCCTCAAAAAGCCCATTCACTGCACTCAGAATTATCCTTACATAATGCTCAGGCCCTAATAATAATAAATATAAATACAATTTCTAAAAATGTTAGGACTGCAAAGCAGCACTGAGCGTGCACATGCATTTTGAAGTGTTGCATCGTTTTGCCTGAAAAAAATAAATAATGACTGAGGAAATATTGACACAAAGAGCTGTTCAGGCTTGGACTTTGATCATGCAACAGAAGTTTGGTGGTGATAGGACAATGCACAGTGGAGTTATGACAACATGGTCTCGTTTGGCGAAGGATGAACCTTCGCTGTACCTCAATATTTACAAGGAATGAGATAATGTCCAATTCTGAGAGAGGGAAAGAGAGAGACGTTACCTTTGCAAGAATAAAGATTCCTCTGATCTCTGAACACTGACACTGCAGGAGTGGTGTTGTTTGTTTACGGCTGAGCATCAAAGGATTCATGGTCCAGAACATCGTGTTTTCATGGCGTGTAACTTTGACGCCACACCACGGTCACACGTGTGACGAAAAAATCTAACTTTTAATAACTTTTTATCTCCATATTGTTGTGATGACACTGATCTCAATTTGAAGTTGATCTGATGAAAGCCCTGGTACAAGTATATCAAAGTAAAAATGTGGAATATGGCCAAAATGGCCACTAAATGCAGAATAGCAGGCTTCCTGTTGCGTTTTTCCAATTGCACCTACAGACTTTTTTGTCTGGTCATGATACACCTGTGTATAGATTTTTGTGAAGATCGGTCAATGTGACCACGTTCTGGAGGTCTCTGGGGCGTTGCATAAGTCCAGGCACACAACAGATAGAGAGGGTCACCATGCATCAATCACAGCAAGGGTCGTCCTTCACTGTAACTGGTATCTAACAGCACCATTAGGTACATGATCTCTCTTTTGCTGTGTCGTTTGGAAGCTCAAAACCTGCTTGATGGATCTTGTAAAAATCACTAGTGCCACTAGAGGTCATTGTGTCTATGAGGATGTACTTATACAGACTGTAAACTTTGCCTAACCTTTTATTAGAGACATGTAATAGTATAACTCTAACCATGGCTGTATGCTTTATAAAGATACACACTTAATAATATTGTATGTAGAGCTTTATACGGCTACAGTCATAGGTAAGAGTTATACAAGTGCTTAAAATTTATATTGTTGAAAAATCCATATCCTTGTTCAAGATGATGCTCATGTCAGGCCTGTAGTTTACAGCCATTATCACCATGCTTTGTCGAATCTGTATCATGGGTCAAAACCTTTGAAAAAATCTCTCTTTTTTTCAAAGGTTTTCTTTTATTTTCAATGATTTTGATATTTAGAGATTGTTTGGTATTTCTTTCCCATTAATAACGCTGCTAAGACATCACAGAAAATCATGCAGACTAAATTAAAATTGATGATAAAGAATTTAGTTCCATACTTCCATGTCTCATCCTGACTCATAATGTGAGACAAGGCCCTACATTTGACCACAGGTTATTTAAATACTTGACTCTACAAGCCTGTGAACGATTAAACAAAGACAAAAAAAAAGTATTACTTGCATCATGTATATGTATAAATAGTATATACTTTAGTAACAGTATGTTCATACTATATATAGTCTATAAACACGCGATCAAGCTCTATGTAGTGCATAAGTACGAAATACTGTGTACAGTACAATGTCCTTTTTCAGATCTATCAACAGTCTGGTGTTCTCTTTCTTAGCATTCGTTTTGATGTCTCACTATGGGATACGCCCCTTGCGCGTATTCACAGAAGCACTTATTCCAATTCGCCAGCCCTGATAGGCTGGCAGTCGTGACGTCCGCGTCAAGGTGCCGCACCTTAAATAAGGTGGACGTGGCGTCCACCTTATAATCGGCGTTGATGCTAACTAGCTGCTATCCACAGACCAGAGCTAACACCTCCATCGCCGGACGCTAGTGGAATAAACGCCGATGCGACTGCCTTCACCATAGGTAGTTGCTTCTATTTGATTAGCTAAACGGCACCGGGAGCCTGCGGTCACCACACTGCCTGCCACCGGAGCTAGCTAAAAGCGACTATCACTATCACATAATTCGCTCCCCTTTAGCACACCAAGCTAAATGGATCAAGCTGCAAAGCTTCCTTCCACCTCGCAACCAGGCGATGCCCATCGCCTGTGCACCTGTGTAAATAAAATATCGAGCATGGACACTCACCAGGTCTGCTCCGCGTGTCTCGGGCTGGAACACGCCGCTGTCAGCAACGCGAGCTCGTGCGCCGATCGCGCCCGCTTCACAGCGAAGAGTCTCCACCGACGACAGTGTGGGGGCCCTGGATGAAAGCATGCACAGCGTCAGAATTGGTATTGAGAACACTGGCCAAAGGCTACAGGCTTCAATTCACCACAATGCCCCCCCGTTTTCCCGGCCTCATCGCTTCCCGTGCGCAGGGAGAGTCGGCCCAGGTGTTATGGGAAGAAATATCAGCTCTATTAAACAAAAAAGCCATACGAATAGTGCCACACAGGCAGGGACTGGAGGGTTTCTATTCAAGGTATTTCCTGGTCCCAAAGAAAGGGGGGACCTCATTACGTCCCATCCTGGACCTTCGCATTTTGAACTCGTATCTCAGGAGGTACAAGTTTCGCATGCTGACACACTCAACGCTGATACGTTTGATCCGACCGGGGGACTGGTTCACATCAATCGATCTGAAAGACGCGTATTTTCACATTCCCATTTATCCTCCGCACAGGAAATATCTGAGGTTCGCTTTTCAGGACACAGTGTACGAGTACCTGGTACTCCCATTTGGCCTGTCACTGAGCCCGAGGGTGTTTGTGAAATGTGTCGATGCCACTATAGCTCCCCTCAGGGAGCGGGGTATACGCGTGGCCACTTATCTGGACGACTGGCTGCTGCTGGCGCGCTCAGAGCAAGAGGCTGCGGCGCACACTAGCATTGTACTGACTCACCTGGCCGATCTCGGTTTTGTGGTGAACAGGGAAAAGAGTGTGTTAACGCCGAGACTGGAAATTGCCTTTCTGGGTCTCACGTTAAATTCACTGACCTACACGTCTCGCCTGTCAGCCGAGAGAGTGCGCACTTTCAGGTCCACTCTCTCTCATTTTGCCATAACACGTCGGGTCACATACGGACTGTGCCTCAGGTTATTGGGACTGATGGCCTCAACAATATTGGTGGTGAGGCTGGGCAGGCTGTACATGAGAGATTTTCAGCGCTGGGTGGCTTCTCTCAGACTGGATCCTGTGCGCCACAGACGCCGCAGTGTAACGGCTTGCGCGTCCTGCGTTCTCGCGCTGCTACCATGGCAACGCCCGTCTATGTTGACAGCGGGGGTGCGCATGGGCACAATTTCTGCCAGAAAAGTGGTCAAAACGGACGCCAGCCTGTCAGGCTGGGGCGGTGTGTTCGAGGGCAGATCCGTGAATGGGATGTGGAGCACAGATCTCAAACATGCCCATATAAATTATCTGGAGTTGATGGCAGTGTTTCTGACGCTGAAACATTTTCTGCCGTTCCACCAGGGACATCATGTGTTAGTGAGGACGGACAATACGACCACGGTGGCGTATATCAATTGTCAGGGGGGTCTACGTTCTCTACAGTTACACACTCTTGCACGCAGACTGATATTGTGGGGCGAGGAGCATCTCCTCTCAGTGAGAGCGACCCACGTTCCCGGAATTCAGAATGTGGGTGCGGACCTTTTGTCCAGGGGAAATCCTCTCTACGCGGAGTGGAAACTTCACCCGGCTGTAGTAGCTCAGATTTGGTCACATTTCGGCCACGCAACAGTGGATCTGTTTGCGTCGAGGGGGAACACACAGTGCCCACTGTTCTTCTCCCTGCTCCCTCACGCTTTATCTGTACATCCAGCATGTATGCTCCCTATGGTTCTGCAGAACAGCAGCGGTTACACATGCTGTGCCCTGTCCGTACCTTACACACATATGTGGAAAGGACGAGGTGCTTTAGAAAAGGGGATCAGTTGTTTGTGTCCTGGGCTAAGCCCCACTGGGGCAAACCTGTCACCAAACAAAGACTTTCTCACTGGATAGTGGATGCCATTGCATTGGCCTACTCCAGCTCAGGCCTTCAGGTTCCGACTGGTTTACGGGCACATTCTACTAGAGGTCTCGCGACTTCTTGGGCCCTGTTCAAGGGAGTCGCTATCCAAGACATCTGCGCTGCAGCTAGCTGGTCTTCTCCCCTCACATTTGCGAGGTACTACAGGTTGGATGTCACATACCCTGGCCTGACCCACGATGTCTTGAGCGTGGGCTCCAATGTGGATCTCACTTTTAAGTGAGGGGGGGGGCTGGTGGTCAGTCACCGAGATAAGCTTGTCTGGCAATACGGGAGTCTCCATATCCCATAGTGAGACATCGAAACGAATGCTAAGAAAGAGAACTTTAGGTTACTTTCGTAACCCCGGTTCTCTGAGTAGCATGAGTGCGATGTCTCACCAGACCGCCCTTCTTGCTACTGGGGTGAAGCGAGAAGAGGTGTGCTTGTTTTGAATGATGTGTGATGCCGCGTCCACCTTATTTAAGGTGCGGCACCTTGACGCGGACGTCACGACTGCCAGCCTATCAGGGCTGGCGAATTGGAATAAGTGCTTCTGTGAATACGCGCGAGGGGCGTATCCCATAGTAAGACATCTCACTCATGCTACTCAGAGAACCGGGGTTACGAAAGTAACCTAAAGTTTCCAGTGGAAATGATGACAAACTTCCTCTTGTCATCACTTCTTGCACACACATGCATTGTAAAGTTTAGCAAGATGCAATATGACTAGTCATGGTTGTTTTCATCTATGTCCAGGACTGACAGTACTTCATAGAGGGGACTGTAAGGAGGATATATTATCTGTTGTGCAATAATGCATTAAACGTGATACCATAAAATGGAGTGTTTTTCGGCATTCAATAAATTTGGTTATCAATAATAAAATAAAGTATTGAATGTTATTATTAAAAATATTAATACTAAATAATAACTTTACTTGATTAAAGTTACCTTGGGTCACCACCCTTTAAAGGAAGGGAGAAGATAGCCCACTTATTGATTCAGTCTCAAATAAGTACTCATTACGAATTTGGAACTTTGATTAAAAATTAAATGAATAACTATAACCAAATTTACCATATAGATAGTTAGCCAAGTTGAAGGATATAGAGTTATTGACAGTGTAGAGGTTGGGAAAATTCAACATTAATGAAAAAACATTTGTGAAAGAAAAACATTTATTATGAATATAATAAAGTACAAAAACACAAATTACCAGCAGTGTACTTATTAAACAAAGAGGTGTATGTGAGTATGCGTGTGTGTGTCTTTATGAGTCTGCGTGCTTCCAAAATGGCGGTTGACCGGACCAAAGATAACGGACACCCCCCTTTGGAATGTTTACGACATGCAGCGGGGGTCAGAAAGATGGGTACTGATATATGCGTGTGTCTGTGTGTGTGGCAAATTAGAGAAAGTTACTAGATATATGCAAGGAAAGACTGAATACCACAACTAACATTAACTTTCAAATAACTTGTACCCAAAATATCACAGCAACAAAAATCAAACTTATAAACATCACAAGGAATCGAATGAACAGTCTTGCTTAGCCTAGTATAATTATTAATTCCAGTTGTGTTATCTGTCAATGGAAAGGGAAAAAAGAATGCTGTGCTGTTTGAAGCTCTGTGAAGTCGTCTTGCTGGTTTGTGGCTCCTGCCTTTGTGGTTCTGTTGGGCTGTGCAGCTCAGTTGTGGTGTGAAGTTCTCCGGCAGGACATCGCATCGCTGCTTGAAGGTTGGTAGAGCTTAGATCTGGAGGAGGTTTCCCTCGCTCGGTGAGTGGAAAGCTGCAGTTGGAGGTGGGCTCCTCTCAGTTGAAGAGATGGTGTGCTCCTCTCGAAGAGGTGAATGGAAAGAAAAGATGTGAGCTGGAGAAGCCAGGCTTCTCCCTTCGCCGTTGCATGAAAAGAGAGTGAACAGGGGGACACCTGGCCTTATATTGGCCCGGTGACCTCACAGGTCATGGGGCCCAGGATGAACAATGGAGTTGAAACTTGTGTCCCTGGTCGGCTTTCACGACCTTGGTGTGACGTTGTAGCACCCTTGGAGACAGAGTTCTGGAGGCTCTGGTTTTCACCAGAACAAAGGACACGCAGTTTTAGGCTTTTGACTACACATGTAGGCCGAAACTATATTTCACAAATGCCAGGTCCCAACATATCTGCTTGAAATAATAAAGAATATTATTGGTAAATGACTGATAAATGTCTGAATATACAATAATTTGCACAAAAGGCTTGATTTGACCCCAATCGCTTGCATATGATTCACCCAAGGATCCCTGAATGGTTAGACAAATAATGACTGCAAGAGGAGAAAAAGTTTACATGAGCACCAGACCATGGTTTTAACACAAGAAGGTACAGTATCACTAGAGCCGGAGGCTTATATCTTTCAACATGTTAAGACATGAAGTTACCTCACCAGCGTCAGACTGGTTTTAAGAAAAACTTCTCACAGGACCTGTCAAATACAATGAACATTAGTTGATGCTGTCTGTCTGTCTTTTCTTTTCTTTCTATTCTCTGTGCCAGTCGGACAAAATCTATCCGACAGGCTTGCTGCCAAAACAGGAAATTCCGCATTTTTTTTAACATGACAACATGTCCGCAAACAAGTTTCCTTTAATCCTTTTGTCTTCAAATATAATTTTGACTAAAACATTGCTAACTATTAAAGTTTGTCAGGTTTAATAAAATACATATCCTTAACAAGGATAGGTAGATATATTACACCACTCATTATTCAGTCATGTGAAAATCTGAAAATATGAATCATGGCCATTTCATCTATGTGTTATAACGTTTTTTTTGTATATGAAAGCTCTCCAGGTTAAAATTTCCAAGCGAAAACACTGCTCTTGAAACTCCCATAACATCTTGGCAGTATTCTGGCAGAGAAGTTCAAATCATTATCACGATATGATTTAACATCACCATGACGCACAATGGCATTATGCACACCTAATCTGGCACGCCCCCTAACAAATCCAGGTGAAGTGAAAGCGGAGTCAAACATTTCCTTAACATCCATCACAACAGAGAGCGCCAGCTAGCCAATCCTAGCTGAGCTAAGTGTTTTAGAAAGAGGTTGAAAACAGGAGCTGCAGCAATTGACACTATGAGGAAAGCGATGTTTTCTGAACATTAGAGAATGGAAACCTTTTCAAGTAATAACCAAAATTATCAACCAGAATATCATCTAGTCTTCCAATAGTGTGAAAGCCAACAGTGAGTACAATTTGACAAGGCAGCAGCAGTGGCAAACCTCCAAACTTCTTTTAATAAATAAAAAATTGAGCCCAAAATGAAAAAGTAACAAAGCTCTTCACAGCAAGCAGTCAGCGGAGGTGGCAGTCTAGGTTTCCAGGCAGCTTGGAAGATTTCTGGAAAATCAAACTTAATGTCTGCTGACGCAGCAGGAATGCTGATCCTCCGGTTCAGTTTGATGTTCAGGATTTGGGTTGCCGGCAATGATTTCACGTCCAACTTCCAGTAACCAGGTCATTGTGGCTGTGATGAGAGACAAAAGACAGTGACTAAGGGTGAGGTTCATTTGGCATCACTTTCCTTTCAAAAATAAATGAGAATCTGTGGACAATCACACACTACCATAAACCACAGACATATTGAAACATACAGCAGCAGCTAAAGCAGATTACATCAGAGTTCATTGTTCAACTTTGCTAACGTGCTCTCTCCCTGCTCTCATCCTTGCTACCTTCTCTGTCCGAACCTGGAACTTTCACTACTTGGGTCCCTCAAGGTTCCGTCCTGGGTCCCCTTTTCTTCTCTCTGTACACCAACTCTCTCAGCTCAGTCATTCACTCACATGGCTTTTCCTGCCACAGTTATGCTGATGACACACAACTAACCCTCTCTTTTCCCCAATCTGAAACACAGGTAGCAGCACAAATCTCTGCTTGTCTGACTGACATCTCTCAAGAAACAGGAAACGTTTCTCCCATCCATGACCTGACTGTTACCTTTGACAACTCCGTGTTAGCCCCCACACAGACTGCTAGGAAACCTTGGTGTAACACTCAAATTTAACTCTCCCTTACTGCCAACATTACTGCAACAACCTGTTCCTGTAGATACATGCTGCACAACATCAGGAGAATACGTCCCCTTCTCGCTTGTCATCTCATGCCTAGACTATAGTAACTCCCTCCTGGCAGGTCTACCTGCTAGTGCTATCTGGCCTCTACAGCTCATCCAGAATGCAGCAGCTCGACTGGTCATTAACCAACCTAAATTCACACACACTACTCCGCTCCTCCACTCCCTTCACTGGTTACCAGTAGCGGCCCGCATCCATTTCAAAACACTAGTACTTGTTCACTGTGATGCGAACGGATCAGGTCCAGTATACATCCAGGACATGGTCAAACGTTACACCCCAGCCCGGTCACTCCGCTCTGCATCTGCCAATTGGCTTGCTGCTCCCTCACTGCGAGCTAACCAATCAACAAAATCCCGACTGTTTTCTCCCCCGGCTCCTAAATGGTGGAAGGAGCTCCCCAATGACATCAGGATAGCAGAAAACCGCAAACTAAAAAAACATCTCTTCCGACTTTACCTTGAATAACATGAAATAAATAGCAGCACTTAAAGTTTGGCTTACTTGATGAAAATTTTACTTTTTTGATTATTGTTGTTCTGGGTTTGTACCCTCATGGTTGAATGCACTTCTTGAAAGTAGCTTGGATAAAAGCGTCAGCTAAATGAAATGTGATGGAATAATTAACTTTGACTGAGCTGATTGAAACAGTGGTGTACTGGGTGTGGATGTTTAGAAGTCATTGTTCAAGCTTGTTTTCTCCACTGCAGGTACATTTCCTTGAGCTGAAACAAAATGTGATCACAGTGAGCCTTGTTTCCTTCAAGTCACAAGACTAACCTGTCCCTCAGGAGATATTATAAATGTTCTATGGCTGCACAGGAACAGAGGGGATGCGGTTTGGCTGTAGTGGTCAGGATAAGGACAGAGGTTAATGAGGGAACAGTGGTTGATGAAATTCTGTGTATTTCTTGATGTGAAGCACTTTGAGTGGTCATTAGAAAACTACTATATAAATAATTTAGCTGTAGACTTCACAACTTTTTAAAAACGTAGTACTCACAAACGGCGGTCCTTGAAATAAGGTGTTACAATAATCAAATCTGAATAGTCTGCATAAAAAGCAAAAAATGTAAGACTAATTACATCTATTTATGATTTTGTGGTTAACATGACATACAACATACAGCTAAATTTATAACCTCTTGAGATTCATTTCAGTATAAAATGCATATGTACTCATACTTGAAAATTATACTTTTCTGTTAATATAGTGTTCATGTTGTCATGTCATAGTTGACATATTTTGTTAAATTTAAATGATCCTGTCTCATTGATTTTTTATTTGTAAATCTTTGGAGTCAGACACTTCTAACTTTGTTCAGTACAGTATAATAATGAAGAAATGTGATGATTATCAGCAACAAAACATAATGGTAGATACGGTGAATAATGTACATATTTAAACGTTATTTTTGTTTTGTATATATGTTTTAAAATTGTAGGCTAGTCAATAAGAAAACAGCATCTATTTCATGAACTGAAACCTGTCATGAGGTCTTATAGACTAATATGTCAAACAAGCAGTTCCGGACACGGTACCTGCAGTTATCATTATTGTCACTGCGTTGGTCTGTATGGTTTAGCTCTTCGCTTTCACTGCAATACTTTATTGTTTTCTGCCCCATCTTTGCTTTATATTGGTGACCTTAAAACGCACCAAACATGGAACACTACAAGACAGAAGGAGGTGGAGTCGATGGGTATTTCATCCCCAAAGTGTTTACAGTCAACAGGAGACTTGAGCCATGTGATTTCCCTGTGTATGGTACCAGCTTCCCCCATTTATATTATGTGGACCAAGCACATGCAGAAACAGACTTGTGCACACTTCCATGCTTACAATGAACCAGACAGCGATGCCGTGAGATAAAACTTTTCTCTTTTTGAGATTAAGTGCAATGCATTCCCTCCGTTGAATTTTCTCCTAGTTGTGCAAATGGAAATCCACTGAGAAAGATTTCTGTGAGCTTGTGTGTAAAACTCTCACGTGGAACATATTTTTACCATCAACAGCAGCCATGATGCGGGTGTCAATTTCTGGCATCACAGACGACTGGGCCTCTTTAAAAGGAATGTTGTCCTGCACCTCCTGCCATTCAGATAAATACATGATGATGATAGGCTGATGACTTCCTCCTTTGCTCTGTATATTACCAGCTGTTGCTTCAGACTCACGTGTGGCATTGAGAGACAAGAAAGCAGAGAAACCAAAGGTAGATATGTTGTATGATTAATAGAGGGCGTTCACAAGAAGAGAATTAACAGTAAGAAGCTACCATCGCCTCTCAGCATGTCTTTGTCCAAGCCGGAGGAGCAGCTTGTTCACGAGCTGAGCTGTCCCATCTGCCTTCAGTTCTACTCCAACCCAGTGGTTCTACCCTGTGGGCACAACTACTGCCGAGCTTGCATCTCCAAGTCCGTGGACGTCACGGACAAGTGTGGCGAAACGCTCCCACGTTGCCCGGAATGTCGTGAGGAATTTGAGGGTGCGGGCTCCCTCCAGAAGAACTTCAAACTCTGCGGCATCATTGAGGGTTACCAGGCCACCATACAGCATCTAGACAGGCAGTACGACACTTTGCCCCAGACCATGGAAGTTCTCTGCGACTACTGCATCGACCAGCCAGCGTTGGCTGTGAAGTCCTGCTTGAAGTGTGAGGTGTCCCTGTGCTCCAGGCACCTTCAGAGACACCATGAGAAGGAGTCATTCAAAATGCACGCCGTGGTGGAGCCTCTGAATGAGCTGGGGGTGAAGGGCTGCGCTGTCCACCAGCAGCAACTTGAGTACTTCTGTTCCAATGACATGACCTCGCTGTGCAGCACATGCATCACACAGGGCCATCACCAGAACCATGATGTGCTCACCTTCAGCGTGGCCGAAGAAGAGATGAGGCGGGCACTGGCGAGCCGCAATAAGGTAAATTTAAATAGATTTTACAGGCTTTATCATGACTTTTACTATAACTCCATTTTTTAAAATATCTATGATGTATGGAACCGATGTCAAAAGAAAACGTTGGTCTTTCACTGGTCAAATTCCTGAATAATTAAATAATTGACAAGACGTTTGCTGGATGGAAAGTACAAAGTACAATTTGTCAATCATGGATAAAAAGAATAATGGGAAACTCAGTACAATCCCCTTAAATGTAATCAAACCACACCAGATTTCACACATTCATAGATATTAGTTCACTGAACCTGCCAATTTTTTTTTATAAAGATTTGTAAATTTTTCCATGAAGAAATTCTAAAATGTTGAAAAACTTTCAACCTGACAATAATTAAAACTAAGTTACCTTATATTATGATACATAAATAGGATAAATACTGTTATATAAAAATGAGGACATTATATTTTATGCCTATTGTGAAACATTGATGGAAACATTTGAGGTTTGAATAAAGTGACTGGCTGCTACGTGGAAACCATTGAATGACAACAATACAAAAGACAAGAAGAACCTGTTTAAGTAACAATGATAACGGGAGATCTCAGTTCCAGGTGACTAAGTTAAATACAGAAGTGCTTAGCCCTTGTTCCAAAAAGTCTGAAATTATATCAAGATAAAAACATGAATCAATCTATATGATAATGTCCCAATGTTATTCATCTTGAGTTTAAAGCCTGATTTCTGCTCCTGAGTGAAGGTTTGTGGTTTAAACACATTTTAATTTTGTGTTAATACCTTCCCACTGTGCTGACACAAAACATAAGCTATTTCAATAATTATGAACCTTTGCGATATTGTGATTATTATTTTTTAATTTTGTTGCCCAGCCCCAACAGTACTGTTGTCAATTCACAGAGATCATGGGAATGGAAGAGCAGCTGTGAGAGTGTCACATGAGAATATGCTCTATGTTTTTTCCCTGAGTCAGAAAAGATCAACCAGTCATTCCAGATTTTCCTCCTGCTGTGTTTAACACACACATGCATTGAATGTGTGTTTGCAGCTTGTGTCCTGCAGGCTGCAGATGGCCGAGACTCTCCTTCAGAAAACAGCAGAGGAGCAGGGAGCCTCCGAAGCCATAGGTGACAAACTGATCAACAAGGCTGTCTCACTCATGGACAGTATGGCTGCACTCGTGGACAGGTAATAGATTGTACATGTGCGGGTAGAGATTATCCTCAAGCAGATACACTGACATACTGAAGGATGTTTTAAACGCTCTGTATTTCCTAAATCGGTGTCTTGTATCACAAGTTATAATTAATTTTTATGTGAGAGCTTTGTGTTAGTCTCTCTGTCCTCCTCTCACTGGTTTGACGTCAGACTCTGATGGCAAATGCGGGTGTGGTTGCTGATGTTTCTTGGCCAAATCTGAACAAAGCAGACCCATATAGTCCACAGCAAATGTTTTGACTTAAACTCTTGATAAATAATATGTCAGCACACTTTTTTATTTGTCAAACTTTGACTTGGCTCACTTAGACACTGAGCACAGCAGGTGACAGTAAATATGTTAGTGGAACTGTCATTCAGTCGCCTAATGTCGGTTAATTATTATCATCAAGTCACAATTCAACAACACGAGTCTCTAAAATATAATTATTTGAATCCATTAAAAAAACCATCCGGTATTAATGCCAATATTTAAACACTGTATTTAAATTAGAAAGATATAATAACCTTATTTTAAAGGTGAAAATGAGTAAACTTCATTATCATATAATGGTGGCTGAACAGAGTTTCACAGGACTGCTCTGCCTTTGTCAGAAATTGTCACTGATTGAACGATAACAGACATTCCTTCTTAAGGCTGGACAAGCCAGACCAGGGAGGGACTGTGTAGATTCAAACTGAAATAAGATGTCATCTAATGAATGAGGTTCAACTGCATTTTATGCCTAGGAGTAAACCTTTTCACCGAAATATGAGCAGGGAACTAACGTCAGGGATTAGTTAAAGTTTTGATAAATGTAGGATGTCTCATTATTCATTAGTTTTAAAGTCTGTCGTGGGTAAGTAGTTGAATAGATATGCTAGTGATGATAATTCATATTAATTACTCTTGTGGTTGGAACACCCTTATGATGTGACCTGTTTTAACATTCTATTCATGTACTATTGTTGTTTGGCTTCCAGGTACAGGGAGCGTCTGCGTGTGCTTTTGGAGGAGGAGAGAGGCCAGCGCAGGAATAGCTGGCAGCTCGGAGTGAGTGCACTGGAAGAGCAACAGCAGGAGTTACTGGATGCCCAGCGAAGTGCAACACAGGCCCTGAGTGAGACTGACCCATGCATCTTCATACACAGGTACACCAGAACTAAAGTAATTCTCTCTCTGAAGTCTACTTGTAGAATAATAAAGCTTCAGACCTGACTGACAAAGCTTTTATTTTGATGAATTGTGAACTTGGGTCAAAGAATTGTGTGGATTATAATATGTATCACACATAGAGTATGAGTTTAGAAATTCTATCCCAGTCCCTTTATAAAGATCTGTTTGTTCATGTTTGCGGAAATGAAGTGAGGAACCTTCTCTGCCCATTAGGTTCCTGACAATTGAAAATCAGATGAGAAAGGTTGTGGAAGTCACCGTTCCCTCAACACTCCCTTCAAAGGCACCGCTCAGCACCAGGCGTGTCCTGACAGGCCTCAAAACCCAAGACTTCCGCTCAGAAATTACCCGCTTCCTGGATTCTCTTCACATCATCCTCAACCCGCTGGACCTCTCCTTCAACATCTTCAGCGCCCATCCCAGCCTGATCGTGTCCAATGATCTGCGTACGGTCAAGTACAGCTCCAGCAAGCAGCCGTACCCAGAGCACCCGGAGCGTTTCACAAGTGCACCACAGGTTCTGTGCAGCCAAGGTTTCTCAAGTGGTGAGCACGTATGGGTGGTGGAGGTGGGGGCCAACAGCATGTGGTCACTGGGCGTGTGTTACAAGAGCATCCCGCGCCGTGGGGACCACAGTCGTCTGGGACACAACTCTGTGTCCTGGCGACTGCAGTGGAAAAACGGCAAGCTGACAGTGTGCCAATCCTCCTCTAATGTGGCTCTGGGAGAAACGTCTATCCAACCGCTGAGGATTGAGGTAGCGTTGGACTACGAGGGGGGCACGTTATCGTTCCACAGCACCAAAGGGCGCAGGGATCACCTGCATACCTTCAGGGCTGTGTTTAGGGAGCCAGTTTACCCAGTGTTTGGTATTCAATCAAACACACCAGATTCCTGGATCACTCTGAACAGTGGGATGTGAAATGTCAATTTCTAAATACTTTCCTTGCATATTTGTCTGTTCAACCAAGTAAACTGGCCTAAGTCCTGAGGTGGAGGAATTTCTCAAACAACAAAGGTACAAATAAATAGACTAAAATGTTCTCAAGTAAAAGAAAAATTACCATAGACATTTTCTATACCTGAGTTAAAGTAAGTGCTGTTAAATGTAGTTAAAGTATTACAAGTACAAGGACTTGCTGAGTGAAGCCTGTTATCTGATGCAAAACTCTACTTTAGATGTTGGTTAAGCAGTGATGCTACCGCTGCAGTGGGAGGGTTCTAATGTTACGTGCACGCTCTGATTGGATCAGTGATCTTATTATTTATTAATTAAAGGGTTAGCTGATAAGGAGTAAAAGTGAAAAGTACCTGAAAATAAATCTACTTAATATGCTATAAACCATTTTATGATGCCATGCTATTAAAATGTTTATTTACTATTAAGCATGACTGCAATACAAAAATTACTAATCATATGAGATCATTTGTTTACAATAATTATTTTTGTTTCTCATGATCAGGTTAATTTAGATGCGGTTTTGATCTGGTTCCAAGTCCTCTCCCACATTACAGTAAACGCCTCTGTCTAAATTACTCAGAGCGAGATCATTACAGACCTATTTCTACTTTACCTTTCCTCAGTAAACTTCCATGGAAAAATTTTCATAACCAACGTCTTGTTTGTTGAACCAATAACAGCATTTTAGAAAAGCAAACCGCAGCACTGACACAGCACTGACATTTGTAAAATGACCTGATAATCAGAGTGGGTGTGTTAAAGTGGCTGTCAGTCTCCCTCAAATTTCAGTGCAGCTTTTGATGCGATCGAAGATTTTAATTGACCAACTTGAGAAATGGGTTTACTTGGATGCTCGTGATCTGTGTAATTTCCATGCTTCCACTGGGGAACATCATTACATCATTTGCTGACAATACACAGCTTTTTTTTTCAGGGAACTGGATTCTGTTATTGCCTACCTCATGGCCAGGAATGCATGAATTGGTAAAAGCTTTTAAAATCGAAATTAGGATATAAAAAAACAGCGGTAAGCAACTTTTAACAGGCCCCCAAATAGCAAGATAATACCTATTCTATGTTTGATAGTCTCAGCAAATTGATACACATTCTCATTTTAACAAGGTCATTAAAATATAATTTTAAAACTCTTTAAGTCAGATTTTTTTAAACTCAGATGGTACAATGCTCATTTAAACTTAGCAATTTAGACTTTTTTAATTCCCCTTTTAACCTTATTGCTAAAAAGTCAAAAAGAAAGCATAATCTATTTCAGAATGTTATCTGTATCTTTGAGAATTGATTTTAAATTGATTTCATTTGTTTATAAATAATCTTACTATTACCTACAACTTTCCTTTTATAATGACCTATGCCCTAACTGAAGAAAGCCTAAATGGCTGACAGATGCAATGGAGGGTGCTGTTTGTTTCCGCATTTTAATAATGTTCATGTTACAATCAATAAAAAGACTTGTTTTCATTATGAGATCATTACACGATTGCATTATGAATTTTTGCATACAACATACAAAAATCTATTTACACTATTCATGTTTCATCCTATTTTCTAATTTGTATTAACATTTGATTAATGTCCATTGCACAACTTGAAAATCAAATGTAACAGTTTTTATATGGTCAAGGTTAAAATAAAAATGCAAACTGCCCTGATGTGTTTCATTTCATTTATTTTTACTGAGGTATAATATGTGGGAAATGAAAAGGCTGACATGGCTATGGGTGAATTTTTATTTTATTTTCAGATTTAATATAGTCTTCCTTAGGCCTCCACAGATTTAAAAATTTCATTTAATTTATTTAAGAGTGTAAGGTTTGACAGTGGGGTTGCCAGGTTGGGCCGTTGACAGGAAACTAACGACGTCTCGGTCATAAATTGTTTTCCTTGAATACACATGATTTTACTTAAATACAAATTTAAACACATTGAGAATGAATTTTCTTCATGAACAATTTTAATTAGTTGCTTAATCTCCCAGAGAAACACAGTCTTGGTTTTACATATCACTACGAGAGGGGGATGCTTGCGAAGAATCTGGCAACCCCGATCCCGTCTGTCACAGATTCTGTCCCCGGGCTGGACACTAACTTCATCTTTTCATGACGCTGTCATCCCCGTCCATTCGCAGAGGTGACACTTTACCTACACAACCATGGGCTCAGGGGAGAGTACAACCAGGAAGGTGTCGTTCGGCGTGGACGATGAGGACAGAGTCCGGATTCTCCGTGGAGTCAAGGTAATGCTAATCTGGCTAGCGCTTGATAAGCCATGCTAATCTTTTTATAGGGCAGTCTACGGTGCTGCCCGGTGCTAACTAGCTGTTAGCGTGTGGCTGGTACAGCTGACCCGGTGGTCCACGGTTCCCTCTGGATGTCAGGCAGTGTGGTGCCGGTTGAAGCTGGAGGAGGAGGAGGAGGAGGATGTGAGGAGAGGGGCAGTGACAGGTTGATGTGCGACCTGGGGCTTTTTCAACACATCTTATTCCCTGCACCAGACCTCATCCCCAATACGCTACATGGTAGAAGTGTGCCTTGCTCATCGGCTCAGGAACATATCTGGCATGTGATTAGTGTCTTTTAACAACAGTCAACGTGTGCTGGTACATTCGGCGAGGTTATTGTCCACCTGGCAGGACCAGGACCAGTGGAAATCCCTCATTTCCACAGCTCAACCAGATCCTTGCTGGTTTGCTAACACCAGGGCGTCCAGGTCGCACCTAGGTGAACCGAGTGTTAACCTTCGCCGGTGCTTGAGGTGAACATGTCGGCTGCACTGTGGATGTGATGCACAGTCAACACGGAGATAATCTTATGCCTCATGGGCCTAGCCGAGAGAAACTCGCTGGTTTTACATTTTCTTTTTTTTCGCATGAAGTCTGATGTTGTGAGCCTAATGACAGCGCTGCCTTCCAGTGCTTTGGGATTTGTGGGAATTTTGCCCACTGCAAGTCATGACCAACACATGAAACGATGATTTAACTTTATATGAAGTCACAAATATAACACTGCTCAATACTGAAACCTTTAAATATAGTTAATCGTGGGGACTTTAAAAAACATCTATTTTGTACAGATGAGTTATGATAATAGCTTGTTTGCACAATTAATCATATTACGATGGATGTCGATTGAGATCCATAGGGCTGCAACTAATCATTATTTTCATCCTCACTTATAGAATCAACTGTTTTTTAAAGTAATTGCTTAATTATTGTGTCTATAACATGATAGGAAAGAGTGAAAGGTTTATACACTGATCAACTGAGGTTCTCAAATGTCACATTTTATGTTCAGCAGTCCAAACTCCATTGATATTCAGTTAATCCTCAAGTCTGAAAAAGAAAAACATTAAACCTCACATTTAAGAAGCCGATAACAGCAAGAAAATATTACTATTTATTCAGTAAAACAATGCAGATTAATTATGTGGTAATTTACCTATTGATTAATTGGCTAATACTTGCAACCATAGCCTATGGGCACATACCACAGTGCATTTGTCTGATGTCTAGACATAGATTCTATTTATTTTCAATAGCAGTATAACATAAATGAAAACAGTTTTAAAATAGTTTGCTTGACAGAATGCAAATACTATTGATATACAAATATTTTGAGTTCTTTTACATTTCTTTTTATTATTTAAAAACATATCAGTATTCAGTACACCTTGACCCTCACAGCCTTTTTGATGTATTTACATATGGAGCACTCTCCTAACATCAGTTAAAATGAAAATACTCTCATTATCTACCTACCACTATCGCAATGGAGGGCTGGGTGAACTGATTGAGTCCACAAAACACTTCTGGAGTTCCAGGGATAAGTTGCAGCCAAATCCAAGATCCATGAAGTAACTGGTGACTCCTTCTTCAGATGTAAAAAAACATAACATGCCTCAATACTGCTTATGTGATGTCATCCTAGTGTCTAGACTCTAGAAGCCCCGACATTCATATTCGACTTGAACAGTAACATATACACTGTGTTTTAAGCCTAAATGTCCATTAATATCCTCCTCAGAGGTTTAGGATCACGTTCTCACTGACACACCAGAAAACTGTACGCACTATAGCCCAAAGACGTGCACTAGCTGTGCGTTCGTATCGCTATGTCCGCTAGCATCGCTAGAAATGTAGTGGACATTTAGACTTAAAACACAGTGTAAGTGACGCTGTTTCAAGTCGAATAAGAATTTCGGGGCTTTGATGACCCACACAAGCAGGATGGAGTCATGTTATGTTGTTTCATGTTGTTTTATTTGATCTGAGAAAGAGGTTGCCTTGGCTGCAACACTGTTTACCCCTGAGACTCCTAAAGGGTTTTGTGGACTCAAACACTTCACCCACCCCTCCATAGGCATTGTGGTGAGTAGATAACGAGTGAATTTTAAAACTAAAGGCCGGCGCATGCTTCTGCGTTTTCACGGGCCCGCAAGCGCAAGAGCCCTTCTGGGCCCCTTATGTGCTTATGTATCTCTTCTTACGTGCTTACGTGCGTCATTTTTCTAACTTTACGAAAAAATTACGCGAGTCTCGCGCAGCCCGCAAGGCTTGTGATTGGTCTGCTTACTACATCCTGTCCTGAGTCTAGTTTCCGGTTTCATGCCCCGATAATACCGGCAGAAACCACGGAAGATTTAGAAGAACGAATATGGACCAAATAGAAGCTATGTAAATAAACAATCGACGAAGAAGAAAGAAGGCGTCTCTAAGGTCGTCTTCAACAAAAAACATTACTCCGCCTAGTGTTCTGGCGGGGAACTGCTTTGTAAGAGGCGCAACGCTTGGGGAAGCTTGAATGACAAAGAGTCCTGCGACACAGCTGCGTGAAAAGCCGCCGACGCAGTTGCAGAAGCATGCGCCGGCCTTAACCGTTTAAGATATCAGCTTGTGGTTTAACCTTGATCTCTTTTTATTCCACTTGTATTCAAGCACCCAAAGAGAATGTGTGAATGTCTGTGGTGCGATTGAATCTGTAGCATTCCTCCTCTCTGAGAACTTGTTGGATAAAATAGACAAATTTCAAAGAGGATTTGAATTCATCTTTAGACCTAGCTTTACATGGTGAACCAAATGCTAGCTTGTCAAAGTAAATCAACCTTTGGATTGCCATTGATAAACCACAGAATCTTAATGTTAATAGTTGTGTTTCTTCCATGCATCACAGTGATTGTGAACTTGTTTGTAAAAATGTAAAAAGCAAAAACAAAGAGGCTTACAGATAATGATTTGGCAGCGCTGCCTGAACATTCACATGCTATGAGTCATAGAAACAGTGAGTCAGTGACTCCAGTGGTTTTTGGTGTAGCTAAGTTTAACCATTTCCTTGGAGACACATACGCACGCAGACACGCACATACACACACACGCACACACACAAACGAAGTACAGCTGCAATGATCCTCTGTTTTTTTGGGGATACTTGGCCGTTTCATATGTTTTCCCTCAAGCCAAAGGATTAGAAAGATGAAAGAATGATTTTCATTTGAATAAAGATGACACCACATGATGTGCATGATATGCTTCATAGTCTAGTAAATTTTTATTAGGTTGTTTGAAAGGGAGGCCTAACATTGTTATGTGATGAAAACAAAATGAGGGAGAAAAAAGCATTTAATTTCTGTGCAGTTCTGTGTTGATTCTGTATCTCTAGATTGCCAATCCTTGTCATTTTGTAATTTTTTGCCCTGTATCCCCTCTATTTAGCTGTCAGAAGATGTTCTACAGAGGATGAAGGGAGTAGCCAACATTGCTCCAGTGCGCACACCATCGGCAAACTCAAGCACTCAGAAAGACACAGGTACCAATCACCTTTTGGCCAGGGTTTCCATTATCTGGCTGCATTGTATTCCTCTTTTATTAGAGCTGATCTGGCAGGTTGCATCTCTGGAGCATGTATGCAAATGTCAACAACGCCTGTTTGAATTGTCAGTTAACTGAGTTATAACAATTTAAATCCTACATTTACTAATGAACAGGGCCCTGCTCATGTAAACACTTTTGAATCTAAGGGTCAGTTGAGAAGAGAAAAAAAGAAAAAGAAAAGCGTGCTGGGCAAGTCTTCAGTCGACATGAAAACCTCAGCCCAGATGTGATGGAGCCAGAACGAGTGTCGCTGAGATGTTAAAGGTGTTAAAGTCTGCTGTGTCACAGTTAATGTCCATCCATCATCTATTCTTTAAGAGTCATTAGGAGGCTGGAGCTAATGCCAGCTGACATTGGGTGAGGGGGAGATACATCCTGGAGAGATCCAAAGCATATGGCAGAGCCAACATATAGAGACAAAGAATCAAGCTCCACCACTACACTCACACCTGGGTTTGCTAATAAATGTAAGCTGCACGTGTGGACAGTAAGAGAAAGGCGGACTAACCCAGGGAAAACCCTCACAGACATGAGGAGGACGTGCAAACTTTGTGTTGTGCTGTTTCAATACTGTCAACACAGGTACTTACAGTGATTGTACTTCCACACACGTGTGTCATGCAAAAGAGATTCCTTTTTTTTTTTTGTTGTTATGTTGAAGAATAATTACAGACTTAGACCTGGCAGGTGAATGCCATATTCTTATGACATATCAAGGTCAGATGTGACAAACTGAAGTGCAGCACTTACACAGTCATACGTGTGTAATGTCGTCACAGTGGATATAAAAGGAACTGCAGTACAAATTTGGGGAATGAACATTGAAAGACAAGACAATAATAATAATCATAATAAGTATGGAAAATTTAATCAATAGAAATCTAGTAATTACTGTATTGACCCGTGGATCAGATTACCATGGTTATAACTCTAATTTTCCAAAACAAGGTCTTAGAAACAATGATATGAATACATAAAAAATGTACTCTTTGAGATCCAGAGCTGATGTTAATCCAAATATAAGGCTCAATTAAATAAAAATGTAAATATCTTATTTGTCTTTTGTCTCTCAGGCACTTACTGTCGAACTCTTCTGTCTGGTTCTGAAGAGGATCATTGTCTCTGATAGTTATATCCCCCAGTCTCTTTGAGCTCATTATGGCAGGTGTCACCAGGATAATCTGGGTTGACTAAGACTTTTACTTCTGCTGAACTGCAGAGACACTATAAATAGACTTGAGCAACTCACTCATCAGGCAGCAGTTAAAAAACAACGACATCTGCTGGAATTTTTATTACACCAGTACTGTCTTTATTCCATTAGTCTTAGTCCCCCACATTTTTTAATGTAATTTTCGGGAAGGAAACTGAATTATATCTGAAATTATACTTTCGTGTTCTGTAAAAGGTGTTTTACCCTTGATACCCTTTCTGTATTTGTGCAGGTGCCTCTGGCAGTGCCAGTTCAAGCCCTCCTCCTCCGCAGACCTCACAGCGCCGCGCCCAACCCAGCACCCCGCCCAGCAGCCCGCCCAGCAGCCCGCCCAGCAGCCCGCCCAGCAGCCCGCCCAGCAGCCCGCCCAGCACCCCGCCCAGCACCCCGTCCAACACTAGCAAACCAGAATCTAAAGAAGACCAGAAGAGGTGGGTTTGAATGTCAAACATTGACTTAAATTTGTTAATGTGTTATGCATGATCAAAATTCCCTTTGCTGACATCAGAACTTGTGCACAGCACGGTTGTACGGCCACTTGATTCATGTTTCCAAGTTCTTCCCATGTCAGTTCTCTCCAGATACTCCGGTTTCCTCTCACAGTCAAAGACAAGAGACTGGGGTAACATTAGCATAAGCGCTAAATTGAGCGTAGCTTGAATGTGAGTGTGAATGGTTGTTTGTCTCTGCAGGTTGGTCCTGTGACACATTAGAGACTGTTACATTGTTTAACACGCCTCTCGCCTAATGTCAGCTGGGTTTGGCTCCAGTCTGTGGTATAGACGATGCATGGCTTGATGGAACAGTGGTTTTTAGCTTTATAGGGACTAAAGTTGTCAGTTAAAGTTTAAAGTAAAGGGCCAGTTGTTTTGGGTTGGATACCATACGTTAAAAAATATAGGAGGCACATTTGAAAAATAGAATAGACCAGAAACTATGAAAGTCTTGTGTGAAGAATTGTCACTGTTATTTCAAAGTTGTTGAAAACATTTAATATCAGGGTTGAAACTTGCAGCTACTTTGATCCCTCTGTGGAGATCCTAATCTTCTGAGCTCATTTTAGATTCTCAATTGCTTTGACCAGCCTGAATATTGGCATATGCTGCCCCCTTGTGGATATTTAAGCCCAACGCATTTGACCATGATCTGAGGACTTTGTAAAGCAACAAATGTCGGAATTATATTGTGTTTTACTTGATTATGTATTCATTTATTGTACTTGTGTTTCAGGTTTGAGAAAAAGCAGACGATACTTAAGGAGGAGCTGGCCAAGAAGGCACAGAAAGAGAGAGAGGCAGCGAGGCAGGAGATGACTAAAGCCATGACCCGGGAAAGACAACACACACGACAGGAAGCTGAGAAGTTCAAACAACTGGTAGGCAAGCACACACACACACACACACACATTTAATTCACTGATTATTTGCTATAATCTATGCCGATGGCGGAGTGGGTGAAGTGTTTGAGTCCACAAAACACTTTTGGAGTCTCAGGGGTAAACATTGTTGCAGCCAAGGAGACGTGATAAAACAACAGCAAAAACATAACATGCCTCCATACTGCTCCTGTGGTGTAAGCCAAGTATCCAGAAGCCCCGACATTCAAATTCTACCCGAAACAGCATCATTAACATTGTATTTTAAGCCTAAAAGTCCACTACCAGAAGTAGGGATGCTAGAGGATGCTATATCTGCTAGCATATAGAGCTTGTTTGCAGTGTGTGCATACGAATAAGAGGACATGTGAGCTAAAAACTCTACCTAAGGGTGAGGCTGCCTACAGCGTTATCTAAAGTTAAAGAACCAAGTGGAGTTCTCCAGATACTGAGCACACACATCTTTTGTTGTAAAATGTCCAGCGTAATCGGTAACACCGGTATTGTCACGGGTGGAGGGAGAATTTCCAGTGTGCCATCACTAATGGTGAAAGGACTGTATGTAAGTAGCGCTGTCACATTGTTACAGACCACTTTACACTACCACTTCCTCTTAACAGTACACGTCACTTTCTCCAATTCACACACATTCATACAGCCTTCTTTCAGTTGGCAGAGCTGTGAGGGGCATAATCTAAGTGTGTAACTGTGACAACAGAACACAGTGGCCAATTGGCCATGCAGCCACACAACATATAATGTGTGTCTTCCAACCCCTGTAATCCTCTTATCTTATTTTCTGGGTCTGCACAAATATGCACCAGTCTGCCATAGTGAAGGATATGGAATGGGACCATGTGGGGCCCACTGTAAGATATGTGCGGCTCACTTATGGAACTGGTTACTTGATATTGAATGTCCAGTATTTATAGAAAATGTAAATTGTTCAGCTTTTGTTTAAGAGAGTTTGTTCCTCAAGTTTGATCTGGCGAGTCATTTGTTAATAATGAATAAGCTCCACATTTGTTTGAGAATTTGTATTTGCTCAGTGTAAAGCGATTAAATATGGACTAAAGCAAAACAGCACACATTCTGAATTGTGGATCGTGGAGGCTTCTGATTGCGATGGCATCTGATTGTGGATTATAGCAAGATAAACAGTAGGCCTACTCACATACTCTACCATCGGTGACAATAACTCCTCCACTCATTTGTCATTGTGGCTCCCTTCATCTCGATCAGACATTGTCTTATGTATAAATACTTGAAACATTGACACACTTCTTCTTTATGTCACAAACTGTTTCTTCTAATCAATGTTGTAAATATTATTATGTCTGTCCGTCCTGGGAGAGAGATCCCATGTGGCTTTCTAAGGTTTCACCGTTTTCCCCTGTTAATATTTATGTTTTGGTTGTTTTTCCGTACTCTTGTTAAGAGGGTATGGGTTAAGGACTAGGGGTGTCACGATACCAAAAATTCAGTAGTCGGGGCCAATACCAGTAAAATAACACGATTCTCGATGCCAATTTCGATACCACGGTAAAAAAAATGCTTCACGTCATCCTCCAGAGCAGGGGTCGGCAACCTGCGGCTACGGAGCCGTATGCGCCTCTTCAGCCCCTCTGCAGTGGCTCCCTGTGCATGTTGCCCATATTTTTCGCGAACGGAGAACTTAACAAATCAGTTTTCATATGTTGAACGTGAGTGAAAGTCACATTCACGTTCATTTTTTAAATCATCATCGCATCAGGCCGTCATGAAATACCACAAGCGGGCGATGTGTGCGTGTATGTGTGTGCGCGCGTGCTCCGAGATAGAGACTGTGTCTCTGAGCGAGTGAGCGGGGCGGGGACCGAAGCACACAGTGAGATCACAGCTCGTTTACGTGAAGCAGTCGCTCACTGACTGACCGGCTGCTTCTTATGAGTGGAAACAGTGAAAACACTGAGTTTCTCTGATCTCAGCTGCTCAGAGATCAGCGCCCTAGCTCCAGAAGAACCGTGAGCACCGATGCTAACAGCTGGCATCGGCGCTCACGGTTCTTACGGTGCTTCAAAAAAATGGGCATCGTCTGTGTTTTGTTATTTTAGTATCGAAAGGTATCGTAAGTATCGGTTCTCTTGACATCCCTATTAAGGACAGAGGATGCCCCACCTGGGAGACATTGCTATTTGGGAATATGGGCTATACAAATACAATTTGATTGATGAATTGTGCTATAAATTATGTTTTATATAGTTTGTATTAAAACATGATATTGTCCCACTAGTCGGGAGATATGCTGTTTTGAAAATAAGAAAATTAGGCTGTGTTTCTTATCTGAAGTCCTTTAACTGAGAACTGGACAATACTTTTTATAAAGATTTTTTTTAAGGATTTTTGGTTATTTTGAAAATTAACATTTGGATAAGCCTATTACTCTGATTCATCAGGAGAAACCGTAGTTATGCAGCTGTTCAATAAACACTTTGTGCAGTTAAATTGGAATCTCTCCATAATGTACAAAATCTGTTAATTCAGCTCATATAGAAGTTGCATATGAAGTTGAACAGCATGTCTGGCTTTACTCTAAAACTCATCTAATGAGACACTGGTCTTTGCTGACAACACATTGTACCTGTTCATCATTTTCCTTCATGAATATGCTGATCATAAAATATTGATGTGTTAGGCCTTAGCATTCCTGTAACCTCCTTGTTGGCAAAGAAGATGTCTCTTATCCCCAGAGTCCCTGTCAGCATGAGAACGAGTGTGACACCACTGACAAACGGTATATGACATTTTTTTAAGAAAAGTCCCTAGTGGCAAAAGATGAATAGTCTAACTTCTTAGGCAATGCTTTGCTGGCATTTGTTCTTCTGCTTTGTCTTTCCCTGTAAGACAAAGAAATGTATGACAGTGGCAAATTGTTTTAGCAGTACTACACAACTCGCAAATAAGCTTTTTTTCTTGCCTCGCTTGTTGACAAAGACTAACATAAAAACAACCTTATATTTCCTGTTTTCTCGATGAAAAGAGACTATTATAGTAGTTAAAATAAAGTCCCTTATCATTTGCAATTGACTGTCATTCACAGCCATATGTTCTCTCAGATCTGTCCTTAAGTTAACCTGGTGGATAATGTGAAAAATCCCCTCACCCCTTCAACCCATGCTCCTATCCATAGTGTCTTTTATCTTAAATGAGACCATTATTTATCAAATAAACATCATGTTGTATTGAAGAAGTCTTGAAACTAGAGATTGTTTCTAATAAACTTTTTTTCCCAACCAATGACGTTGCCCTCTGCCGGTCGTTTGAGAGGATACAGGTTTTAAGAACTTATAAACTGGCGTCTATATTTTTTGACCCAGACTCTACGGCTCTTTACTCTGTTTGACTTATTTTGTGGTCAGTTTTCATCCCAGAGCGTTAGACCGAAGACTTAAGAGTTAAAATGCTGTGAGTTGAAAGATGAATCTGTGTAAAAGCAGGTCAATTTGAGGACATGAGTTTGTGTCGAGGGTCAATTCATGTTTCAGCCTGCTGCCGTTTTCTCTGGTTAAATCACACGTTGGAGCGTTTTGCACAGGCACAAATTGGGTCTTTGGAAATGCATTTGTAATTTGCATGTTGATTCTCCCTCTGCCTCCTCCTCTCCTTCCTGCTCATTTTCTTCCTCCTCTCTTTACTTCCTCTCTGCCTCATTTCCTTGCTCTTCGTCGCATCTTCTCTCCCTCCTCCGGCCCTCTATCTCCGTCTGTTTCTCTCTTTTTGTATCCCGGCCCATCACTCTCTTCTGCCCTGCCCTGGAGACAGTATTATCAGTGCTCTGCAAGCGGTAAATAGCACCCCGAGAGTTTCCTGGAGCTGGAGATAGGACTGGTGTGGCGTAAGAGGTGTAGTCACAGGGAGGGGGGGAGGTTGTTTTACACACCAGCGGATGCCTGTTTCATGTGACACCCCCCCCTCCCCAGCTTCACCTTCTCTTCCACCTACCTCCCCCATGTCGAGACACGCAGTAACACCTGCCTTATCTCCACTCCAGCACACTCCCACTCCTATTAGAAAGATGGTGGTGGCACGTCGTGCGCAGAATGACCAGTCGAGCAACTTCCTGATGCCGAGGGCTCCTTGTAATTACTGTTTCTTGTGCTTTGAATACGTAAATGCAAGGGCAGACTCGCTCAGAGTCTCAACTCAAATGAGATATTCCTTTTACCCTGTTGTGGAATCAGTGAGTGTGATCACTCATCAGCTGAAGCTCTCTGCACATGTCAAGCAAGCTTAAGGACTGTGGTATATTTGAGCAGTTGTTACTAGTTATTACACCGATGTAAAGATACAGACACCACCACGTGTGTGTTTCCCTGTCCTGCCTGCATTATGTGTTTTGAAGCAAAGTATCAAAACATTGAAAAGGGGAATGTGTGCTCTTGCTTTCTTTTTTCACGTCAGAAATATAGAATTCATGGCGACAATATTACCTTTTGCCGTTTTTGAATATCACTGCATTTATAGTGTAGCTTTCTCCTTTTGAATCATCTGAAAGAGGCATTGCAGAGATTGTGGCCTTGCAAGTTCATAATGGACTCAGATGTGACAAATATTTAAAAGAACAGTCACTTCTGCAGCAGAGGCTGAGATGACAGAGTTGTTCCGATAACGATATCAGAAAATGCCTTCTGTATTGCTACAAATGCCAGGTTGGGCATCGGCAAGTGCACACATCTGTGTACTGGTTCAAAACAATGTCTTTAAATTATATTAGCTCCAGCCAGATACAACTGGAATTTTCCTTTCCTGCAATTTCCTTCTTTTTTCAATGATCCAAAACGCTAGCAAGTCCTGGAAAAATCCCCACAAGTAAAGCGCTGGCATTGTTGTCGCCAGTTAGAACACCAGTAGTCTGGTAGAGTATGTGAAAAACATGAGCAAGGCCATAGACTACTGATAGCAATCACTTTCATACAGGGTCAGGAGCATGCAGCTGTTTAAATACATTTTATAAGTGGTTATTTTTTCAAATGCACAGGTATCGGATCAGTACTCGTTAATCCAGGTATCCGAATCTGTATTGTGAAAGGGAGAAATTTTGAAATCTCGAGTGACAGATCCTGATCCTTTTAATCCAGCACTGATTCTGTTGAGCTCCAAAAATGACTGGTCATACATTTCCAATAATATACTAGTCCCATGTTATTATTATAGTCCCATTATTACCTTAGTCATTACTTGTTTTTTATAAATGAACTTGTTACAGGAATTAACCACGACTATGCCAAAAATAACGTCAAAATGTTACTTGACATGTATAAGTACCTTTGTTCACCCTTTATGTTATAGTATATAGAACAAAGCTGACAATTAATATAGGTTCAGAAACTAGCAACTCATTTCAAATCCTTCATAGAAATATTAACTCATGTTTCTAATATTATATATATATAAACATAATTTTAGTGTACATGTAGAACTGATCACAACATTGACCACAGAATGTAGTAGTTGTTGTTAATAAATACATACATATCTTAAATATGGCTTATTATCACTTATATTGTCCGTAGCTACTTAGTGGAATCATAAACACCCAGAGTGCTGCTGTAAGGATTCAAATGGATTTTCACAGCAGTGTCCCCAAATTAGAGTACCTGGTAGCATGGCTGCTGGTATCTTGCCAGTTAGCAAGTTAGCGAGCTGCCATGGTCAGTACCAATTAACATTTGGCAGCAGGCCCATGTTCATTTCTCACCCTTTGAGGGGAAATTTATAAAAGATGACAGTGATGCAATATTGCCAGGAGAGAAGGATCGGTATGACTGAACATATCAGAAAATGAGAAATAAGAGGTGGCAGCTGATTAAGTATTGATTAAGTAATTGGGAGCAAGAAGGATGCGAGGGTGAAAAAGAAGTGACTGCACATTTTGTGAAGGGTTAGGCTGAGAAATGCAGAGGAGCAGCGACTGAATGGGAGTGAAAGAGACGCTGACACCCGTTTCCTGTAGAACTGAGCTGAAGAGGAGGGGATGAATGAAAAGGCTGAAAAACAAAAAAAAAGGCTCCACGAGTGATTTGACAATTTCCTGGAGGATCAGGAGGAGGTGGAAGAGAAGAGCCGCAGTGGAAAGAGGAGAGGGGAGGAGTGACTATTCGTGATGTTGCTTTGAAACCTTGGAATTATGTAGGGGTGAAAAGGGGTAGAGTCTGATGAAAAAGAAAGTTGCAAATGGATTGAACATTTTGCACAGTTTTGATAGAAAATGAAAACTCGAATTGAGTGGTGATGATGAGATTGAGGCTCTAACGTGACGGATGATGACCTGCAGAGTTCTAGCAAAGAGGAAGAGGAGGAGAGTGTATGTAAATGTGTGGCGGATAAGTGTGTAAAGAGTCACTGTAGAGTGATGAGGAGGGTTTAGCCTTGAATGTGGAACAAAGGTGTGCGGAGACCGAATCACAGGTTACTATAGCACTTCCTGTCCTGGTCGCGTGGGCTCAGCACTGAGTCACAAGTCAGGAGAGAGCCAGACAATGATGTGTGGCATCTTCCATTTAGTCCCCTCTTCGCTCCCTCACCCATTTCATCCTGTCCTTTGTCCTCTTCAGAGTGAACTGCGTGATCCCGCCATTCCTCTGGCCCTTTCTTCATCTGTCAGCCAAGGCCCACATCCACCGTGCCGGACTCTGTGAATAGTCTTTGTTAAAGGCAAATTTTCCGCAGATTAATTTCAGAATGAAAGAAGGGGAACAGGAGAATGGAAAGAAAGGAAGCAAGTCGAACTAAAGGGCTAAAAGGGAGTTTTCTTTTTATAATGTATTAATTGCCTCTTGGCGTCTGTTGAAAGCAAAAAAAGGTTATAAGTCATATTAGCATATGGTAAATTTCCCTCTCTCTCTATGTGCTCACAGAACAATTAGGGAGGCTTATTTTATTGTCTGCCCTTTAACTTCGTCTGACGGAGCTTCAGCTCATACCAATGCTATCCGTGCTTCCCTCAGTCTTTGAACATGGCTGTGGGTGAGTGAGCTGCATCCTACCAGGAAATAATGTCTCAGGGACAAATGTAAGTTGGTTAAAGTTAATGTGTGCTGAATTTTTTTTATATGATTAGAGCAATTATAAAAGGTACATCCTATTTAATGTTTTTGTACATTAAATCAACACTACTCTACTAAATAAACACAAAATCTGTACACTGAATATCAATGTCCAACCAAATGACCAAACTCCTAATTTGTATAAACAGATTATGAATGTAAAATTTGCAGAATCTGTAGGCTAGAAACCAGATTTAAGTTTGACCAATCCCTTTTTTTAGCAGGCTTTGGTTGGCTGCAGGTTAACAGTCCATTTGGAGAGACAAAGACACGGAACACATTGACCGATATGCATCTGCCTTCAACACTAGGACCTGAAAAAACAGGAAACCTCACCTAGTGCTGCTTTGATTTCTTAAAATACATTATTAATTCCAAAAACAACACACAATGCTCCTTGCAGCAAACCAACCTTTGAGTTGCAGTGTGTTTCTTTAGAAGCAGACTGGATTTATTCCCCTCTTTAAATGTCATGTCTCTCTGACAGCTACATCCCAGACATTGAGATTTTTGAAGTGACATTTTTTACATCATTTCAATTCTCTTCTAAAATGCATTTAAACCTTCCACAAAGGAGGTTAAGTTAAGATTAGGTTAGGTGCTAATTTTAAAGGTTGGTATTTGCACAGAGGGATTTAGTTCTGTATACTTCCTTTTTACTTAAGTTTTATGAAGTAGTTACATTTGTGGGTTTTACTACAGTGAGATCTGTTGAAAATGCTGGATTACGCAGTTCTTTCATTAGACTCTAGATGGCACCAAAAGGCTGATCCATGTTGAACTGACCCTGTTGCTCATCCTGCTCTAAAAAGTTGGTTTTGTAAAACAATTTAAAGATAAAACGCTCAAATGGAGTCAGGTCAGGATACTTAGCTTCACAACCACAGTTAATTAAACTCTTCCAATTAATCATGATACTTTTATATGCAGTTTTTCAGTGTAGGTCAGTACTGCGTTTGATCCGATAAAGCCTTTACATGGGTTTTTAAGGTGGTCTCAGACACAGTCCATAGAATCCCAGTATGTTAGTACTGGTCATGGTTTTTTAAAGAGGCACTACACTTTAAAAAAAAAAACTTTACTGCAAAGTAAAGGATGTGACTGCACTGGGATGTGCAGATGCAAGGAGGTTCTTTGAGAACATTTGCAATTATATTTTTTTTACTTTACAATTCTATTCTAACTGATGCTTTGCTCCAAGCTCTTCAGCTTAAGGCATTACTGGGGAGGGATACAATAGCTTGAAGTGACACAGGGTTGGACCTACGTGGCCCTCCACCATAATCATGTCTGCCTCAGGGGACTCTGCAGGGAATAAGAGCTCTAACTCAAGTGAGCCCTGTAGTTGACTTCCAATTCTGCAGTGGTGGAGGAAGTACTCAAGCATTTCACTTAATAAATATTATAAATAAGTAGACAAACATGTACTACGTACAAGTATCACCTGAGTAAAAGTAAGTATAATTTATTTTAAATATACGTCAGGTATTAAACGTTAAAGTACTTGCAGAGTGTTACGTATTCACTAATTGGTCCATTTTCTTCATCCTTATGGCTGATTCTCGGCTCTTCTGATTCCATGTTAGGTTTCAGTGTTTCTTTTCACCAGTGATGCTGCTGCTGCACCAGGGGGGGTGGGGGGGAGGTCTAATGTCACACCCAATCCCCAAGGCTCCCATTTTGGTAACCACTGCTGTAATTCAGTATGTGTGGGTTTAAACAGGATTCTTCCTGTGTTATGCACCCATGCATCATTTCACCATTGTCTGTGGTTGCTTTCTGCTCAAAATCTATTGCTACAGTACATTATTATAAAAACTTTTGCAGAATATGCCTCATATCTCAGGAATTCTCCTCTAACACTGCCAACTCTTTTTTACGAATATAGATTCTGCTTAATTTCTCGCGTTTGACTCCTAGTTTTTTCTGAAGCGGCAGTGGATCGAAATATGGCTGGGATCCCTCCTGTCGGTATCTGTTTGTCAGACAGCACTGCCGGAATGAGACAGATGTTGGCTCTGATTGGGCAAATCTGCCTCTCCTGTTTATACCTAAATTCTTGTAATCAGCCAGAGATTCTCTGCTGGAGGGGGGACGACGACAATGTTGTGTCTCTCTCACACACTCTTTCAGATTTTGGCTAAGTGTGTTAGGGTATCGGCTGCTTTCACACACACGCACACACACATTAGAATGAAACAGACCGAGGCAGATGGGGACATGCTTCATTATAGCAGTAGGTATGAGCTGTTGAATTGCTTGATGTTTTATCATGTACGCCTCTGACTGCTTATTTAGTCCGACATATGGTAACACACTGCTATTATGCTGTTTTAGATAAGTGAAGAACAGGTTAAATGAGTTGCTTTGCTCAGCACACAGATGTTGTCCTGAATTCAAATGGGTTTACATTGTAGCAGCAATTTACAGAGTGTTACTGTGCAGATGCTGAACATGCACACTTTAATTTGTGTACATTTTACTCAGAAATATGAGCTCTCACTTGTTCCAGTGTTCGGGTATAAAAACTAGGAGGAAGTGATTGTAAGCAAAAATCGCTGTTGAAGAGACGATGTATTAAAATGGGGGGGTGAACAGAAGAGAGAGGGAATGCTGGGAAATGAGGGTTTCCTGGAGAGACAGCAGGAGTAGCATTGAAGGAAATAGGGGGAAAGAGGTGGGTGAAGGAATGGGTATGGATGAGACTACGGAGAGGAAGCTGCAGCACAGATAAGCCTGCGGTTGTATCAGTAATTGTAATCTGCAGGAACTGACATGGTTCTGCATGTAAAGCTATTAGGCTGCTCAAAAGCCTGCTTCCCTGTGCTCCGTCAGATAGTCAGGTGAGGCGAGCCATGTACGCAGGCGGAAGAGTCCGGTTAATCTCGGCACCCTTAGAAACAGGACTGAGAGAAGAATGGAGTCGGAGTAGATGACTTCTGTCAACGTTTATCAACAACAATGCTGCTGCAAATTCAGCTCCGTTAGAGTGGTCCGCAATGACAAAAAGACACATTTTCACATAAGCCATGAGGACACTATAGGTCACTGAAGCAGTCAAGGGGCAGGTACACTGTGTCATAATGCTAAATGTAGTTTCTGCGCTGTAATACTGGAATACAGCCTGGGAAGATGAGAGGTGCCACAATGTTCCCTAACGGACTAGGACATACATTTTATTACGGCAAAATCAATATTCTCAACACCTCCGCCTGTTCCTTCGGTCCTTAACTCTCACAGAGAAAGATCATCCTCACTCACAGACCACTGCAAGCCGCCGCCGAACTAACACCGACCCTGGGCTGATAATGAAATTCAGTCACGGCAGCCTACAAGTAGATTTTCAGCAGGGTTTGATTCCAGTTACAGAGTTTAAGCTTCTTGACATGTTCAATTCAAAGTCCCAGCAGCACGTCTGCTGGCAGAAAAACAGATGATGCAACAAATGAGGGAGCATTTTTCGTTTTGGGAGTTAACATCAAAGATTTAATGAGCTTAGTCAATATCAAAGTGCAGCTGAACATGTCACAGTAGGAAAAAACAGGTGTTAAGGAAATGAATGACGGCTGAATTGCATTTAGCTGTTTCATTTTCAGGGTCCCGGTGTTGCTCACGTTGGCTCTGTGTCCCACTCTTTTCTCACTGAGACACTTGGGCTGATGTTCCTGTTATTATCAACACCTGGACCTTTTATACAGGAACAAGTCCAACTGTGAGCTGGAAAGACTTCTGCCAGATTTCTTTACTTTTTCTTTCATGCAACACAGATTTAGTTGAGTGAGTCACACAAATAAGTTCTGACTGCAGTGACTCATGCTTCAGGTAAGGTACTTTTGGATAAGCAATTCAGGTTTAAGCACACAAAATCTTAACTGAGACGTTGATAGGTAATTAAGAAGTTAACACACCGCTATTGATCTCCTGCATAAGTCTGAGGTGGTTTGTTTGTTTGTTGGTTTGTATATTTGTTTATAAGCAAGATAACACAAAAACAACTGAACAGATCTAGGGATGCAGAAATGTCTACGAAAGATATTCAACATTTTATACAATATTTTTATCAAGTCCACAGAGAATTCCCAAATATTGGGATCATTTTACTAGATACTAACTTTTCATGAACCCCCTGGCAGTGTGCCACGGACCCCCATTTGAGAACATTGGTCAAGATATCATGATTGACGTCATAACAACAAATGGAAAGATTAAAGATTGAGTATCACGTGAAAGATGAAGCAATCAGAGTAAAAGGAGTAAAACTATAAACGGAGGAGTACCACTCTTCGCTCTGTATGCTGCCTAGCTGTAATTATCAGTCAGATTATTGTTGAGTGCTAATTTATTTCCTCGCTGGGAGCTATGTGTTAAATAAACGCAGCAGAGTAAATAAAGAGAGGGGGAGAACAGACTGCTGCTGCTATCAGATGGCAACACAGCACACACGCTGCCCACGGGGGAAGAGTGAGATGCGTTTATATTTATACGCGTCTGTCCCAGAGATACTTGTGAGCCCAAACACTTGTATTCCCTGCCCATGTGGTTTTCTCAACATCCATTGGACTGTTAACATTGGTGCACAGCCCCCGGATGCTCTGTTCGTGTGTTCCTGCTGCACTGGATCAGGGAGTTGGCCTTCCACAGCTGATATCGCTACCCAGTAGGCCCCCCATCGGCTCAGCCAGCCGCCATCTGTTTTCCCTTCAGCCCAGTCGCCAAACCTAGAGTAAGACGTGGCTGTGAAAGAAACATGTTCCTATTTAAGGGCGTTTAACTAATGAGGGATAATTTAGTGTCTGAAAGTTGTATTTTGGGGTTTGGTTCAGCTGTAATTATTTCTAAAAGATTGAGGACTGTTATGAAACCTGAGTCTCTGTTCATATTCAGTATTTTTTCGAATACCTTTCTCAGTGAGAAGGTTTTTATATTTTTTTTTAACAAACAAGTAAAAATTCGTGATTGTCAAATGATGTTAACACAAGAAACTTTGCCTGAATAAAAAGTTGTTAAATTTACTACATTTTTTATAAAAGAACAATCTGATGAAATATTTATTAAACGAAACTACAAAAGTGAATCGCTTTCGATGGCAGCTCTTGGTACTTGTCGGTTTAATGTACTCAGCAAAATGGACACAATTGTTCCATACCAAAAGATGATTGCAGCGTATACATTTTTTCTAATTTGTTGACCAGTCTTATTTTTTCTTCCTTTACTTTCTTTTCTTTCTTATTTTTAGTGTTACCGGTGTTCCACAGTGTTCAGCCGTATACCATTAACATAACTCACCCACTGGCAACACCGTTGATGTTTTTCTGTAATTTAAAATTTGGTTCATGTTTACGTTTCAGTTGTTGTGACCACATTCGTCAGATATAACATGAGAGTATCACATATCTTGTCACATGACATGAGGAGAGTTGACTTAAAAGTGAGATGAGGATTTTGTGTAAAAACTTTAGGGATGTTTTGAAGTTCACTGGCTCAACGTGTTTCAGAGAGAGAGCATGCAAGTGAGCAACAGAAACTGGTGCAGAGCGCTGTAAACTATACAATGAAGCAGCTGCTCAAAAACCTCCTAAAATCTTTTATGTTATTATGAGACGTGGACTGTCACAGTCTTGGTAATTAATGAGAAACACTGCACAGTTTAAAGTGCAGCGTTACCCACAGCAGAATTTAATGCTGTCTTTTCTTGTCAAATTCTGCTGTAATCTGTATCACCGGTGTTATCAGGAGTTTATTATCTGTGGACAAATTGTATCCATATACCTGTCCCTTTATGGTTGTATTAAAATTGCTGTCTGTCGAATTAAGTGACATAATGAAGTGAAGCTGCATGTGGCCGCTGAATTCCCTTCACCTCATCCTCCCCTTCCAAACATAAAAGAGAACCTGTGTTAACCCTTTCATTCTCGTAAATACCCAAAGGGTGTGAAAGTTGTCCAGTCTTGGCTACTACAAGGAACATTGCTCTCATTTGCAACAAAATCCATGTCTTCCACAGAACACGAGACTCCTGTAAAACTGTTTGTGGGCCATGGTAAACTACATGGTAAAAATTTCATTTTCATCCAGCTCACGGTTGGAATTCAATGTCCAATTCTAATAATGCATCCATGGGTAAGTTAACTCGGCTTTCAAGGAGCTCATTCATTGGACATCTTTGATGACTTGTAACCCTGGAGCCTCGGCACTACACAGACAATTTGTGGAAAATCTAAACGAGCTCTCTTGGCAACAGATCGACACCCACATGTCAGTTTTGGTGTTTGGTCAACGCCATGGTGCAACTGGCAGTGGGACATGTAGACAGTTGCAGCCAAAAATGGACAAAGAGTGGTCAAAGTAGGAGTTAAACAGTACGACACTTATGTCACATAATTTCCGTATTCTGTGAGTGAGTCATCAGTATATTTATAAAGCCTAATTTTAACCTCATGTATTGATAAGATGGATAAAGTACAGCAAGAACATTTGAATTAGTCAAAATTGGTCGTGGTCCTGCTTAACTAATAATAGGTTGTTTTTTTCTCTGACAGTAAATAAGTTGACTAACTAAAGCTGTTTTCAAACATGAAAGTGTTAAAAATTCACTTATCCTGAGTTTTCCAGACATTTTCCTGGTGTATTCTCACATGGGCAAACTCTGACATTTAATCAGATAGAGCTGGCCATCCCTACATAACATTTCAGGAGAATGTTGGGACTTCAGTGAATGTCCGAAAGCACCTTAAGATAATTACTCACAGATTGCTGTCGTTTTAGCTTTTCCTGAACTAATGCATTTTCTTTGAGCTTAACCAGAACTCTGTGATTGTGTGAAACATGTCACTTTTCATTGAATAGACAGTCGCGAACATAGCTGTTGTCAACTTTTGTTGTAATCACTTGGCCTTGTTCACTGTGTCCACCGCAGTGTCTCCTGTCTGCTGTTTCATTCTGTGTGTGTGTGTGTGTGTGTGTGTGTGTGTGTGTGTGTGTGTGTGTGTGTGTGTGTGTGTGTGTGTGTGTGTGTGTGTGTGTGTGTGTGTGTGTGTGTGTGTGTGTGTGTGTGTGTGTGTGTGTGTGTTTTCCACACTAGCCTTGTTTAAATTATGTATGTTGCAAGTGTGATTGTCACGGGTTAAGGTCAAAGGGTTTGATCAGGCAAATAAGCGACAACATTTTTCATGCTGCTCAACCTCAACACAGAGTCATGTTATCAGCCAGGTAGAAATCCAGGGATGACCAGCATCATGTTTTGGGGTCGGATGCAGTATCTCTGACTCTAAATAGTTCCCGCTGTCATAAGAATTTTACCCCCACGACAGGGCTGTCGGGTCTGAGGATGGCAGTCTCTGTTAGTTGGTGTCTTGGTCGTTCCATTGGCTCAGACTCCTTCAGTCAATTGGGCGTGCACATTAATGTTTGGCCTTGTGCACTGTGATGGGAACTTTTGATTGTTTGCCATGCTGTTCCTTATTTCTTAAAAGAAGCTCCAGTCAGCAAAGCAAAACTGATCACAGACAATGGGAACTGTGTAAACGTCTCTGCAGGATTTATTTTTTGAAGTCAGATGTTTGCTGTCTCATTCTTGCTCTGATTTTGTCTCTTCTTTTTTACCGTTATCATTCCCAGCTTGTTTTTCCCCCACAAATTGCTCTATTTTGTTTATTCTGTCTCACACATTAACACTTCTTCTGCTCTCTCTGTAGTTTCTAGATAGATGCGTCACACCTCAAGCTGTGTGCCGAGTATAGTTTCATATGCAGAAGGTGCCCAGGCAGGAATGATATACAGTAACACGTTTGTAAGCCAATCTCCCATTTAGCCCTGAGCCAACATCTGCCATATTCAACTTTGCACCTTATTAATAACTGATGTTGTTTTTCAGCACTTGTTTACATTTGTTAAGAATTAGTTTTTCCCTTTGGTTTCCAGCATTTACAGTCTTTTTCGATTTTTAGGATATTTTTAGAGCAATTATTTTAAACTGCCAGGGGGAAATAAAATTGATGTCTCATGTGACAAGCAGCATTTGTTTAAATCTCTGTAAATCTCTTTTTAAACAGATACATCAGTTTAAGTTTGCATGTGAGATCAGAGCATATTAATATGCTGATTTAAATCCGCAATAGTTATCTAGATATTTCTGTTGAAGCTATATTCAGGAATAGTTTTTTTTATGTCCAGAATATTTAAATTAACTCAAGTGCTGAGTAAAAGGAAACTCCTTTCTTTCTTGGCAACTGTGTGGCTCTTTTATGTACTACTTTATGTACGTCCAACAGCACAGTGCTTAAAATCCCTATAATTTAACACTGTTTTGTTGTCAATCATCGCTGCAAAGTGGATTCCTTTTGTGCACCTGGCCAGTGAGCCCATGTTGACTCAAATAACACACAGGAATTAAAACAGAAATTACAGAATGAACAAATGCATAGCTTCGACGCTCAGTTTAAAGATTAACTTGGTTTTGGGATAATCCTTTGGGAGATGACTTTTGTGTGTTTGTTTGATTTGTTCGTCATTCCAAAATCTTCAAGCTAAAAACTATTTAGCTGTCTATCCATTCTTAGGCTGATTCTGCTGTTGTACCATTCATAGATGGAATATCATTTATTCATTTGTCCTACATCCTATATTTACTTATCAAAATCATACTTTTACCCAATATGGAGGACTAATCCTTCTCAAGTTAGAGTTCTTGTGGTGAAACCTCCTTGGCAAATGTAACGACATCTTTGGAGAAAATAAACTGTGTATGTTGAATTTTGGGTTAATTTCACCTTGGCCAACCTCTATAATCAGATTCTGCGTCTTTATGGGCAGAATCTGTAGGGGCGGAAAAGAACTCTGGAGCCAGCGCAGGTAAACCGTGCATGTGGAGTGCAAGAAAAGTGGAGCACATTGACCAAAATGTATTGGCTTTTCTAATTTATCTACAATCATATGCAGATATATGTTGTTGGAGGTTAGCCCAAACATCATCTGGACCTAAAAAACCTTCAAAAAGTATCACTGTTTGTGTTTCGTTTGAAGAAATGTTTGATTTTGGTGATAAAAGAAAACAGTTGGACTGTAAATGGTGGCTGGTGAATGGAAGACAGAGTCTTGGCCATGATATCCGCTTTCTACAACGAAGCCCCAAGATGTGTTTGTTTCATGTAGAGATAGTGTTGCCTTAGAGCACGTACACGTGATAACAGATAACACTTCATAGTATAGACAAAAAAGACTGAATGAATGACAGACACTCTCTGGTATCCCAAAAGAGAGACCGATGAAACAAACATAACCATAGAAGCCTCAGCCATCCTCTGTGTGCATGTGTTCCTTTGAATGTGCCTTGATGTGGGTGTGGTGCGCTGTGTTGTGTGTAAAGTCACGCCTGGCTGGCTATTATCTACCGTAGACTCCGAGGTCCCTGGAGGGACACCAGAGGAGTCATCTGATTCACTCGCAGTTTCCTCTCTGACTGCAAATTAAAACGGGGCCGACACGGAGAGAGTTACAGATAGGAAGGAGAGCCGTGTTTTTTTAATTAAATCCATTCTGTTTCTGCTTAATCGCTGCCAAACAGATACTTGTCTGACATAATATTAACACATGAACAGTTCCTCTTCCCACCTGCATTTACATGCACCAGCTGCAGCTTTTCAGCTCACAGGGCATGTATCTCTCACATCAGAACCAGGAGCCCCCTCGCTCTCCTTCTCTCTTCGGTTAGGGGTCTGTTTATGAAACACAGACGATCGGCTCTGATTTGATTTGGCGTTCAGCAGCCCTGATAATTATGATGAATCTTCCTTTCTGTGTTAGTGGTTGTGTGTGTGCGTGTAGACTCTCCTCACCTCAGCTGGTTCTTTACTGATGCTGCTTTTCAGGGCCAATGTGCTGTTATTCAGATCCGGGGACAAGAGTGCTTCGAAAATATTGATTGGCATTAATTTGCCGGGTGGAGCAGATGCATGCGATCTAGTACATTAGGTTAGTTCAGTCACTGTCTGACAGCCTGCCAATCACAGAGATACGTTAGTTATTATTCAAACTTTCTACATGTCAGGTTTCCAGTTAATACCCATCTGGTGTCAAACTGAACTTTATGAACCACAAACTGTATACTCAAAGTTACATTGAGTTTGCCTCATGGTTATACTTTGGTTTATAACCTAGGGAATGATTTGCCGGAGCCAAACTGCTGGAGGCCAACTGTTGTTCGGTTTCAAACGGTTTTCATTGCATAAGGGAAGTGTAAATTACAGGTGAAATGTCAGTATCTTAACTTGATGTTTCTGAAAACATGACTTCATTAAAGCCAATTTGATTTCTGAGGCACAGAAATAACATAATACATTTCTGGTGTTGGAGAGTTTCAGCTTCTCAACCTTTGATTTGTGACACCACAAGAGGTAATTTGATAGCCACATGAAGAAGAAGGTTGCATTTGCTGAGTGTGAAACGAGAAGACCATTTTAACATTCAGCTGAAGGGCTAAGGCTTCACTATGGTCACCTTAAAGGTCCATAAAAAAGATTTTTCTGGTTTGAATGATACAATAAGGTGGCAGGGTTAGTGCCGTCACCTCAGAGCAAGGGTCCCTTTTCGAATCGCACTTCAGCTATGGTCTTTCTGTGTGGAGTAGCTTGTTCTCCTTGTGTCTGCCTGTCTTTCTATGGGGTTCTCCAGCTTCCGTGCCTGGTACGTTGGCAACAACCAGGGAGTACACCACCTCTCGCCCAATTTCAGCTCCCCGACAACCCTCAAGGGATAAGTTGGATAATGGATGGATGGATAGAGAACCTAATACGTTTCAAAACTGTGACTAATTTGCATGTATTTTATATAGAAGATTACAAAGTGCCTTAACCAACACTGTGCTATATTAAAGCTGTATCCACCGACCGTTTGTGCTTCATTCTCCCTCTTTCTTGATCTCTCCTTCCTAACTCTGCTTTGTTTCTCTGCCCCGCTGCTCTTTTCTCTTTTCACTTTCCATTTCCCAACCTCTCTAGTCGCCAGATGAGATAGAGGGGATGGTAAGTTGAGCCACAATTTTAAAACTCCTTCTCTCCGCTCCATTTCAAATTTTCAAATCCGTGCAGTTTCTTTTATTTCCCTATGATGTTCAAATAACATTTGAACATCATGAATGTCTAGAGTCTAATATCCTCTACTCCAGCAATCCAGTTACTAATTGACTATTTCATCAATTGAGGTTATTTAATAAATATTCTAACTCAAGAAAACTGACTCTAATGTAGTCAAGAAGTTTTTTTTTTAATAAAGTTTCAGTTTTTTAGATATTTATACTCTCAGTTTTGCAGCCATCACATTTTCAAACGCAGACATTCTGACGTTCTGCCTTCGCGCAGGCAAGAGAAGTTCAGAAAAAGTACGAAGCAATTTCAGTACATTTCTGAAAGCAGTTTGCTCTTCTTTTCTTTCCGAACTTTGTTTTGTTTTTGTTTTCTCTGTTTCACTTCACTCTCGGTTGTGTACCCCCCTCCTATTTTTATTTTCTTCTGTCACTGTCAGTGTTTTGTGGCTTTGCATGTGCATTCATGAGCCTGTTCGTGCATGGCATGTTTTTGTGAACATACGAGCATGTATTCCATCTTCGGTGCTACTGAACTACCTAAAAATACTATGATGTCTAGTGTGCCGAGGTTCTGGCTTCATTTTTCTGTGCTGGCACAATCAGGGACACAATGGATAGTTTGCTATCGATCAATAAATGGGTGGCTGAATAGAGGGGCAGTTGAAAGTTGAAGCTGTAATTTGAGGCTATTGATGGAATTTTATTTGATCTTTCACATCTCAGGCCTTTTAAGACTATATGGCCAATTATTTGAGAGAGTGGGTGTGTGCTAACGAGTGTTGGCCACTTGGCCCACATGCTGGGATGTCTTTGTGTCACATTCTAGCATGTACAATAATGTGTTTGCAGCATCAGTACTTAAAAAATGCTTTCATTGTGTTGAATGAATATTCAGAATTTTGGACTTTAAAACATTGTTTTAGAGGAATTAATGTCTTCTAAGGATTTTCCAAAATGTGATTCTACATTTTTCTCTTCACCTTCCAATTCTATATATCTTGAATTTTCCCAGAATAAACTTGTGACCCCTTGTCGGGGCCCTACCCTCAGGTGTGGAGCCATCTTTGTACGATATTAAATGATAATCACAGACATTTGTCTTTGTGTGTGTGTGTTATCTTTTAGGTTCAGAAGCTGCAGAAGAAAGATGCCCAGCTCACAGCGCTGGATGCCTTCTACAAGGAACAGCTGGCACAACTGGAGAAGAGGGTACAACATTTACACAAACATACGCACACAGACACACAATTGGAAATACTTTATTAGAGGCTTTCACAGACTCCCAGAGAAGACAAAGCTGTAGATGTATGTGTAATGTATAAATATATTAAACATCTCCATGAAAATACACACACATACACTGATTTACAATCACAAAAATACAGGGACAGACACACACGTGCAATAACTCTCCACATGTTTGTGTATATATACGAAGAAAGTGGATGGCTAGAGAGGATCTGGGTTACAAGTCTGAGTCTGCTGAAACAATTGCAATTACATGATTAACATGGTGTTTGGCTCCCAACACTGAAACCCTTTCAGATATTAGTATCTTTTGTATTAAAGGGATATTACCCTTGAGGATGCATGTTTTTCTGCAGTGCCAATACAGGGGGTACAGTGTGTTAGCACTGGAAGCATTCAGTACAAGTCTGAAGTAAATTAAAACAAGCTGCAACCGAGTAAGACAGCAAGTTCAGTCTGCACTAGATCTGACGAAAAAGCGGAGAATTTGATCCAGGCTGAGCATCTCCTGAGAGCCCTTACAAGCCCTTTCAGTCTCTTTCATCCACCTGTCTGACATTTACAAGGCAGAGAGGTGTGGAAGCTGTTCGTCTCAAGTTAGGTCTCAGCCTCACAGGGCGCCACACAAGGAGGACCTTTCCACAGGCTCTCTGGGGAGAAACACTCCTCTGGTTCTCGGTTGCAGAAGACCTTTACTGGACATTATGTGTCAAATCTCAGTATTATGCTCTGTTTACCATGCCTAATTGAAGCCTGTCCTAAGGGCGGGGGGAGTGTTGGCAGCAGTGGGCATCACATGGGCAAACTGTGACATTAGAGTGGCATCACCGAAGATACAGTTGCCCCCTGTGGACCTTCAACTTACTGATGACAGACTTCAGACTTGGTAACTTTTATTCTTCATGTTTCGACAAAACCACCTGGTCTTTGGGAATATGCACATGGAGCAATATCAGGACAAAAATCCTTTGATTTAAAATAGCTGGTTAAAGTACATTATTTATTTTGAATATATTGTGATCAATATATGTATTGATATACAGAAATAAATAATTTTATGTGAAAATAAAAAGGAACTCTCCCACATCTATTTAACTTTAATTAATTAATTATTTAAAAAAGAAATGTCAATGTACAAGGAAGCAAATTCCAAAGGATTTTGCAACACATCAGCGATCCTGGCGGTTACTATAGGATTGAATACACTTCCAGTTGACTCACATAAGAACACAGAGCTATGTGGAAACAAGGCGTGAAAGACGAGTTTGGGATAAAGCTCTGATGGTTTAAATCTAGTTTCTGTGTGCATATGCTCATGTGAGTAGGAGTTACGTTTAGTGGGTCTGCCGTAAGCCACAATAAGCGGATAGAGTCACTGACTCGAGCAACAGGCTTTTCCCTGTTCGGTTAAATCTGAAGTTTTGGCTTTTTGAAACTAGGCATGTCCAATCCTGTCCTGTTAGGCTCTGCTGATGACTTTTTCTTTCTTTCTTACTTTCTTTCATTCCTTTTCTCCGACTGACGTACTTTCGTTTTGTCTTACTTTCTTTTACTCCATGAATTTCTGTAAGTATTCATAAACACTGGCTTACATCACAAAACCACAAAATCTGTATTTTTTATTTACCACACAGTCAGCCCATTTATTACCTTGGTAAATTGTCCCTACACACATTTTAAATATGCACACACACACACACTCACACAGGTCTGGGTGTCAGCTGCCTGGCTATTTGTGCTGGTCTCATTAGTAACAGGTTGGGTTTTCAGAGGGAGCAGTAGACTGGCAGGCTGGCATACGAGTGGCACAAGCTGTATTTGCTGCTGAGCTTAGGATGTCTGTTTACAGAAGACTGTGTGTGTGTGTGTGTGCGTGTGTGTGTGTGTGTGAGTGTGTACATCAGGGTCGTGTTTTGCATGCATACTGTATATTCAGCTGCATGTGCGCTGTACATGTATATTTGTGAGTTAATGTGTGTATCTGCCGGGCTCAGTGTGTTTGCAGACTGCATTGCTGTGGTTTTAGTCTGTTTGACTGCTCAAAATGTTCTCAACGCTTGAGATTTTCTCAAACTGCTCAGCTGAACTGAACCAAAAACTGAGCTAGGTTTTGGTTTATGTTATCCCACTCTTTGCATTGACACACTTACAGGATGAAGATGTAGATGTAAGTGTCATGACCTTTCTCAATATGCACTGGGAAGCACAAAGACAAGTACCTTGTATCAACTACCTGGGAACCGACGCTCAGGATAAAGTCTTACTTTAAAAATATGGGAAAACAATACACGGTAGTTCTCAATTCTCTGGCTTATATATACACACTAGTATGATGGTGCAAGTATTTATTTCATGGTCTCGCTCCTTCTTCATACTGGCCTGTCATTCTCTCTCTTACATTCACACACCCAAATTAGGGCGTACAGAGGGAGATAATAATCATACTCCAACTCTGACAGGCTGCTTGATATGCTGTCAGTAATGGCCTACACACACACACACACACACACACACACACACACACACACACACAAATACGATGCTACTAAATATACATTTCCTGGTGACTAACCTGAACCTTCTTTACTTGAGTAATCCTAAATATAGTCTAGTTTATAATCAGATCTTCACCTCAAAATATATACAGAATTCCATATATTTGTATGTATGTGTTAAACATACTGAATACATATATGTAGATACATATATATTTAAGTGCGTTTGACTGTGTGTGTACGTATGTGTGTGTATACGCACATATGTATATGAACTTAAAGGCACATATTCACAACATACTGTTTATGTCTCTGTTAGCTCTTGAGTCAGATTGACTTTGAGATAAGCATTTTTTAAATGCTGTACTTTTCTGCTGTGTTGCACTTTCTTATGGAAACGCAAACACTCTGGGGTCTATATAGAGTCAAAGTTTAACGCTCTGATCCTGTGAAAAGCCATCTTCTCAAAATGCTGCAGCGAGGGATTCGAATCAGCTTATTAGTTTATCTTGTTAACAACATTTCCACTGAGGCTGCGCCCATCTGGAGATGAAGATAGGAGTTTTATAATAAGTTAATGTTTCTAAACATTGCGAGCGTGTGGCTAACATTCCAGTCACCTCATTATTTTTCCCTAAGAAGAAAAAAAAGTATGCTTGCGTCGTTCCCCAGTGGTAAACACTCCACAAAATCCAACCAGCTGCAATCAATTAGAATATGTGGTTGGGAGACGCAGGCACTGCGAGACACATAAATATGAAAACAAATGTTGTCAGATCCTCTGGAGGTATTGGTATAAATGTTTAAATCAATTTGAATTGTTCTTCTTGCACATATGACTGTGTGGAACATTTATTTGTTATGTTGTATTTCACATCAGCTTAAAACAATATGACTAGCTTAAATTTTAACTTGGATATTCAAACAACCCTGTACCTGCTAGATAACTTTCTCAGGTAACACAAAAACGTTGTTGTTGTAATTTATTTAGCTTTAAATTTGTGTTGTATGAGTGAGTCACGCCTATTACAAAGGATGAGGAACAGTGACTGGTGTCTATTACAGATACAAGGATATGCAGTGTCCTGGGCAGTATAAAAGCGTTTAAAAAAAAAAAATCTGAAATGAGTGGATTAAAGTTGGTGTCAGTTCAGTGCCAGTGTAGAAATAGTATAAACAAGGCAGATGACAGCTGGATCAGAAATCCTCTGAACACCCCTTCAGGTCACTATGGTAATCAATGCTCCCACTCCTATTAATTTACCCCATGAGTAAAGTATTAAGATTAATTCTTACAAAAGGGACATTTTATTTTCTGTATAAGAGTGATACTTTATACTGAAGTGGTCCTGATGCGTGGGTGTGATTGTGCGTGCACATTCGTGTGATGCACGTGTGTTATATGAACCTGCTTATATTCAGAAAAAATAAAACACTAATAACACAGGCAATACTGATGGATTTTAACATAGTTGTGTAAGCAACACTGTCTTCCTTTGTTCTCTGTCAGCATGTCACTATGATTTATTTATTTTTGGTCATTTTGACAAGGTGTTCATAAATACATCTGAGCCTCGATGGGCTCTCTAAACAATGTGTAGGAACAGCACACACCATTTTAATAGATATAAACTGTAAAGTGAAACACAGTACACCTCAACTGTGTTTATGCAAACAAGGTGTGAGATGTGCCTTGGACCATGTGTAAGGCTTTATAGTCTGGCAATGTGACGAGGTGGAGATGGGGGGGGGGGGGGGACTAGTGAGATTGAATCTGAACAGAGCATTGTTTGTTATTTAAAAAAGCTTATAAATTTCTGAAAAAGCAAATGAATTTAATTAGTTAATTTAATTGCTATCCATTGTTTCAAAATCCATTTCATTTGCATTGGGGCTGCATTTTTGTTGGGGGTTGATTTGAACTGAAACGCATGTAAATACAGGTTCTATTGATTTGACCAGAAACATGTGTCAGTAAATGCAGTATTAGAAACCCTGTGTGCGCTACTGTTTAATGCAGCATCTGGAATTGGATAGAAAAAGACAATATTGTTTAAAATTATCTATACATTTAAGAAAAAAGCTATCTGTTGTCCAAAGCTGCACAAAGTGTTTCGTCCTATGATCACTGAGCAGCTTCTGGCTGGAACCCCACTTCTACACTACACACTCATTTCTGGGGATCCAGCATGACCCAGTATTCTGACTGTTAAAGTGTGAGACATTGGATCTCATTAATCCTTTACATCACAGACTCATTTCTGACTTGAAAATATAATAAAAACAGTCAGCTGTTCATACTTTATCATTGAAAGTCACTACATTCTTAATGCGGGACTGTGTTGCATTTCAAGATATTATGTAAATCTAGTTTAAGTCAAAGTCGGGAATACTTTTGTACCTGATCACTGTTTCTTTAAACATTTATGAGTAATGCAAGTCATTATTGCTGAGCTTTAGTTTGCCAGAAGAGACAGAAAAAAAAACATCCTCGGGATTTGGATGCAATGCCACAACTTTTCCTTCATACTGTACTTTTAGTCTGTGGTAAAGCTTCCAGGCTCTAAAACTTTAAGACTGGGAAAAATGTTATTTGGTCTTATGTTGGGACAATAATCAGAGTAAATGAAAATAAAATGACTATTAGACCAAGGCAAGAAGTCTATTTGATTTGATAAAAGAGTCAATAATGGGAATCCACAAACGATTGTGAACAATTTATTTATGGTATATTGTTATCATTAAAGTTAGGCTGTTGAACTCAAATGTCAGTTTTCCAGGAAGTTAAAAGGAATATTCTATAGATATTCAACACAACTGTAACTACGTTGGAATTCAGTTGAAGTACTTGTGTACAAAACTGTCTTAAAAGATGTATGGCATGACAATTATACTAAAATGTAATAGTAAATGTGCTTTCATACAAAACTGAATTAGTAATCCACTACAAAAAGCCTCTAAAAGCCTTTTTCCATTTAGAAACATAAGAAAATAAAAAAAACATATTTAAAAAAAACAAAGGAAAGAGCTCAACTAATGCTTTTGGTTTGTCTTCCTGTGTTCTCCTGTGTCTAGAATCGGGAAAGATACGAACAGAGCAAGGACCAATTCCACCAAGCTGCCTCCAAGACTGAAGAACACGTGAGGTGAGTCACACATGCACAACACACACACATGTTCACAAGCTAATTTGCAGTTCCTAAGGTGATATTATTCCCTGAAGCCTCTCACACGCACCCACCAACTCACACACGCACATGAGCATATGTAACAGCAGAATAACAAGCGGTGATTGATAGTAATCTGCACTTTTCCTCATTTCTTAACTAGTTAAACAAATACAATCTCTTGAGCAAACCTGACTAATGTGCTAAGTGTTTTAATTGGCTGCTTTAATTAAGCTAAATTTAACAATACCCTATTTCCCCATCCTCGCCTCCCACTGTGGACTTGTAATGAGCCACAGCCAGGGAGAAGGTACCTAATTATTACCTCTGCAGTCTGTAAACCACACAGCTGTAATTCACATTGGAGACCCGGCCTTGACTTGCTGTTAAATTTGGTGTCACACCAGTAACGGTGCTTTCAAAAGACAAGCGTACAGCCACGCCAGTGTTAATGGGTGAGGACAAAATATACTTGTTTATGTCCTTCAGTGTGTCCCTATCCCCGAAGGCAGACTTAAACTTGTGGCCAACTTCTTGGAAATGTTTTTCTCATATTATGTCCACAACTTGAATTTTTTATCAACCTTGCTAATAAAAAAGAAAGCCAATGAAAAAGAAGATCATGTGGGTTTTTAGAAAAAAAAAAAACTACATTTCTAAAATGTATTTAAAAGGCATTAGTTATGACAAATGGTAAACTTAAACATCCCATTGTAAAAATCGAATTTCTTAGTTTAGTTTTGACCAATGGTGGTTGCTGCCCTTGTTCATGTTCTCCTTCCTAACCACATCACATCTTCTCCCTCCTCCTGAGGGATGATCCCAAGCCAGTGTGTTCTGCGTCTGCCCAAGGCAATCATCCACATTGGACATGCGCAGAAATAATTTAAACGGATGGGCTCCAACCACAGAGGACCACATAGGGAAGCTCTTTTTTCAGCCAAGAACATTAATCTAAGGCTGCATTGGGCACAGACGCACCAAAGCTGGACAGTTAAGACAATTAAAAGTTGCCTTGCATGGATGAAACACAGACTGGTGTAATTTTCTTTCCCTCATGACTGAACAAGCTGCCAAATGCTGTCAAGGCAGGGCCGTCGTCCATGTCAATTTATTTTTTCACTCCAGTGTCAACATGTTTATAAACCTATATATAGGTGCATTGGACAAAAGCAAATTAGCTGTGAATTACTATAATTATTCTTCAAAGCTTTTCAAGTATACATTATACCTTGAGACAAACTAAATTGAGGCATTGAGGAAAACAATGACTAACACTGGTTCTTTCCATTATCTTTAAATCCTGAATAAAGCACCTAAGTGATCAAGTTAAGGGTGGCAGCCTCCAAAAATAGGAAACTGTACCAAGGATTTAGAGTTTTACATTTGCATGATCATTCAATTCTAACTGGATGACTTAAACCAACAAAGAATAGAGGATTACCTGCTGACTTTACTTTATCAACTAAACCTTGTACAGAGTGTTAGGTTGAGCGACAACAATAAGCTTTGGACTATATTCATGCATTTATACTCCGCTCAATGTGTGTTCGCATGGAGGTTAACACATCCTCTCCATAATTTTGAGTGACTGTTCACTGCTATCTGCAGTTTAGGAATATGAGATTCCCATTAGTCTACTGCAGCATGCTTTTGATCCGTGCTGATGTTGAAGACCGTGGTGATCTTACCTCTAGGGAAAACCGTACAGAAATACCTCTAATCCTCTGCTTGAGTGTGTGTGTGTGTGTTGAGAGGGAAGGAGGGTATTCTGAATCCATGAGTGTTCTATCAAGGAAGATAAAACAATCCAACTCTTCCTGTATGGCAGTACCTTTATGGTAAATTATATGGGGCTTTTGCAGGCTTTAGGGAATGGATTGGTGTTCATTGATTCTATAATCTAGTCTAAACCTAACCTTTGTCAGAATACAGAAATGGGATGTTTTTGATCTGCCTATGTGTACTTAAGTGGTTACACCATGGTTCACTTCAGTAGAATGGAGTCATTGTAATGTTAGTTACACCGGTGCTTTCCCACTGTGATAAGTCAGATACATGTCTGGCTCCTTATACGTCCTCAGCTGTGTGATCTCTTCAACAAGTCCTTCAAACTAAACAACCTAATATATATTGTTTGTCCCTGTCCTTGGAACCTACCAGCCGCAGATGAACTGCACCTCTGTCTCCATTGTAACAATAATGAACCTCATGTTCAAGTTTTGGGGTGTTTATGGTCTAGTCACCACAAAACGTTTTGCAAATCATATCTTTGCAAAGTGAGGTTGGGTTGAGATTGGAGGTTCAATAAAATTGTTTCCCGTGTGAAAGGAACCAGTGAAGTCACCAAGGTATCTATGATCAATGACAGTTCCATGACCTGTGTATATTATTTGAACCACTTCTTTTCATTCAACCACAATCTTTCCCCAAACCTTACCGAGTAGTGTTTCTTCAAAATCCTTACCACACTAAAACAGTTCCTAAGAACATCACATGCTCTTCACTGTAATCATGAAGAAAAATGTCCGACCTAAAAGTAGCTTTATCTTAGGAGATGCTCAATGGGTCCTGAGTGGGTAGAGACAAACAACTTTAATTGTTCAGGTCGCAGATTGATCGTTTTCTCCCCTTGTGGCATAAGGAGAAACCTTGGATTGTATCAAGTAACTTGATTTTCAAGTATTTTTTTTATTGCTTAATATATGAGATATATAAGGTGAACAACAATGATTTTCTCACATGATGTTAACATGTGATACCAAGAGGTCAGCCAGACCAGAATTACATTCACTCAACAGTCAATGAATTTGACTAAATAGTTGCATCAGATAGATGATTTTAGCTCAGTACCAAGGTTTAAATCTTAAATTTAAAATGCAAACTGCCTGAGCTGCTGTAACGACTGCAGCTTTGATTACGCTGAAAATTGTCTCACATTAATTGAATTCCAAATGCCTTTGCTGTTAGTAAAAGAGAGGTAGAGCCAGGAAATTGATAGACGTTGTATGTATGTGTGTATTTGAAAACAAAAGACAATTCGGTGTTCTAACATTTTCAGATGACAAAGCTCCTGAGAAATCAGTGGGAAACTTCTGACAGACTCTGGTTTTGAACTGTAAACAGTTTTGAGTGAATTTTGTCTCAGTGCGGAGCGGTAGAACAAAGCCCCTATAATATTTGAGGTGTCTAACCCCCCCCTGGCTCCTGTGTGTGTGTGTGTGTGTGTCTGTGTGTGTGTTAATCCAGTTTTAATCCTTGAAGTGAAATGGCAGTGTTAGTTTCCGGCATACTGTGGTTTGAGAGACCCAGACAATCACAGGGCCACTCTGTGTCATTGTCCTTTGTGTTTATACGAAAGATATAGAGGATGAAAAGAGAGAGAATGACACCTGTAGCGCTCTGAAATATCAAACTCAGCGAAGCGTAGAAGAACAAAATCATCAGGTTTCCTATTGTTGTCTTTTCCTCTTCCTGTCTCGGTTTGCTTTCTCTGACCAAACCTTCATATTTGCAGCACAGATGTACTGACTGTATGCACTGCTCACCAGGGATCCAAGTTACATATAACTAAATAAATAAGTTAGAGAAAACCAAATGGAGAAGAGAAAAATCTTCTAGACTAACATATGCCATTTATGTCTATAAGCTTAAATATTTAACAACACCAATGTAGGTCATGAATAAAATGCATAGATTATGTACTGTATATATAGTTATTTAAAAATTTGGTTTTGTTTTTTAAATCACAAGAACATAACTCAACAACCACAGTCACACTAATAATTTGTCCTCTCCAGCACATAATGTAAGCTTCAATAATTGTTCTTTCTTTGTTAAGGGGAGTAAAACAACACTATCAGGACATTCAGCCATATAGCATCAATACTATACATGAAAGAGCAAGAAATGCTAATAAATAGTTAAACAATATAATTGTTAAATTATACAAATACCACAGGCCCCCAATCAACCACTTCTCATCACATGTTCCAGTCTGTATTAGCACTGAAGCACAGTTTCGTAGACCTTCCACCTCACAGAAATCCACAGATTTCGTCAGGTTACATAATGCTGTAGATGTTGGTGTGACTTCAGGCTTGCATCAGCAAGACAACTTTAGAACTTAAGTCTACACCACTGGGTCTCTAGATGATTCTGTACATTTGAACACTAAAGCTCCAGCTGCAGCTTGTGTAGATTTAGGCCCTGTCCCAATTCCTCTCCCTTGGCTCTACCCTTAGATATGAAGTGCCCTTCCCTGGGAGTGTCCCCCTCCAAACGGAGCCACGAGGAGTAGGGTTAGAAAATCTTCACCAGTGAATTGGTACACTACTCGCTACTCCATCAGCAACCGACCAACTTTATTACGCTGACAAACAATATCAACTAACATTATTATATCTGACCACTGCAGGAAAGATTGATCTATTGATCAACACACAATCAGTTGGCATGTTAACATCGCTTATGTAAATGTAGCATTAATCATTACATTTTAATTTGCTTCTTGATTAAAAAAAGAGTTTCGGCTAGATTTAGACATTTTCTCATGGTTGTTTTTGTAGATTTCATACTTGAATTTATGAGCAATTTTCCCCAGGCAGTCGCCATGTTGATTGTTTTCCTCCGTTCATATTGCATTTAGGAATTTTCATCTACCCCTTCGTTTGCAGGGGGGTCCTGAATAAACTAGATGGCCACTACCCGTGCATCACATAGAGAAATGGGACAACACCATCCCTTCACTCGCAAAACGATGGAGTAGGGTGAAGGAGTGAATTGGGACAGTGCATTGCTGAACCTGGGTGAGACTACTGGCGCTGAAAGTCTAAGTGAGGTCCAATCTTGCAGTGAGAGTCAGTCGATAGCTTTGAAACAAATATAACATGATATTTGCAGTGGTTCAGCACAGCTTCCCTGCCTTATGACATGTGTACACTCTTGTTGGTGCTGCCACCGGAAAACCAAGGCCTCTTAGCAGTGGTCTGTGGCAGCAGGCCCACAATGCCACAGTGATTGCTACACCTCACTGTGGCTACTTAACAAAGGCTTTTTGAATTCCGTCACTCGTCCACAACCTTCAGCTGTGTAATTACGGAAAGACTGAGGGAGACAGGAGGACGGAAACTGTTGCCTTTTCAGATACATTTTGTATGAGAGAGCAAGAGAGACAACCTCCTCCTCTTCAATGGTGAAAGTAATAGAACGGGAGCGAGAGGGAGACGGACAAGGCAGATGTCCACGTCTAGCAGCTCAGGTCAGTATCCAAGGCTTTTTAACAAGGCCAGCTGTCTGTAACAGTAGTAGCTGAACTAGCCTTAATAGCCAGCCTTTGTCAGATCCTCCCAGCCTTTGTCAGATGATACCAGCCAGCGGAGATCTCTCAGAGATACGGCTGGAAACATTGGCAAGGCAAGTCTGATTGAAAAAGGCAGTGTTGCTGTGCTGTAAGAGAAAAGCCAGGCAAAAACATGTCGTTCACTGAAGTTGGACCCAGATACATTTCAGATGTGTCCATTAAATGCCACTGAACTTTAAAGTGGCCTTTTGAAGAAAAACTAAATAATTAGCCCTGATTTGAATGGTAATGGTAGCTGTGTTATTAACTTTATCAAGTGGACAGCAACTGTTCATGCAACCGCAGTCCGCCTTGATTGTACAGCTGTCAGGAATATAAGGTATTCATTGTATAAGAAGAGGCCATTTCTGTTCATCCTGAATGTGATGCTTTATAAGAAACAACTCTTGTTTTACTGACAAATGTGCACATTTGAACAATTTACTCAAATTTTCTCATTTCCAACCCTGAGAATGTATAGTGCTTATGTTCAACACACTCCATCACAAGAGCTGTCAGGCTCTACGCCGCCGTCCAGTCCAGTCACAGCCCTTTCACTGGGTGGAGTGGTGGTATCTGAGTGCAGGTTTTTAAATTGCCAACTTTCCTATCATAAGCCTGCGTCTTTTACCAATCAGCAGCTGCCCACTCGAGATTTTATAAAAAAACATAATAAATGTCTCTCTGCTGTTTGGAGTTTTTATTAGTTTAGTAGCTGTTTAGATATGTGACCACAAAAGCTTCAAATGTCCGGAGTAAAACAGTTTTTGATTAAACTAAACGTTTATGGGCTCAAACTAGGGTCAGTGTGATTTTTATTTGTAAAGTTACTTTACAAGCTGAAAAAAGCCAAGGTTGTCCTTTAGGTGTCTGTCCCATTCAAGGGGGGGCAATTAAACGTATAGTTAAAAACTGTAAAACCCTACCTGTAAAATAATGTGAAAATTACATATTAGACATGGTGTTGTCAGATTTTTGTAGAACAGGTGAGAAGCGTGGCTGACATCTTGCTACAATGTACAGTGCTCAATTTGTTAAACAGACACTGGTATGTAATGCACAGTCCCTAGGTCAGTGAAGTTTTTGTGGCAAACTCACAAATGAATTTTGATACTACCCACAAAATAGTCCATGGTAACGAGGAGCCTCATAAGAGCAATGATCCTGACCTTGATTTAATGGGAAACAATTTGTGTTTAGGTTTTATTGGGTTGGCTGTTATAATGCGATTAAAATATTTTTAGTGGATATTTATAAGCAGGAGAGAGTTGGACCTAGACATATTCATTACATGTGTATGTATATATGAAGTATCATGCAGGGTCACGTTACAGAGTGCGGTAAGAAGAAAAAAATATGGGCAGCATTGACAAAGGAGTATCAGAAGAGACAATATACTGTGCCTCATCATCCATGTTTATATAAGAGACAGAGTAAATACTGAGCTCTAGTACATAGAGGGCACTCTCTTCCTGGTTGCAGGTGTGATAGGAATGGAGAGATGGGGGAGGACGTGTGAAGCAGAGTGGAGATACAAGATAGAGAAGAAGAGGATATGTGCCCTCAGTCAATTGAAAAGCTGTCAGGGTGCAGGTGCATACAAGCTACAGGCTGGAGATAAGAGGCAACTCTGTCTCTCAAGCTGTTTTCCTCTTCACCTCTCTCGCCCTTTTCTTCCCTTGTTATAATTTCTTTGGTTTCTCTTTACTTCACCTCAGCACTAGTATTAATCAAGCCAGCCATGGTACAACCATCATTAGAGGAATGCTGACCCTGTAACTAGTCAAATTACAGTTTATGCCTCAGAAAGTAAAGTTGGATCTGTGTACACCAGAGTCTCTAGTACACATGTTCTCATTATTGGACCTGTCCAGTAGTGAGCAAATTATTTGAATGCTGGATTAGAATGAGACGGTTTCCCCAAAAGAATAGCTAGACATGTATCTGCTAATCTACTAAAAATCTCTGTCTGTATGTGGCTTGCATATCTAAGAACCATTCATCTTATCAGCTTCACTCTTCAAATGTGAATTGTGAAGCGCACATGAAAGTGCTGTGTCGACTTTGATGCGATTCGCTCAATTGGCTTGAATCAACAGCAGAAGTGTCGGCAAGACCTTTTTTCCTGTACATTACACACAATGTTTAACATGTGGTGCAGTAAAACTTAGTGAAACTGGAAGAAGCAGCTTCCTATTGTGTTGATTGATTAGTTGCAGTGGTGCAGGTTGGTGTTTTCTCATTTCTCTCTCCGCCTCTTTTATTCTAAGCTAACGCCTGGAATACAAATATCAGAGGGCTATAGATCTTCTCTCTTCAGTCATCAAATCAGATATAGGCCATATGTCCCCTTCATACACGGGCCTATATACCCCACAGTAACACAAGAATGGCTGCAGCAGCTGCCTCGATAAGTCACGTATCAGACAATGAATCAACAAGACTTGGAAGGGGAAGAAATGGAGGAGAGAGTAAAACAGACGATGATTGATAGTGGGAGCCCAAGTTGTTCAGGGCAAAGACTGCTTCTGGACTCCAGAAACAGAAGGTCGACAAAAATAGACAAAATGCCCAGGTTGATGACTGGCCAGAGAAACCTGATAGAGACATTTCTTGCCGGACTGAGGAGAAAATCAGTAACATGCACTACCCGGCTTCGTCTTTCCACTCCTTATCATTGCTATCATGTTTATTTGATGAACCCGTATATTTCCACACATTAAAAACATACATTAAAAGGGGGAAAAGTTAGGACTCGTTCTCACTAACAAGATGTTGCAGAGTTTGATTGCACTTGTGTTGTAGCACTCAAGTCAGTCACAATATTGGATTCCCTTAATTTTCCCCTCCTAAGGCACTGCTTCCTATGAGATGTTAACAAGATTTTCTAATTACTTGCCTGAAACGCAGTGGAGATACCGACACTTTGTAGTTGACAGGATAGAAATAAATGGTGCATAAAAGAAAACAATGTGTCACATGTACAGCCCAAGCTATTGAGGAAAAAAACTGTCACTCTTAACTAAGCATGGTTTTGAGGCAATAAAGCATTCTTCTTATCAGGCTTGTTGCTTTGCCAGTAACTTTTGTAGTTCTTGGTGTGTTGTGTGTCTTTTCCATTTACCAATTTCCCCCCTTTGATTTCCCTCCCTCTCTCCGTCTTGGTAAGCTGGTCTGCGATGTCCACGAGTCGGAAGCCTCTGTGTTCCGTCCGCCTCCGCCTTCGCTGCTGAAGATTAAAAATAATGGGCAGCACCATTAATTAAGCAGCTAATCTTACTGTTTATGTTTTGTCACATTTTCCGCTCACAGATGCGTAAAGAAAAATGTACTGCTCCTGCAGCAAACACGCACTCACACACATACGCACACATTAACCACAACGCGCCGTTCCATGGCTCGACGAGCTGTCAGGGATGCTGCTTTACTTCACTCCAGTTAAAAAGCAGACGCCGCCTCTCTCTCCCTCTCTTTATTTATTTATTTTGGAAGCGGCGCAGTTAATATTGTTGATTTAAGACCTCACCTTCAATTTGCTGTAGCATGTGGACAGAGCTTTAGCTTTTGCTGCGGCTGAAGCAATTTTCTGCTTCAAGCGCCTTTAATAAACCACGCCGCGCTATCAGGGGGCTTCGGCTTCCCTGATGAAGGCCATTTATTTCAAATTAAAGGAGAGTTCCTTATCTTCGGGAGCCTTTAATGGAGAGAGAGATAAAGACGGCACACTTTGGTGTCATCTTCTCTAGGTTGTTAATGTAACAAGAGAAATGTAGGGCGCGAGCGAGGGAGTAGTAAGACAGGAGACTGAGTTGAAGAGAAGACAATCAAGTAAAAAAAAAAAAAAGACAGATTAAATAGGGAAGATTAACCATAAGAGGTGGTGTGGGGGAACAGATATGATTGACTGTCGTTCCTCTTTTTGAAATGGGCCTCTAAGTGAACAGCAGTGGATTTTTCATCCCTCCCTTTTCATCTTTCTATCTCACTTTTCCCTGGGCCTCTTTTTTTATTTTCCTCTTTTACTTCTTTCATCCATTCTCTCATCAACTGCCTTTGCCTTCACGATACTGTTGCTGAAAAAGCATGCAAGTGTGTGTTTGCCTGTGTGGCTACGACTATGAAACACTGGGGTCAGCTCTCCTCTGTGAATCAAAGCCAAAAAGAGCCTTTAACTTGGCTTTCAATGAAATCTGGTGTCAGCTGCTCCTCGCAGAGATAGTGTGTATGCTCTGGGCACAACGTGGAGGAGACGTGCGTGCGTGTGTGTGTCTGTGTGTTGCACATGTTCATAGTACTTTCATGTTGACAGTGCGCTCCAAAGTGTGTGGCCATGTGCATTTGTGCACTTGCCTTTTTATACTTGCGTGGGTGTTCATGGCTTGCTTGGTCTTGCTTCAATCAGTCAGAATCCATTACAGTGAGGTATACAGGTAAACCCGCCATCGTTAACAATCTGACAGATAGACGGGCAAAGACCAATTATAATACAGCCCTCATATCAAATTAAGCAAGCTCAGTCTCTCAGTGCACACGTTTCTGTTGTATTTGATCAGTATGCTCCTATCCACCTAATTAAATGTGATTTAGCACTAATTACATGATTTGAAATGAAGCACTTACTATGCACACCTTAGCTTGTTAAGCAGGTTGCAGTGGGTGTAAATGTTAATTGTTTTTTCATCTTTGTCTTGCTTCATTTAATCAGATACATTTTCCCCGCTTGGGAATAGCTTTTCATTTCACATTTTTTCTTTTGTTTGGTCGGTTTGTTAAGAAAGAAGGACATGTTTGTCATGCATTTTTTATTTGTATGTCTGTAACTGCTGCCATCTTTTACCATGGTTACCATGGATACCACGGCTAAAGGCATAATTTCTTCCTAAAGCAAGTTTAGAAAAGAGTTTGAAAAATGCCTGTTCGCTCGCACATTGGGATCATTTCAAGACATTGGCACTTATCAGTAAATTCAGTTTTCATTTCCAGGCTGCATCTGTGTGAACAGAACGTTTTTCTCTCTCTCTCGTTTTTCTCACTGTATGTTCTATACTACACTGTCAGAAGCTGGATTCAGCTTGTTTACAGAAACAGACTCTTCGGTTCAGATTCATAATTTTTTTTTTAAAGAAAACATCAAGAGGAACATTTAGATTGTCGACTGTCTACATTCAATATTGCAGATCAGCTGTTAGAAATCTTTCAGCTTCTGCTCTTTACTAGTTTTTTCTGACTTTATTATCTCGCTGCAAGACCGAATTTAGTCAGGTAGGGAGAAGCAAACCTAACTGTTTTCTATTGTCCGTGTTTTCGCAGGCCTCGTAACACAGACCCAGTGTGTCTTGGCCTCCAGACTCAGATTTTATCCTGCTACAAGGACAACCGAGACCAGACTCTAAAGTGTTCAGACCTCGCCAAAACATACATGCAGTGTATCAACGCTGCAAAGAAGGTAAGAGTTGTTCAAATCTAGATCTCATGGTTTAATATATCTACATAGTTCACCAACACAAACAACAATTATGAGCAGCCGTCTCTTAAGGCATGTTGGTGTCAATACACTTAATAATAATGGTCATAAATTCACCTGGTTTTGGTTATGCATTTCTCGTCAGGCATTTCACATGCCATATGACAACCACGCAACCATCAACCCACAAAGACATCAAACAGTGCTAGAGAACGCCATCAGCAAATGAAGGAGGGGAAGAGTGAACGAATAAATGATATTAAATAAAAATCACTAGTGTATCACATCGTATGGTCAATAGTGAAGGACCAGAATTGTTGATGAACGTCAATGGATTTTTCTGAGATAAAGGTAAATATAGTACAGATTTACTCAAAAATACATATGTTTTCCGTCACCAGCACAATCACCATAGACATCATTATATCCTGATGGAGTAAATACAGAATCTATGCACAAAAAACACATCTTTAATTACACACACTGCTTAGTATTTTACTGCAGCCCATGAAACTTATATAGAGAAGTTACTGAGATAATAGTCCTAATGTTAAGCAATAGGTCAAAATCCATTCACAATAAAACTAGAACAAACAATAACTTGCTATATTGGTCCCCCCCCCAACGTTTTATATCAGACACAGTGATTCACACACCAGTGATTCCAAATTACAATACGCAACATCAAAACAACGTTAGTCTCACATGGCCACTGACATATCTCCACGGTGCTGTGACCAAGCTGGATCGAGGTCCGGCTGTACTCATTATCATTCTGCTATCGGGGTGAAAAAACTGCTCTTACTTGTTTGTATTTCTTTAAACCAATAACAATAGTCTTGGACGACACTAACCCCAGGACGCAGCAATGGTGCCCCTCCAAAATGGGTCTTGTTTTGTTGTAAGGTTTTCACATGGGGCGGCAAGTACTGTCAATATAGAATGGCTAAATCCCAATAAAAGAAAACTGCTTAAATAGAAGAAAAAAAAATACAGTAGACAATGTGTTTTAACTGTGGGATTGCAAAGTTCCACATTTGTAGGTTGTTTTTCACTTTTGTTCATCAGTGGTGGTGACAGATTTGAAAGTGTGTTTGAGTTTTATTTTGGTTTGAATTGCAACTTTCTTACAAAAGAATTATTAATGTCATATTAGAGAAATGTTTTTTATTTCCACAGCTGCTGTCACTTTGATGTTACAGAAAAGGTCATATTCTTTTAAAGATAATTCTGTGCAAGTAAAGGAGGGAGAATCTGGTTAAAAGGGTTTTGAGCGCGACCCCTTCAGGTTTTTACATAGCAATAACAGCCTTGTCATTCAAATCAGCTTTCAGATTGAGCATTTGTAAAAGAATGATTTTTTTCAGCACTGTCAACCTTGTTTTCCTACCAGTGCCACCTCTTCAAGGCAAACTCATTCAAGGCTGTGATAAAATAAGTCTTCAGTTAAAGTTTTCCTGGGCACTGTAGCTCTCTTTTGGTTCTAATTACAGGCATTACATGATTTGGAGAGAGTTAAGATAAACAGGCTGTCTTCTGAAAGCAAGCAGTTAAAGGGAATGTAAAACCAGATATTTGCTATTAATTTAGGGGTAGTTAGTTAACTTATCGACTGAAGAAAAATGGTGTCAATAAGAGAGGCTCATCCAGTCAGATGAGGCTGTATCTGCATTCTCACCATTAGAATTCTAGGAGGGTGGGAAACCAAAATGCTTGCACTGCAGACTTTGGTTGACTATAAATCAGATTGTGTAATAGTAGACTGTTTAAAGGCTTTTTGATGTTTTTTAGCATTATATATATATTTTAATATTTTAAGTGCGACACCTCATCTTTTAACCAAGTCCCTAATCACAGCAAAGAAGTGAGGTTTGAAACCTGTAATTTGAGGAATTTGATTCCAAACCTTATACATAAATATGCAATAAAAGGAGATAAGAAAAGCAAAGCAATAAAAATAATATATAAATAATGGAAAGACAACAGTAAGTGAGTCAATTCTATTTTAAGCGCCATTGATATATAAATGACTTCCACGGCTGCTGCTTGAACCAGAATTTTAATTCAAAGCAACTGCTTTGTTGGCTATGTCCACCAGCCTCCCTCCGACCACAACTCCCCCCTTGTGCCGTGTTCTCACCAGGTTGTTGCCAATACAATCAATGTGTGTGGTGGGGCCAAGTAGTGCATCCCCTATAAAAATTACCAGAGGCACAACTGAATAAAGTTTCTCTGTGTCCAGGAGAGCTAACAAAAAGCAATCCAGCTGGCTGCTGCATGTGAGATGCTTGGTAAATTAACTTATTTCGGCCTTGCGTTAACTCCTGGAGGTGAGGCCGTGGTGTTTTTGGTTTATCAGCAGCGTGATGGGCAGGGGACAGGTGTGTCCACAGTGTTTGTGTGGTCTTCAGTCCATCACAGTGTGGTAAACGGGTGGGAATAATCATGTTCCCTTGTTACATTACCTCCGATAAGAGGTGGAGCCATTTCACTTGAGCAATGTAAAGAGGGGCGATGGTTTTAAGGGGCTGGAAGGCACTAGCATGACCAAGTTCCTGGACAGGCTACCAGAACGAAGAAAGAGGCTCTGGTCAGGGAGCTGATATGCACCACCACCACCGAAAAAAAAGAAAAGAAATGTAAAACCGGAGATGGTGAAAAATAAAGATTGAGGAGTAAAATAAATTTAGTTCAAATGTAGTTTGCAACTTGTTTGAAACGAAGGGGAACAGTAACCTAAACTTTACTTCTTTGAAACCCTTTTAAAACTCAGTACTGTTTTTAAATATTCTCATTTATATATCTAACTTATGATGTGTTTGACGTGTCTGATGATTCTCCTCTTCAGCAGTGTAATTTTATTTGCAACATAGAGAGCAGACAAGAATCCCTTCTTATGCATGCACTCAGTAAAACCTAGCCCTTGTACATTACTTTTCAGTGCTCAACCTTCCTCAGTGGGACCTGCTGCTGTATTATTCAAAAGCAAAGACAAGTTCTTCAAGTATTTGCATCATTGCAGCAGTTTTGAGTTATGAATTCACAGAAAGTTAGAGGAGAAATTGCAAGGAGGAGAATGAGGAGGAGGGGGGGGGGCTGCACTTCAAAAGTCTTTACAGTAGAAGCATTTGAAGGTATAGCTGCTCATCATGCACCCAAACAACGTATTAATCTACCTCATGCTGCTCCCAGCTCACATCTCTACTGCATTGCTCAGGGGTACTGAGGCTTCCCCTGGCATACAGTAATACAGCATGTGATAATCAGCTCGCCGCCAAAACTTGATTCCTCTGTTGTCGCGCTAATGTAATGTGCTTGTGAGTGAGGCTGCATGTACGTGTGTGCCCTGTCAATATCATCTGAGCCTTTGTATATGCCTTGTATTACACCATGCAGACAAAAAAGCACATTTATATACATGGGTTTTGACCCCATGTTTGCGCTCTTGTATTTGTCCACTTCTGAGAACCAAATGAGTGAGCTCTTTATGTGTGTGTGTGTGTGTCTGTGTGTTTGTGTGCATGTGTGCGCGTGTGTGTGTGTTTTTGTGTGCTAGCGTGCATGTGCGCAACAGAGTGAAAAATTTTCTTTCTCACATTAGCTAGTGTGAGATAACGAGGAGTGAAGTGGAGACGCTTTGAAGACCGTCTTTAAAAGAGCACAGCAGATCATACACTGTGCGTGTGTGGGGGGTGTGTGAATAGCTTGCTATATTGCAGTCTGCTTAAACCTACACATCAAGGTCTTGCTTCTGATTGGCCCCCAAGGCATCTCTCTTACTTTCACCCCATCAATTTGAAAGTTTATAAAGTTCTTCCTCCATTTTCTGTCTTTAGAAGCTGTCACAGTGAGTTTGGGTATCCCTGATAACTTTTTTTACGGGGGGAAGTTGCAAATCACATTAACATCATTATTGTTTTTTATTAGGATTCAAATGAAATCCACACGGTACCATTCCAGCTAAAATCTTGATCCATATTTCATTCGCAGTATCTGTCACAATAATCGTTTCCTTGCCCAACTTTGTTTTTGCTGCATTTAGATAACCTAAAAAGATGCCAAGTAGTTGTTCACGACAGGAAGATACAATAAAAATCTTTGTAACCCATCACCTTGAGAAAACCACGTTCAAAGACAAAATCAAAATCTCAATTGACAGATCTAGTATAAGCTGTGCAGTAGTATGAAAAGATCATAAGTATTGTACTTTTGATGAAATTGGCACAATTTGCATATTTTCGAACGGTTCGCCTCATATTTAGTGAACTCTAAGATGAGCACCAATTGGGGTATGACAATATATTACGTTTACTATATCAATATTAATTATGTTAATATAAAGATCATAAATATAAGTAGTTTTGTTTTTCTACTGATTAGTGACTTTGCATTAATCAGTATTTTGGTTTATGTTTTATAATAGATTATTCATCCCAGCCTCAAAAATTCACCTTATCAACCTTTGAAGTGAACTTCAAAGTTCAGCACTTTCTTCTCGAGGATTTTCCTTTTTGTCTCTATCAAAGTGTGAAGTGTTTTCATGTTAAGTTATTCATAATTAATTGTCATATTCAATTTTTGAAGTGCTAGGTGTTTGATTCCAACAAACTGGAAGGCGATATGATACTGTGATGTTTTACCATGTCCTCAAAACAGTGTTTGCTAATCCTCTCTGTAATACATGTGTGCTCTAAGCCTAGTGTTTTCATGTTCACATGACCGGTTAATTGAGTTTAAATCTCTTAAATTTTGTATTAGGAGACTGCTGCTAATTCATTCAATCAACGTTAAGAGTTCAATGATAGAAGAAAACCTCTGAGGGACAATGACTTCTGAGCTTGTGTGCAAAAGGTCTTAATTTGAGGCTTATTTTGTTCCAGGGTCTCTGTTATGTTTCCAGTCTCACAGACACAACTGTGATATGTTTTGATCAGTGTCACAGCAGGTCAGTGAACAGGCCTGCATGTCAAAGGAGTCTTCCAGCTGGGTTACGCTAACATCTCCACGTGTGCATGTGTTTTTGATGGCAAATGGGCTGGGGGGGTCCCCACGGAGTCTGCAGAGAAAGAGCAGACAAACTCTCATCATTATTCTCTGGGAGACTGAGCCTGACATGGGCACTGCCACTTCGGACACATACACACAGCCCGGTCCAGGGGGATGATCTAGTCTTTCATCTGCACTCTCAGATGCAGACACATAAACATCACACACATACATGTACATATCGTCCGTAAACCTGGTAGGATTCTGTGGTCATTTAGCGCCAGTCTCAGAGAGAGACCGGCATGGATGCTGATCAGTGTCAGAGTCTCTGTTCACAATGGAGAAAAAGAGAAAGCAAAAGACAAAATATGAGCAGAGAAATAAAGAAAAGACTGTTTAGGTGAGAGTGAAAACACCAACATAGAGAGGAAAAATTGGGCTGGTGAAGGATATATGGAGTGAAAAAGAGTTTGGGATAAAAAAAAATTAAAAAAAAACATATAGTCGACTGTGTCCACTCCCAGATATACTGCATGTGGAGCTGCAGCAAGGCTGGGATCTGCTCAGCAGTCTAAAGCTCTGAATCTTTAAATGCTGTTATTTTCCCCTTCAGCAAGGCCAACTACTGAGGCGTACACACATTCACAGGTATATATCCGGAGCCCTGCTGTGGAGTACAGACATAGCAGGCTTTGGGGCTAATACCCGGAGAGCTGCTCCTAAAGTTAAAAGCTGCCTGTCGGACTGAAGATTGAGATGCCGAAATGGAACCACAGAGATAGAGAAGGAGGTAGGATCAGAGTCGAGCAAAAGCCAAAGCAAAAAATATAAAAAAAAGTTTAGAGAGTGCTGAGGAGCAGCAGGCTGACTGAGAAACTGATTTCAAAACACCTCTACCTCTGTATACCTGAAACTGTCTTGATTCACTTTTCTGCTTTATGCCTTGTCATGTTAAAATGTAAACATGATTATGTTTAAGATTTTTGGTTATTAGTTGCTGTCGATCTATGTGGTTGTCATGCAAAAGATTCCGAGTGACAAATACAAACACTATAAAGTGAATGATCAGTTTTTACAGGAGAGACAGAACGATATGCCACTTACACACAAATGCACCTGAAACTGAGAATTGACTGTGTGAACGGTAACAACTATATGGACCAGGAGGCACACAGCTGGCAGGAAAGATGTAAATCTGACAGGCCGCTTCAGTCTAGATAATTAATGGTAAAAACAGATCTAACAACAGAGTAACTGTGACGGAGTCAGAGAACATTAACTGAAATTGACAGATGAGCTATGTTTGCTGCTTCACTCTATAGCAAGAGCTAAACAGATAGCTTACATACTGTCAAATCAGAACTTAGCATCACTTTGTTTACTGCATCGACTGACCTCAGCCAAAGGTCTGACAGAGGTCAGTACACTGGGCAAGAGGTGGGGTACATCCTGGACAGGGCTGACATACAGAGACAGTAAGGTGTCTAGGCTCAACGTGAGGTTGGAGTAGAGACACTGCTATCCCATGTTAAAGGGAGCCAGTTGATAGGGTTTGGTCATTTCACCGGATTTGCCCAACTGGGAGGGGACCCATAGGTAGACCAGGAGCTCTTTGAAGGGACTACATATTTCCACTGGCCTGGGAACACCTAGTTATACACAGCTTGTTGTTCCTTTGTGGTGCTTCCTGGAAGAAGTCAGGTAAATGGCAGATATCCTTGAACAGTGGTCGATATCAAGGGCGGGGTTGCTGGGTTGTTCAGTTGTTGACAGCTTTGTCATTCCAGGGCTACAGGTTAGTGAGATAGCAGAAAGGATGATCAATTATCACTACTGCCCATCAGAGGCCCCTTTGCAGATTTCCTATGTGCTGTGTCAAGATGGAGCTTTCTCAGTGGCAGAATTTAGAAATGTATCCATCACATTTAACATCTGGCTGACTTTAGTTCCTTAAGGTGAAAGACTCCTTTTATCATAACACCTTCTGCTCGGGTAGCAGTTATGAGGTACCACTACTACGGCCTAACAAAATGGGACAGCTTCAATGTGCAGTAGCCCGCGTGCTGCTTCTGAGGAATACTTATTGTATGAGTACGAGTCCCTGTGGATGGCACGCCAGAAAATGGGAGGAAAGAGAAAATAGTTTCATCAACTTTTGATAAGTCCATTTGGAAAGAAAACCCCTATTGACAATACTGACACAATGATAATAAATCTCTATCTGTTGCCAATCTGAATGCACACTGATTTTTGCGAAGCCAGTGAATCACAGTGGTGATATTGATTTTCTTTTACCTTCCCTCTTATTCTTGATTGAACAGGAATCATGTTGGTACAAAGATCACAGCAGCTCAGCTGCACTGCTGACAGAAAACAATATAGACAAACCTACAGAAGAAAAAAATACAAAAAGAGGGCTAAGGACAAGTACAAAAAAGAGATTCTGTAGATACACACAAGTTGACACTCTTAGATAAGGGGGATGGATGAGAAAGACCAATGACAAATATATGGATAAAGATAAAGATAACAAGTTACTGTAGAAAGGTCAAGGAATGGGAGAACATTCAAATGAGGAGTGAAAAATGTAATATTTTAAGTAAAAGAACCCAAACAGCCTATGTTGAACAAAAGTATTTGAACCTTGTGCTGAGGACTGATGAAAGTATTATAACAGTCAAAAGGCTCATTTATGCTGCCTTCTAAAATAGATTTTTCCATTTCAAACTATGTTACCTTCACTGCCCACATGCTTTCATGCATACTTTATGTTGGTATGGTTGTGAGGCGATGCATCCATCAGCACTGACAACAACATGGTAACGGTGGAGGAGGTTGTGACAATGGAACTCTTAAGAAAGACTGGCTGAGTTGGATTATAAAAGAGGTTGTGGTGATCAATACATTCATTCTTAACCAGTCATACTACTGGTCTCATCACAGCTGCGGTAATCCCAGTGACGCACGACAGAGACTGCACAACAACCTGAAAAAGGCTTCTCCAAGAAAGTATATTGTCTGGATGGTGCAGCGTGGCATGACCATGCGAACATCTAGTGGCAGATGGTGTGGGCTTTTATTGAATGAACATGTACATTGATGATAGAAATAAATAAAATAAATTGTTGATGAAGCCTTTTTATCTGATCACTCTGTCACATGTGTCTGTCGGTTACATCATACCATAAAATGTGGCACAACAGCAATGCAATGGAGGGCACTTCAAGATTAAAACATGGGATAATACTTTTGCTTTAAAACAAATTTAGTGAGAAGGCAAGGACGCACTGGATTGATGAGCCGCTCTAATCTGACATTTTCCACTTTAACAACAGAATACCAAGTCACCCTGGACCAATCTGATGTATGTGGTGTTGTATGGGTTTACTCTGTGGCAGCCTGGTGTCATTTCCCCAAGATTTATCAAAAGGTTTAACACAGGCAGCTGCTTGTAGTGCCACTGTGCTTTGACACAGCACTTTTCATATCAAATTTATCAACATGTCTTACTCTGTTGCCTTCAGATGGCTACAGGGATTTAAAGACCTGAACGAGAAACTTTTCATAAAGTTTATAAAGCGGCTGTGACAACAGACACTGTAAGAATCACTGCAGACTGATTTACAGAGGTTACTGCTCGAAGCACAATACACTCTCATTTTTATGCTGATTTAAACACCTCAACTGCTAGAAAGTGAATATTTCAAATGCTTTATTTACATTCTAGTCATCAATATGTATTTAGTTTGTTCCTGTTGATGAATAACTACCTAGTAATCATCAAATGGCATCAGATTGATGTTGCCTTGGAAATATCTATTCTATTCTCAGCCCAAAGTCTCAGGATTCTATCTTACCCGCAGAGCGAAGCAACGCCATACACAACATCTTTGATAGTGTCAGACTGTCACAGTTTTCCCATCCAGCTCCAATGATGTTTAAATGGCTAAGAGCCCATCTCGAAGCTGTGGTAAGTGAATCCCTGATAGACCAACATAATCTGGTTTAAATTCCAGGCTGTAGTATTTCACTGTTGTTTTAAGGGCAATGGGACTGCTTCACAACACACATACTTTATGCTCACTATACACATACATTTTCTTGTACACTTCCACTTTGCGCACAAGTAGATACATTTCCTCTGCAGGAAAGCATTCTTTATTACTATGTGACAAATCCATCTTTAGAATATCAGTCGGTCATGGGGCAAATATACCTGACTGTTAAAGGGAATGGGAGCTTATACTCTGATTGGTCTATTACATGTTACACCCACCACACACTCGTGAATAATCAAGAAACTAAATACAAATCTTTTGAACCATGTGCTTACTGCAGCGACCATTTTTCCCACCACGAAAGTAGCTAAACTGGATTTGGACGAGTCCTACATGCACTTGCGCTAGACATTGTGCTCATCCAATTGCCCGTGCACCTTATGATTGTGTACCTTACAAGTACAAGCAAATATATCACTGAAGTGTCAGACCACCACTGAATAATATTATAGCAAAGCGGAGAGACATTACATGAACATATACCAGAGTAATGAACGAGAAGAAACAAACTAGCAACTGAAATATTAAGGGGAGTAGAGGGGGAGGGGAAAGGTTGAAGAACAGAGGTGGAGCCAGACGAGGGTTGATGGGGGGGGAGGACCCTTTGTGAGGCAGGGAGATGGAGAAGAAAGAGTGAGACAGATAAGACAAGTCCAGATGGGGGGAGGCGTGAGTCCAGATGCGAGCTATTTGTAGAAAAGAGCGAAGATCAGGAGGATAAAATTGCGAGAATGGAAAATATGGGTGCTACAGTGAGGAGAGTAATAGCAATGGAAGAAGGGATGGAGATGGACAGAGGATGAAAAGATGTAGAAAGAGAGAGGAAGAGGAGGCAGGCCCCTCAGCAGTCAGCACTAATGAAGAAGAATGAGGAGCCTGAGCTGCTTGCTGGACCTGCAACTGACCACATACACCAACACACACACACACACACTCACTGACACTGACGTCGGGAAAGTTTCACACATACCCTGCTTATCTGCTTATCATGTTGTGACACAAAATTTATGAAGCGATCAAATTGTCAAACTCCATATTCACCACATTGCTATCTATGAATAAATATAACAGTGTCTTGTAGCTTTCTTTAAATTCTCTGTTTTAATTCTTCTGAGAGAATCTCTCTTAGATTCAAAACTCAGGCATGGAGTTTCACAGTAAGCTTCTGAAATAGTGTAGCCTGCTTTACCCTCCATTTTTCTCTATCCACTTTCTAAATCAAGAACTTCTCTCCAAAGATGACGTACCATTGTGAAGAAAAGACCTTTTTTTTTTCTTTTGACACGATCCTATGACTCTGTGCTCCAACCACTCTGAGTTCGTGCCCACCAGAGAAAACAGGAATAAAACATAGAGGGAAAATAATATATTAATCAATTATTCAGAGGTTGTCGTTCATGCTGTGTGCAGGTGTAGAACTGCTTTAAAAAGGTGACATGCATTTGGAGAACATTTGTGTCAGATTCTTGCTCCTCTTTGCTCCGAGTTAAAGGGCTGTTTTTCCCCTCATTAGCTGTGACTGCCTACAGACAAGGGGAAAAAAATCCTAAAAGAAATCCTCAAACTTTTTTTTCCGCCCCAGCTTACAGCTTTGAACTAAAGTTGATAAAGACTCACCAGAACACGGTATCATAATCAGGGCTGTGATGAATTTCTGTCGACCAAAACTTTTATTTTGTATCTCTTTCTTATAACTGAAGTTGCAGCTTACCAAGGAAGTTATTTGTTTGTCATTAGCTGTTACGTCTGTGTATGTAAAATGAATGCTGTGGTGTAGTGTGGTATTTTTTTTGTATGTAAATTTTGTAATTACTTACAATCTCTGGCATACTCTGGTCATACACTTTCTGATGCACACACAGGCAGTAGTTATCTTAGCAGTAGTAATCAGTATTCGGCATACTGTAGAGCGATGTGGTGATCCCAGGATGGAAGTGCAGCTTTTCTGGAGCTGTGGCGTAAGTACAAAACAGAACAGTGGTAATGACTGCAGGGGCGTCGCTGAGGATCATAGGTTAAGACTCTGACTATAAACACCAATGTCCCATTAAGATCCAGTTGGGAACAATTTGTTGGGAACAAATTGCAACAAATGTGCAATTTGTTGAAATTAGTATGAATCCATGCCACTTAATTCTAAAATGTGCCAGCAATTTCACATTTATTCTGTATTTTTCTTCGTAGAATCCAAAATGCTTCCTCACATTGCTCATCAAACTAATAATAAGAATGGTGCCAGTATTACGTTTCTGAGTTTTAATAAAAGGGAACAGTTACCAGCAGGACAATCATTAGATCAGTGACTGTATTTTCCAACACTCTCGTTACAGTTTGAAAATGTATTTATTTTAGAACGGTTACTTGATAGTGCCAGCCTTAGGCTCTAGATGTTTTCAGATGCATCACACGCTGCTGGATGCCCTTCAGACTCACCAGACCTTCACTCTGGGCATGTACCAACAAGTTGTCAATTTTTCACTCAGTTATTCTCCATACAACAGTTCTACAAACTTTTAAGGCACTGCAGATGTTCTTTTTTTCTCCATCTGTAACACAGCAAGGTCCCCAAATATACAGACAAACATCAGCAGCTTTCAGACATGGACCCCGGAAAATCAACACAATTAGATCTGGACTTCTGAAGTTTTTCCTTGTCACACATTCAATTATTGTCGATTAATCTGTTGATTCTTTTTTCCATTAATATATTATTCATTGGATGAAAAGACAATATCTTCTGATCTTCTGATGCTGTTTATATGTGTTCCAGATATCTGCAACTTATTTATGATGATAATTCCACATTCAGATATTGACAATTTAATTCTGATTAGTCATAATCCAAATTCGAGATGTCTTGAATTAATTATCAGCTAGTTGAGTATGATGTTGTAGATATAAATTAAACTTGAATAATGATTAATCAGAGTTAGATTTTAGTTATCTGAAACTGGAATTGACGGTTATGATTTAATATAATATATAGTAATTAAACATAATTGTAGATATGTATAATGAGAAACCACTCATACATGAACGACAGAAAATGTCCGTAGCAACTGACTCTGACATTTGTATTTTAACACACAGTCCCTCCAGATCATTTCAGGGGATTATCAGGGGTTCAGTGCAAGTCTGAAAGCAGCTAAAGAGTCATGATTAACTGTGAGTTCTTGAACAAATGATCTGGCCCCCAAAGAACCTGCACACTCCACAGCAGGAGGGTTCAGTTGACCTTAAACTATTGTGTGACAGTCTACTCGTGCTGACAGATGTTCAACATGGATTCTTTATGCTTTTAGTTTGGAGCAGTTGAGATGATACAGTAGTGTGAGTGTTGAGCATGATAATATTTTGCTTTCCAATTCCAATCGAGTCAGAGCTGTTATGATTTGTACAGGTGGTCATTTGACCTCTTACTAGGATTTTATAAATCCCTTTGTAGAGAATGTGGCTACTTGCATTTTAGCTGTATAAATTTGGATGCCAATATTGTTTTGAGGAATCAAGGGATGTTTTTTTGAACACTCATTAGTGTCAGTGTAGAATCAGTTTTCCATTGACCTATATCCTGTTGAATATAGACAAAACAATGTTGATTTATGAAGCAGTGATTATCTTTAACGTGGTGGAATATGTTGACTTTTACAAATATGAGAGCAGAATCAAAGAACCAACCTAATAGTTTTCATTTGAACTAACATCGAATCTGCAATATATAGGAAAGTTATCTAGAGGAACGCTTCTATGATAAGCTTAAACATATTTCCCATTAACTTACAATGTCAGACTCTAGTGACAATAGAGAATCCAGTATTCTCTCCATATCCTCCATGCAGTCTCTCCCTGATGTATCGCTCTACAGTACAGCCTCACTTCTCACTAGATTAATAGTGAGACAACTTAGACCAGTTTATTCAATTACAGCATGATTTGCTTGTTTACTTTCTACCATTTCTTCTTAAAGCTTTAGAAAAAAAGACATCTGAAACACACAAGTGCAGTTTTCAAGCATATCTGGGCATGTGTGTCATAATGTGTGAAATATCGTGACTGATCTCAGAACTGCTGAAACTGAGTGAAGGACGATGACACACTTGGAGGACGATGACACACTTGTCTAGAGCTAGATAATCCACAAATTGACACGAATAAAGACCCGACAAGTGCTGCTTTTTTCAAACTAGAGTTTGTCAATATGACATTTAAATACACTTACATGTGCAGATATGTCCTCTATACTTTCTATGATTTAAACAGACAATATCAGATCCCTAATGGTACAGGCTGCTGGTCTGAGATGTACAGGGGAAATATCTTTTCCACTTTGGTATTGTTCTGATTTATGTCTGATTTCAGCTTTAACTGGTCGGGCACTGCTTGCCTTGCTTGCTCTGACTGCTCTAACATGTGGTCATTGTTTCTCTGCTCAGGCTAATTGAGAACAGAGAACAAGGGACCATGTGTAGAGCAGCTCTTTGTTACCTGCATACATAAACACATACATAGTAGCACACAATTACTTTCATCATCTTTTCACGGTTTGTAGAAAACTTGAATGTTTGTCCGTTTTTTTTCTCCTTCTTTTTTATCTATCTTTAATGAAATCTTGCTTCATCTGTCAGTTGTGCTTTTCTTTGCCTGCCTTCTCACATCACAACCTTTCATCTAGCTTCTGCGTCTGTCCGTATTTCTTTATTTCTCTTTCTCTCCGTGTCCGCTCCACTCTTTTGTCTCCCTTGTTATATTCCACCTGGCCTCCTCTGTTTCCTTTCTTTTCTTTTTTTCTGAGCTGCTTCCTCCATTTCTCTCCCCCTGCTCTGCAGTCGACTTATTGATTTCATTTTCATACTGTTGGCAGTTGTTCCGTCCGTCATAAACCATCAGGTTTTCCTCCTTTCAAGACGGCATTGATCATTGTACAGTTGATCACAACCAATCACCCCTGAGCATCATTATCTGCTCTTACTCGTTCTCTTTTGTTGTCCGTCTGTCTCGTGTCGTGTACTCTGTGGGTTTTATCTTTTTATCTTGCCTTTCCAAGCTCCAGGGAAATGGCCGGCCTGTACCAGCAGGTGTTTATGTAGGGAATTAGGCTTCAGAATTAGAAAATTACTCACTCAGTAGGAAGGCTGAGGACTTTTTAAGAAAACAGCATTGCAAAACTTTGATAAGAAACGATCAGAAGCATACTTTTGTTCTTGCAAATAGACACCATTTTGAATGTGTTTGTGAGCGAGTGCAGAGCCAGTCAGTGCTGTGTAAAACATTTCAAACAGATGTTTAACTGAATATGAACATCGTTATGATAATCTAGAATTAGAGTCCGACCAAAATTAAATAGCTTTTTTGCAACAGCCTACATGTCTGCTCTGTAAATTACATGTCCTGCTGTGTTCTCATTGTAGGAAATAATAACAGAGCCAGGGTTGTGAAAGCGTAGCATATGAAATAGAAAAGATAAAACAACAGAATGAGAGGGAAAAAAATATTAAATGAGTAAGGATTTAAAAAAAGGATACAAGAATGAAAAATAAGGTACAGAACTGTAAGTGTTTTTACGTGTACATTAAGTGAGGTAATGTAAAGGGCAATGTGCCGGCATGTCAATAACAGAGAAAATACTAAACGAAGCATTCATTAATATTATTAAAAAAAAACGGAAAAATTCAATTAAATTTTCCATAAAGATGAAAGTAATTAAACATGACACTATACACAATATGAATCAAGAGTGAGTATTTTGTGGCTTTGAAAAAAGAAGCTTGATGAAATGTTTGAGACTTCCTTTAAAAAGTGAAACAGGAAGTTTTGATGAAAGACACTACTTTATTGTATTACGTTAACTGAAGGATCCGTTGTTTTGATATTGTCACCCAAACAAGAGACTCTTGTTTGTAACTTCGTCAATTTAATGGAGTTGTAATAGAGAATGGTTGAAATACCCTTTGAAACAATGGTAGAAAGCCTTAAGGTCATAACAGCCATGGCACATGTATCACTGCATCCTTTTCACACATGCAAGCAAGTTGAGGTACAAACGTACACATATGATGAAGTTACTGTTGTAAAATAGGACCTAGTTTATCTTGTTGTGGCAGCATGTGTGGCAGCATGTGGACTGAAACTCTGTGATACCCTCTGGTTTGCATACAACACTCTTTTTACAGTGTGGCTGCTGTTCTACTCAACATGGCTACTGCTGTGTTGCACGTGTGACTTTTTTTTTTGTATTCTTATTTTTCTCTGAGAGTTGTAACTCTTGCTGGTATTCTATCTGCCAATTCTCTACCAAGCCCCCCCCCTGTTGTCCCATTTTCCCGTCTTTTGTTGCTCTGCAGTGAGCAATCGAACGTCACATCAAGCCAAATCTAGAGCCTCTGTTTCCTCTTTCATCTGCCTCGAGTTTCCCCGGTGGCCCTCAGATGCCTCAAAGCTTTTGAACGGGGGGAAGGGGTCGGGGGAGCGTGGGGACCTGGAGCGTGGGGGGGGGGAAGAGTTGAGGGAACGCACAACAGCCTTCTGAGGGAGGTATTTTCACCAGCTTTTGTCCCCCTTGCTAGCTGTACCCTGACCTTTCGGTATGCCACCGGGCTGGTCTGCTTGCACCACCAGACCCCCAACCTTCTTCTTTTCTTTTTGCATTCACTGATGGGGGTCTCACTCATAATTCAACATCGCACTGTATTATGTTCCGCGGAAAGCGACCTCAACTGCATAAGCATTAGACATGCTTACATACTGAGAGCATTTCACACCAATATTCTAGACAGAATTTCATCACCGTCTTTCGCAGACACTTAAGAGGAGCTTTTGTGGAAGAAAGAACCCCAGCTGCGATAAGTGAGGACAACAGCGAGGCTTTTAGGTGGCTTTTGTCGCCTCGAAGCAGCCTCAACATTGTCGGAACAGTCCACTTTGTACCAGCCTCTCTTTTGTGTCCCACTGTCACTCAATCCATCTGTCTCTCCACCTTCTCTTTCTCTTTTTCAGTTGACGCCTGCCTTGCTTTTGTGATTGTTGTTCAATTCACACCCTGTACTTCCAAAGGAGATCGATGTTTTCTTCCTCTGGCCTTTTTGTAAATAAATAAATACCATTGCATTATTGTTTGCTCCCAGTGATATGTTGACAAGTTCACTTTAATGTGAAACTCTGAAAATTGCTTTTTTTGTTGTTGTACTGCAGGTTTTTACAATGATTTGTCTGGCAAATGTACAGAAGGCAGCATATATCGATGTTGCACCAGAACGATGACTAATGATATTGTCACCTGTGGTGTTCTGTTGTCAAGTAAAAATCTTTGCCCATGCTACTAGTTGATGTAACTCAAAGTTTCACCTTACAATTAGCCTGAGGGTGGTATCTGCTTTGAGTGTTGGCTATATCGTTTTAAGCCATCTTCGCCTTTGGGCACTAAATACAGCAGTAGGATGAGTTTCTCCACTTCTTCTCAGTGCTTTTAGCAGCAAGGGACTCTGTGTCTATGAAACGTTTCCTATTCTAAATGAAGAGTGAACCCTGTGGTAACCCTATCAAGACTTAGAGGCTCCAGTACATCCCTGCTAATGCTTTAGTTAATGCTAACAGTCTTATCGTTAGCATGCCAAAGTTCAACCTAAAATGGAAATTCCCTCAATATCTATTCACCACTCTGCTGACAGAGGGGTGGGTGAGTCCACAAAAAACTTTTGCAGTTTTAGGGGTAAACAGTGTTGCAGCCAAATTCAATCGGATTGTGGTATCAAAAGTGTTTTGTGAGCATCGATATTAAAATTTCAACTCGAAACCATAGAAACTCTAAAAGTGTTTTGTGAATGTTCATTTTCCGATGAACTATCCCTTTAAATAAGGCGATTAGAAATGTCACCGGGACACTTATTCGGACCACGATGGAGACGGTGTCTCTATACAACTCATGAATATTAGTAATAACATGGTTCTTGCTTCTTCCATTTCATTGTAAATAAATTTGTTTTTTGCACTGATTTTATGAAAATTCTAAGATTAATTGATGGTGGAGATATACTTTAGTTGCAGCCGTAGCTCATGTATGTTTGAAAGAAGTGGTGGACAGGTGGTTATCACGATAACCTGAAATCAAGTTTGTTAGTGGAGACAATCTTTGGGGAACATGTTCTCCTCCACATCCCCCTCCATCTCCATCCCACAGTAGTGGAGTGTTCAGGCGAATCAACCCCAGAGCCTTAGCCTATCACCAGGGAGCTCCAATTGCCTGCCAGTCATCAGATAAACTGGATTTCCAATCAATTCAAGGCTGGGTCAGGTAAAATGGTGGACAGGCACACTTCTGCTGCTCGTCTACCTTTCCTGACTTTCTGCTTGTTGTTGGTTTCTCTCTCTCTCCTTCTCCTACTATTTTTGGTCTCTGTCTCCACTCCCATCCCGCTGTCTCTCATCTACTGGCTAGAGCCACATGAAATGAAAATAGGCTCGTTGTAAAAGCCCAGGGACCAAACATACTATCTGGGTGGCAGTGTGATGTAACGACAGCACGTCTTCTTAGTCTGCTTTAACACAGGATGGATCTTCAATTAGAGCAACAGGTGGGAAATCCATTAGTTTGTTAGTGGGTGAGTTGTGAAGTGTTACCAGGTTTCTCTAATACAGTACAAGTGCACAGATACAGTTTTAAGAGCGGTTCTATGTGTACTTATTACACAGAACCATTTTTTTTCTGGTGTCCAGTTGGTCGTTAGGTTGATTAAACATAAATGATTTCAGTTGTTTATCAAGCAAACATTTGAAATAAGCTTCCTGCATCTCACACACGAGGACCTGAGGGTTTTTTCCATTTTTTGGTAGAATTGATTATATGAAAATATTATGAACCGATCAACTTATTGTTTAGTTCTTACTCATTTTTAGTTGATAGAAATGGAGGAGAGCTGGTTGTCTAGGTTGCCTTGAAATAACTTAGTAGGTTGAAACAATCTTTGCGTTATGTTCTCTCATCCACATCTCTTCCCCTCATCATCCTTTACCCTCTTCCTTTACAATTACTTTTGAATCTTTGCAACAAAGAGAGTGAAAACATGGATTACCCACAATTGTAAAATGTTGGTCATATATGAAGCAAACTTATTAGTACTTGGTAAAAGGTACCTTGAAGGTTCTCTATATCTGTATGAACACATGATCATTACCTGACCGGGTCTTTAAAATATATATCAGATGCTCGTTCAGATTTTTCTTTCTGTCACCAAATACCAAACCATAAACTAATCCCACTAATTAAATATTGTCTGTTTCCAAAGCCTGATCAATTATATTCCTCTGTGTCGTAGATCTCCAGTGTTGCCATAGTTGCACTGTAGCCCTGTGTGACGTTCCTTCATGACGATTGATCTATAAGTCAGTACAGTGACAACATGTCCTACTGTCATAGTAAATTAACTAAATTGAAGGACCAAATTGTACAAAGAGATGGAAATAAAAATTGAAAAATATACTGTTGTACAGTTTTCTCTGTTTATGTTACCCTTGCTTATTATCTACAGTGTCCAGTTGTTTTTGAAACAATTACAACTATAGTTTTTTTTTTTTATACGAAGCTATATATGTGTTACTGCTGAATTTAGTCTTTATTATGAGCAATTGACTTTTTGCTGAGCAAAGGGAGAGGGAAGTTTAAAAAATGCACTAGATTGGTGGTTTTATCTTTTCATTAAATGTATTGACAGTAAGAAAAATAAAGACTAACTCCAGCCTCATCCTTATATAGGACCAATTCATTCCTAGTTCAAATTCAATTATACCAATGTAACATATATGTAGCACTGGCCTATACAAATTTTTAATCCTAATTTTTGCTTTGTGATTACAAGGTCAATAACAGATCATGTTGATGATCTGACCAAAAGGTGAATTAGGTTGCTATTCTGGAGTTTTGCTCTTATCAGAAAAATGTTCTTAAGCAGGTGAGGTTTTTCCAGTTGTCATGGAGATTAGTTCAAACAGAGCTTTAAGTCCTTGCCGATGCCTTGCTGAGGAAATTACATACTATCACATTTACTGCAAAGATTATTTTTAGATTGAAGAGGAAGTTTATTTTGTATGTAATTAAAGTCTGTCAGTGATAATTATAAATTAAGGGAAAAAGCTAACTTTTCTTTTTCCTTTTTTATAATACCTACAACACTTCGCTATTTTGAAGGAAATATATCTTTGTAGAATAGCATCAGAATCCTGTTACCTCGTAAGTGGAAGACACTGCAAGGCAAAGGTTACCCACACCTGGATGCAGGTTCTCAGCTATATGAGAGGTACTGATTTTACCTGATGAAATGTGTTAGTACAAGTCAGAGGCCACCACCTCTTGTCCTTCAATGTGTCTGTGTAGCCATGAAAGGCATGTTGCCATTCTTTCCACCTTAGTTTGAGCGCTCAAGAGCCTTCTCACTTCCGGACATAGAGCTCCGTAGTAGAGAAGAAAGGGAAGAAGTTGAAATGAGGAATGGAGATCTTGAAAAATTGTAAAACAGAAGAGTGGTTTAGAGAAGAAAAGAACAAATGATATAGTGGAGCCGATAGGAGAAGAGAATGTGAGAGTGTGAGAGGAAACCATGGGATGAGATGAGAGGACAGGAGCAGGGAGCCATATTGATCACCCTGCTCTGTGAGTCTCTCAGTGGTTTTAATGGTTTGAGTTTCACAGCTGGACTGAACTCTGCAGTGCCTAGAGCCGATAACATGCTCTCTAGGCACACACACACACACACACTTCCAAGCATATACACCACACAGTCTATGCTAGCGGGATGTGGGTCAATGTTCCCTAGCTTTCTGTCAGTTTAGCTCATTGCATCGTTCCACATGGACTGCAGGAGCTGGATTGCAGGTTCAGTGGGAGCCGTGTTCATCTAAAACAACCCTGCTCCTGTCCAGCCTCTCAAGCCAAGCACGGCTGAGTCTGATTGATTTCTGACTGTAGATTTATGATTTTATGACCATATAAATGCTCATTTGATTTAACATGAGCACAGGTTCCGTTTCTGGGAACTGTCAACATCGTCAAGTAAAAAAAAAATATATACATTCTATTGATCTTTATTCCTAAGCATTTACTGTGGTCACACTTCAACTCCACTTGATAAAAACTAGGAGTGATAAAATGTTGATATTTGTTAAGTTATGGTCGAGCAGCTCCGACTGCAGCATCTTGAGATGCTGTTGATAAAGCTCTTATCTCACTGGAGTAGTGAGGTAAACAGTGTCGCTGTCAATCAAAAGAAAGAAAAGTGAAGTTTGTTCAATGTCAAGTTCAAATTCAGTTTTTTTTAAAACAAACCACAAACAATATCAGATATTGATTAACTTATTATTGCTATGTTTTCATCTCTTATAATGTGTCTCTAGTTAGGTAGGCCAACAGTTATATCAGTTCATATATTTTAACTATAATTACAGTGTAGCTCCATGGTTGGTGGTATTTATAGGTGAGGCAGTCCATCAATAATGTTGATCCAGATTAGAACATGGCTGGTGATTCCTCCAACCTTTTTGGGGGGGCAAACATGTGGTTGACATTTGTAGTTTTATCTAAAATGCCTGAACAAGCACTTGATAAATTGCTAGGAAGTTTGAAGCAGAAACCCGGTAGGATGAATTGTAGTAGCTTTGGTGATCATAGAGGACCGTCACTAGCTCAAATATAATTTTGTCCAATACTACAAAAATACTTATTATCGATAGTTTGTTTGCATAACTAATATGCTTAGCATAATAAACGTAGACATCAGCATATAAACATTGGCATTGTGACTATGTTGGTCATGCTATTCAATATAAACATTAACTCAAAAGAACCATTTTGCTTTAGTGCAGCCCAACAGGGCAGCTAGCATGGCTGTAGATTTCTGATCTCCAGCCTTAATCAATCTATTTAATTGATACAGTTCATATCTCTAGATCATATTGTGGTGTGTACACTCTGTATGTGATGCTTTTTATATATCTGCAGAACATGGGTTCATTCATGTTTTGTGTTTAGTAACAACCCTCCCTGTATGTTGTACTCTCCCATCTGAGTAAATGTACTGCTTTTCAAAAACAATCCATTTTCCTCCACAAAACGTATCATCCCAACTTGTGTGACTTTAATATATCCAGTGCAATAATAATCATACTCTTCTTAAAGGCTCACAGATTATATGCGTGATCCTCCCCTTAAAGAAATAGTGGGACTTCTTGCAAACACTCACGTAAATGATACACACACTGTCATTTCAGCCTTGAACTGTTCTTGTATAATTAATCCACTTTAAATGCATATATCCAAGAGTTGTATGCATCTGCAACTGTACAAAATCCTCATTATATCTGATCTGCTGTTTACTGTGATTCTGTGTGGGAGATGAAGTAGTCAGGGTCAAGCCTCCCTTGTAATCAGCATCCGATCGAAGCCAGGAGCCACCTTGTTGGATATTATCTCTCTCAACAAGCATATGTTATAACTAATAAGGATTCAAAGACTTAATTGACCTCCACATAGAAGGCCAGTCATTTAACATTTAACGCCAATGAGCATCTTATGATGCCCTGTTACTAAATATGTTCTGTTTAGACAATCTCACTAGCAAGGCTGTGTATCACTAAACAATATTGATCAATTTGAAATCAGGTCTGCAAGATGCCAAAGCTCTATTCATATTTATCACCTTGGATTCATAGGGTCTGTTTTTCTATGGAACGTCTCGCCAGGATTTCAAGGTGTTAATTGATGAACACAACCTGATTGAAGTCCTCTTGGTTTTATATTGTAACTGGGGAATAATGGTATCTGGGTTTCAAGGACCCCATTGATCTGCTGTATAAAGGTGGAGGTTGCTCTCCTGTTATTGATCACATGTATCTGTTTCCATATAGGAGTTAGCTAGACCTGATGGACTACTAATTGAGGTTACTGACTCTCCCTTAGAGGACCAGCATGCTAAGGAGTGCTGTGATTGTTTATGAGCATTTACCTGCAACTGAAATGGGTTACAGGTAGTACTTCTGCATAAGGATTGGTTCTAAGTATCACTATAACCCATTTAATTAAAAAAAAATCTGTAGCCAAGATGAAATGATGGACAGAAGGTTCTCCACTGAACCTTTTAAAGAGGGTTTCATTAAAGGTTCCCAAAGGATCTCTTGACTAAGAGTTCTACTTTGAGCGCTCAGTCGCATCCTCCCAACAAGATGGATTTCCCCACTTCAAGATTTTTGAATTGGGACAAACAGAGTTTTAAATGGTTCTATTTTTACGAATGTTTCTGTTATTTAATCGATGAAGAAATGTTTGACTGACAAATCTACCAGTAAAAGAGAATTGCTTATGGTAATTTGAAAAAAATACTATTATTTGAAGGCAAATTTCACTAATAGAGATATTGGTATAAGTATGAAGACCTGTCATATGGCTCACATGAAATTAGTCAGCTGTTATTCAGATCCAAGTTTTTCACTAATGGATGGTTTATTTCATTACTTAAATCAAGCCTACATAACTTAAACAGCTTAACTCTCCTCTATCTTAGGAACCACTGCATCTGTGGGGCAGGCACAGATTTGAAAAGAGTATAATTGGTTGGGTTTGATGCTGCTGTTAATATATTTCACCTCATTACACCACGTTCCCAACTTGCTGCTCTTAAATGATACACTTGGCAGCACAGCTAATGAAGCCACCTTTAGGATGAAGGGTAAACTCGTCAGATGCCATTAGCTGAGCGTTCAGCTATAAAAGAGGCTTTGCAATTAGAGGTTTATTGTAAAGAGATTTTATGAAATGTAGCGCAAAAGGTCAGATTAACATTCCATGTCTAAATTTTGTGTGCGTTAAAGATTAAAGGTTAATTATTTGGTTATATAGTAGGTCACAAAGAAAATTCTCGTAAAATTTACACAGCAAATGCTTAACTGAGACTTCATCAGCAATAAGATGCAACATCGGATGGGAACAAGAGGGAAATTCTCTTCTTGTTCTCTTCCATGTGGAGCTACAGTTTTTTGCGATATAAAAAAAACAGTAACAGTAGTCAACAAGTTCACCTCTCTCCATTACTGCGATAATCCCTACTATTACCAGGTATGACCTTTGCATTGTGATCTGTGAACGGTGGCAAAGTGTGCACAAAATATGGAAGGTCCTTGCGCCTAAGAGCATCTCAAAGGTCATACCTGTATGGAAATTAGTTGAAATGGTCTAATCATCACTTGTTTTCCTCTCTTTTTCTTTTTCTTAGAACCTGCAGGTCAACCACGGATGAAGAGTGGGAGGAAAAGGGTGACACAGACGAAGGCTTTTACTTTGGCACTAAGAGCAGAAATGGTTGCACTCCTGTTTTTACTTTTGAGAGAGTTGATTTGCTGTCGGCATGCCTTGTTTTCAATATTTTCAAATTATGCTATTTATCTGCGGTATATTCCGCTGACATTGCTCCACTATTCTGCACTAATACATTTTACAGGGACACTTTTGAACGAGTGTGTGTATTTGGTTCATGGTCTGAGTCAGAGAGGTGTTCAGATACAGTCAGGGTCACTCCTCCGTCAGCTGAATAGAGTTAGGTTCACGTCCAAACCTCTGCTGCTTTTTGTACTCGAGAACGCAGTAAAGCATTCAGGCTGGAGCTGAATTGGGCCCTTGGGGATCGTCCTTGCTCTGATCTCAGACTGAAAGAACTGATTGAGTTGATTTGCTTTGAAGTTTTTTAGTTCGTTTAATTTTTTTACCACATAGGAACAAGCTCAGGTGCTCCTGGCCATGACTTTAATTCATCAGACCTGTGCTGTAATATATGATTTTATTAAAACCATTCATACCTGGTCTCATTTGTGGTTGTACTTTGTTTTATTCAACCCACACTTAGTTTTTATGTATATGTTAAATTCCGATTCAATGCTCTGCACATTTGATTTCAACTAAGTGATTAATCGTTTCCTCAGAAGTCAGATTTCAACTCAAACTCAATATTAATGTGAGTAGGTGGCAATGGAAACTATACTGCAACGGTTGGCTGTAAAAGATTTCTGGATATACATACAAAAATTAACTAGCATAGCACTAAGTAGAGCACATATCTCAGACAAGGCCCAATAGTTCCCTTAAATTCAAGCAAGCTGCACCAAATTTATCACACTCATTGATCTCAGTCTGCTTCTTATCCTGGTTAATTTCATCAAGATCCATGAATTATTCCCTGGTAATCAGTGAAAATATGAAAATAAGGCCCTAATTTTTAATGAAAAAATGCAAGTGATTTCTTCTTGGCCCATGTCCCATCCTTTTACCGTTTAGAAGTTTTTAGATATTCCTATTCAATTATAGAGCACATTAAAACTCACATTATCCTGAGACACATTCCATAGTGAAGTGGAGACCTCACAGTATTATAGAGAAACCCGACGATTTCCCACAATGAGCAAGCACTTTCGCAACAGGAGAGGAAAAACAAACCCTTGAAATCAGGAACCAGCGTGAGCGTCCCTCTGCCTCGACATGTTGTCTGTGAGTTTGTTAACAAACAAACTAGAACATAAACTCCTTGGTAGAGCTGATGAACTTTTTACTGCTGTTAGGATAAGTGACTTAAGGAGTGACTACAAAAACATTGTGAAATAGACAGACAAAAGGTAAGCTGCTGATGATGAAGACCCGTTAATACACCTAAACACCTTTTTACAACAACATTTAGACACATACACATTAAACAGAGGTACGCTTTCTGAAAACAGGATTGCATCATTTCACATTGCCATTAGAAAGTTTACTTTTCAGTTATTTTATTATTTGTGTAACACTGTATGTCAAGTGGCCTTCATGTTGCTTTCTACCTTTTCCTTTGTAGCTTTTACATATCTTTCCCTTCAGCCTCTCAAACTAAGACACAAATACAGATTGAATGATGTGGTGTTGCTTGAACGGAAACAGATGGCCACAGAAATTACTGACTTCCTGTATGATAATTATCCTGGATGATGGAGACCTGTGCGGCTGAGAAGTGGTGGAAGGTACGGTGTCCACTCTGTTGTCAAGTCATTCATAACCACTGGAACAGATTAATACCTGTGACTGGTGAGCAGGCATTTGACCTGGATAAGAATACTGATTATAACCATTCCCACTTAAGAGAAAAAAACAATGTTCATGAGTGTTAGTGGGTTTGTGTCCAGTCTGAAATGGGAAGCAGAGTCTTAATTGGTTTCTACCAAGATGTGGAGCACAATTCAATACAACTACTGCAACAATGCTTATGTTGATATTCTGAGATGGTGCTCGTCCTCCAGCCAGTGCCATTAAAGCATTGCAGATGAAAATGACTCAAATAGATGACGTGATTAAAATCTCCAATCAAAGTATAATTTGTTCTCTTCATTTTCAGTCAATTTTATTCCCATTGAGGGGAAAAAACTAGAGAACTTAAGTATGATCATCAATGAGACACTAAAGAAATATTGATTGTTAAGGAAATTGATGGTGTCTTGTGAGTGTATTCGTCAATAAAGATGTGTTGAATAGTGTGTACTGTATGTCTGCCCTAGCCTGGATGCCAGACGAACTTAGCCCCCGCCCACAACATTTTTGGTCGGGCAGTTCACGTTCTGACTAGAATTGTGAGTCTGACAACGTCAGGCTATGTCTGCCCATGATTTTCCAGAAAGTCAGCAAGTCACTAAACTGTGCTCATCAAGGCCATGAAGATAAATGGAGACCATGTCCTGAGATGTCCAAGAAGGGTTGAGTTGAGAACAACTGGACTTGGACAGGAATCACTTGAAGACCTATATTTTTTTTTTTCATGGTGAGTGGTCCTATAGGGTTTAACCTCCTAATAAGGGGTCAAAACCAGTGTAAAAGGTGAATAACCCTGATCTGAATGAATTAGGCCCTGTCCAGATCTGGTGTTAACATCTGACTTGTGTGATGCAAATACAAGGGGACTACTCTATGATATTAACGTAATGTATACTTATAATTACATCAGTTCCCACCTGTGATTAGAATTGGTCTGTAGCTCTTTCACATTAAAAAGCTTTCAACTAGTGAAATGGATAATTTACTTAGCTGTGAAGCATCCTCAGGGAACTCATCGATTTGGGTCCATGGCGAGGGCTGACCATGATCTTTGAGACATGCCTCTACTGAACGACACAAGTAACGGAATGAAGAGCAAGACACACCTACAACCTCTCAGCAAGGTAACTTACTCCTTTCACGTTGCTTTCCGGAAGACTTAACGAGACTCTTTTGACTTCAAATTAGCTCTTACTTGCCCAAGGGCAAGAAGACATCTTGTCAGAATTTGTTTGACTGCACTGGACCCTGATACACAAATTAATTCTCTGTCATATCTGATAAAGAAGTTCAGGGAGTATTTGCTGCCCTCAGAATTCTGGGACCAGTATTAAACCGCTCTCTGTTATATTGTTAAACTTACTAACACTAATTACAGTTTTTGCACAATCTGAAGTATCATAGGTTGTTAGTGTAGCAGTTTGAAGTTTTGAATGACATCTCTCAAACAACAGGGTCCACAGTAATTATTGTAAGCAACAAAAATGTCAACACTGATGGACTGGACTATACTGTTGTGTTAAGAGGAAACCATTGTGGTCACTGAATAGTCCCATGTAGAAGGTGTGCTCAATATTCCGCGACATGTTGTTTTATCCAAATCAAAGACACTGACCACTTAAAAGTATGAACAAAATATAAAACTTTCAACAATTCCTAGAAATAGTTAGGTCCTGATGTCGTCCTGTTATACTCCTCAGGCCTGAGTTTAAATTTAATTGGGAAAAAAAGTTGTTCAACAAGTTGTCGCTCTTACATTTTGTAACATGTTCTTCTGATAGAGGAATCAATTTGACAAAGGTACATTTATTTGTTCTCATTTCTAAAGCTGCTCAGAGTATTTGGTAGAGCCACTTCTCGGGCTGGAGACGTCCCCTGTCTGCAGCACTGAGGTGTACCCAGGTGTGCCATAATGTACCTGATTGACTTAAATGTAACAAGTTTGACTCAAGTGGCTCCATTTTGTCTGCTCCAGCTAATTCTTCCTGAGTCGTGGCTCTAAATTCTTTAGCGAGGATCTGGTAATTGGCTTTGAGCATTGACTTAGGCTGGCAACGCTCTGCTGCTGTGCACGTCGCTGTGGAGCAGTCGCACACACACAAACACACATTTGGGTACTTGTGGCCAATCTTAATAAAAGAAATGACACGGGGGGGTGGAGGAGGGAGGGTGGAAGATTCGGTCACGCAGATGTTGCTACGGCAACAGCGGTAAGTGAGGACAAGGGGCTGTAGGCAGCAGGTTAGAGAAGAGAAGTGAGGAAGACGACATTTGGTGCATTCAAATGCGTCCGTGCTCTCTCCCTGTTGATCTCGTGTCATACCCAATTACCACTGCAGCGAGGGGAAGAAGGGAGCGCAGGGGGGGGGGGGGGGTGCTCGGGTGGGGGTTGCACTGAGAAAACAGACAGAGGGAGAGGAGTATTCCGGTCTCTGCTTGAACCTGACAGAGAGATGGTGCACACGCGTGTGCCGCGGTAGACACCCACGCCTGTCATGACACTTATACAAGGTGGTGGCACAAATGTTCCTTAACTGCATCTTCAAGGAAACATGCACACGACAGGTGTGTGCGTCTACCTCTCAGTGGAATGTAGGAATATCCGAGACTCGGCTCTGCCAACACAATTGTCCCTGAAATAAGATAATGTTGCGACAATTTTCGTGATGAGACAGGGGAGGGGGGGGGGGGGGGGGTCCTTTTCATTCTGTTCACTTACAATTTCCCATTATTTTCATTAATCCTTTAATTTACCAAAGTTGTTGCTAAGGGGGAAAAGTAGATGTTGTGTGTCAGGTAATAAATATGCAAACGATGTCTCCAGATTATTTAAAGCACTTAAATGGAAGTTTTGACGTTTGGCTCGAAATCCCTCATTGCACTGGGAAACTGAAAATGCACAGGTCAAAGATGCTCCAGATCCGTGGTCTGTAAAATGATGGATGTTTTAAGTAGTCATTAGTAGTAGTAATTCTTTCTGTTCGCCTCCTGGTAAGGAATAGTGAGTATCTAACGATGGTGGTTTGAGAAGAGACGAACCAGGAACTGGAGACAGGGTTATGGAATATGTTCTAGAATAAGTCTAAAGTCTAATCTTTGGCAGCCACACAGGAGTCTTGTTTTGTTCATGTTTTCACGGTTTGAAAATATTTTGATAGGACGTAGAAGATCAACAGTATTTTAAGTCAAGGCCCCTCTATAAGATGGGTCCTCAAGGTGTAGTAATAAGTCGACTGTTGGTTATTTTATATATGGGGAGAGCGTGGCCTAGGGGATAGAGCGGGTGCTCTGCAACAAGAAGGTTGCTGGTTCGAATCCCACTCTATCCCATCTGCATGCCTAAGTGTCCATGGCAAGATACTGAACCCCTAGATGGCCCCTCATAAAATGATGAGTGTTCTTAAAATGTAAGTCGCTTTGGATAAAAGCGTCAGCTAAATGACATTTAATAATAATAATAATAATATAATTGCAATGAATTCAATGAACACAACTGGCCTTGGCTCAGCAGGTAGAGCAGGCTGGTGGTTTGAATTGAACCCCAAATTGCTCCTGATAGTTATGCAAAGGTATTAATAAACAAAACTAGGCAAGTAACAGTTGAAATATTAAATCAGAAATGTAACAACTCGCATGCCATATAACACATTCTGTACAACCACACCCCCACAAACAGAGGCCTGCACTCAGTGTCATGATCTCATTTATAATGTTTGGAATGTAAAACTACAATTAAGCACTGTAAAATCAGACGCTGGAGTTTATTTATTTGGATACAAGATAATAATTGTATCTTCTAACACAAGAAAATGTAACATATGAACACACAGTTATACACACTCCCACCACAGGGGAAATCAATCATTTTGTCCCTTATCTCTTCCCTCCATCAGATTATCAGAAATACTGACATCTATGAGCCCGACACTCATCGGCACAACATCTGTACGTGTGTGTGTTTGTGTGTGTCTGTGTGTGTACCCAGTAGTCTACAGAGGCCTCCCTCAGACGGCGCTCCTCTGATTAAAGACTTCCACCTCTAATGCCATTAGAGGAATGAGAGAAGGATAGAAAGTGCATGAGGGGATGAGGCAAGACAGGAGAAACGGCAGAGGGAGAGAATGGTCTTCTTAACCTCTGCTTTTTGGCGGAGCAGGCAAACGTGCTACGAGAGAACAATTTAATCCCACTGTAGTAGCCCGGATTAGTCCTCCCATTTATCACTGCCTCCCTCTTTTCTCAGGGCTGCACTGTCATTTTCTCTCTCCATCCATTTCTTCATCCCCTCTTTCTCTCTCTCAGTAATGTGTCTGGCACTGAGTGGCTTAATGCTGTTTAATGTGGTGACATCCTTTTATCTGCCTATTGTCATTACTCTTTCTCAGCCCCATGGGCTCCTATAGTGAAGACTGTATGCAACTAAAATGGAATTGACAATTGAGTGTGTGACGATGTAGGGCTTTACATTTACTTGTATCTAATGTAAATTCTCTATATGTCGTTAGTAAAAACGAAGGTCAAAAGCGTGTTTTTATGAACGGGTTTTCATTCAATCCAGTGCTGCCAAATATTTTTGTACATAGAGGCTGTTCTGGATAAAATGTTACCCGAATCTACTAAAATGGATTTTAGATCCATCAGTGTGGGCCAAATCAAGAAAGATTTGCGTTTTATGGAATCTTGAAACTGTACATGCCATGTCTGTGTGTATTTTTTCTATGGAAGTGGAGACAGAGATCAAGGGAGACCTCGATACTGTCATGAGAACTGTCTGTGTTCCCACCACATATGCCCAGGGGCACCGGCTGGTCTTTGAAGGGTCATGCAAAAACCTCCTATCGGTTTGTCCTCACTTCCACCTCCACACAGCAGCAGGTGGGATGGCAGCAGAAAATGTCATTTGAGTGACTCATTTGTATTGGTTATAATGGTTATATATGGTTCTATAATAAATCCAAACTGTTCCAGGACAATCCTGCCATTCTCACTGCCAATAAAATATATTCAAATCATTATGATTATCATGTCTTAGGTAAAACGAAAAATATACACTCTCCCTGCCCTCTGAAACATTAATTAAGGATTATTCATGCATTATTATGTCAAATAGGCTGTTTAGGCATTCTAAATAGATCTGTAGTTCAAAATTCGGGTTTAGACAATTAATATGAGGGAGTGCATGGCCCTTACTGTGAAGGCATAAAATATGAACAGTGTGTGGGGGTTACAGTGGAGCCCCAGAGTTTGCAACTGAAACAGGACCAGCAGACTTTCCAATAGTTTAGTCTCTGTTGGTGCATTGAGTCAGTGGGTCCAACTGATGACAAAAGATATTTCTACCACAACTTTGCTGCAATTATCTTTCGCCATTGATTAGAGAAGCATGTAAAAAGGCAAAGAAAATCAATCTTAATTCTTCCTAATTAAATGGAGTTTAGATGGTAAAAAAAAGGGACAAATCACCGTCCACCAGCCTTGTTAAAAAGGGGCATGTCTTTCTGCTGGCCATTTCTGTGTTTAGGGATGATTCCCACTGGGGTCACATGTAGCACAGCCAAGCCTTTCTTCAGTCAAAATGGTAATTAGTTAATATATATCATCACAGATGAATATAATGAATTTAACTCTGAAATAAAAACAACTAGGAGACGATATCTTTCATTGACAGGTAGAGCGTGTCATCAGCCACTGGCCACGTCACAGGTCTGTACGGTGAGTGCCGGTGCAGACAACTCATCACAAAGACCTTTTATCGGCTCTTCTAGAGCTTTTAGTCAGAACTTGACATTTTCAAAGACTGTCTAACTGAGAGCAATCTCAGTCACTGCTTTTAACTTACTCTCAACCCCCCTAATGACATTCTACTAGGGGTGTGAATAATATCACACCCTCCCCCATTACAGATCACAAACACTCTGAAATATCTTCTTGCACTGTCGCCTCATCACAAGAAAAGCCAGTATTAACCTTAAAGTAACTATCTTTTGTTTGTTTCTTTATTCTTTGTAGTTCTAGTGCTGGAGAAGTGGAAAGTAGCTTTTCCCCTCTTTCAGAGTCTCTATCGATGTCTTATTTTGTACAGCAACACATAATAATTGTGACAGAGCATTATAGCACTAACTTATTCCTCTTCTTTATTGTTTGGTTTATTGGTGGCTGGCAACCAACCTCAGGGTGCCCTACCGCCATCTACTGTGTTGGTGCACTGTTACTGGAGGTACTGCAAAACTAGGTCCATGCGTGGAGTGACGGTTCAAGCCTCTATTCCATCTTCTTCTTCTTCTTCTTCTTCTTCTTCTTCTTCTTCTCTTTGTTCGGTTTATTGGCGGTTTTATTTTAGTTTGGCCAGAATTGGTACAGTAGAAAAAAAACATTCTTTCTGTTCACACCTGATCAGGAAGCCCCCGGGAAAGAGGCACGACATTTCCAACAGAATCTCTTAGCAGTTGACCAAAATGATGGGCTATAAATTCAGGTAGCTTATCACAATAGAGCGTTGCAGACAAACGGTGAAAAGCAATGTGTAATATAGAACTACTAAATCAGATTTTAACCATTAAAGCATGTAAACCTATTCTAGTACGCAAACAGGCATATGGGTATTTGGACACAATATCTAAGAGACACAAAGATGGTGTCAGCTTTTAGAGCACGAAACACCACTGTGCCTGAGTATCGTTTAAACTTTGGGTGAATAGAGAATATATGTACTTTATATATATATATATATAGTTGTGTGCCCAACAAGCAGCTTTCATTCTGAGAAGCCTGCACAGGGAGAAATGGTGAGGGAGCGGCTTTTGCAGCTTCAGATTTGTGGTTCCCACACAAAGTAAAAATGTACAAAGTGTCTGATATGGCACAAGATATTGAAAAAAGTATATCTATCTGATTTGCAATTAAACAATATCACCCAACCTGCTTTGTTTGCCTGGAATTACAACACTGTTTTGTTACAATTTGATGTGTGCAAGGAATTTCTCCCTTTTCAAGCTGTGCGCCTAGAAAGTGTGCTGTGCATTGTCCTATTGTGCAAGAACAAATGCCTGCGAGGACATCTGAATATTCTCGTAAGCTTGTCGTAAGGACATCTGAATATTCTCGTAAGCTCTCGTAAAAAATCTACTTCAGGCATGTGGTGAGAGGCTTCAGGACATGAGGAGTAGACAAACAGATTGGAACATATTTCATAAGTGTTCAATGTGGAACCAGCTGACCTGCCTCACAACCTACAACACCAACTCAATGATCTGCAAAGCATGGCTGAGCTCAGAGCTACAAAAGGTAGAACGACCTCCCTCTGCCTGAGTTGTATTAACTCTATGTACATCCTTAGGATCTCCCCTCCCTGAGGAGACATGCCCTTTGCATCTGTTTACTCCAAGCTGTACTTTTCAAAGCTGACGTTGGCACGGGCTCAATGGCTGAAATTAAGATTGACTGAATCAAAACCTTGAAAACCAACTGCATCATCACTACTATTTGACATCATGTGTTTTCAGAAATGACCTGTTGGTAGATCATCACAATGCAGCGGGAGGTTCTCTGCACAGACGTGTTCACGAGGGCAACAAATCCTCTGCATTATTCAGGAGAGGGGTGGAGCAGCCGGGTGCAGCAGACAGAGGCAGGAAGTGGATTTCTAGGGGTCCAGGCAGCTACTCCGGAGAAAATATGGAGAAGCTGCAGAGTTCGGTGCATGTACGAAAGCAGCTAAAGAGAGCACAGAGGAAGGGTGATATAGATTCTGTGAAATGAGCAGGGTTCATGTCTTCCATGATGACCTGTAGAGTAAACACCTCATTATAGAGCATCCTCTTACTTTGAGTTGCATCATGTTGTGTGTGTGTGCGTGTGTTTGTGTGTGTGTGTATATATCTGTGAAAGAGAGACCACAGCACCTTCCCGCTGAAGAAAATAAAATAAATTAAGTCACATTGTTAATACAAGGTCATAATAAGTGTATATCCATTCTTTAAATGAAGAGTCACCTGGTGATCCATTGCTTTGGGGGCTGGTTTAATACGTAGGTGAAGGCTGAAGATTGAGTTTAAAATGTAAACTGGTTAAAGATCATAATAGACCTCGGACCTAGTGTTTTGACTTGTCAGGATGTGACTGGAACAGGTAAAAACTAACTGGGGTCAATATAAATTATTCAAAATCAATTGGTTTTCAGCATTTATTTATTTGTTTGGGCTAATCAGCAATTTTTTTTAAACAGAGGGGCAAAAAAACAAAAAATTTCAGAAGATGTAGACAAGGAGCCAGAGAGCTCAGGATTTTATCTCAGTGTTGCCGGAGACATCAGACCAGTTTCTTATCATTTCACGTCCTGTAGTTGTTGTTTGTTTAGTTAACAAGCAACTTACGAGGCCCTGCAATCAAAATGGCTGGAGAGAAAAAAAGGCTTTTACAGGAGGCTCACTTATCCTCTCATGCACTGATTGCCATGGCAACCAGGTGCTAGCTGAATGACTTGATATCCACCTCAGTCTTCAGCGACTGTGAATGAAAAGCTTTCATTGATCGAACGCTGTCCTTCAGCTGTGAACCAGTCATTTCATGCAGTTGTCTGCTCTGACTACTAATTACTTCAAGCTAAAAGAGAACAGATCATCTCAATGCACGATTCACCTGTTTACTACACCATGTATATTATAATTCAATAACTAATGAATATCAAAGTGGTGGAATTAAGTCTAGATATACTAAGTTAATCTGTAAAACTGAGTTGAACCATCGGAGAGGAGTGTTACTGACAGGAAGAGGCAGACCAGTGTGTGACAGAGTAGAATAGAATTATTCAGAATCCCACTCAAACATTTCATCCCGTTGTTATAGTTATATTTGACAGCCGTGGACAGAGTTGTTCTGTTAGCCTCGGTATATGACAGCAGGGACACAGACCAGAACATCTGACAGCAGTGGGAGAGTATGGGACATTTATTTACTGACAAACAGCCTGGATTGCACATACATTGCACTGCTAGCTCACAGACATACTAATGAATTCATACTCTGCCTCAGTCCACAGTCTCACCGGACAATGGCCTTTCTGCATTGACTCTGTATATTCCCCTTGTGTCTGAGTTGATTTTAATCAAAGTCCTCTGACCATCTTACACAGTCCATACTTTAATGCATTAATTGGAGACTCTACATTGCCTGTAAAGGTATAAACATTAGCATGTATGTTTGTCTCTGAATGTAGAGTGCCGACCTGTCTAGAGTGTTCCCCTACCTCTTGCCCAGTGTCAGTAGGGATTGGCTCTGGAGTCTTCTGTCCGAACCCGACAGGCATGTTTCTTTATATCACAACGTAACTTGTGCGCAATGTCTTCCAATCAAAAAAGTCATGTTGGTCTAAAACCAGTCCATCTTGTCGGGTTCTAACAGGTCCCGATTGGCAAGGGGTTGGATATCCATAATCTAATTGGCCCCATGACCCTCAATAAATCATTTAAGCTCAAGTTTAATAATTCTTCAAATCTTACCAAACTACGTCTTTTCCAAACTGATTTTGTTCTGTGTGTTTCTGCTGTAACCGTTTTGATATGTCAGTCTTAAAACTCCCTCAGTTCTCCCGCAAAGCCAGGAAGCAGCTGACAAATGAGAGAAATCCTAAAAAGCCTTATGTGCACTCACAATCCCAAGTTTACAACAACATGTGTTGGAACCTTCACAGAGACACTGCATGCATGGCTGAGAGGGACTTGGACTAAATGTGATAATTGAAAGGATTGGCATGACTTTACTCAAGCACTATGACACATGGATTACTGGCAGATCAATAGAAGACGAGACTTGTCTTTTCATAAATGAAGGTTTTTAAAATACTCACCTTCTTATCATAGCAGTCTTATTAGACTGGACCAGAGATGCAGCATCGCTGTCTGACTGCCCTGCAGATATGCCCGAGGAATGCCCCTGTTATTTCTTTTGATGCCTGCTGCAGATATCATATTTTCCCAGGCATCATGGACAGCACAACCCACATGTCTGATCCCCAGTATGGAGACTTAACAAATGCTCAATGTCGAATTGTCATCATTGTTCCGTGTGCCCCACCACACTAAGCACAGCAAAACCCTTGACGTGTGCAGTGTTTCTGTCGGAGAGGATGATGCTCTGAATCTGAGAGCCCTGCGTCCGCTGGAGACGGCTGATCATGACAGCATAAACTTCATCCGTGCCAGCTGCACTCGGCTAAAGATGTTCGGACATGGCCCGGTGATTCTGTTTGACTCTCCAGAGATGTTTGGACTGTCTGAACCGGGAAGAGAAACCTTGCAGGGATATTAATGACCAAGGGGCTGCTCTCAGTTCTTAGGTGTCACTTTATGCCAATACATTCATCACTAACAACACTGACAGTATTAGAAAAAACTTTTAGGGACAGCAAGCTCAGGTCTCATACACACACATTCAAAGTTTTGATGTTTCAATTCAAATTTCAGTGCAGCCTCACTACGCAGAACCCTCAACTGGAGAATCAGATGTTGTTGAATTTGATGTCAAAGTGCTGCTGTCTTGATTGACCATCACTTACATTGATCAGTCCCACTCTTACATATCCTTATGTTTCTCAGACAGCACAAGGTATCAAGGTATCATATATTACCAAGAGATGTATGAAATCATCAGAAGCCTTTGAAATCCTGAGTAGTTAATTCTTTCATTCACTTTGAATGAAGTAACGTCATGTGTTCCCAAACTGCATTGTGGTTCCATTGCTTGTGCTGCTCTGCACAACTTCTGCTTCTGCCATGTGGCAACAAAAGGACGAGCCAATCAAACCATGTCCAACCAAACACTAGGGGCAGGTACCAGCCAATCAAATTTGTGTCAAAATGATGTTAAAACGTAGACAGAGGCAGCTGGTGAACCTGGTGTGTGTTCCTCTGGTGGAGGATTTGATTTTTACTCTGTACTTATCTTTTTCCTTGCATTGAAAGCTAACATGACATGTTAGCTTGGAAGCCAACTATGTTGTGTGTCCCTAGCACTACACTGCATTGTTGTAGCTCTGCCCCTCGTGCCAGCAGCGACTGTCGGGCACGTCCACAAACAGACATTAACCCAATGCATACGTGTGAGTCCAGCCTCGGTGACAGTTGAAATTGACACACAGTACAAATTGTATAGCAAACATAATTTATTTACTACATTTTGGTCACTTGGGGGAAATAAAAAAAATCTGTAAACATAACATTGATTTGTTACCACCTTATGGAAAGCGAAGATAATCAGGGACTCACTCAGTGTGTAGCTAATGACTAAACGCATGCACCATAGTGAGGCCTTACAATACAGACTGTAAACCACAGGAACACTTAGATTTCTTATTTTAACATCTAGCAGATATGGATATATCCAGTCAATTTCTCCTAAGTTGAACATGCACTGACAGCTAATTTTTAATTTACTTTAGTTTTTATTTTATTTTTAAAATTGACCATAGTGCAAAGCTAAATTAACTTTGGGAATCCTGTGTAAAATATTTATTTTATCAGCAGTATGTATTAGATAGATTTGGTAGCTGGGTTAAATTTAACAAGAGGATAGTGGAATCCAGTTTCTCCTTACCTGCACCTGAAAAAATCCATTATTAACAAGGAGCCAGGAGCCAAAACATCTATTTATTTGCTACTAGTCAGTCTTATGCTCCCTGAAACTTTCCCCTGGACATGTCATTATCTACCCAATTATAACAAGACTGCATTTTTTATATCGCTATATCCACAGCTTTCGAATCAAGCCCTATTTAATGATGTATGACAGAATGTCTGGTTTGCGTCCTCCTGTGGTTCCCTTGATTGGCAGACAAGCACTTGAGGAAAAACTCCTGCTTCTCTTTTTCAATCAATCCTCACTTTTTGACATTTTTTATTTTGCTTGTTTTTGTGCTAAATTAATCCCTTTAGTCCAAAAATGTTCTGCAAACCTATATTTGCCTGTGTAGGAGTATATAAAGGCAGGTTTACGTCTGATTGCATGTAACAGAGCTTTTGAGTATAGAGTGCATATGTTCTCTCTTATTGTCTGTGTTTACGCTGAAATACTTTGATGACACCCATGCTCCTCCAGGTACATGGATAAATATTTCAGATTTTGCCTCGATCCAGTTGAGCTGTTAATCATATTAGGCTTTACTTTGTTAAAGTTCCATTTCAGACCAATATGCTAGATGTGGTTTGTGGACTAAAAAGCCCTGTGGGAAGAATGGCTCTGTGATTAAAACTCTAGCCTTTAAATTTGTGTGGGCCGCTCTAATTGGGGCTAAGTTTGATCAAAACCTTGAAGTATTTTTTGATCCTAACTAGAGGTTGCTGTGGCAACGTGCCAGAAAGTAACAGAGGTCTAAAAGACAATTGGAGAAATAATATAATATATTTTAGGCTGGACACACTAGACAAACCTCCAGAACTGGCTAAGGAGAAACAATGTTTTTTTTGTCGAAAAACATTTATATTTACATGTTGTCACAGTCCCTCTGTGCCTCCAGTGCCCCTCCCCCTCTCCTTTCTCCTTTTCCCCCACAGGTGCAGCTCATCCCATTAGATGACTGGGCGGAGGCTCACCAGGGAGCGCTCCTGCACTCATCACCACTGGCTATATCTACCCTGGCTGTGTGCCGAGTCATCACATCTTAACCGTGTTCTTTCCCTCTGATCTCCAGGACTTTTCCCGTGGACCCTCCTGCTACCCTCCCTGCTGACGATCTCCCGGAGCTATCAGCCCCCCTCATTCTGCCTTGTCCCATGATAAATAAACACCCTTGAACGCACCACCGTTGTGCTCTCTGTTTTGCCTCAGCTCTGGGGTCCTTCCACACGACCTGACTCGTCACACATGTCTTGCAAAAGTTATGATTAATTATGTACAAATTCATTTTACCTTTATTGTGAAACTAGTGCAGTCCTTGTTCAGAACCTGCCTGTTTGTAATGGTCTGTTTTCTTATCCTGTGTTAATGCTCCTGAGCTACTTCCGAATTATTCCTTGTCATAAGTGAGTCCTCCTCAAACAGTTATATATATACTGTCACATGACAACCCATAGTTGGGACCAGGAAGCAGAGCTGCAGTGCTAAACACTTCTCTGCGCTCCCTCTGGATCAGTCACAAAACCCCATAGAGATTGTGTCTGTTCACCGTCCGATTAAATTATTGAAATTAAACAATAATAGAGCGAGAACTCCACACAAAAATTTAATACAAATTAAAACAACCTCTGAAACAATACAGGAAACCCAGACTTTTAAATGTGGTCTTTTAAACATTAGATCACTGGAAAAAAAGGCTCTTTTAGTTAATGAAATAGTCTCTGATTACAACATAGATTTATTGTCCCTCACTGAGACGTGGCTGCATCCTGATGATTATGTCAGTCTAAATGAATCTACTCCCCCCAGTCATATCAATTCACAGGTTCCTAGAGAAATTGGGCGAGGAGGTGGAGTTGCTGCTATTTTTAACTCCAGTCTATCAATTAATCCTAAACCTAAACTCAGCTACAAGTCATTTGAATGTCTGGTTCTTAGTCTTCCACGCCAATCCAGGAACCACCAACAGCCAATCATATTTGCCGTAGTTTACCGTGCTCCCAGGGCTTATACTGAATTTTTAAAGGAATTCCCTGAGTTTTTATCAAACTTAGTCCTAAAGACCGATAAAATTATTATTGTTGGTGACTTTAATATTCATGTTGATAATAATAAAGATTGCCTTAGCGTAGCATTTATTTCAATACTAGACTCTATTGGTTTCAGTCAGTGTGTGCACAAACCTACTCATTGTGGTAACCACACACTTGACCTTGTATTATCGTACGGTGTCGCAATTGAAAATTTAACAGTACTTCCGCGCAATCCAGTTCTATCAGACCATAATTTAATAACCTTTGATTTTTCAATAACTGAATATATGCCACTAATAAAAAATTCATTTTCTAGATGTCTACCTGATAGTGCTGTAGCTAAATTTAAGGAAATAATCCCAATTACATTTAAACCCGTATTAGCAGTAGATATAAACAACAAATTCTTTAAAACCCTGAGCTCCATTGAGATCGACCACCTCGTCGATAGCTCTGCAGACTCATTACGATTAACATTAGACTCAATAGCGCCTCTAAAAAAGAAAAATGTCAAACATAGTAAATTAGCTCCGTGGTATAATTCCCAGACAAATGAGTTAAAACAATTATCAAGAAAACTAGAAAGGAAGTGGCGCTCCAGCAACAATGTTGAAAACCTCATAGACTGGAAGAATAGTGTTAAAGAATATAAAAAGGCTCTCCACAAAGTAAGAGCCGCCTACTATTCAAAACTAATAGAAGAGAATAAAAATTACCCCAGGTTTCTCTTCTGCACTGTAGCCAGGCTGACAGAGAGTCACACCTCCACCGAACCCAGTATTCCTCCATCCCTAAATAGCAATATCTTTATGACCTTTTTTAATGATAAAATTCAAACTATTAGAAATAAAATCAACCATCTCCTGCCCTCAATTGGCACTAATACCCTCCCAACAACAGAGATCTCAGAAACGGCTGAGAATCCTACCCATTACTTAGACAGCTTCTCTCTGATCACCCGTGATCAGTTTACCAAATTAATCTCAGGTTCTAAACCAACAACCTGTATCTTAGATCCCATTCCTACCAAATTACTTAAAGACATTCTGCCCCTAATTGATAGTTCGTTACTTAACATTATCAATCTGTCATTATCATCAGGTTATGTACCACAGTCTTTTAAAATAGCTGTCATCAAACCCCTACTCAAAAAACCCACCCTAGACCCAGAGGTTTTAGCCAATTACAGACCAATATCTAACCTCTCCTTCATTTCTTAAATCTTAGAAAAAGTGGTAGCCAATCAGCTGTGTGAGTTTCTCCAGGAAAATAATATATATGAAGACTTTCAATCGGGGTTTAATGCCAATCACAGTACAGAGACAGCCTTGGCAAAAGTCACTAATGACCTTTTAATAGCCTCAGATCAGGGACTTGTGTCTGTCCTCGTTCTGTTAGATCTCAGTGCAGCATTCGACACAATTGACCATCAAATTTTATTACAAAGACTAAAACAGTTAATTAACATTAATGGAACCGCCCTTAACTGGTTTAAATCGTATTTTTCTGATCGCTCCCAATTTGTGCAAATTAATGATGAGTCATCTGTGCGCACCAAAGTTAATCATGGTGTTCCACAGGGCTCTGTGCTCGGCCCAATTTTATTCTCATTATATATGCTTCCACTAGGAAACATTATCAGGACACACTCGGTAAATTTCGACTGCTATGCGGATGACACCCAGTTATATTTGTCAATAAAACCTGAACAAAGTAATCAATTAACTAAACTTCGAACATGTCTCAAGGACATAAAAACCTGGATGACCCGCAATTTTCTCTTATTAAACTCAGACAAAACAGAGGTTATAATACTTGGCCCCAAACACCTTAGAGATGCATTATCTAATGATATAGCTGCGCTAGACGACATTGCCCTTGCTTCCAATGAAACAGTCAGGAACTTGGGAGTGATCTTCGATCCTGATTTATCCTTTAATAGTCACTTAAAACAAATTTCTAGGACCGCTTTTTTCCACTTGCGTAATATTTCAAAAATTAGACATGTCCTTTCACAAAAAGATGCAGAAAAACTAGTCCACGCCTTTGTTACATCGAGACTGGACTATTGTAATTCATTATTATCAGGCTCCAGCAGGAAGTCGTTAAAGACTCTACAGCTTGTCCAAAATGCTGCAGCACGTGTCCTGACGAGAACAAAGAGAAGAGAGCACATTTCTCCAATATTAGCATCGCTACACTGGCTTCCAGTTAAATCTAGAATAGAATTTAAAATTCTCCTCCTCACCTTCAAGGCCCTTAATAATATAGCGCCTTTATACCTTAAAGAGCTGTTAATACCTTATAAACCCACTAGAGCACTCCGCTCCCAGAATTCAAGCCTACTTGTCGTCCCTAAATTCTCTAAAAGTAGAGTAGGAGCCAGAGCTTTTAGCCATCAAGCCCCTCGGCTGTGGAATAATCTACCACTTTCACTTCGGGAGGCAGTCACCATCTGTTCGTTTAAAAGTAGGCTCAAAACCTTCCTTTTTGATAAAGCTTATAGTTAGAGCTAATTAGTGCGCCAGAACGTTACTTGTTCTATTTTATGACACATGACACACGGAGCTTCTCTTTCCAGCTTCTCCTTCCTCTTCTCCATCCCTATCCCCCTTCCCCGGAATCCGTTTGCTTTATCACCCGCAGATCCAGGGCCTCTGTGGCCGCACCATGGATTACGGTTTGTGGATCGCGCACCGGGGGTCGCGGTGTTGGATCCAGTGTGGCGGATTCTGAGTCATGTGGGCTGATCGTGGTGCTGGTGGCGGACCCTGTGTCGCGTTGGCATTGGGCACGGGCGGTGGACCAGGACCGCAGTGGTGGCTTGTGATGGGTCCTCCTGGTGGGCGGCGGTGGACGGTGACTGAGGACTGAAGTGGCGTCTGGTCTGGATGGTGGATCGTGGTCTAGATGGTTGCTGAGCATGGACTGTGCTTCATCAATGCTGCTAGAGACTTTGATTATTGATGATGTTCTCCTGCACGTGGCATCTATTGCACTTCTGTCCGTCCTGGGAGAGGGATCCCTCACATGTGGCTCTCTCTGAGGTTTCTACATATTTTTACCCTGTTAAAAGGGTTTTTTGTAGTTTTTCCTTACTCTTGCTGAGGGTTAAGGACAGAGGATGTCACACCCTGTTAAAGCCCTATGAGATGAATTGTAATTTGTGAATATGGGCTATACAAATAAAATTTGATTGATTGATTGATTGACTTTTTATTGTTTGTGTGCTGGACATTGTGTGCAGAGCTTTTTTTAAACAGTCTTTGGTGCAGTGCGGAGTTTGAAATAACGTTGTGTTCATCCTACCTGGTTTATCTGCAATGACGCGTTATGTGCCCATATCAAAGTCTATTCAGTTTTCAATTAAATGTATCGCATGTTGACATCAACCCAAATTTCTGCACTGCAAAGGGCCACAAACAAGTCAAGGGTAAAGCAGATGGACATAATGTTTAAACATCAAGACCAGTGTTTGAACACCATTCAGACACTGAATACTTTCTCGAACAACTGCCCCAAACCCTAGACAGGGTTCCTCCGGTCATGAAAAACCTGGACAAGTCATGGAATTGTTAAATGTTAATTTCTAGGCCTGGAAAAGTGCTTGAAAAAAATTAAATCCCAAAAGTTTTGGAGAAGTCATGGAAGTTTGTTATAAGCATATTTCATGTTGTTAATTTACACTGAGTTTTAAATAATTCATATGCTTTTAAAAGAAATACGCTCAAAATATAAGCAGGATCTCTTATAAAAATTGAAAAGTCATGGAAATCCATTGGTCAAAATTTGTATGAACCCTGTACTATAATAAGTGCCTAGAAGTGTCCAAAGTATTGCAGATCCCTAGCCACAAGACTGGGACATTTCTTGGCAGTTTGCCTCAACGATAAGTGCCAAGAAATGTCCGGCTCGTTCTGATTGGTCGGGACATTTCTAGGTATTTTTGCTATAATGTTAAGTGCCTAGAAGTGGCCCAAGTTTTGCACTTCCGTAACCACTAATGTGGAACATTTCTAAGCATTTTGCTAATGTGAAGTGCATACAAGTCTCCCACATATTGTTCATCCCTAACCACAAGTGTGGCATTAGGCATTTTGCTACGATGAGGGTTCCTCCGGTCATGAAAAACCTTGAAAAGTCTTGGAATTGTTCAATGTTAATTGCCAGGCCTTGAGAAGTGCTTCAAAAAAATGATGAAACCATTTTCTCATTCATTTGTGGTATACTCTATGCTTTGGAATTCTCATTATTAGCTTAAATACAAATTCACTTTTTCATGTTTAAACTGAGATTTCACAAAATGTTTGGTCATGGAAATTTGGTTCAAAGTTATTGAAAAGTCACGGAAAAGTCATTGAAATCCATTGGTCAAAAATGTGTATGAACCCTGCCAAGTAGATAGTTTAAAGCTTTGTCCATATATACAGTGCCTTGCATAAGTATTCACCCCCTTTGGACTTTTCTAGATTTTGTCATGGTATAACCACAGATTAAAATGTATTTCATCGTGAGTTTATGTAATGGACCAACACAAAATAGTGCATCATTTGGAAGTGGGGGGAAATATTACATGCATTTCACAATTATTTACAAATAAAAATCTGAAAAGTGTTGAGTGCATATGTATTTACCCCCTTTACTGTGAAACCCCTTGGCGGTTGTGCCAAGAATATGGCACAACCGCAAACCTACCAAGAGTAGGCCGTCCACCCAAACTGAAGAGTCGGACAAGGAGAAAATTTATCAGAGACGCAACCAGGAGGCCCATGGTTACTCTGGACCAATTGCCTTCACAAGTCACATTTGCAAGTCACATAATTAGTAAATAGGGTCCACATGTCTACAATTTAATCTCAGTATAAATACACCTCTTCTGTGACGGACTCAGAGTTTGTTGGAGATCATTACTGAACAAACAGCATCATGAAGACCAAGGAGCTCACCAAACAGGTCAGGGATAAAGTTGTGGAGAAATATGAAGCAGGGTTAGGTTATAAACAAATATCCAGAGCTTTGAACATCTCTCTGAGCTACATAAAATCCATCATAAGAAAATGGAAAGAATATGGCACAACCGCAAACCTACCAAGAGGAGGCCGTCCACCCAAACTGAAGAGTCGGACAAGGAGAACATTTATCAGAGAAGCAACCAGGAGACCCATGGTTACTCATGGTTACTCTGGAGGAGTTGCAGAGATCCACAGCTGAGGTGGGAGAATCTGTCCACAGGACAACTATTAGTCGTCTACTCCACAAATCTGGCCTTTATGGAAGAGTGGCAAGAAGAAAGCCATTGTTGAAAGGGATCCATAAAAAATCCCGTTTGGAGTTTGCCAGAAGCCATGTGGGAGACACAGCAAACATGTGGAAGAAGGTGCTCTGGTCAGATGAGACCAAAATTGAACTTTTTGGCCTCAATGCAAAACGCTATGTGTGGCGAAAACCCAATACTGCCCATCGCCCTGGGCACACCATCCCAACAGTGAGACTTGGTGGTGGTAGCATCATGCTGTGGGGATGCTTCTCTTCAACAGGTACAGGGAAACTGGTCAGAATAGAGGGAAAGATGGATGGAGCTAAATACAGGGAAATCCTTGAAGAAAATCTGATGCAGTCTGCAAAAGACTTGAGACTGGGGCGGAGGTTCATCCTCCAGCAGGACAATGACCCTAAACATACAGCCAGAGCTACAAAGGAATGGTTTGGATTAAAGAATGTTAATGTATTACAATGGCCCAGTCAAAGCCCAGACCTCAATCCAATAGAGAATCTATGGCAAGACTTGAAGATTGCGGTTCACAGACGGTCTCCATCCAATCTGACTGAGCTTCATCTTTTTTGCCAAGAAGAATGGACAAACCTTTCCATCTCTAGATGTGCAAAGCTGGTAGAGACATACCCCAAAAGACTTGCAGCTGTAATTGCAGCGAAAGGGGTGTCTACCAAGTATTGACACAGGGGGGTGAATACTTATGCACCCAACAGATGTCAACTTTTTTGTTCACATTATTGTTTGTGTCACAATAAAATTTATTTTGCACCTCCAAAGTACTATGCATGTTTTGTTGATCAAACGGGAAAAAGTTTATTTAAGTCTATTTGAATTCCAGTTAGTAACAGTACATAATGGGAAAAAGTCCAAGGGGGGTGAATACTTATGCAAGGCACTGTATGTAGTGGCAACTTCTTTCAACTAAGCCCATGACATAATCGTGCAAAATTGAAGCAAAACTCGCCAGATCATTTCCATCTTCAACACAGGTTGGGGGAATGCAATTTTCTCCAGGAGAACATTATTGAGTCAGAAGTAAAGGAATATATTGGTTTTCAACTCAGAGGCTCAGACTGGCAAAACATCGCCTTGCAGCGCACTGCAGTGAGATGACAGTGCACAGTGAGTCAGTCCGCGGCACGTAACGTGTGAAAACTCCGGTCCACTCTGTCGGATTGTTGAACACGTCATTAGATGTTTTTAATAAATTCAGACACATTCAACCTGAGGAGCATCCATTTACATTTGTAATCATCACTGCTGTCACACATATGAGTCTGAGGGTATGAAAGAAAGTTACAGATTAAAGTGGATGAATCAATATAAGTAGAGGTAAGTATTTGAAAACATCTTTGCTTTATGAACCATTCTTGGTTTGTTTAAACACAGGGTGTAAAAACAGTGACTGTAACAGGGATGGGGATTGAATAGATTTGATTGTTATCAATACTCTTATCAGTTCTCTTTACCAGTCTGATTATTTCTTGATTGTCAGTCAAAGAAAAATTAATCTGAGAAGCCTTCCTGTTTGGCAATAATGTTTTTGTAACAAAGAATATTTAGCTGGTAACATATGAGTTGTTGGGGAAGGGTAGCAGAGTCCCTCCTGTGCAAAGGGTCAGATATTGTGTTCCTGGAACTCATGTTGGGGATAATGACATTTAGGCAAACTGCTGGTTTCTCCACCTGGACTTAAAATGACCATTGTACACACATTTAAAATAGCCCCTGTTGCCACATGTTGGCTGGTGTCTTCCTCTCTGCCGCAACTCCTTGTTGTTGCAAGTATACAGAAGTGTAGAGTTTGCACTTTGTTAACTGAAAGAAAAACAATCCATAATGGATTTAAGGAAGTGGTAATCTGGGAGGTTTAAGATTCTAATGGTTTGGACACTATCAGAACCACACAGCTTCTATATCATATATCAATCAAGGAAAATTACCAAGACACAAAAGTGGCACAGAAAGCATCAGTTCCCTCCCTCTATCACTTTAAGCACCACTTTCTTTACTGTATGTATAGTAGATGAATGTCAATGTTGTGAAGAGGGATGGCCTTAATTGGAGCTCTGTACATACATGGCTTCAAACTAGTGTGATGCTCAAATACATGGTGGGGTCATGTGGGAACGATAGATGGCAGCCTTGGCTTCAGTTAACAGCTCTCACGCACACACACAAACCCACACACACACACACACCATCTCATGTTCACTGAGCGATGTGACCGTACTTGATTTTTCCACTTCATAACTGAAAAATTTACATTTAAAAAGTCCAAGTGAACCCTTAAAAGGTAATAAAGAAAACATTTGAAAAGGAATTAAAGTATTTAACCTCAGGAACAAACAGGATCATGATTCATCTGGAGCTGATTAACAGAAAGCCTCATACATTCCAGACTACTAAGACATGCAGGCAGCATAAGGCCAGCTGTAGGCAACAGGCAGGTAATTAATAACTTTTACTGAGAATTAAACCCAGACTTTCAATTATAAATGGATCTATTTTGTTTTGTTTTCATCTAACATGCAAGTTTTTTTTTTCATTATATTGTTATTAACTTGAAAATGGACTGTATGAACTGTGTTTAACCGTAAAGCATCCATTTGTTGTGGGAGCTGATCAAATCCCTTATTGCTGGTCTGTGGTTCCTCTTCACATTATTCACACTGACTGAATATGCAGAGGAAAAAGTGCCCAGGGCTTCCAGAGGAGATGGAAAGGGAGGAAGAGGGGGCAGCAGAGAGATGTGGAGAGTGAGCGGAGAAAGGTGAGGTAAAAGAGAGCAGAAGAAAAAGAAAGGACGGTGCAGAACGGAATAAAGCAAAACGAGGAAAAGAAGTGCAGGAGAAAAGAAGGAAGGTGTTGACAACCGCATTAGAAGAGATGGCAGGAGATGCAAAAGAAAGAGGCGGTCCAAAGGGGGGAGTGGTGGGAAACAGCGGAGGAAGAGGTGAAAAGACAAAAAGCTTCAGGATAGCTCAGAGGCTGAATGACACACCGGACAAGAGGTGAGAGAATAAAGTGACAAATTGTAGATGAAAATAGAAACGTAAATAAAGGAGGTCCAGGACTGTGTAGAGGAGTGCTCAAAAAGAGAGGAGGTGCAACAGAAAGAAAGGAGGTGAAGACACCAGTGAAAGTTAAGGGAAGGAAACGAAGAAGGGGGAATAAAGAGTTTAGAGTAGGAGAGGCAACAGAGAAGACAAAGAAGAGAGACGGCAGGTGCAGAGGAACAGCAAGGAGGTCTAGAAGGGAAGGAGGTGCTGGCTTTATAAAGCAGTGCTCCACTAACGTGTCTGTCATGCTCCGCATATGCAACAGCATGATCAGTACTGTGATTCACTACTGCTGGCCAGTGTGTGTGTCTGTGTCTTTGAGTGTACGAAGTGTTTGTGTGGTCACTGCAATGACCAACACACACACACTGCAACACACACATAGAAGGGAAATGTGTATTTTCAGGAGGAAACACAATGCTGTCATCTCCCATCCACATCTACAGCAGCGGACCCCGAGCCATCCAGCCAAGTAGCCACTAATGGAGACGTGATTAACAGGCAGGGACACACAGACCATCCCTGTGACTCACTCTACTAAAACACTGTGTGTGTGTGTGTGTGTGTGTGCATGTGTGTGTGTGTGTGTGTGTGTGTGTGAGAACAATGGAGTCGGTGGCAGCAGGTAGAGAAGAGAGCAGATGAGAACATTGAGGGACAAACAGAGTGAGATTCACGGGTGGTTGTGTTTCCCCTACAGTGTGACGCACTTTGATGTAAATGCAGAGTTTTATTTGGGAGAGTGTGTGAACTGCTTTATTAAAGTGTTTTTAGAAGTGATCTTTGCAGTCCACGTAGTTTTATTCACAACAATGTGAATAAGGGTTGAACAGCATCAAAAGATCAAGGTTCAGGAGCAGAATGAATCAAACCTCTAATGTTTAGTGGTCGAGGTGCTGTTGGTGAGAGAGAGAGTGCATCCGTAAACAGCAGAATATGACATCACCAGGCAGTCATTGTAAACAAGTCTTGTGCAGCAACAGGAGGAAAAGTGCAGGAGAGAGAAATAACACAAAGGATGGCCCTGCCCTATGAGGATTAGGGGGCCATTTAAAGCGGAAAGATAAATGAGATTTAGAGATTAAAGTTGTAATATTACAGGAAAATAGGAGAATAAAGTTATTATTTTATGGGTATGTGTCATTTTAGAGGGGAGAATATCAGAAGGTCAGTCTGTTGCCTGCGTTACAAAGGGACCACTTGCTTGCAGTGAATCCTCCTGAGGGTCTCCTGCTGTTTTCTCACATGGGCCCATTCAGACACTCTCCTAGGATTTTACTCCAGGGCTGCCAAGCCATTTGCGTTCTCACATACAGCCCCTTGGGAGAATGTCAGGAGAAAGCATCTTAAATGTTTGGAGGAGGTGAAGGGCTGAAAGAAATGCCTATGAGAACACCTGCTTTGGTTTCACATCAGATTTGTTGAGAATAATTTAAGTTTTGTTTGTGCGTTTTAATTTAAATGAACAGAAACAATTTTCCTAATCAGATTTAGTGTTTTGTGTCTTTTAGGTATTATATGTTGATGTACTGTGAAAAAATAAAAACAATGGCCAGACTCAATAGATGAAGTTGTGCTGAAACAAAACAAAACTGAAAAGTGTTATGATAAAATAGTTTTCATGAGCTATATAAAGGCAAAATCAGAGGCATTAAAAATCCTGTAACTCATTATGGTTGAACAAGTGATCATGTGAGTAAATGTGTAGAATAACCAATAAGAAGCTTCTGCTCTGTTTGTTGCCTGCATGGTCCATGTCTGACCACGCCCCTATTCAGTGATGTCACAGTAGGTGCTTGTAATCAGTAAGCAAGTGTGAACCCCTGTGGCTGCTGGACGCGGGTTTGAACCCTCAGTTAATAGTGCAGCAGCCGCTGTGTGGCCTGGATGCTTCACTATCGATTCAGCGCTTTATATTCAGCTTAGCTGAAGCAGCAGCAGCATGAGAGAAAGACCACGTAGCTCTGTTAGTGGGTTTGGATCGAAGAGCAGGGAGAGAAAACAGAATGTGAGGAAGATCTCTGCAGGCGAAGACCTGAGGTAAGAGCCCACAGTAACAGCAGCAAGGTTATCACATGAAAAATGTAACTATTTATGTCAAAATCAGGAGTGGGACTGAGCACAAGCAGCCAGCAGCAACATAAATGGGAACAAACCATAGGGATAAATGAGGATAAGGAAAATATGTTAACACTTCTTATGCTTGTTTATTATTTTTCTAATAATAAACCAACAGTTTCTACGGGATATCTTCATGATATTTTCTGAAACCCAAAGAAATGCTTTGAATGGTTGAAACTCTGTGATCGAAAGCTTATCTAATAAGGGAGGGTTTGCACGATTTAAAAGTAAGTGTTGAAGCCTATTTGCTCGGCTGAAAAAACAATAAAAATCTGTGCAAACATTATTTTGTGTTTGTATTTCCCTTGTTCAATACTGCAGCAATCTTTTCAAGTGTTCCTCCAACACATTTCAGAGTTTCACACTTGTCACTATTCTCCCAGTGCATCAGTGTGTTTTCCAGGTTTGAAACCTTGTAAATGGTGTTCTCGGATATACACCTGCACTTGTTCTGTTGTTGTTTTTAAGAATTGATTTACAGTTCCCACTTTCTCAAGATTGGCCAACACATTTGCAATGTTGTGATTCCTGGGATGTCTGGCAATAACAGCTCTGATCTGAAGCTGATGGTCTGAAAACAAGTTGGGTTTCTGGAGGCAGTGGCATTTGCTCTGAACCTACAGACTACTATTCCAGCATTATAACCACTTTATGTTACAACATGAGTGTGTAACAACTATTGTTAGTTCAGACTTGCAAATACAATATATAAAATAAGAACATGTCATGGTCAGACACACGTCCGTCTGTGACATCTGTTTGACGTTTACAGGTCAGAAAGTTTGTAATTTCAAGTTTATCAAAAATAAATGCATCACTATGTGGTTGGAGATGCACACAACTGTTCCAGACCAGGAAGTAGCAGCAGCTAGCACCCATTAGCCAATAAACACACAGCACGGTCCTCGCGTTATTTAAGACATCAGTGTAGGGAGTGATGACAAGACCAATCAAAAAGTAAGAAAATCCTGGATGATTAGCATCTATCTTCTGTTGTTTTGGGATCTAAGAACAACTGAATAACAATCAGATCCCAATTCGGACACTGTGTACATTCTGGTCTGCCAGGTGTTAGTGGAGTCTCTCTGTGTGACTGTGAAACTTCTTGGCATTTGACTTCCAAAATCCTCTGACCTTTCTTAAAAAAAAGTCTCTGAACTTGCATTCTGCTTCTGTCCTTCCTCCATCTTCCCCTTCTGTCAGCCTTCTCCTTGCACCAAGTTGAGGGTCACTCTGGTGTAAAGAGAGCACTGTTCCGAAAGGCGAGGGCTGGCTTTGCGGAGAGGATTATCTGCTGGTGTTGAGCTGTGGGATTCAGTTCCTCCTAGCGTGTGAGCTGGTCAGCGAGGTGCATCACTAAGCTTGTTTTTATTGTTTTGGTAGAAGAAGGCAATGTTCTGAGGGGGAAAGGAAGGAAAGGGGAGGATGTAAAAGGAAAATAAGGAAAGTGGAAAAATTGAAAAAGGAGGGAGAATATGAGCCGTTCTTGAAGCCCAGGCTATATTTTAATGATTTACTGTATTTGGAGGAAGGACAAAGATGAGCAGATGGATAGAAAATCACTGCATCTGCAGAAACTGTCATCGGACGCAGGATGTACTTTTTTTTACAAAAAAAGTAGAACTGAGATGAGAAACCTGAAGAAAAAGCTCACTCCTCTCATCTTGAGCAGGAGACACATGAACAGTCAGACACAGAAATAGAACTCGACTTCATATGGAGACGACTCCGCTCGGTAGATCAGTTAATTGTCTTTTCATGCATTTGTCGGTAAGTGTCTTTCTTCTTTACGATGATACACTGACTCTAAAGCAGGTTATTTCCACAGAGAAAGAGATACCGAGTGATTTTTCATGAATTGAAATTACATACGACAAACCCACGTAACTCAGGGAGATTTGAAATGACTGCTGCATTTGGCTCGGAAGGTGCACTTGTTGCATTTTTAATTATAAGGGATTGCCAGTGCTTTATACCCGCTCTCTGAAATAATGGGACTTCAAAATTCCTACGAGGCCTGTGCCTACCGGACCGAATCACAATGTAGATTACGGTGTCTCATCTCAGTGCCTGAGCTCTGTACTGGAATAGTTACCCTGTTTACAGGCAACATTAACATCATTACACTGCAGAGTTAACATGACATTTAACTCTGGTGGCACTTTAAGTCGACAGTGAGCTAGTAGCTAACTCGAGTTGTCATGACAACAAATCACCTAAAGCTTGACAGTGTGAAGTTGGGCTGCATTTAAGGAGAACGGATTCAGACACTGGGAAGTGTTTGAAAACAATTCAGTGTGAAGGGAGGAGTGTGTCAATGAAGGACCTGGTGACACACAGGACACAATTGAAAGCAGAGGGATACATCTGGGTTGGACTTTTTTGACTTTGCACATCCGGCAGTGTGGGCGTCCCTGGCCCCCACGGTGGGGAGATGGTTCATGATGTGATCATGATGTGAAGTGTTATTTTGAGTTTAAGTATTTTAGTTGGGTCAAGTTTAAATTTGTAATTTGATTTAGGTAAATACCTTTCTTAAGAATATTGCATTACACTTTTTTTCCTCTTGTTTTGGGGTTGTTGGTAGGGATGAAGTGTGACAGCATGTCACAGTTTGAATCCTACTTGAACAACATGTTATTTTAGGCTTCAAATGTATTTGTCTGGTTTTCTGTTTTAATGCCCATGAAGTGTGTATTGGGCTTAGTTCGCTGCCAGAGCACAGGTGACCTTCAATCAATACTGTGCCTGAACGCATCCTGTGTAGACACAGGTGGAGCAGCGGAGCAACTGCTGCTCTCTGCTAACATGCTGCTCACGCTACACCTCCCGTGTAGACACAGTGCGTAACTCTGTTGAATAACCGCAAAGTGGCCTTGTGTTTGTGTAACTCCAATGCACCTTTTCAGCTAATCGTAAAAAGAAAATTGTTCAAATCTAATAACTTTTTAATCAAAAGTAAGTTAAATCAAAGTCGGGTTGCAAACTGACCTCTGCCAGTCACCTGCTCAACAGACAGGACTGTGGTTAAATTATTATTTTAGCCACTAAGGATCTGTCAACATTCAAACGTTAATTCACAAAGTGGCCACCAATCAAGTAATTGTAAGAAATAGATTGGAACCAAATGTCCCATCAAAAGCTCTTTTTAATGTCATTTATGTCCACTTACTGCTTGATGGCTGGCCGAATTGCTGGACTGCTGGTTGGCCTGCAGGTTGCTTCCTTTCCCAATCTCCCATCTCTCCAGCCTGTCAGCATTTCGACTGGTGCTGCTTCAGGTACTGTACTCTGCTGACACTGATGGTTGCACAGTGCACATCCCATGCACTCAGGCTGAAAACTCAACCTGGCATTTTCCTGGAGCTTGATGGGAGACGGGGGAGACGGTGCACTCTCGCTCTGACAGGCAGCTCCAGAGCCTTACTTATGATACAGTCGTATCAAGGAAACCAGTGGCCGTGAAAAATACTGAGGATTTAATGCTGCTTTGAAACATTGCAGCAAAATCTATTCTCCATCTTCTCTCGAAACCACCGATGTCCATTAGCATCAGAGCATATGCTAGTTTTCATTCAAAGCACAACTTTGGAGTTCAAGGTACACTTGATTATCCTAAAAGGGGAAATTCATGTGGTCATACATGTCACAGTTGAAACAAAGAGGGACACGATACATGCACTGACAAATATCTTATGTTAATCAATAGACCTACCAACGATATAAAATATGCAAAAAAAGAATGCCTTGAGTAAGATATACATCTGAAAGTGCTATCAGAATATACCATGCACAGCAGCATATACAATATACAACCTAAATGTTTATTTCAACATACCAGATCAAAAGTTATATAACACGTACCTCACCCAGCCTCATGTACACTATACAGAGAATAGTGTACACAATAAGCGTAGGCTACAATCTGAATATATGTGTGCATCTATCTCTCATTGAGCAGTCTGATCGCTGTAGGGAGAAATGGTTAGCTTTACGTTGATGTTTATAATTTTCTGCCGGTTGACCTGCCACTCCCTATGAGTTTGAGGTGGAGAGGACGAGTTGGATCATTGAGGATCTGACCAGCCTTTTTTAAAATAAGGTTGTCATACAGTTGTGCTGCCGACACCTGATCAACCCCAATGATCCTGCCTGCCGACTCAATCACATGCTGCAGTTTGACGTGAACTTGAGCATGCAGAGACAAAGGCTCTGCAGGACAGCTACATGTGAGAGTTTATAATATGTGAGGCATAACACAGCCTTGTAGGGCTCCTTCAGTTAACTACTGTATCTTAGGGGATGAAATAGAGAGGTACGATGTCTTCCTATTTGATGTGTGGCTGTAATGGAAACATGCATGGAGTTTAATGACGTGATTGGACAGCACTATCAAACAGGAAACATTTTCTCTGGTATCAAAACAATTCAGTTAATTTGCTGTGTGAGAAAGAAAACTAACTTGACTGATATTATGAATCCAAAACTATTGTTTACTTTTAAAACAAGTACTTTCACACAAACCTTGTGAGACTGAGGCTTCCTTTGAGTCTGAGCGCGGCTTATACTTCAGTGTTATGGTGTTGCAAGTTCTTCGGCAGCTAAACACGAAGGCTTTGAAACAATGCTGTAGACAACAAACACGCATACACACACTTCTTACTTCACATTGGTGCATGGCAATGATGGAGAAATCTGCAAAAACTGTGAATGGCTGTGTGTGTTTTCCAACCAGTCTCTGGTGACTGTCAGAGTGAATACAATGTTGTAGTCCAATAAGGTCTAAACTTTCAATTTCTGAGTAACACTATACTAGCAAAGCCATTTAACACTTTAAGCTTAATGTGGTCAACCCTCAATCACCCTAAAGGAAACTACGAAAATGGTGATCACATTGAATAGCCTCACAAAATCAAACAAGGGAAGTTTCCCACGTCATACCACAGACATAAGAAAATAAAAACACTTCACAACTGAGTCAACACAATTCCCACTAACCAACTGTTTGAGAATAAATATTGTTTATGTGTAAATATAGCCACACTGGTGGACCTGTTGGGTACAGCTGGTTTTAAGGTAAAAAGCCTGCATGCTAACGCAATGCTAATGTTTGCAAGGGGGTATTTCAAGGGAAATTACTATAATGTTCACCATCTCAAGTGTGTTGGCACGGTAACATGTCATTCTAACACGTTCAAGTCCCACTGTACAGTTGGACCTGGTGAGAATACGACAAGTTGATCTGATGATGGAAGTAAAGGTCAGGGGATTGTCATTATTCTAATAAACGCCAAATGTTGTTGATGAAGATTTTCCGGAGATTCAGTATCTGAACACTTTGACCTGCTCTTGTTCCACCTCATGAACTCAGGGGATCATCAAACTAATCACTGGTTGTCCTCTGTGGGGAATACATTACTTGAAAATTTAGTTTATGGACTTTCAGCCCAGCACCAACCTTTTTGCATATAGTGAAAATGGTAAGAATATCATCCAAACAGTTTCTCCCTTTTCTTTTATGAATATCTTGCCTCTCAACTCTCAAATGCAACTTTTTTGTGCCTGGGATGAGTGATTTTCAAGTATTTTACAACAGAGAATAAAAAGAGGTCTAAATGGCAGCTTGATGTTTTTAGAGGCATGTCTGCAAGATTGACAAGTACATCAAACTTTTGACACTCAGTTCCACATGGGGTCCGCCGGTTTCTGACTTTTGGACAGTTGCATGACTCATCTGACAACTTTCATCTCCTTTCTATATCCCTCTTTTTATTAAGCCTCACCCCCATGTTAACCTCCTTTCCCCTCTGGTCCCATCAATGCCCTCACTTCACCCCATATCTTCTCTCTTCTCATGTTTTCCCCTCCAATGTTCTTTTCTTCTACACTATCCCCCCACTGTATTCCTCTCATGTGTTCTTCTTCTTCCAGCCCTTTGTCTCTTGGGTGTTAATCAAAGCCATCGCCATCATCGCCAAGGGTGGATATCTCCTTCACTACTCCTCACTTCATCTTGAAATAATGCAGGATGTCGGAAAAGGATGGGAGAATTTGAGCTGCCAAGAATGCATAGTCAGGGAGATGGTTAGGAGAGGAAGAGGTAAATAAATTCTTGGCGTTTGGCATTTACATCCTGGTTGAATAGAGCTCTCGTAGAAAAAAAAAACACCCTTGCAGGATTCAACTTGGAAACAAAAGCATTTTTTGTTTTATTATTACATCCGTTTTTCTTCTGAAAGCCATTTATTTACTGTAACTTTGCTTCCACAAGCAGGTAAAGCAGGGAAAGAAGGACATTTGTGTGTAAAGAGAAGGGACAGGCACAAAGGAAACCAGTTTTATGTTTTCATACAGACATGTTTAGAACAAGCACTGAACTAGTGTTATAAAAAAGCATTGATGCGGTAGATTAGGGAAGAAAATTAAGGTTTGAGGGTTGAATTGTGAATCAAGCCTAACAAAGTATTTTCGGAGGACCCCAGTCAGTGTGAGCTCACAGCTACAGATGTATCATAATTACAGGAATGACGACGAACTGAAAAGAGACCAGAGGCAGCCATGAGTAACTTAATTCAGAAACTCTCAAGGTTAACAAGGAAACCAATGGGCTCTATCCAGATAAGCTTTCCGTGCACTCCTTAAGTAAGATAAATGAATTGTCTCCTGAATTTCTTGTGCCCAACAACATTATATTTCACATAATGGCTCGGCATTCCCTTTCTGATTGAGTATATGTTTTTCATATTGTAGAAGGGTTCTAGCTCTCAACTTGTCAGCGCCATGACAACTCGGTTCTCTTAAAAACAGCCCTTTGGTCAAAAAAATAATTTAGTTGCTTGTCTTCCTGGCCACAGCCATAACCTGGTTCATTCCTTCCATACATTTTATTTTTAAAAACCCCACAAAACCCTCTGAACAAAAGATTACTCTTACGATATCTGCTTTAGCTCCTTCCTTGCGTTATAAATGTAAAATCTATAACAGAATGAAGAGTTAATGCATCAGAGAGTACTTGTCTACTATATGACAAAGAACTAAGCTAGTTAGTACAGAAGCATGAAGGAAAAATGAGCATATAACCCAATATGTAAAGGTGTTACTTTAAATCTGAGTGAATCATTATTCATAAAGGCCGATTTATAGTAGTTTTTACGCAAGCACGCAAGACACGCAACTTGCCTCTTGCGACTTGCGTGCGTCCTCCAATTTTTCTAACTATACGACAAAGCTACGCAAGCCTCACGCAGCCCACAAGGCTGTTATTGGTCAGCTAACTACATCCTTTCCGGAGTCACATTTCCGGTTTCATGCCCCCATAATAGAGGCAGAAACCACGGATCATTTAGAAGAACGAATATGGACCAAATAGAAGAGCGTGTGGCAGAAGAGATCCGGAAGTATGACCACTTGTTTAACCCGTCACTGACTGGCCAATTTGTCCGCCAGAAAAAAGCTCTGAGGAGCCGCAGTGGCGATGTAAATAAACAGTGGACGAAGAAGAAAGAAGGAATCTCTAAGGTCATCTTCGACAAAACACGTTACTCCGCCTAGTGTTCTGGCGGGGAATTGCTTTGCAACGCGTGCAACCCTTGGGGAACTATAAACCAAAACGAGTTTGTCGATGCCAGCCGCAGTCGCATTAATATAAATCGGCCTTTAGTTGTGGTATTTATGTTATTTTCTGGGACCAGGGGCTTCATTTATAAAATTGTGTATGTGCGCACAAAGGCAGAAAATAGTGTGTGCAAAAAAGATTCAGTTTTATAAAACCATGCACACACACACCTGAAGGCAATGTTCCCTTTATAAATCAGTGGGAAATCATGGCATTGAGCGATGGGAAGACGTGCAAAATTCAGACCCAGACATTCGGGAGCTTGTTGGAGTGGTGGAAGTGAAGAAAGACAGATTGTTTGGTGTCCCCAGCAGTGACATCATTATTTAAAGAAAATACACTAAGATTAAGATTAAGATCCATTTATTCGTCCCAAACACATGCTGAGACATGCAAAGGCACACTCTTGCAGGTAGGGAAATTTAATCTCTGCTTTTGACCCATCTGGTGCAGGACACACAGAGCAGTGAGCGACCATGTACGGCACTCGGGGAGCAGATGTTGGGGGAGTAAGGTGCCTTGCTCAGGGGCACTAGACAGGGTAGGGAGACTCTTGGATTTTTGGACAGATCAATCCAGGTTCGTCTTTTGTTGTCTTCTCCGTGGAGTCGAACCGGAGACGAACCAGAGACCTTCTCTGCCCATAGTCCAAGTTTCTGCCACTAGACCACCGCCTCTCAGTGGTAACCTGACAGTGAATACGATAGAGAGGAGGAAAGTAACTGGGAAAAACGCGGCCAGATTTGCCGGGACTTGTACATATTTAATCATCCAAAGCTGCAGGATTGTTAAATTCAGAGACATCTGCGATATCCTCTATGTATAAAATATAACAAACATTTATTCCTAAAAGTGGCTTTAAGGAGAATAGTGGAAAGTATAGAGAGTTTATCATATCACATACATACCTAACAGCTAATGAACCCTGAGAGGTGAGTACTTGTGTTTGTACTGGGATGGTTCATTTCCATTGAATTGGTATGTGTAATACTGGACTGAGTACAGCACAACGATCCAAGATCGAATCTGTATTAGCTGATCATCATCATCATGGGCCAAGAAATTCACAAAGTCGCTAAACACGTTTCCTCCTCATCCCTTTATCTGCACACCTCTCTATCAGTGCCAGTGCATCCATCACACAGCTGTACGCACAAGTGTCAACGCACTTTGGAAATGAAGGTTAAAGGTGAACACAGTTTATTTAGCTTGTGAGTGGTCTCCAGTGCCCTCTGTCTCTTTCTCTTCCAATCTCCTCTCCTTTGATACCAACCTAATTTGATGTTGAACAAACAAACACAAGAAAAAACTGTGGTAAACTACATCATATAGGGATTCTGCTGAGGCGGCAGTCGGTGCTGTATTGCTGCAGGCTGTAGCTTAAAGGCCTTGCTCGCTGCAGAGCCTGTCTGCCTGTCTGCAGCCCCCAGCTGGCTGGAACTGAGCTTGACCCACATCATCAGATACAGGGGATGAATAATGAATGCGCAGACAGCCAACTAGCCAGTTTCCACCCGTCAAGAAGCCTGTCAGCCTGTCAGCCCACCACGCAGCTGGCCACCAAATCAACAAACAAGCCTGTTGGTCAGAGATCCAGTCGGTCAACCAGTCAGCCTGTCAACCTGTGAGACTTGAATCCAGCCAACCAACGACACAGGCAGCCAGCCACATTGCTGTCTCCTCACTTTCTCTCCTCCTCGTCCATCTGACTTCCTCCTCTCTCGTTTGCATTGTTCCTTATGACACCTCCCCTCCCCCCACCAGCACCGCCACCACCGAAAACACAACCATCCAGCCAGCAGTCCTGTTCACCCTCCTCCTCCTCCTCCTCGTCTTCCTCGTCTAAAAAGGGCAGACCTGTCAGAAATGTTCAGCCACCATTCATTGTTTTTTCTCTGAGGCATCGACAGGGTCAACTGACCCCGACGGTGTATTTACTGTTGGGAAGGAGAAGGAGGAGAGTCATGACAGAAAGATTTAAAAGTGGTCTCGTGTTTGACAATTCAGATTATTTTGTGGTTTCGGGCCTCATAACACAACCCAACACGATGAACTGTGGTTGGAATCATTCAGAACAACAAACAGAACCACACTGTGATTTGATATGATAGCAATGAGTGCAGTTAAACGAATAAGAGTGGGAATAATAACACTTGCTTGAACACTGATATGCCATGTCCGTACAGATCATGTGTAAACAGATTACTGAAACTTGACGGTGCATATCACAACCGTTTGTACTATGTAGTTTCACAATCATTATCATATTTATCCGTTTTTTTAATGGATTCTGAGTTCATTTGTAAGTTTACAGCCATCAAACCCAGAAAAAAACCTGTTTGTTCACAGTTATATAAGCTAATAGTGTTTACACAGGCTTTGTAGTGAAAATGGCACGGGAGCAGAGCAGCAGCAGCACTAGCAGCAGCTCAAGGAGCACTTTATGATCCGACGGAGTTAGTTTGTAAGACACGATGTCCAACCATGCTGGAAGTAAAGCGCTTACACCTGATCCAAACGGTCACACTGGAAGGTGAAGTAAAAAAGCAGCCGTCATTAAAAATGGGGTTAATGGCCCACCTTGTCAGACAGTCTCTCCAGTAAGAAATTCCTCATGTTGTGCTCGGGCCATGCACATGAAAAGCGCTGTGAATAGTTACATAACAAATGAGGATCTGTGAGGCAGAACTAGAGTGCAACTATGTGCCCAATTGAGCCCAAATTTGACCATGGAGGTATGCTTCCAATGTTGTCATGTGACATGATGTTTAGTGCAGGTGTTTACACTGTTCATGTCTTGGTAAACAAATGAATACACCATGATAACTTTTCTCTGCTAGCTTGGTGAAATGCACAATTAAATTCAAGGATTAAGGCCGTCGGTTTAGTTTTCTTCAACCACTGGTATCTAGAATATGTGATAATAAATGCTTCTATGTCATAGCCTGAAGGTTTGATGATCAGACGCCTGGGGTTCTGTGAACTCCACACGAGATCTTAACTGTTCATAGGGCTGCGTTCCAGTGAGGGTTACAGCTCTGAGTGCTGCCATTACCACTGTCACCACTGTTGCCTTCACTTTCCACATCTCCTCTAGCTCCTCGTTTAGCCCCTTGGTATTATTCAAGCTACTCGTGTTCTGTCTTCTCGATGTTGCTGTCACTTGGGATCGTAAAATCTATCACAACTGCTGTTTATTCGGATGGTTAGAGATCGCTGTTTAATTTATGTGTGCTGTATTATATATTAATATAAAAAAATGTCAAATGTTTTTCTTAAAAAAAAAAGCTTAGTAAATGAATTGCAACCATCTAATCACTCAATGTCAGACACTCCCGAGTCAGAACACAGCTTCTGATGACTGCTTTGAAACTGTTTTGTCATTATTGATGACAACCTTATCACAGTGATGGGAAAATAATATACACAGTGCAAACAAGACTGCTTTGTAATTCTCTGTCCAATGTGCGATTGATTCTGTGCAGTGGGCCATGGCCGGGCGCTAACCCGAGCTCAAGTCAACCAGGTCCTGGTTAAAATGCATAAGAGGCTGAGCCGCCTTTTGGGCAAATTAAGCCTCTCTGTCGCAGAATGCCCCAATCCTTTGCTTCCTTGTTCTCTCTCTCTCTCTCTCTCTCTCTCTCTCTCTCTCTCTCTCTCTCTCTCTCTCTCTATCGCAGCCTCTCTCCTTCTGTCCCCTTCCTCCCTGCACTGTCTCCATTATGCTCCCTGTCCCCTCCCTCCTTGTACAGTATGTACCCACATAGCTGAGCCGAGCGAAGCTGAGCTGTCCGGGCCCGTCTGCTCACCGTGATAGTAACGGCTTTAATAAAAACACAGTTTGGGGGATGAGAATTGAATTTCATACTTGGACGCCCTGACACTACATGTGTTTCGTTTTAATAAAGAAAGAAGAGCGAGCGGAGTGAGAGGGAGAGGGACGGTGGTGCAGAGCCACTCAGCCAAGAGAAGATAGGCCAAGGCTTTTCTCATTTGTCCTCACATTCTTGCTTCCTTAAGCTCAGCTGTGTGTTTGCTGTTCCATGGGGAAGCTAAGGAGGGGAGGGGGTGCATCTGCCTTGTCAATCTGAGCATTTCCACACATTTCCAAGATAAGTGTTAAACCATTTCAAAAAGCTGGCTCTGATTTGTTTCTTCTCTCCATAAATCCATGTATCTGCTGTTGTCTTTTACAGTTCATAATTGATTCTACTCATTATTCAGTCCACATATACCCTGTTCAATTTGACTTTTGCTTTACTTCCGTTAACCCTGGCTGCATTTGGTGCGATGAGATTCTGTGTGATGCGATGAGAGAAATTTGCCAATAATTTAAAAGACCAGGGAATAGCATTACTTTATGACGAAGGACAAAAAGGGAAGAGACAAGATATCACTCCAGAACTACATGTCATTGTGATTTACCTCTGAGCTGCCAGCGGCTGGAACATTTGGATCTGTCTTTGCACTGCATGCTCTCGCTGGCTGTGCTAGCATCCACAAACACTTCACCTGCACTGATTTTAATGTGCTGCCTCTCCACGTTTGTCGTGATGTCCTTGCTCTGCTAGAGAGCTTGAATAGGGCCAAATCGCTTTCTTCAACCTCTCCCTGCCTCTTTCCAAATGTCTTTTATACTTTGGATTTCTACATTTAATGGTGCAGGGTAAATGTTTGGGCGTGGTCTGACATGTTGCTTCTGTTTTTTGCTGACAATGTTACAGTACAATTATTCCTGCTGACATTTTAAACTTTTGTGTGTGGACGTAGCATCATAGCATCTCCAGTGAACCGATTCAAACAGGCTATAGACCGGTTCATAGTACATTCAGATTCACAGGTCTGCATAACATTGTAGTCACATATCTTGTGTCGAAACTGACATATGATTTGTATCGGTATTTTGTTACACTGCAAGTGGTCAAGTCAGAGCAGCAGGAGGAGTCAGTGTTGATGTTTGTCCATCTTCACACTCGTTCAGTAGGTGTTTAGGACTTTAAGCAAAAACTCCACAAGATCATTGATGCTTTGCAGCAAAGGTGCAAAAAAGTTTTTGAATGAGGTTGTTGCAAATTACCAATTTAGCTATTTAGTATGAAACAAGAGACATAGGAGAAATAACTTAAGAAGTCAGAAGTTATCACTGCTTTACAAACGGTAAAGATTTATTTGTATGCCTTGGGGTGGTTTGTGTTTTTACAGCTTGATTTTGAATTTATAACAACACAGTTTTGTGACTAGAATCTTGAGCCAATCTGCAGCCATGGAGAAAACATGGCTCATCTGTCACAACTGAAAAATTAGACAATTGTTCCAATAAACAAAAACAAAAAATTGATTTGTCTCCTTTCCGCTTCTATCCTGAGATCTGTGAAAAATCCATTTCCCGACCATGTCTGCTGGGATAACTATGTGTCAGAAATGTTCACGAGCTCCATGGATGCTGTCGGTGACTGGCTGTAGAATTGAAGAGGGAAAGCTGAGCCCAGCAAGTTCCTACTCACCAGGTTATTGATGGCTCAGAGAATATACATACTAAACCTTTCTCAGAGACGAGGTGTTAGGAGCTTGGTGATCAGTTTGCATAAAGTCTGATAAAACATTCTGGCTGATAGAACTGTCTAATTCTCTGAAGAGCTAAAATGGAAACTGCTTCTCTATCAGAGCTGCAAGTCTACATAAACATGATATTGATCTAAGCCCCCTGCAACTGACCAGGCACTGATTTCCTTGAAATATTTGACCTGAGCTCATTGCACAGTAGTTCTACATGGCATCTGACACACTGGTCAAGAAGTACGGGCTTACTTTGCTGATTTCTGCAGGAGCTACTCTGACATGAGGCGCAAACCTAACAAAGCCCCATGGTAGAAGTAACAGTTAATGAAATACTTTGGAGACTTTCCTAAATGTCTGCAGAGAACAAGGGACAAGTAGCACAGTTCCAAATATTGGCAGTGGAATAAATTGCTTTCTGAAGAACATGCATTCTTACACTCACACTACACAAAGAAAGATTGTTGAAAGCTCCTTTGGATATTGTGTCCAGTCATTCTGCGTTATAGATCATAGATGGAAGACCAGGGGAATTACTTTGTAATGAAACGTGTTGTTTGGAAGAAAGAGGGCAGATGAAGAGGAAAAAGTAGAAAGAATCAGAAAAAGTAGAGTTATTCTTTGGTGCTTATCTGAAGATGTCCGTTTAACCACACCTGTCCTCTTCAAGTGATGATTTGACACCTTCATGAACTATGCATGTCTCTTACTTTTCTTTGTTGCGCCACATATGTGTGTTGCACGTAAAAAAAATTAAACCATTTGATATTCAGTAATTATAGTTGAGTGCCCAGTTTCTTTGTCCCAGATACAATCCCATTTATTTGTTATTGATTTGCATTTACAAACCGCTCTGGTATGTTAGCTTGGTGCAGAGGCAGGAGTAGTGTTGCTTTTACTCAACTAAATGTAAACCATATAAAATGGAAGGAGTAAATTATGGAATAAAAACTCACCTGAGTACCTGTGGCAACATTAAAATGTGTCTAAGCAGTGTAGGTGTTGAATGACTGAATGGTTGACCTCGCTATAGAGACTGTTCAGAACTCAACACTCATACAAACCCATGCACACTCAGCTCTGGTACATACTCTCTGCCCTTGACACTTCCCTGAACATGTTGAACCGCAGCTTGTTCGTCAAAGGATACCAAATACATTACTTCAGGTCTGCGGAGTCTTAGTGTGACTCACTGCTGCAGTTTAAAAGCTTTATTAGCCTGTTTGTGTAACATTTACAATTTTATGTTGAATTTTGTATGCAGTACTTATAGATTCATATCTCTGATTTTCTAACCTCATGATAAAACATGCAGATATATTAGAATGGTTGTTTTATGCACTGAAAAGAAAATTCATTCATTTATGAGATTTTCACTACGATTTTTATCATTTGGAATATTGGTGCGGTCCTCACTGTGATTTGATCGCGACATGTCTACATGCAATTTGCCTGGCTACAGCCAAGAGCAAGAAACTGTAATAATCCTGATTTAAACTTGAAAAAAAATAATGCCAACTACTGGCATATGCACTACTGCATTTTGTACCTGGTGATCGATGTATTTACATAGTGAAACCCCTCTTATATGAACCACTTCAAACGCCATTATATGGAAGCCATTATATTGTGTAATTAAAATGTACTTCATAAAGATGACGTTGTGGCAACAACTACTTTTGCCTCAACTTAAAAAAGCTTTATATTCCCGACCACTTAATCGACTGGTAGATCTGGAAAGCCTTCACTGTCCATTCCCTTAACACTCTGGACACATACTCATTGGAAATTATTTTTTACTGGAGTTTGAATGTCCACTATGCATTGTTGGAGACAGAGAGTCCACTAGGGTAAACACTCACTATATAGTGATTATCCGGTGATTTTTTTTATAGCCAGAGACTAAATACAAAAAAGTTGACAAGATGCTGGTGGACCCAATAAAGGCAGGGCAGCAATCAACGAAAGGCGGGAAACCAGGCAAAGTCAGGAAGTGAAGTGCTCTGAAATAAGGAACAACGGTAAGTTCAAAATAAAATTAGCAAAACAGAAACACAAGTGGGGCAGATGCATGACAATTTTGGGACTGTAAAGTATATCGCTTTACTTTAACTGGATACTCGTTTATACTTACTAGAGTAGCGACTGATTATTAGGGTATAAAACTTCGTAAGGCAGTAAAGATCTCTGGAGAACCAATTCACTGTTGCAGCTATTTGAAGGTGGTCAGTAAATATGTACCAATCATGGACAAGCTGCCTATTAAGCTTCAAGTCTCATTTCCTGTTTCTATTTGCTTAATATCTAAGCTGTCATTTCTTGATGTAGAGGCTTTGGACTTATTGGAATGCATCTTTGACTTAGGTATAAAAACAGAAAGCCCAAAACCAAGAGCCAAATAGTGGTACAATTAATTATCATATCCACGGAACCACATACATGAGCAGGTGAGGAGTGACGGTATCTACAAGAGGAGGGGACGGTAGCCAGGAATTACTTTAGTGTGCTTGTGTGTGTATTTTGTATTGCATGCTAGTCCTTGGTAGCAGGTTATCATGAGAGCACACAGACCTTAATAGAAAATGGCTGTGTTGTCCTCCGTCTCATTTGAAATGTGGCGCAGGACGACAGATTTCTTCTTGAAGTTGCATGCCATCTCAGGCAGGAGAAAAACCCTCTTCACAGATACACACTCACACAAACGCACGGTCCTTCTAATGCTGACCAAGCTATCACAGGTAAAATGAATAAATGGATGAAATGATGAAATGTGGCATGATTTTTAGGATGGGGAAAATACCTGGTTGAAGAGGGGGATGAGAGGAGCTAGAGAGACAGATTATGAGATAGAAACAAGAATGAGTGAGAGAAAGAAAGAAAGTGGAAGCTGGTGACAAATTGCAAATGCTCCGGAGCAGCCCTGACTGACAGGCCAATCATCTCGCCGGCACATCTTGAGGCACTGCCAGGCTGACTGTTATTAATTGAAATGTGATTGGAGGATGGGGGGCAGAGAGGTGGGTGGGGGTTGGGCGCCCGCGATCTAATCCACATCAGAGCAATTAATAACACATTCACTCTTCTCCTCTTCTCTCCTCTCCACTCTCATCACCATTGATATTTTCAATGGTGACTAGAAATTAGAAAAGGATGGAGAAATAATTGAAAAGGGATAATTCCGGGAGGGGAGCTGGGGGCGAAAGATGGAATTGGAAAGGGGGATTAATTTGTGCAACAATTCAGGGGGCTGCCCAGGGGGTATTTTTTTTATTTATTTCTTAATTCCCTGAGAGATTCTGCTATGGCCAAAGTCTCAGGACTGCTTTTTATTCATTCTGTGTAGCAAGGGGAGAGTTCAGGTTCATTAACTTTCTTTCTTGATCAAGCTTTAAATAGACAGGAGGTGTTGGCAGAAGAACTTATCCAGCCAGCGTCAGCTCCCAGCCAGAAAGTAAAGTTAAGGTCATATTAAGATTTTAAAGCGTGCAGGGGCAGAACTGTCGGGGCAGAATGTGTTAGCGAAATAAATCATCATTATGTATGTAAGCCGTGTTTTTTTAAGCCATTAAAGGTAGGGTTGCTGAGTTGTTCCTGAAACAGATTCCCTTATTTGTTGAATTCTTCTCACGTACCGATCAATACATACAGTCCTCTGAAAAATAAGAAAACAGGCACTTGGACTAGGACTGGAATAAACATGGTGGTGTACTGGTTATCAGTTAGTGAGCGGGCTTTTCGCAGATGTCAATCAGTGTGTGTGCGTGTGTGTTGGATTTTCAGATGCAGTGGAGCCTGTTCTTGCCAGCTTTTGTACCTGTCCAGTTGTTTCACTGTTAATTATCATCCAGATCCTCATTGAATGTCCTCTTCCATATTGGAACAATGAAAACCTCACATCCAATTCCATGTATCGTGCTTGTGTAGTAAATGTTGGGTGTTCTTGAAGCGATGCTGACAGCAAAGGTGTGGTGTGTGTGTCTTATACTTGTTTCTCGTATATAATTATCTTAATTGTTTCTTAGTTGTCGAACTGCTGCAGTATCTTAACCATACCTGTTCTGTCTCATGGTTTCTTACAAATATTACATTTCTTGTAACCTGTCACATATGCATGGTTTTTACTTGCACAACATTTGACATCTGGCCCCTGCAGGTATATTGTTTTCTGTGCTCAATCTATATGTCCCCACACAGTTCACCCTTGAACACTAAAATGCTCAGTATGAATATGGTAATGTATGGAGGTACAAGCAGAGAGTTGTTCAGGCTGTGTGATGTCTCAGGGTCAGGTTGTCCTTGAAACTCATCAAAACCCAAATCTATAGATGTCCAATAATGACCCAGTAGCTGAAAATCCTGTATATGGAACTTTTGGGCTTCACGGTAACAAGGCAACTTGAGAGGACCTAACATTGCAGCTATAATTGATAAAATGCAAATATGACAATATTGCTACAGGTAGAAAATCCTTTTTTACCTTAAAACATCTTCAAAATAGATAAGCACTGGATAAAACAGTTTTAATTGGCATTTTGAATCAGTTATTTCCCCCCTTTAACAGTATTTGTCCTTGTTTTTCACATTTCCTTTGGAGAAGCTTGCCTTCATTTATACTTGTGGGCTGAAGGAAAAGTCAAATTGGATACATTGGAAGAAAGTGGATTTAACTATTCATTAATTTGGAGTCTGGAATTTCTGCTTGAAATCTGCATTCACATCCCAGATTGTGAATCTTTCCAGCGCTGCATGTTCAGCTTGTGTTTCAGCTATGTGGGAGGCCACATTGATACACACTGAGTTGATGTGTGAACAGAAGCCATTCATTGTCCCTCATGAAGCCCTCACATAAAGTAAAGTCCAGTAGGTGAGAACACAGGATCTGTGGACGATCACTACACGAGTACAAGGGTGGAATCAGTTGTCATTGTCCAGAGTTCACATGTTAAAACAACCATTGACTGTGACCTCTGAATACAACAGCTGCACAAACTCTGGAGCTGGAGAGCATCTTACATCAGCAATCAAGGTTTCAAAATCGTTCCCAATTTAAATTCCAATAAATGTTCAACTATATGCTGCAAGTTGACGAGGATAGGTGAGAGGGGAGCCTCAGCTTTTAATGCACGTCAATTTATTGGAGTGATTTGTTTCTCTCTCCCTTAGAAAACAAATCTTTTTGTCAGTTTTACCCTGACATTCTCCCTTCTCTCTGAGAGCACTTGTTCTGTGTGGGAGCACACACACACACACACGCTCACAAATTACGAATGCTGCCTCAGTCAAATGACTTCCTATTGAGTAAGGACTGCCATTATAAGTGAAGCCACATCATTGTGAACATCTGTAGTCGGAAGTGAAAAAGCTCTGAAAGGAATCCAGCAGCACAGACAAAAGCTGTACAAAACTTAAGGTCTTAGCTCTGTCTGCGCAACCTTGGCCCTTTCTATTCAGAAACACTCCTGCTCTGAGACCTTAGAGCCTGAATATCATTTGAAAATGGTTTGAAAAACATTTCAGAGAATAAGGGAAAGAAAGTAATTTGTCGTGTGTAGCTCAGTGATCTCTTCTCCTCTTAGTTAGAGAATGAAATATTACAAAACAGCCCACAGAGTGTACAGGATCAGGCACCAAATGAGTTGACTGACACAATAAGTTCGATTTTAGCCTTGGAAAGACATATGTAATCTGAAGTCTGAAATGGAATAATATTATATTATTCCATTGTCAGGGCCAATCAAATCTCTATTAAACTATGCAATTAATATCATTGAAGTCCGGATCGTCTCCCATTCAGAGCATGGGAAAGTGTCTTGTTTTCCATTTACACTGTGGAAAATCAATGCCTAGTTTTCTGCAGCAGGACATTGCAAAGCTTCATAACGTTTTTCTAAATGCTGTTTTTATGTGCTGAAAAACAAATATTGCACTTATTTCTAACTACAACATCATCCTTATAAGTTTACCCCTGCTGTCAACAAGTAAAGAGAAAGGCATTGAGCGAATGTCGGATCGAGGACGATGTGTCGATGTCTCTAATGAGCCGGCCCTGTCCAAGATCCCCCCCACCCCCTTCAGCGGAGGACGAGCCGTTAAGAATGCAGGGCCTGCTGCCTGCTCTGGATTAATCACAGCCACTGACCGGAGGAAATCAATGAGCTAAATGCTAACACTTTGGCCAGGACAAAGACGGAAAAACTGGTCTGTTAGCAGAGGCCAAGAGGTGACGCTCTCGGACAGCTGTACACGGGCCAAAAAGAGAAGAGACACCAAAAGATGCAGTGATCAGTGTGTGTCTCTAACTGTCGGCTCTCCGTCCTGTGGATATTGGCTTTGCTATAACAACAGTCATGTAAAGTTATTCTCTCCTGTGATACACACACACACAGGCCGATGCAAAGGTATCAATGATTTCTAAATGTCCTTTTCATGTTTTCTTCATCTGGTCCAGTTCCTCTGGCCTTGACTGACAGAGCATATTGATGTGATGTTGTGCCAACCCCCTTTCTTGTTGTTTCTCCACCTTGTGACAATCACATTAATATCATAATACTGTACCAATGGGATTTAACTTAGCTTTTTTTATCATAAGAATCCACTGTATCTGGACTGTGGTCATCGCTGTACCCCTCTTAATTCCTTTCTCTTTTGGCATTTCGGATCAATTGCGTCAAATTAGAGCGTATGAAGACGGGCTGTGATATTTCTGGCATCGAGTAACAGAAGATGTAATATTACAAAGGTACAATGAATCAACAAAAAATGATAAAATCAATTATCTTTAGCAATAACATAACAGCAAAAAGCTTTGTTATGTTGTTATTTCTCAAACCTGTTATTACCAACCATAGACTGTGTATAAAGATGATTGCTCCACAAAAGTGAAACCCTCTAGCATGGCTAAAGAGTATTTAAGATTGGAGGCTACTAAGATATTTGACCAGATGACATCAGAGTAATGGGTCAGCATATGTTTGCTTTGCCTGGACCCACACTAGAGGCTGATCGGGTTGATTTCAAGACCATACAATCCAATTATGGGGTAGTTACTGGTTAAAGGCTGATCAGAACAGATCATCTGGCCAAGTGATCATTTAGTGTGTGTGTGTGTGTGTGTGTGTACATGTGGGGGGGGGGTCACAGATGAGATTTTATCGTCAGCGACTGGATCTGAACCTTCCTGGTTTAATATTGTAAATATCAAACGTCATTGGTGTTTACCTGAGTTGAAATCACGGAATTAATCCTGCCATAACCAATGAGATGGTGCTGACTGGGAAGTGTCATCAACCGGATTTAGAACAGCCTCCACTCACAACTGCTTGTTTTGAAAACCCTCTACCGTGCAGCAGGCGATAGGGGAGCGAGGTTGATAAGAAACATTAAAATTATAGACTGTAAAAGCAGAACCACAAAGGTGTCATGATGCTCCTTATAGATTTTGATGATAATCACTTGATCCATTGTTGATAGAAGTGCAGGGAGAAGAAACCTTCACGACTGTGTTTATAATAAATCCTCTTCTGTTCGTCTGTTCAAGCAGATGGGGAATAAACTAAGACCTCCTGTGTCAAAGTTACACACTTGTGTTACACACTGTATGTCTGTGTGTTTTAGTCCCATCCTCATCACTAAGAGGTTTGGCCGAGCTGTAATAACATCTCTCTACTTCCACCTTTGAACAAGTGCTTCTGCTTCTCCACTGAAGATTCTGTCTTAATTTCTTCTGCAACGTCCTCGTCCTCTGATTTGTATCTCCTCTTCTTTTTCTTTTATTACCCTCTGCCTTCTCTCCTCTTATCTCGACTCTCATTTTTATCGCACGTTCCCTTGTTGTTCCAGTACCCCGGTCTTTTCTTTCATTTCCCTGCCTTTTCTCCCTGTCGTTCTTTTTCCCCTCCAGAAGCCTCCTTTTCCTCTCTTCCTCTCGTTTTATTTTTTTCCATTCAACTCCCTTTATCTCCTCACGCTCTCATTCTGGTGGCCATACAACCTTACCAACCCCCCCCCCCCCCCCCCCTATCTCTTTTGTATGTATCCGTCTTATTTATACCTCCTCTCTCTGCCTCTCCCCCCATCCCTCCATCTCTGGGTCTCACCAGTTGTTTACGCCTCCTCAGTGAGTGCTATTACAGCATCACTTTGCATTTAGATAACCATCGCCTCGCCACCCCAAATTGGTCAGGAGCAGGAGCAGGGGGATAAAGAGAGGGGGATGGAGGAGGAGGAATAGGAGGAGGAGGAGGAGGAGGAGGAGGAGGAGGAGGTGATGTAGAGGTTCAAGCCGAATCTTTCCTGGAGAAATAATTGCAGATGTTGGAGCCCCAGCGAACACTGACATGTAGGGAAATTTGAGAGGAAATACAGACCGGCAATTTCACCACTGGCAATTATGATCAACAGCATTTTTTCCATTACACTTTCATTCTGCCGCTCCCTGCTGTGTCATCCGCACACGTTTATTCTATTCCTGAATTCCTCTCTATCCTCAGCCCTCGAGTTATGCCAAAATGAGTTGCAACCTAATGTCTCATGACAACTGCTCCACTTTTAAAAGCCAAGGAACCTGCGCTTGGTGGGCAGGGAAACCTGGGGAAACTAAGTGTTATAATTCATCTTGTGTCCAGAATAAAGTGTTGTAGGTCACTATGTGTGAAACCACTCACATCTGTATGTTTTACTCACACGCGATCAATTATACAGTTCTTGTTATTGCTGCTTTTTCCTCATGGACTACAAATTAGTGTATATACATCTGTCAGCATAGAATAAATAAAACACTTTTCAAGCAATTAACAGAAAGTGCTTTCTAGAGGTAAACAAATTCTATACATAATAAAATTGTACTGTAATTTTCATCCAGTTAAATTTTCCAAATGAGTAGTTTGCCTGAAAACTAAATCAAGTAATGTGGTTAAAGTGCTTCTAGAAGCATCAAGTGTTTGTGATTGGAATATATGTAGAGAAACTTGACTTAAGTATTTGATTTGCAACAGATTGTAAACTAAAAAACACATACAGTTCTTAATGATACACATTACTGTTCCAGGATCATTTTGTCAGGCACTAATGACTTTACAAGACAACTGTAATGTAGTGGAAATGATGCTGTCAGACACTAAAACTAAACCCCATGTGTTTGAAACATTATGAATTAAAGAAAAGCTCTGGTGAACAAATAAAGTAATAAACACACAGCATAGCAGTTGAAGCTTAGGTGCAAAGAACAGATTTGACGGAGTTTTTGTTGTGTGGTGTGTGTCTGTGTGTGTGTGTGCGCAAGAAAACAAGCACAATGTCCTTTATGTCCTGTGCCATCATAATCAGGTCGAGCTAAGATTAAATGTAAATGTTATCTATAGAAACTGAGATGATGGCGCTATCACATATGTGCACATACATATGACTTGCATACAACACAAATATATTTCAACACATGTTAAACTTAAATTTCTCATTTATTTTTCTGATTTACAAAGGTGGATTTTCAATTGCAAACTTTTGGAATTATTTGTGATCAAGCTCCTAAAAACGTTTTGCCTAATTTGGACCCAATGACCAAGAATAATCTAGAACTTAGGTCTTCTGACCAGGACTTACCATTTGCTTCTCACACATGATTAAAAACAAGATCTGTGGTCTCTCTTTGGATTCTTTCAAAAAGAAGCTAAAGTAATTTTTTCAAACTGGCTTTTGCCTAAATTTCTTAGTGTTGTTTTTTAAATGTGCTAATGCTTTGTTGGATTCTCTTATTATTTAATTCAAATTGAATTAAAAAAGGGACAAAAACTCTTGCCACATCGCAAAATAGTTTTGGCTTAGATTTGGCCTACATCCAACATCAAGCCCAAATACCTCATGGAGTAAATGTACTTGGCCTGTCCGCTCCTGTTCGCCAGCTCTGGGCCACAAGTAAGCCATAGCAATACTGCATGTCAACCAAAGGTTAGGATAGAGAACATATTCACCATCTACCACATCCAGATTACACCTTATCCAGACTGGAGCTCTGCTTGTTGGCTAAAAAAGGCCCAGATTTGTTTTGGAATATTGGGCGACATTGTCTATTTTAGAATTGGGCCACTTCGGGCTCACATCTATTTTATCCAGGCCACAAGAAGACCAGAAGTGCCATATAAATGCCTGAAGTGGTCCACAACCGTATGCTATCTGGGTTGTGAAGCACTCTGTGTATTACTCTGTAATACTTACGGATACTCATTTTGTTAAAGTTAAGGATGAGTGGCTCAAGGTGAAGAAAGTGAACATCCTGAATTTAGCTTGACAGAGCAACTGATATTATATCGTAATGGAAAAACTGTGTTTGGTTCATTTTAGTAAAACCTTATTCCTGATTTCACCAATGAGCCGTCAACATCCTCATAGCTTAATAGAAATCGGTCTCTATTGAGCAGAAAGTATAAATGGTGTCATTGTTTAACTTTGTGGTTTCATTCTTGGCAGTGACCAATCATTGACATAACCTTTGACTTAATAAATAAATGAATATGAGGCGGAATCAGTGTTTCACGTGGGGAATACATTGAATTACACTGAATCATGCAGGAGAGGAAACAATGAGCAGAGCAGAGAGAAGCTGTAAATACTGTGGATGAAAAGCAGCTTTAGTCCAACTCTGTTTCCCTGTGGTCTCGGAAACAATATGAACAAAAGCCTGACGCCTTGTTCCCTCTGTAGCTGTTCTTCACCGGGCCTCCAGCTCACAGGTGTTGCCGTTTCAAAGGTGAAGCGGCCACATTAGCTAGTTAGCTGTAGCATCAGCAGCCTCCCCTGCTGTTCATAAGCCGGGCCGGCTGTAATTACAGACGCTAAAAGGTCTCTCCCTATCCAGCATGCGTGGGTGTGCATCATATGTGCGATAAAGATCAAGCAGGGACAATACAGGAGCAAAGAAGCCTAGATGTCCTTTGAGCGGCTGCACTGAAAGAATCCCCCACCACCCACTCTTTCTTTTCTGGTGCCCTCCATCTCCCCATGTGCCACCAGATTCATTATTTTTCCACCATCATCCCCTCCATCGGACATGTCTGTTTTCCTCATCTTCTCCGTTCTCTTTGTAATGCCTGCTATGTTTGGTCTAACATCACAATGATCACGCTGATACTTCGGCGCTGATCGAAATCCAGTAGGCAAAACAAAAACAAAATTAAACAAAAGGAAGAAAAACAAAAAAAAACATAGCCGGATCGTGACAACTGTACGCAAGGACAACTTTTTAAAAAACAAAACTGAAGAAAGTTCATTTGATTTTTGTCTAAAAGGAATTAAAAAAGGGACAAAAACAGTTATTTTTAATACCTAATTAGTTTCTTTTTCAGGCGGCTCTCTGTGGAGATTTAATTATGATTTGGCATCAGGCGGCGTTTTGGGGATGAAATGGAAGTTATTGATCAAGGCTCTGTTGGAAGGCTGTAGAGATGGAAGGAGATACAAGCACAACCAGAAAATGAGAGATTGTGGAGCGGGAAACACATTTTCATTCACACCATGAGCAGCGACGTGCTGACAAGCCGTGCACACCAAGACGTGTGTCGGACGCTGAGCCATTTCGCCTGCATCAGTTTTTGCACTAAAGCAGCCACGTTTTTACAGAAATCTCTGCTTTGCTATTTTTCTTTTTGCTCGTTGATGTAATGATTCAGCTGCTGGCGGCTTCTGAAGGCGGCTCTCGCTCTCTGCGTCTCTCCCCGGAAGAATTCTTTCAGCGCACAGGAAGTGGTGTGTTGTCTCGTTCTACTTTGTTGAATATACAGTTGAGTAAGATAAATATGACTATTATATATATTCACATCGTGGCGAAAGTAAATATTCATGTCAATACCCCTGCGGATCAACCCAGAGAAGGGTGTTAAGGTGGATAATAGAGGAGCCTGATTGTACACTTCTTAAAAACCCAGGAGCAGCTCAAGTACATTTAAAGATAAATACGGGATTAAATGTGGATTCCTGGGAGAACGACACGTTAAAGCTGCAGTTAGAAGTAATTTAATATTGTCAATGGAGCTGATGTTATGTGATATAGTGCCTAACGAACAGAGGATTGCTCTTAGTTCTGTGTTTCCCTTCAGCTCAATGGAGCATTTGAGTATAATTCAGCTTGTTTTAATTTTTCATTCAGCAAATGTTTGGGTTGAGTCACACATCTCTCTCCAACTTTATGATACGGCACTAAAATAATGAAACATAAAATCAGTTAAACCCAGAGCCGTGTTGCAGAATATCATGCTTTTCATATTCCATGAAATCAGGATAAAGTTTCCATGCTGCTCTTCTAGAGAGTCTGGGTTTCACAGTTGTTCTCCACATGCCAGAGAATGAAATGTTTTTTCACCACAGTTTTAATGTGAATCCATCAAATATGTGTCCAAAATACATATCTGCAACACTTCCTCTACCCATTTCAGAGAAAAAGCACTCGTTTTTTTCTTGCGTTTCTGTTTACTGAATCCATTCATTTGTTTTAACAAGGTTCTTGTTGTTACTGCAGGGCCATAAGAGTCACAGCTTCATACTGTATTTGAGGAAATACAGCAGTCATACCAAAAACCTCACGTATCGACACACACCTTGTGTAGCCCGGGCGTTGCGGTTTTGATGCGGTTGCGTTGCCACTTTATGGGCACAAACACTTGATCGTGACCAGTGCTAATGTGGGAGGACTTGGTTATAAAATGTTCACCAGGTACAGAACAAAGAAAGACTTCCCTTGTAGATACTTCGATACGCATGTCAGAGGTGCAGTGGAGGAGCATTGTACCCTGAAGGCTGTGCAGAGCTACCTCCTGTAAGACGGTATCTCTTTCTGCTCTGCTGTTTTTCTACCAATATTCCAGTTGAGGAAGATACCTGATATTTTCAACATTGTGAAGTCACTATCATTTTTATCCCTTAGTGTAATAGTAAATAGATACGTGTATGGCAGTGTACCCTCCAGTCAGCGATCATGGAAAGACAAGCATAAATATGGACACATTTTATCACATGCGCTTCCCATTTTCCTCTTCCTTATTGTAATAACTCACATGAAATTGAACTATTATTCATAGCAGCTTACAGAGGTGGTAACCTCTATGTCAGAGATAAATCAGACAACTTTTACTTCCAGATGAATCAGGCTCCTGCCTTTCAACATCCATCCACACAAATCTTTCAACGTTAAATATGAAGCTGGTTTTAATTGATAAGGGATTTCAGCCACACAATCGGAACAGAGCACATGTGGATGACTCAGTTTTTCAGAATTAGAAATTAACTCTTAGCCCGGCAGTGCCTCATCAATCCAAGACAATGGGACTTAGAGGGAAGGATGCTCCCGCGTGCACATATGCATCCACTAGTGCGGTAATCTGAGCAGCTGAGTGTCATCCACGTAACCACATCCTCTTCCTCGGTGTGGAGAGGAGGAACCCGAGCCTTCATCTCCCTGAATGAAAAGTCCCTTGTCATCACTAATATGGGCAGGAATATCAGCATTTAATATGCACAAGGGGACGACAGAGGTCAGAGCAGGGGCCCAGGATAAGAAAACACTGCACAAATTCATGCAGATGAACAGAGGGTGGTGGGAGTGGAAAACACACACAACTTATTATACCATCCCTAGTACTGTGATGTCGTTTTTTCCCTCAATCGTCAGGACTCAAAGTAGAAAGAGACTCTTATTGTCACAACGTTTGAAGGGTTTGGGTTGTAACAGTGATTAGTGAAGTTCCCACTGGTGGACGGGAGATCAGAGCAGAGTTTGGAGCTGAGGCGAGTAGACTCAGTTCATTTATAGGAGTCTATAAACACTAGAGACCGGACTATCAGGCAAAGACTGGAGGGGGGTAAGGCTTTTATTTTTCCGCTGCTGAGTGTTGATCTGCTGATGATGATGATGAGTTTAATCCACAAACACATACACACACAAACACACACACACACACACACCGATGGTTGTCCTTCTATCTTAGTGAGGACACTCATCGGCATAATACATTCCTGAGCCTTTTACCATGACCTCAACCATCAAAAAAATAAGTGCTTAAGCCCAACCCTTAAACCAAGTCCTTGACCCCAAAAAAGTATATTAAAGGTGGGTCAGAAAGTGAGGACTCACCCACACACACAAACACACACTATGTCATGTCTCCATGACTTCAGAGGACATCTAACCTTAAAATGCACTGATTTACACCATGAGGACTTGCTTTGTGTCCCTGTAAGTTAGACAAGTCCCCTTAATATGACTGTGGGAAACACACACACACACACACACACACACAGCAGACCTACCACTCCTGCTTGATGACAGGAACAATCATTTACTCTGAACAGCAGCAGCCTTTCATCAAGACCATATCAAAGACAGTGATTCCTGTAAAATAACTTTATCACGTCATTTATGAGCCTCAACCAGGCTTTGCATGGGCCACATGAAACCGCGGCCTCTGTCGCGTCCAATGCTGCCACCTATGCGCGTCATGGAGCGGTGCGTCTGGCGTTGCGCTTTTACGCAGTCACGCAGCCAGGGGGCGCACTCCTGTCGCCAACCCCTCTCCCTCTAGCTCCCTCTCCCTCCCTCTATCTCTCTCCCTCTCTCTTTACCAAGGGATGCCGGAGTCTGAGCGCGGCTCCGCTCTCATTCATGCTGAGCGCTGCTCTCCTGTGCGCACGGAGCTGACGAGCTGAGCTTTGGAGCCGGGAACCGCCGCTGCTGTCGCCGCTGCCGCCGCTGCTATCTGACAAGCCCGCTGGGAATGGAAATGTCTTCTGCTTCAACTCTCACGTCCCACTAACATGCCAAACGCGACGGACGGATCGATGCGTAAGTACCCGACAAACTTTTTCTGGTTGTTCTCCATACGCGTCTTGGAGCTCGGGGACATCCCTCTCTTTCTCCGACCCTTCCTCTCACCAGTGCCCGTCCTCCCCTCATACCTCCAACCGGTGTCTCTCTCCCATCATCGCTTCCTAACGGGAACCCTCACGGACCCGTCATGTGCTTCAGGGGATAAGAGGGTTTTTTGTGTTGTTTCACATTTTGCGCACGGAAACATCGCATGGCTTGTGATGGTGCTGGTGGTGGGGGGGAGCAAGCAGTCGCATGCCGAGGATGCGCATGGACGGATCCCCGAGTTGAACTGACCGTCACCGCTCATTTTCCACCTCCTCCGGTGGAATCAGTCAAGTTGTGAAGAAGGTGGAGGATTGCTTTACTTCTCTGGCAATGCGCTGCGGATTCCGGATGTGGTGTGGCACCAGGGACTGTCAGCGCGTTGGAGTTGGAGCTCCACGGGCTGGTGCATGTGCCACATGCCCGGGCTCTAATGGATGGCATGGATGGCACATCGCAGGACCACGCACTATAGGAATGTGGTCGCAAGATGCAATTAGACTTCCAACTCTCCTATTCGCTAGAAACCATCCGTTGCGCAACACACACACACACACACACACGCAAACGCATAAAAGTATTACAGGAGTTTTGCAGTTGAAGCAGTTGTGATTTAATGTGACGACTCTGTGTCGCATCTATAAACACTGAAACACACTTTGCGTCCGTTGTGCGCGTGCATGTGCTTGTAGCCTATATAATTGTGTGCGTGCCAGGCCAGTTATCCTTCAGTGAGACCACTGTGTGTGTGTGTCTGTGTGTACGCGTGTTTGCAAGTTTTTACGTGCATGCAGCAATGTGAATGTGTGTGTGTAGGTGTGTGTGTGTGTGTTTGTGCCCCAAACTCACCCACGTACATACACGCACACATTCGCATTTATAGCATCATCATTTTGGAGTCGCATCAACGTGCTTTGACAGTTTTGTGTCACCTTATGAATTTTTGACTTGAAATGCGTAGGTGAGGCAGACTGGCTGATTTTGAGAGACAACGGGCGCCAAGCCATCGTTTTGGCTGCCAAGCACATAGAAGACATCTCTTTAGGTGTGTGTGTCTATGTGCGTGTGTGTGTGTGTGTGTGTGTGATGGAGGCAGAGGAAGGAAGAGTCTTCTCTGAACATCCTCTCATCTCCTTTTCTCTCTCTCTTATCTCACTCGGGGGTGAACTTATTAAGATGTGTGTGTGTGTGTGTGTGTGTTTGTGTGGGGAGAGAGAGATAGACAGAGAGAGAGATAAAAAAGAAATGATGTGGGTGCTGTGGAGGAGATGCAAAGAGATGTATGGGGAACACAGCCTTCCTCCCCGCTCTCTTTTAAGTTTGTGCATGTGTGTCATGATGTTCCTGTGCTGGGAGCGCGTTGATAAGACAGACACCCTGTACATCACCTCCACTCTGTAGCAGAGGCGTGACATCCAGAGTGACGGCATGCACGGCTGCGGTGACATGATGAGTGTGAGACATTTAACTCACCATTACTCCTATAACCGCACACTGTTTTCAGAGGTTTAAGCCCAAAATGAGCCGGAATCCGACTCGAACGAAGGCGGCGCAGCGTGTGCCTTGAGCTGCCTTTAACCTAATTACCTAGTTTATTCTTGGAGTCTTTTATTATTAATTTGTTCTTCGAGGAGATCATCCTTCCTCTCCGCTCTCTATGTATCCACCTTTCTATGTATCACGGGCGCTCTGTGGGTGCTGTAACTGATGCTCAGTCACATATCATCCCATGTGTCTTTTGTTCCGTCACACAGTTAAGGCAACCCTATTGTAAGTTCATGCTTTCTTTTTTTTAAAGCTTCAAAAGTGGGACTATTTCCTATGTGAGGGGACTGATGTGACACATCGTTAAGACGGGATGTGCAGTCATGCAGTGTCCTAACATCGGCTTCATCGAGAGGTTTTTATGTGGTTATTGTCAGAGATCAATCTGTTATATTGTCATGATATTTGAAAGGTCTGCTTCAGAAAACGTAGTGACATGTTAAGATCAGCGCGGAGGCACTTTTTCTTGGGTGTGCAGTTGAATTGGCTTATTCTCTGTTCAGGGAGGAAGCTTCTTGTGCTCTTGACCAGGTCTAATCCTCATGGAGCTGCACTGACACTGACTTTTATTAGCCACATTATAAGTGAGAGTGGACTCTGCAGGCTCACCACCTTGCCCAGCGGGAAACCATTGTGTGTGGGCAAAAGCACCAACCGCCTCAGGAAGAGAGAGTGTGTGTGTGTGTCTGTGTGTGTGTGTGTGTGTGTGTGTGGGAGGTCAGGGAGGCGGCGGTGCTGGAGTCGTGTCTGCGCTCTCAGCCCTCAGTGGCTCAGCCCCCAGCTGAGATGAGAGCACCAGACTATCGACCATGCACCCTGCGGTCCGGCTGCGTCGAGCCGCTACATAACCTCAAACACCTGTAATAAATAATCCCGGCAGGAGAGGGGGGAATGAAATAACCATAAAGCCGATTCGTTATGCTGTTATCACACGTTGCAGTTTGAGAACCTGAGGGTTTTTATTCCACGTTCCTTTACAGTGTATATTTAACTAGTGCATGAGCAGCTCGCAGATGTCAATGAACTAACATGAAGGCAGATATGACGCATGTGATATGATAACACCAAGTAAGACGTATCAATGGAAATGTTGCACACAGTCACACTTGCGGAGGTGTGAGGTGTTGATGGACTAATCCCTCCTTCAGATTGTCTCTCTCAGTCCCTCTAATAAGAAGGGATCAGTTTAAAAATGATAATTTAATATTTATTGGCATGGCAACAGTCCATAGTGTTAAAATGTATAAGATGCAATAAGTTTACATTTAATTATCAGAATGCTCCTCGGAAATTGGCAATTTGTCGAAAAATCAGATTTCCCCTGGAGTCCAGAGAATTGTGGTGGTCAGCTAACGGCAGTGGGCGGAAGGTGTCTCAGTTGAGGATCATGGTCGTGGTGGGATGTCCAGTTACAAGTCCGGAAGTAAGAAAATCACGATGATTTTTAAGAGAGCAATGTCCCACAATCATCTTGCTGAGGGAAAGTGGGCAGAAAGGCAATTATACATATACCATATTCGGTTGTTGTGTTTAATTCAACATAAGGGTAAAGTGATATTATAGGAGATGAGCCACTTATTCTTGTTTTTCCTCTTCCTTTCCTGATCAGCCAGTAACAAAGTGTTTACAGCTTCCAATTTCTAGACAGAGGGAAGAGAGGATGAGAGAAAAATAAAGAGAGAGAGAGAGAGAGAGAGAGAGGAAGAGGGAGGCAATGGAGCTTTTAAGTTCCCAGCATCTTTTTGATGCAGCCTCCGGGCGGAAAGGCCACGGCAGATCAAACAGGGCAGGCAGATCGGAGCGGTCTCTGCTGTAAGGGGACGACACGATTCAGACGCTGCACGGAGGCGACAGGTAAACAGCGGGGTGGGGGGTGGGGTGGGGGGGGGGGCACCCACGTTCACACGCCGCCTCGTTGCAAACGCTCCGTTCCGAAGTTCAAAATAGGACTTGCAAGAAGCTTAATTGTCGTCAGGAACAGCGTTCAGGATCTTCAAGCGAGGCGAGAGGCGTGTGGGTGGATGGGGGGAGCTGTTTCCTATTCGGGTGTGAGCAAGGATCATTCTGCCATTGTTTTGTCAGCAATTAAAAGAATTTCAGCAACCCATTTTTTCCCTCTGCTGCTGCAGACAGTGCAGCGTGTGTTTGTTGTCCCAAATGGCCAATTTCTGCCTTTATGATCTTACTGTCGGAACAGTTGAGGCTGCAGTAACCAGTTCGGTGTGTGCGTGCGTGTGTGTGCGTGTGCGTGTGTGTGTGTGTGTGCGCGTGCTCGCAAACACGACCCATACCTCGATGTGTAACTGAACGAAACCACTGAGCCTGTGTATCTCCATATTTCACACAGTCACTCGGACATCCTCCCTTCACCTGCTTCTCTTCTTGTATATATTTAGCACCGGACCAATGTCAAACCTAGAGGATTTCATTCTGGATTTTTCCGTGTATACGTCTTTCAGATGCAGATCATTCCTCTGATATCTGTACTTCTCCGTTAGACTTTCGCCGGACAGTAATACCGTGTAGGAGAGAAAATCTGAAAAGGAGTAAAAGGTAGAAGGTGAACAGAGGGGAAGACTTATTCTTTTTTTCCCCATAATTTAAAGAACAATGTCAGTTGTTCTGTAAAACTCTCAAATTGGCTCTTCCTCAGGAGGCCTCTACAACACAAGCAAATCCTTCCAAATTCTGTATGTTGCATGGGTTTCTGAAACTCACAGGCTATTTTCCATCTTGTTCTTCTGGAATTCTCCCCCAGGGAACCAGGGGAAGCTTTTTCTTTCAGTGAAAATGTCTATGTTACACTCCCATACAGTCTCACAGAGAGGAAACTGTTCAGCTGCTTGAAACTCAATACTCAGAGTTCACATATCATGGTGTTGTAAAACGGTGCACTGCAGACGCATCTAAACTACCCAGATGACGTCTGGTGATTTGCACCAAATGGCACCAAAGGGACAAAAAGGACAAAGATACAGAGTTATTAGCAAGTCCGGCTTTCTCTAGTGTTTATGACGCAGTTTGAATTTCACCCTGGAAGAGCTGTCACTTCCTTTGGAGACAGAAATGAAAGTGTTTGATGACAGCGAGGATCAGCAGAAAAGATGGAGAACCGCTTTTATGTTCCAGCTTGTAAAGTTTTCCTCTGAAAAAGTGTTTTACCGACGGACTGGCGGTGAAAGAATGGGGGATTTTGGGAGGTCCAAAGTGGGGTTGAGGAGTAATAACTGGTGCTTGTGAAAGTGAGAGGACGGCTGAGGCTGGTGATATACAGTGTGCACTGCTGGCTGGGCCTGCTGCTCGCCGGAGGAGGGAGGAGAAGTGAGCCGACGAAAGAGGCTGCGAAATAGGAATGTCTCTAGGGTTAGAGTTCAAATGGGAAGGAAACGGCAGATGTGGCTCTCCATTTCCGTCCATTTTTGGGACAATTTTCTACGTAAACGTATGTTGAAATCCATAATTAAAATAAAACGCCTATGAAAACCTATTAAGTGAGCTTTTCAAGTGGAGAACTGGTCATCAGGAATTGAAGAACCATTCACAAACCATCCTCATGTTTTTGTTCTTGGAGTCAACTAATTTTAACCATTTGTCCAGCTGTCTAAAAACGAACAAATATTTGTTGGTAATATTGTAATACACTATGCAATCAAATCCAAGTAATACTTTAGATGCTCTAAATTCAAGCTAGTCACATGTTTATTCTGACCTCTGTTGAGAAGGATAAAAGAAAATGAAAAAAAATAACCCGGAAAGAAAGCGAGGGAGTAAAGTCATGGAGAAAACAACTCTTATGAAAGAGGGAGAAATAGAAGGAAATGAAAGAGGAAGAGAAGAGGTGGAAGCAGTGATGCAAAGCGAGAATGATGGTTTTCCTGACAATGTGACTCACATGAGAGGACGCGCAGAAAGACGAGGGGATGGATAGAAGCAAAGGCTTCTATCCATCCCCTCGTCTGGGGTTGTGCACTGGAAATTCTGGTCTTTCTGGAAGAAGTGATTAGGAACTCAAAGAAGTGAGGAGAGAAAGGGGGATTGAAAAGAGTTGATGGGAGATATAGAGAGAGTGACGTGGTTGCTGATCAAGATTTTTCTCGTGACTCAGAGCACTAATGGTGCATGCATACCGAACGCAAAGCATTTTTGGCCCAATGTAATTACATATAAAGTCAATGAAAAGACTTGTGAAAGATTTATTGAATGTAATGTTGTTAAAGCCAGACAGGGTTTGGAATGAAAGCCACCGCAGACAGGTGACGGCACACACGCAGGCTGGTTATCAAACTGGCCAATGGTCAGCCTTAGGTAACAGTCGTCCAGGCGCAGCTCCTGGAGAAGACGGTTAAACTCCCCGAGCTGCGTGCACCTCCAGATGGACACAATGGTGCCGGTATTTCCACCACAGGTACCACGTAGCAGTTGTCATTTCAGCCACTAGGTCTCCTCTTGTTCAAGTAATGCCACACGAACATGCACATTGGTGTGAACACAGAATGGTACAAGTAAGATTGCAATGTGTGCATTCACAAGCTCTGGGTTTCTGTCGCGTTCCTTTTGCAGCAGCGGCCGTGAACACGGGCTGTGTTCCCCTGCTGCATGTCCTCCCTCCTCACTCCCCCGCGGACCTGTGCTGCCTTTACACCCTAACAATAAACACCAACACTAATCAGAAGTTATTAGGTCACGGACAGGACTGAAGTTTACTTTGTGTTTGTTTGATTTCCTCCAGAGTTTATGAGATATGTATTTAAACAGATTTACAAAAAGTCCAACACTTTGCACGGACGTAGTTCAACTGCTACACACAACATGAGACGAGACGTGACGCACACAGCCAGCACGTCAGAGTTAAAGTGACCGGAACAATCGGGATTCATGATCCAACATCATGGATCTGTTTGTGTGAAGAGGAACAAAGACAAGCACTCACACACACACACACACACACACACACACACACACACACACACACACACACACACACACACTCACACACACTCCTGCAGAAGAAGTGAAGCAGCATTTATCCAGGAACATTAATATGAATTCTGCAGTTTTTTTTTACGAAGATCAGTTCAACGTTTGAGTGAATAGAAGAGAGCAGAGCCTCTTGTTGGCAGGCGCTGAGTAATGCACCTCATGCGGTGGGCTGGTGGTGGCGCTCGGCACAGCAGGAAGTCCGGAGTGATGATGGTAACTTCCTAAATCTACTATCGTCAAGGGAGGTTTCAATCAAAAACCACAATCCTTTGTAGCTGGATATTTTGTGCAGGTGAAAACGGTTTATGTTCAAATGCCCTTTTTAAAAGCAAGATGTCTAGCTTTACTCTCAACTTCTGTGTGAGAGGCGTTTTCAAAGAAGCAATGCAGTTCCAAGTTGAGCTGCAGTGTAACGTGGGACTTATTAGTATCCTATAAAAGAGCAGTCTTGAATGCACTGTAACTTCACTTTTCAGCACAGAGCCAAGCTTTGACTAACTCAACTGTTTGGTTTCTCCTGCAGCAACGCAGAGTCGAATCATCCCTTATTCCCACTTTGGGGCCATGCAAAGCTCACCAGGAGTCCAGTTACTATTCATATCCCTCAATTATAAAAATAACAATAAGGGGAAGCAACAAAATCAGAGCATTTGTATGGTAAGTGTTTCATCAAGCTGCCAACAGAACCAATTTGCCATCTGGGGAAAACACAAGGTAAACAGACGTTGTCATCGCTCTTGTGTTCCCGACACTTTCAGAGGGATCCTGACAGGTCCCTCTTGGCTCCGTTGTGAAGGAGCCGCAGTGAAATGACAGGAATGACAGGGCAGAAACGCCGAGTCAGCGGGTACACTGACACTCCCCCAATCATCTTTCACGCACAGCCCCGCTCACACACTCTGAGGCTCATCTCATTTTATTGAGTGCTTAGTCAGTCACTAACCCGCACGTGTGAGGGAGGGGTGGCCATCGGGTTTTGACCGTGTGTGTTTTGAGAAATGGGATAAGAGATCCATGTGTGCTGCGTCCTGTCACACAGAAGCACCGCGTCCACGTTACTGCGTTTTCTATCAAAGTCATCCCTCCACGTGTTCAAATAGAAATAGACGACCTTCACATTTTCCCATTATCCAGAAACGGAGCCAAAAAGTCCTGGTATACTGTGCACCGCCATCTTGCAGAAAACAAAAACCCATTTGACTCTGCATCATATATTGATCCAGGGCTGGAGCCGCTGTTGCAAGGTCCCATCGATACATGCGCTCGACGAAGCTGTCAGTCTCAGCTGTCATCATAGCTTCAAATAAGTAGCTACTAATCAGTAGATTGCACATCTCCACCGAGGCCCAACAGTCCCTTGACTTCAATCAAGCTGCCTACAATTTCACTCATAGATATCAGTTCTCTAAATGGGCGTGATTTTTTATTTAAGATTATTGAATCATGGTGATGATGTTGAAAAATCAACAATTTAGCAGGACTGGAAAATGGGAAAAAAATAGTTTGGTGGTTTTTGTGTAATCTTGGTTAGAAACAGGACGGACTAACATTACCTCCTTGGCAAAGGTATTTAAAACCACCTTACCGGAAAAATTCCCCCTTAAACGTAACTGTTTTGTTTGGCCCATGTCTCCACTAACAGGGAGGAGCCAGGGTTTATGACCTATACTGCAGCCAGCCACCAGGGGGCCTGAAGCCTTTGCTTCAGATATGGGCAGCCTCATGCCATCTCTCTTTATATACAGTCTGCGTTGAGCTCACCCTAAAAATGTAGTCACTTTTTTAAAACAAACTGGGCAACTGCACCAATGGGTCTCAGGGGAATCAAGCTTGTGGCGCAGATGGACCAGTGCTCTCTCATATGGGCATTTGCTCTGAACTGGAGAAACAGGTACTGCTCTAAAGCAACTGGCTTTGGCTTTTGCTGTGTGATGGATGAACTTCTTGCTTGGGTTGAGAAATGAACACTCTCTGTTCAGTTTCAGCCTCCTGGAGTGAGATTCATCCAATCCGGCTCCGCTTGCCGTCCTCCTCCTTTGTCTTGGTATCTTATTCTGCCAGCTTTAAATCCCCTTGCGTTCTGTCTCAAAGAAGGGGCACAGCTGATAAGACACAGTAACGGTGTAGTGTTGATAGTAAAGGCTTCCGCTCCTCCACAACAAAGTAAACCATAGGGTCAAAAACATCCATTCAAGGCACCTTGAGGTTTGCTGTTTGAAAGCGGCAGAGCTCTCCTTGGCCGAAGCGCTGCCTTCACACTGCATCGGAGACATTTTTAAGGCAATGCACAGGGACAATATAGTTTTCCACAGACGCGTGGGGCTGCAAATGGGCTGAAACTGAAGAGAAAATGTTGAGTTTGGTGAAAGCAACAGTGACACGAGCGGAGGAGAAGCTTTTGTCTAGTGAGATGAATTTACTCAATAACCTCTGCCTAATGGGGCTGTCTATTATTCTCTGTTTTTGTGCCTGTCTCTCGCTCCTATTTTTTTCCCCTTTCTCCACGGCTTAGGTATTGTGTGCCATTATTCTGAATGCCTCTTCCCATCTCTTTATTCGCTCTTTGCCTCGCTCTCTTATTCTCCCTGGCCTTCATTCAGTAAATTCACATGAAAGGGAGAGATAAATAATTCAGTGTATTTCAGTTTAACAGCTGAAACAATATGAAGTTTGGGTGTTTTTGTGACGGCAGGAGCTTTTGTTCACTTTCTTATTTGTCCAGATCAGAGTTATCAGTACGGCTGACATTCGGTCTGATTTTACACGGGGTCACATTGGTGTGTGTTGGAAAACAACACCCAAACACACTGTCTCCTTCAAAATAAAACAATGCTGACGTATGATGTCAATTTGCGTACAGAAACTTTGATTTGACTGGAAATGTTTCTATAACCGGGACTTGATCCTGTTTTATAGGTGATTTTCTTCCAACTCATCTGAACATGTCTGTGAGGAGGCAGCGTCAGTCCGTCTGTCTGCAGCCGATCAGCCACTTTGCACCTTATTGAAATATCTCAACAAATTTAAAACTTCCGATTGTATCACTCTCAGGGTCAATCGGAAATCACTTTGGTGATCTTGTCACTTTTTTTTCCAGGTTTATCTTGTTTATAACCAATGTTGCCTCCCAGCAGTGTGAAGCTTGCTTGTTCCCCATGTGTGTGAGTGGGCTTTCTGTGGCTACTCTGGCTTCCTCCCACAGCCCAATGAGCTAGAAAGGTTATGTCGGTTGGAGAATCTAAATTGACGGTAGGTGTTTGTTTCTCTGTGTTGGCTCTGTGATACGCCCCGGGTGTACTGCTCCTCTTGCCTACTGTCAGCTGGAATTGGCTCCAGCTCCCCCTGCTACCCTTAGGAGGATAAGCGTTATAGAAAATGGATGGATAGATCATTTTTGACCAAATATTTGCTAGAGTGGTACACTGGTGGCAACCTGTCTGAGCCCAAGAGAAAACAAATCAAGCCGGACCTCAACCCAGTCTTTGTTTTTCTTCTGTCCAAACCTGGCCCGAGCATGGTGCAGTTAAAGTAAACTGCAGAGTTTGTGTTACTCTTCCCCCCCTACATTCACACACGCGCTTATTGCTTGTTTTTGTCGATCACAGACATGTGCAGTGTAAAAAAGAGCTACCTGACTCCTATCGACTTCTCTTCCACACTCTGACGCATGGGTCTTCGCTTGTTTCAGACCGACACAGTTGTTGTGTTCCTGCCCAGCTACCGACTTGTTGAAATAGAAAACATGCACTTGAACCCATCTGAGCACTCATGAGCGCGTCGGTCTCAAAATGAGTTTTTGTCAGGGCTGCACTCGTGGTGCTTTGCTGTCTTGAGGCAGTAGAAAGTGAGATATGTATATATACGGCAGTAAGAGGTGAGAGCACAACACGCACACACTCTGCCAGTTCCACACGGATTAAGTGAACCCACGTTTCCTCTCAAGTGAAGTATTCTTTCTCTCTGATTGGTTTATTGGGTGTTAGCACCCATGCTTAATTAAGAAACTGGAGTACAACCTTCTGAACCTTGTACCCAGGGCGGTGACCTTTTTTTCCACTGTCAAACTAGGAATCGGATTTGGACACTTAGATCATTCAGATCATTAAAACGGAGCCTAAGCCTTATGTCTATTGACTTGGACTGTCTCCGTCCGGGTGTGTCCACTCAGGTTTATCTCGGACAAAAGCACTGGTGGCTGTTTTGTAGCGTCTCCTGCACCACATCACAGGATTCTCTCCCAGCAGCAGCACTGCTCCTCATTCTCACTTCTTCTAATGGCGTTAAATCTCAGACTGTGTTTGGTTTTCAGTGTGGTCTTACATAAGAGTCCAGGTCCCACTGTCACCATAAGTCACATCAGTTAATGTGAGACACCCTGAAGATGCTCAGGGTTTGTTGTGTTCGAACTTTCTCCTCCATTCACTCTCTTCATCTGCTTCTTTGTCAGTGTAGATTCAATGTATGACTGTTTTATTTCTCCCTCCTTTGCTCTCAGCCTGACTGGTACTGTTGGTTTTAGAGATCTCAGCAGACTGACTAGAGGAGGCTTTGCTGCAGGCTGCTCCTTCTCCCTAATGAGAGAAAAGGAGCCTTTCGCTGCGTACACACATCTCTACACTGCACGTGTGTGTGTGTGTGTGTGTGTATGTGTGCGTGCGTGCGTGTGTGCATGTGTGAGTGTTTGAATGTTTATGTATGTGGTTGTGTAAAATTGCTTGTGTGAAATAGTATGTGTGTGTTTGAGTCAGCATGTTTCTGTGTGTCTCTACGGGGTTTGTTTGTGAGCATTTGTGTGTGTGTGTGTGTGTGTGTGTGTGTGTGTTTCATGTCTTGCCTCTCAACACACTGCTTCAAATTCTTTCCTCTTGTGAAACCGAGGAAACTGAACAGTTTATGAGGCTGTTGAACACAACATTTCATTTTCCCATTGTGTGCTGATGTACTTGACTGACTTCACTGTATACTGGGAATTCAACTCCATCATTTCTTCTTGTGTCGAACTACAGTAAGAGCTCAGTTCATCCATAGCTGCACCAGAGATGGTCTTTGTGCGATATGGTAGAATGTGTATATGTGTATGTTTGCGAAACAATACGTTATACCTGAAACTGCAATTTTTTTCTATTTCTTTTTACTGGTGAATTAATTCATCATTTAATTGTGAAAATGATTGTAAGACAAAACTCCATGTGTTGTTGTTCGAGACGGACAGAAGGTTAACATTCATGTAGAGATGGGGGGATTCTCTCACGCTGTGCAACATCTTCTTTTTGTTGACCTGTGGTCGGAGCATCACTAAACTGAAACATGTCGTGAGCTCACATTTGGTTCTCAGATTGTTGAAGGCTGTTCAGGATCCTATATACTGGGATTCCACAAAAAACCTGGATCTGTACCTGATCTAACTGAAGTGTCAGTGAAGATAGGGCTCAGTGTGGGGCTCACAGGAATATTCACATTAATTATACAGATATTAAAAATGGTAGAATGATTTGTAACTAAAATCAACCTCTGACATCATAGTAGCAGTATTATTTGACCATGTTGTATATCATTGAGCTCGATCCATGTCTCTGTCGCTGTGTGTGATGAGTCTATTCCACATGTCTGATGTGTAGCCACAGCTGCTCTGGGGATTACTCTTGAGGCAACACAGTGAGAGAAAGAAAGCATGAAAGAGTGTGAACTGACCAGAGAGCCCTGCCACTCTGAAGGGATTAGAAGGGGTTAAACTGCAGGGCGCGATAAAGACTGGCATTCTCTGTCACACACATAGGCTGCTGGTTTGTGTGTGTGTGTGTGGGTATGTGTGTGTGTGTGTGTGTGTGTGTGTGTGTGTATGTATGTGTGTGTGTGTGTGTGTGTGTGTGTTTGTTTTGTTTGTTTGTGTGTGTGTGTGTCTGTGTGTGTGTGTAAAAGATGCACATCTACCATTACCTACACAATCCACATTGTCATACTTGTATATGTCTTTGCATGTATGTGCTTCATACATGCAAAGACACATAGTTGTCTTTGTGTGCGCATGCACGTATGCATGACCTATAACTACCATGGGACAGCCATGCAGTTCCATGGCTGAGCAGCAGGGTTTACTGATGGTTTTTTCTCTGCATACTGATGCTCAGAACTGGGAAAAAAAACGTGCACGGAGAGAAATACAGAGTAGAAGGAGAGTTGAGGAGGAGAGGGAGTGTGTGTATTTGTGAGTGTGTGTGCGCGTGTGTGTGAGAAAGCTGGTGAGACGGACACAGTGAGGAATTGCTGCTTGTGCTGCTGTTTAAGAGACTTAGTGGCTGTAAGGTTTGTACCACAAAGCAGTAATACAGTGCAAAGCCTCAGTTTATGTTGTGGCCGTGGAGGTTTGTGTTACATGGAGGAAAAAAAGGTAGAATAAACTCCCTCTTATCATAAATTAAAGGATGATACACGTTTTCTCGTGTTGTTCACCGCTGCAGGTGCCGACTGGGACACAGTTATTATTATTATTCCAGATGAAGAATTTATTATATTCTTTCCCGAAACATTGTGACAGAATGATGGATATTTTTCCACTGGTTTTATTTTTATGGACCTTTCCCTGAGTTGCCCTTTTACAAATCAATATGGGGTAGCACTGATAACTTGTTGACAATAAACAGAGGAAATGTATGGCAGTTTGTCTCATCCAGTTAGAGCTGAACCTTACATGACTGCTACATGGGACAAACATCATGTCTTTTAATTTATCGAATTTGATTGAATTATGAATATTTCTATTCATTTCACCTAATATATTTGTTCCCCATCTAACCACATGGGGAGAGTAAGAAACATTTTTCTTTTTGAAACAACCAATTAACATAAATTGTTTTGACCTGAAAAATAAACACTTGGCTTTGGTGTTTGATTCTATTGAAATACGATGGGAAATATATTTAGTGCTGGAGGAACGATGAAATTCACTAATCCTCTTCATGGTTGAAAAATCTCCCAGGCAGTTTCCACTGGAGAAAGGGATGACCAGTCCTACTGCAGCCAGAGGCAGAGGTCATGCTACGTGTGCTGAATACACTCCTGAGTTTTACAGCTACCAATGCAGCATAGCAGCTTCTTTCTTACCTAGAATTCAAAGCTGCTATCAGAGTCCTACCAACTACAATTCTTTGCAGCTGAAGCTCACAACCTTCCTGATGGTTTTAGCTTGCAGCCATCAGTTTTTGCCAAAGGACCAAACAACTTCCCAACAAAATCCAAACTGCTCCGGCTCATTCAACGACCAGTGTTCTCGACTAAACGATACAACGTGCAGAACTCCTCAGCAGAACTCTTCAGCAGCCATGCTGTCAAACTGACCCCCACCCCCCCTTCCCGTCCTGTTTCGGCGGCCTCACCGGGTTCTGGAAATGATTACCATGCCAGACAGAACAATCAGATAAGGCTGCTGCTGCAGCGGCTGCAGAGGGTTCATGGTTAGAGGTGAGAGGTCACATTCCTTCCTCTCTGATTAGATCCACTCTTCACACTGTTGCACTGTAAACTGTCACAGCTGTGCGAGTGCACAAGCACCAGAACCAAAGCCTCAGCACATCACATTCTAATAATTGCTTCAATAAGATCCTTGGGTGATGTCATAGTGAGTCATGGACAGTGTGATGCATAATGCACTGTGTTATGAATGTAGAGCAGGAGACACGACTGCAGGAAGAGATTGAATGATTGTGTTTGTCGCGGTGAAGCGACCCACCACAAACTGTCACCCCTGCTTCGTCCTCAAATAGATTAAGATACAGACAAAAGGGCCTTTTATTACAATCCAATTTAATGAGTGATGTCACCCTCATACATCTACATATCTGTCTTTGTTGAAGTGGATCTGCAGTCATGTGCAGCTGTTCGGAAATTCCTTCTCCCCTTGCCAATCCGAACCAAACCGAGCCATGCCAGGCTAATCGTGGACAGGGCTAATGCAGCCATGGATCTTTATGTGCTTGTCCTGGTCCAGCGTTTCTGGCACTTTGCTTCACGCTTGGAGTCACAGCGCATTTTTTCCACTTTTTGCCGGCTGGAAAAAGAGGCTACGGGGCCAGAGCGAGGGCTTTCTGCTCTTCCACACAAACACACATGCACAGACACACTCCTTCATTCATGCCCATGGCCCGGCTTGACCTCTTCACATGGACGATTGCGAGTGTGATGCCGTGTCTTAACATCCGTGTACTTAAGTATGTTCATCCACACACAAAAGAAGTCACGTGTGAGCCAGCGGTGCCGCCCCCAAAAAGAACACCAGAGCAGCCGATGGTCGACATGGGCGTGTTCATTACGTCTACACATTAACGGCTGCTGATGTTCCAGCATACATGCGTGCCTGCTGGCGAAAGAAGACGTCAGCCACAAGGACACAAGAGAATCACTGCTCAAAGGCGACGAGCATATCACTCAAACATCTGCTTCTCTCAGTGAGTGAGTAAGTTGGAGAGCTGAGTGTTGCCCCACTCCAGAGGTCCTTTAGGGAAATGAATGTGGCTGATACACCGAGAGTGGCCAGCGCAGCCAGATTAACAGATTTTATCGCAGCAAATGGAACTTGTTTTCACAACCTTTGGAGCTTTCTTTCTCGTTTTTTTTTTCTGGCACAAAAACACACAGTCATGCTGACGTTATTAGTATGCGGCCCCAGTCTTTCTGTCTTTTCACAGTCTCTCAGTGTTTAAGGAAGAAATCTATCTGGACATATATTGCTGGTTTTGGTTTGTTCCAGGTTTCGGAGGCAAGGTCACATAGTGGATATTTGTATCGATACACTAGTTTATTATTCATATGTTTTGTCTAAACATCTTTAATAATGACACCTTTGAGATGACTCATTCAGTATTTTTCGGCTTAATGATAAAAGTGTCACACCTTATCACATATCAATAGCTTCTGCTGTTTATCCTTTCTTTGATCTGAAAAAAAAAAAAAAACTGCCTCGGCCACCTGACAGCATGCAAGCGGAGACATGGAACTAGAATAATAAAAGTAAAAAAAGTGCTGTTTATAGCTTTTCCAGTGCTCTGTGACATAAATGTTCTAAAAAGCTTATGGAGCCAGTCAAACACAAATAATAAACTGAGCCTGTGAGAAGATAGTCAGCCCATGCCAAGTTCCAAGAACTAAAAAATGCATCATGAGCTAATTCAAAATGTTCCAAAACACTTGAAATTCGGGATGCAAGGCCTTTGACGGGAGCTATCACTTCTCGAACACTGGCAACAGCAACATTTGCTGTATATGTTCACAAAAATGAAATATGGCCCCACATTGTTCGCCAGGAAATACTAGCTCACAAAACTAATGCTTGTTTTCAGATAGAAGGTATTTGTCAAAGGCAGAGCGGCTCTGAAGGCAGATGTATTCTTATGGAGTGAGTCAAACCTGGAAACAGTTTTTCTCAGTGTGCAAGATAAATCCAACTTGGATCCCGCCGCATCACAGACAGATGTTTTGTTTGGATATAAAAACGGAAACGTGAATTTATGACATGAGGGAAGTCAGCAGAAGAGCTGTCAGTGAAGAAGTCATGGAAGTTGAGCTGTGGTAACAAGTCTTCCTTAATAACTGATACCTATTCAAAGAGGTGCTTCTTGTCTTGTCACGTTTACAGTAGTTTAATGTTAAATCTTTGCTTAACTAGAATTTGCTGTTCATAAAGTGATGAATCATCTCACTGGCTTCGTGCAGATATTTTTTTGCGTAACTCAAAAATGATGCTTATCATATTCAAGTATACAAGTTTAAGCCGTAGACGATTTCTTATGTGTTTGGAGAAAATCGACTGCTTTTATGATCAGTTTTATGCAGCCTTGTCTGAGTGTTATGCTTGATCCAACCTCGGTTCAGTGTGTTTATACTTAATGAGTGAAAAAGCACGTGTGCAGATTGACAGGTCGAAACATTTCACGAGAAAAGACTGTCTAACATGAATGGAGAGGTGTGTCAATGTTTAAGGTATTTAAACCAAAGAAAACAATTAGAAGTTAGTAGAGGCTGTATCTTTAAGCAGAAACAAGAGATGTGAGGCTGGAAGTCACTGAGACTCCTCAAATATCAGTGGTCAAATATTTTCACTCTAAGGTCCCATGAGACAGTATCACTACCCCCTTTATATATTTCCTGTTCAAACTGCATCATGAGATGTGATATCTGACAGAGAAAGAAATCAGTTATGGAGAGAATGGCTGTCTCATAAAACAATAAAAGGTTGGAATGCTCAATGTGGTTATTGTTATTATGTTGGGTATTTTATTTTATTTTATTAGCTGATGCCAGTAGAGACATGGCAGGAAATAAGGCAGAGAGTTGGCGTCTGGTCGTTCCTGAAGAGATTAAGCTGACTTCAATGGCTGGTATGAGGTCACCACTGACGAGTCGAAGTCTTACAGGAAGTAGCAGAGGAGAAGATCTTTTAACAAATTCAGAAAAGTAAGATTTGATGATTTTGGTAGAAGACTGAACGACTGGTCTCTGTAGATAAACAACCTTGTGAGCTCCTCTGAAAATCTTCTCTGTGTCCTCGGGGGGTCACGGCCCCCAGGTTAAGGGGAGACACTCTGTTTACAGTATTGGATTGCTGCCTTGGACCAGATCCACACGAGACACAATCCCTTCAGTCTCCGTCTGTGCGTCTGTCTCTCTCTTCCTCCCAGCCCGGCCTTTCTGTGCTCTCACGCCCTCTCTGACCCTCAGGCCCATGGGTGTCCCTTCCACATGCCTGAGAGGAAAAACAGTTCAACAGCAGTATCACTAGGGCACGAGCTGTAATATAGTATGACTGAATATTTATTCAGCAGCAGCAGGTCTCTGGCTGTGGATGGATAATATGAGCGACAGTGATATTTCACTGTAGGAGTGTATTTTCATTTTCCAACATGTTCCTGGCATCACCTGCACCAACCGGTCAACATTAACTGTGCCTGGGGTGTGTGGTTTTCCCCCGCTGACCTTTTTCATCACAGCTCTCAAACTGTTACATTTCACAATACTTCAGCCTGTCAATGTGTTTTTATTCTAAGCCTCCTATAGTCTACAAGATCGTATTCTTTATTTTTCTTTAATTATTCGATACACATTTCTACATTCCAAATATATTAATTCAATACATTTGTATCACTTATAAAAAAAGATGTTTGAACCTCTCCGTAATCATTTCTCCTCTAATACAACCAGGACAGCAAACATATGTGGCTAATTATTTATGAACCCCTATGGGCGCATGGCTGCCAAGATCTACAGCACATGGCTGCACCCAGCTGAGATATCGCTTTAAGGTTAACAAGAGCGAATCATGAATATCTATGGCTGAGTTGCACAAATGCAGCAAGCTGTCGGCAGGCCTTCAAGTCCTCACGCCTGAGTTAAACACACACACACAGTCAGAGAGCGTGGCTGCAGGGTTTTGGGTTATATTAACAAGAGCAACATCAGTACACACAACTGGCTCTGTGTAAAATCCATATGCTGAGTTATTGAAGTGTGTGTTTGGAACAGCAAGTGGTGAGAGTCTTTAGGGAAGGATTTCCCTAAAGTCTGTGTGGTGTGGTCTGTGGTTGTAGTAAATATGCACTAAAGTTGAACCCTGCGCCTATGAGCTTTAGGGTCTCAATGTGCAGTGGTTTTCATTTTAACCTATTCTGACTTAAGCATTGTCATTCAAGGAGCTGTGTATTTGCACTCATTACCAGTTGTGGCAGGGTGTCTGTTATTGTTTACACATTGTGAATTCACTTTAATGTGTGTCGGCATGGCAAAATGCTGTACGTCTTTTCAAGTTACCACTAGGTCGCTGGAACAGATCAATTGAAAGATTGTTTTCTGAACAATTCAATTCAACTATTAACAGTTGGATTTAATAAGCGCTTCCCACAGAATGTATTCAATCAATGATCATAAAGGGGGTGCACATGCACAGAGTCACTCACATGCAGGAGATTCCTCGTGACAGCTACACAGACCAAGAGTGAAAGATAAGTTGCCAGGTGAAAGAAACAAATATGGCGACGCCTGCGAGCTAGTTCTGGCAGGCAACTCGAGCTGCGCTGCGCCAATCACGTGACATACATCACGTGACATACATCACGTGACATACATCATGTGACATACCTCAATCTCCACAACCATCTATAATACACACCCACTTTATCAGGTGGTCTATTTAACCAGAGAGACATTTCCCATCAACCCCTCTTGCTCGCACTGCTGCTGCAGTATTGCTACCTGTTGCTTCAGCCCCTCCACCACCCCAGCATCCACCTGTAGGCTCCAACGGGGGGTTACAAGTATTTGCTCATCACTCCCATCATTCCTGTGTAATCATATGGGGGAGTGATTAAGTTGGAGCCTAGACGCCAAACACTAAATCTGTTGTAATAAATATATTACATGATCAAACGTGAGTTGTCTGACAGAACTGCTTTGTTTGCAACTGCAGCTGAAACTATCAGGTATGAATGTCTGTGTGGACGGTAAATGCATTATGGACCATAGTGTGAGTACATGGTAGTGCAACAGTCTGAGTGGGCATGTGGTCTATAGCACTGCACAAACCAAGAGCTCTCTAACGTTATGACAGGAGTAAAAAAGTTTTGGTTAATTGTGTAACTCTGCTGGGACATATTAAAATGTTGCAGACCACCACAGTCTAGATTAATTAATGGGAAACACTGAAATCACATATCTAGTATCATTCAATCCTGTAATCATTTTGTTTTCAGAGTAAAACAAACAATGCCATCGCCTAAATGAACTTGGACCAAAACCCCTTTCTTTCTAGAGATTTGGTCCAACAGAGTTTGTTTTGACTTAAGCAAACAGGACCAGGTGTGAAAGCTCCCTCCTGGCAGATACTCGTCACTTTGTTTCAAACAGTATTTATTGCTCCTTGTGGGGAAATTCTCTTTTAACTCACCCACAGGGAGGTCAGAGGTCAGGGTCAGCTGCAGAGCAGCAGCTCTGGAGCTGGTAGCGATCCAGCGACTGGCACAAAGGATCCTCAGCAGAACTGATGGTTGCCAGCATTTGGCTCATAAGTCGTCAACCATGTCATCACCACCATCAGGTCCGTTCTTCCTATCAAATAAATGTCTATAGGATGAGAGGAACATGTGCACAAAGTTTAAATTCTTCCCTCCTGTGAGGCCGTGGCCTCGCAGCACCGCTGGAATGCTGTCAATTCTAAGACGTGATAATCAGAACCAGATTCCACAAGACCACATCCAACTGCAATCAGGCCAATGAGACGCCTCAAAGAATCGCCCTCTTCCTCTGCGACTGTAATCTCATGTCAAAAATGCACATGCAGATTTGATCAGGAATTAAATTAGAGCAGGGTTCTTTCTGTGATTTATGTCATGGACCCCTGAGTAAAGACAAATTAGGCCCCAGATCCCCATTTGATAATATTCCGTCCCAGGGATCCCATATGGAAAAGAGGTCTGTTGTTGATTTACTGTCGATTTTGGCTGAAGTTGATTGTGTATCCACTATCCACCCAACATGTAAATGTGAAGGTAGTGATCCCGAAAGTGACACCTGGATGGAATTGGCATTCTAAAACTGGAAACATTTCCAGAGAATTGAATTAAAGCGTAATTAAGTTTGGTGGGTCCCCCGCCCCTCCACCCGCAGGAACACCTGGGGCTTACCAGGACCACTCTGACAACCACTGTGCGAGAATATATTATGACGGGAAGTGAGGGAGGTCGTAAATGTTCTCTGTGGACACTGATCATACAAGCGCAGTGATATATGCTGTATATTTAAACATTCCTTCAAGAGTGGAAAAGGGATTTTCGTGGACTGAAGTAGCTTATTGTGTCACAACGAAGGTTCAGAACAATAATTAGTGTAGACACTCAACTAAGTAGGGTCATCTAAGGAGCTTTTCATACGTTTATTGCAAAAAACAGGGACAGCCAGCAGGTTACTAGCGCTTGTAGCAGGTTCATGGGGAAATGCCCAGCAACAAGAAGCTGATACACTGGTTAATAGTTAGTAGGACATGAACTAAAGCAAATTAACGGACAACGAATGAGCCTGAATACATGGTGAAGGCAAGAGTGATTGTGAAAAGCTGAAACTATTCAAGGCCGGAACAAATAATCAAAGTGGAGGGAAAAGACAGGAAGTAAAAAAAGTGTGGGAAACACAAATTACGGCAAAGGGCAAAACAAGGTAGAACCACAGGTGTGATGTGAAACAGTGTGTGTTGAGTAGGGCAAATAAAGTTCAACAATAAATATGTCACAAAACAAACAGCTTATGTGGGGGTAGATTTCTATTGTAGAATTATCTTTTTTTTGTATATATATATATTTGTTTTATTTCCTTCAAGGGAACCCTGGCAGGTAAAACATAAGACAATCAGAGTTACGTTATACAAACAATAATTAAGATGCAAAACAAACATTCAACACAATCATTATGTTGTTATTCCTCGATTGAACTCCTCGCACCAAAGTCTGGCAACCAGCCTGTGAACACTTTCATTCCTATTTTACGGCAGAAAAGCCTCTCGAGTGCATTTAGCGAATATTACTGCTACTGCTAATGAAAGTGAAAATGTATTTATACTGGTGTGAAATGTAATCAAAATGTCACACTGGGCTCATTTCAGGTTAAGAGCTTCACAGTCTCACTGAAACAAGTGAGGGAGATTTGGGTCCTTGCAGTGTTATAAATCTATTGCTGTAAAAATAATTCTGAGATGGAATTATCATTGAGATTACATTGTGGTATTTATCAAACTTATGCCTACAAATGTATATTGATGCTTTAAGTACTGAAGAACAACTTTATGTGCTTGAGTTGAATCATCGACTACAGGAAAAGATTGTTAATAAACAATCAGTCGTTTATTGCTCTGCACACTGGCTCAGCCGGGAGCAGGCACATGTTTTAACCCTGTATGTCTGTGTGTGTCTGTGTGGTGTGTTAGTCAGTGTGGGAGAGAGAGAGAGAGAGAGAGAGAGAGAGAGTTTGTAAAAAAATATTTGAAAACGCATGGAAGGATTTTCGCCAAACTTTTCCTTTTCTATGATATTTCTGCAAATCAAGAGACAATCTGAAGCGTATATTGTTCAGAAAATGATTCCCCATCATATGATAAGTAACATCAAATACTTGACATGGAAGTCACAAAAGGACGTTGTGCAAAGTAAAAAATATACATTTTCAGGCGCTCTCTGCATCCTGTAGAGCACTACACCCGACCTAAAGCTTATATAGATCTATGAATGATTTGTGACCTTTATGGTAGGAATGATGTCATCTTCACCTCACTATGAAGTCAGACAATGACATCATGTAATGCAATAAGGCATCAGTTTTGCAGTCAATAAGATTAGCGTTGCCATCTGTCACTTATTAAGATATGCCTCGCCACTCTGATGCTTTTCATTAACCCAAAAGATTTCCATTCACCAGTTTCATTTTGTAAACTGTGAGAATCTCCTATTTTCGTCTTGTTTTATCTGATTGCAAATTAAATATTTAGCTGTTTGTTGGACAAGCAATTTGAAGACGTCCCCTGAGATTCAGTTTGAAGAAAACACCCACATCAATGAGCCGATTTACTCGTCTGACCTTTGCGGACGGAGAGAAGAAGAGAAAGGATTTGAAAGAAGAGAGGAGAAGTAGGTGAGGGGTTAAACGCTGCAGAAACAGAGGAGTTATTCCACCATCCGATCTGAACCGCTGTGTGCACTTTAATAAGCACTTCCATTTATATTAAAGATGCAAATGTAGCCTTTACAGGCAGATTGATATGCATGGAGGAAGTGTGTTGGTGTGTGTATCTGTGGGTTTGCACCACTTTATCAGGGGCCCCTGTTCATTAGCCCAGTGTAATTGTGTTAGCTGTGTTGCTGGCACGGCGGGAAGGAAATATTTGTGTGTAAAGGTCACATCAGAGGAGAGACATACGGATAGATGACACACATGCACACGGTGTTCTCTGACACACACACACACACACACACACACACACACACACACACACATGCTGCTTCACTTCTTCAATCTCTAATGCACAGAAATATGCTTTGGCTGTGGTAGCCAGTGTGTGTTTTTGGATGCCCCCTCCTGCCCTAAAGTATGCATATGTCTTTGTGCGCACGTGTGTGTAGATGTCAGTCCCTGAAGGTGTGCGAGTGGCTGATTCAAGTGTTTAATCAAGGGTGATATTTCTGCTCTGAAAGCTTGGCATCTGCAATATAGGCAGCACAAAGAGCATTTACTCCTGTGTGTATTGTAATCATATTTTTCTCTATGTGTGTGATCATATTATCAGATAGAAAACAGAGCACAGTCAGAGTAGGATGTGTCCCAAAAAATCTTACAATAAATACATAAAGGCTTTGAAGGGACTATTCGAAGAAACAGAGTAGATAAACACACCTGAAGTAAAAAATTGCACGCCCAGTTTTGTGAGTTATATCTCTCTCAAACTTTGAACATGCACACATAATGCAGATATTTATAGATTGCACGACACTATGATGATATGATCTATGAACGACTAGCAATTCATCACAGGACGCAAACTTCAGTCTACAGAAAACCAGAAGCAGGTTCATCTTCATGCAGCTTAATTTGTAGACCTTCTCACGGTGGCTGGTGACCTGCCAGTGGCTGACAGAGTAGGCAATTTTCACATTTTAAATTTACCGGCATTTGGCCCCTGGCTGATGTTAATATTTCACTCCTTTTGTTAAACTTCACAGCCAATGGTTTTTGTCATGTTGATCGGCAGCAGGAGTTATTTTAACCTCTGATTACCTCTATAAATGATTGAAACACACCGACTGTGCTCCAATCAGCATTTTCAGCAAGGTGGACCAGTCAGGACTGTACAGATGAGTTAAAAAAAAAGTGAACTGCTTTAGATAACTTGATCCTTAGCACAAATCTGCTGTTTATATGGAAACATATTTCTTATAGGTTTGTCCTTTGAAATATGTACTGTACATTTAAATCCCCACACATTTCCTAATAAATACATAACTCCCAGACTGCATGTTCACTGTAGAATAGTACCATCAGATTGTCAGTCTTTCGATGGTTTAATGATGGGTTTCCTGTTTTCTATTGTAACCATAGGTGGTTATGTTTTCACCCCTGTCCACTAATTGGTTTGTTTTTAAGTAAAATTACGCTAAAGCAACTGAGCGAGTATCCATGATTCTTGTTGGATGGATGCTGTGTGGATCAGGGAAGAACCCATTAAAGTTTGGCTCAGATGAGGATCAGGAGGTGGATTCAGATAGTGTCCTCACAGTTTTCCCAGAGAACAATAAGTAGATGTGATAAATTGGTGCACCTTGATTGACTGTTGGGCCTTGTTGGAGGTCTGCGCTCTACTGAGTGCATTTCTAGTTGAAATAGTAAAGCATTAAAACAATATAAAACAAAGAAATGTCACTGAAAAGCCTCTAGTGCTCAGCAGTTAATGACCACACATGCTGGGAACTCAGTAACTGAACGTATGTGTAACACAGAGCTGATAATGAAAGCCCATCAAAGCTCATTGACTTAGAGGATTCTCTTCTCTAATCTGCAGGGCCGACTTCAAATGTTAACCTGCAGAGCCGTCAATAACACTGGAGTGAGGCTTGCTCTTGAAGAGAACAGCAGTAAACACACAATCACCCCTGTGTCGGTTTGATTCTACGGTAAAACAAGCTTGTAGAGAGCAGGCAGCTTCAAACCTCCATAAAAAACATTGCTGTGGTCACAGTGAATGTGGAGCTTAGGTCAGAAAAGCTATAAATGATATAATAGTGGCAGCCCAAAAGAAAACAACATGCACACTCAGCACACAGAGCCAGGTACACAGTTTTAACAGTGGAGCACAGGGACTTTGGTTTTGGCTGCAGGGACAGACGAGGCATGAAGTCAAATTGAAACCAGAGAGCAAATAGTCGACATTGAGAATAATATTGTTTTCACAAAACGGTAATCTATCACACTATGAAGGTGCCATTTGGTTGAGTGCAAAGTCTGTGTCCGGCTACGTGCAGTATGTCTGTGCTGGATCGTGGAACTCTCTGCTTCCTGTCCATCATCTGACCCCTTCAGGGGGAAATAAATGTCTCCAGGAAACAATGTCTTAAAAACGTGGCTCACCACAAACTTTGTTTTTCCCTCTGAAATATTAACCAGAGGAATGTCATCAGGGGTTATCTGGGCTTCGGTTCGGAGACTTTATTTTCAGCAGAAAGATTGTTTTGCAGAATGGGATGTTGGAACAACATGGCCATTATCTGGGCATACAGGATCCAGGGTTTTGCAGCTGGGACGTTTATTATCGACTGGAAGGCAGGATATCTCAGCCTCGGTTGGTTTGTTCACCACGTTGGTGCTGAGACCAACAACAACCACACAATGCCTTGCCACGGAATTTGGTACAGACATTGTAGGTGGTCAGAGGATGAACCCAATAGATTTGTTTTTCTAATCCAGTGATATATCTCAATATTCCTTGGGCAGGCTGACATAATGTTTTACATGTCAACTATTAGTTTGAATGATGTGATGTTGAAGTACTGACATCTTCACCTCCCTCAGCATTTCCTTATGATTTTTATCTCGTGCCACCATTTGGTCAAAATGTAATCCTTGTCTGATACTTTGGTGTTTAATCCCAATCCCATTACCCTCAGCTGTATTTTGTGTTATTGTGCACCGACAGTTGCATTGAGCTTTAAGCACTCATATGCCTTAGTATTGCCTCTTAGCACCAATAGATGTTATAATCTGTCTCTCGTAAGAACCCCAACTTCATGGATATGCAATATTAGATCACTGGAGGCCACTTTAAACTAGGTTGCAATTTATTAATAAATTACATATTCATGTTGTGATACATGTATGCAGTTACAACATCAACAAGATAAATTAATACAATGTGTCCACTAAAATATGACTAAATTATATTTGTGTCCTTGTTTTGTTTCATCACCGTTTAAACACTTAAATCCATTTAGACTTCAATGACATTATTCATGGTTAGGTCAAATCTTGTCATCACCATTCAACTAGGTTAGTACCTGCTTATTAAAAAAAGACCCTGGTCCTTATCCAAGTTCCTCCTGATGGTGACTGAACATTTGGACCACCAGTTTATAGCCAGTGCCGCAGCACAATGAAGCAGGTTTCCCATGCAGCTTGGGCACAAAGTCTCTCAACCAAGATAGATTGTGATATTCTTCCCGCCTCCAGATATGAAACTACAGTGTGCACTTAGTTTCCCATCTGTCTGCACACAGACCCACCAGCAGCAGCAGGAAACTCGCTCTCTCCTCTTTTGTCCTTGTGTCACTTTTTCTCTATGCATGTGCACACAAACAAACTAATGCAGCGATTTCCCTTTCCCAGACCCCCAATGAATGGGCTGTGCGGTTTCTTTTTTTGTTTTCTTTTTCCCCCCATCTCTCCATCCTTCATTGCTCTGTCCCTCCCGCTCATTTTCTTAAACTGCAAAATTGCTGTTCTGCGGTTGGGAGCCAGCTTCGATTATCTACGGCAAATTCCCTGATAAAGAACTGTGTTTCTGCGCCTATTCAAGCACTTAAAGCCCCTCTAAATGGCTTTAGCTGCAGGGTCCCCTCTTTGGAGACTACACACGCACTCTCGCTCTCCTTCGTGTACACTCTCTCTTGCACATACGCACACGCCCCACCCACCCACCCACCCACCCACCCACACACACACACACACACACACACACACACACACACACACACACACACACACACACACACACACACACACACACACACACACACACACACACACACACACACACACACACACACACACACACACACACACACACACACACACACACACACACACACACACATCTCAACACCCATCATAGGAACTGCGGGATAAATTCTCTTTTTTAAGGATTGTCAGCACATACAAACCACTCTCTCTCACTCTGTTTCTGTCTTTCACACCCAATCACAAACAAAAACTCACCAATCATTTGTTAATATGCAGATGCTGGACAATCAGTGTTGAGTAAGTCGAGGAAATGTTTGTGTATTTGTTGTGTCTGTCTCCTGAGGAAAGGGACAGCATGTGTCATGTGTTCAAGCAGCTTAAATGGTCAAATTAAGTGCTTATACTTAGAAGTTGATGGCAGATGGATGTGCCTACAATGTTTACCACCCGACACAGATAAGAGCAGCTCACGTCCTGTACTTAAAGTCATTGAAACCTACATAGACAGAACACCAACATGGACTCTTATCCCCAAACGCATGCATGTGTTCAATCTTCATCGTCATTGAATAAATGAACAGCAGGTAGACAATGATCACAGTCGTGTTACCAGGCAACACCTGCAATCCCCTTGTTAATGAATGCTTTCACAAAGAGAGAGGGGGAAAGGGAGGAACAAAGGAGAAAGTGGTTAGTTTGAATGAGATGTTGGATTAATGCAACAAGGATGGACTTATCAGCCAAGTCCAGACCAAAGATTTAAACATTAATAACCATTAATCACTTACTGCTGAGAAGATCAAAATCACTGCATGCGTAAATGTGAAGCAGCTGCCCGGCTCTTTAATGCTCATTTAACTCTTTTCCCTCTGCTTGTTGTCTCTGTGCTAAGCTAAGCTAACTGCCTCCGGGCTGCAGTGTCAAATTTAACAACCAGATGAAGGAGAGGTTTTGATCTTCTCATCTAAATCTCGGCAAGAGAGCAAATTACATGAATTGTTGCTGCTGTCATTTATAACAACTTCACATTCATAATTATCACTCTTGTTGGTTTCAACAACAACTAGTCAGAGCTGAAACCTGATGCTGCTCCTGCTGTTTTGGGGAAGGATCATTTGAATGGATTTTGGGATCCTGGTTTGGAAAAGTGTCAATCAGTACCGGGATCAGTATAAATGTTTGTCATGTGGGTCAATAAAAGGTCAGATGATTCCTCTAATAGAAAAGGTTTGACCTGCCGCTTATTTCTACCGGCTGCAGAGGAGATAAACCTCTGGGGGGGAGGGGGGGGTTGTGCATCACGCTCCTCGTATTTCAAGCCCCCTATGAAAACATAAGTCTCATTCATTCGTACCGTGTTTTTTGTTTGTTTCTACTTGTGTAAGAGTAGTTCGAAAAGCTGCTCTGTCACCGCCCTCCACGTGTGTGTTTAGAGGTAAAGTGCTAGAGAACTAGTGGTTTGAAAGCACACACTCACACACATCAGGTGCCAGTTGATGAATCCAAATATTTTTTTAAACAAAGGGGTGGCGACACACTCAGAATCGGCAGTGGCATAAAGTTGCTGTTGACATCTCTGCAGGAAGAGAATCCAAACAAAGCCATCAACTCACGATAAAATGTGAGTTATTATTTGTTGTGCTGGAGTAGATTGAAGAGTGTTATTGGTTTTGTGTGACATGATGGAAGTGATATCAGTCAAAGTTACGACAACAGAACTCAGTGTTATATTTTATTTTATTCAAAAGCTGGGAAACAATACATCTATAGCCCAAATGCTTTCTGTATTCGTCACTTTCAGTCCTTGTTGACATTTGTGTTCAAGTTCAAAGTTCTGCTTCAAGAGCCATGAACACACAAAACCTAAAAGATTTATATCTGTTTCATTCCTGGTCCATTTCCGTGGTTGGCTGTAATTTATTTTGGGGAAATGTACACTACTTCCACAAGATTTCAGAAGATTTACTAGAATGGCACTCAAAAGAGATTATACCTCCACCAAGACCAAAAAGTCTCCGTATGAAACCACATTCAGTCCGGATTCTTTGTTTGGGGCCTGCACCTTACACTGACTAATAAATATCATACCCCTTAACATGTCTGATTGTTTTCAACAAGATCCAATATACTCTGAGAAATCCACCAAAAAATGGCAGAATTGCAATGTTAAAGAAGGTAAGAAAAAGAAAAATCCAGGTTCCGCCTCCTGATCGGATTCCCACCAAAGTTTGATTGGATGGTCCTCTGGTCGTGCCCCACCCCTTCACACAATTTCATTGGAATCGATTGAATAGTTTATAAACAAACAAACCTAGGCAAACACTTCCTTGGAGGAGGATATAGATCTAAAATATCAATTGTAAACAAAAAACAAAGAGAGAATCGTCTATGGGTCATTACGTTTCCCTGGTATTCATAAATGCATCCTGAAAACACAATAGATACCGATATGCCCACTCACAGATTTGTATATTTACTATAGCCTAATATGTGGAGCATGACTCATCTGTTTACCTTAGTTGGGAAAACTCTAACAACATTGGTGTAATCATCAATACCCTCTTTACCAGGAGGACTGCAACGGGCCTGGTGAAGGTAACCAAGTCCACAAACAGACAATGCTTGATCATTTAAATAAACCAAACACTCCAAACCTAATTCAATTAAACCCAATCACTACATGTTTAAATGGCGCTCATGTAATTGGTCCGTTGCACTTGTCAGGTCATTACTTCATCTGAGCACATCCTTAGATCCCTCCACTGTGGAGAGATCAGAGACAGAGGAAGTGCATCGGAGATCAGTCTCAGTCAGATTAAGTGAGATTAAAGCTCAACTACTGTTCAGTGTAGATTTGTACTGCACTGTCTTTAACTGTGGGTGTGTTAAATGTGGGTGTGTTTGCTCCAATGCATATAGAGATGTGTATGGGTTGTTTGGGTTGGTGTGTGGCTGGATGCTTACAAATGTATGCATGAATGTACATGCATGGACGTGTGTTCCGACATTATGCAATCATCTGTTTTTCTGTGTGTGTGTGTTGGTGTATTTGAGTATTTTTCTGAATGGAATGGAGTCATTGTATCTTCTCATCCTGCTAATCCCTTTTGTTGAAAACAAAGTGTGTGTGTGTGCGTGTGTGTGTGTGTGTGCAGTCAGTGACATGTTCAAACCGAGTTCTCCACTGATGTTTGTGTGGATGCAGCTGTCTGTGGGGTCAGTGTGTCAGTTGTGGAATGCGACTGTAAATGAACCACTGTGTCCCCGCTGCATGCAGTACAGCAGCCCACATATGCCACACACACACACACACACACACACACACACACACACACACACACACACACACACACAGTCCAGTGCACATTCTCTGTATTCATTCAGCCTCACACAACATGTATTCCATTGGATTCACACACCAGCAAAGGCACAGCTCCAATTAATGAAGATGACATGTCATATTGTCATCAGTGTCATCCAATTATATGTGCGTAACAGATAGAAAATGATATAACGCAATTAAAAGACATCACCCTGTGTCAGTTGAGTAAAAAAAAACTGGAATGGGCATGAGTCGCCACAAAATACAAGAAATTAAAGTCAGTGCTTTGTTATTGAGTTGTCTGCCACAGCAGTCTCTTCATAATTAACTACATCAGTTCAGCAACATCATTATACCCAAGCTTTGCAGTGGTGGATCAGCTTTGACTTGACAACTGTCGTCTTTCACAATCTGACACAGTGGGACTCCTGAGACGAAACTGATGAAGCCTTTAGGGGTCGTACACAGGAAGTGAATGTGGCTGTTAGTAGATTAGCTGTGATGCTACTACTTGAGCCTCAATGTTTTCTTGATTCACCACAGGTAATATCTGTGCTTCATAGCTCTCCCTCTGTGTCAGCGCTCCCTGCCCCAATGGGGAAGCAGGCCTCATAAGATTTAACTATATAGTTTAAAAATACACAAATGTCCTTTGTATTTCATCAGGTTCCCCTTTCTCCTCCCTCTTCGTCTTGTCTTATTTCTGTCTGTTTTTTTACAGTCAGGAGAGGGGGAGTGTGAGTAGACTACAGTCTGGACTATTAACACATGTCAATATCACGCCTTGTGGAAAAATGGATTCCAAATAGAAGTTTCCTCACGTTCGTGTGTGTGTCTGCTGCCGCCATTCTCATATCTCCTCCACTGTCCTGATCTGACCTGCCGTGTACCGTTAACTCTGCTGCCACATGTTGCAACAAGCCCAGAGTCAAATAGTGCAGAAAATGTTTAGTGTGTTGAATAGTGTGTTGAGCTGAGCCATATTCAGACCTGCAGCAACTTTGGAAATGGACTTTCAATTGTTGCCACAGCCATTAGCACTTCAATCTTTACAGGTGTTCGGATGAACAAAAACAAAAAATAGACGAAAAACATCCTCGATTTTTCGCCTCTCTAGAAAGATTAGAAATCAAGACAGTAACACAGCATCTGTCTTTTCTCATGATCACAAACCTTTTGTTTCTTTTGAATCCCTGGAGACACAGATTTTCTGCTGTCTCTGTTGCTTTGTGTTGTCAATTCTCCTTAGTACTAATTTACCCTGTTTTGTTTCACAAAATACTATTTGAATCACTAACACTTACAACCAACACTGTCAGAATAAAATCAATAAATAAACAACTTAATAATACATAGATAATTGGGGAAATGCCTAAACAAATATTGTATTCCTTAAATACAAAATAAAATACATATATTTTGGTAATGCAATGTGTATTTCTACACACAGTGTGACAGCTTCTCACTGGGGACTGTGTCCTGAGACACCAGCTCTATGCTGATGTAAAATCCATACATGTGTAAAATTAAGACCAAGTTTAAACCTGTGGAATAGTTGGTAACCGGACTCACAGGTTTGAAATGTCACATTGTAAGCAGATTTGAAGTCCGAATAAACCTTTTCTTTTACTCTTAGCAGGAGTGACTGTGCTGGTGAATATACAGGATATAAAATGCAAACATCTCGGTTCACTTGCTTTTATCTACTGGGTCGTGAATGCACACGAAAGGACCAAGTGGTTCACATCCAGCTCATGTCCTTGACATTCTCTCTCCTTTCTGCACTTTATACATAGAAAAAGTGTGTTTAAAAAGGATAGGGGATTATTTTAAATGTTTATAATTTGACTGTGGTTTGTATCGTTGGACTACAGTTTAATAAATGTTTTTGTACCTACAGTTTATGTATCGGCCGATGTTTGGACGTGTGTCTGCGTGTGTATGAATTGTAAATGAGTGTGAATAGCTGCTGGATGCTGACACACACACACAGACACACACAAAAACACACACACATACAGAGTGAGGCCAGCAGGCATGGATGTGATCTACATGTGAAAGAAGTGTTGTGTATAAATGTGAGAGTTTGGCAGAGCGCTGTGGCTTTGTGTGCAGTCAATGTGCCAAGAGCAATAAATTAGATTGGTACAGAACCTTAACGCCCCTACAGCTTTATGTGATGTGGCAGGTGGGCTTCAGGATGGCCCTGGCTCTCTCTCTCACACACACACACACACACACGCACACACACACACACACACATATACAGGAACACTCAGAAAAATGAAGGTCTGGATAATTTAAGGTCCCTCGGATCAGATAATATGCAGAAGACATGATATATGAAGTAGTAACATTTTGTCATATTTTAATGTCACATATTTTTGATGAGTAGAGAGTAACTCAGACTGGACAGATAATATTTTAAGATTGCTTAAATGTTAAATAAAATCTTTGTGTGTAATTATCATGCATAGTGTTACATTACATTAATATAAACATAGTCCCATAGACAGTTGAAAATAATGAACAATGTAAATTTAAACGTGACAAATCTGGGTAGAGCATACACAAAACTGAATCTGTTTGAGACTGTTTTGGGACCGTATGCATGACAACAGGAAGAATAACTTTTTACCCAATTGGAATATCCTCTCATGTATTTGTGCCAACAGTCACTTTTGTAAACCAATGTCTTTATCCATAACTCAACCCCTCTCTCCATTTGATCTAATTCAGGCATTAAGGAAATACTATTAAATCAATAAGTTGTTTTTCAGTTTCAAAGACATCCGCTTCCTTCCTCTCATCCCGTTGTCCCACTGTCCACATGTGCTGCTCAGTTTTCACTTATTTATAGAATTTATAAAATACATCCGACAAAGTTAGAAAAAAAAAATGCAGCAAAAATAGTCACGTTTAGCATGTCTGTTAGTACAGCATGTGCCACTTCTTCCACTCTTTTCAGGCTTCTATGTTGCTGCTTGTGTAGATCTGGTGAGCAAGTACATGGGTTGAGAATGAGTGTGTGTGTGTGTGTGTGTGTGTGAGGGGAGGTCAGGTCTGTTTGGTGTCTATTGTGTGTATGAGTCTGTGGAGATGTGGTGAACTCAGTAGGATATGAGAAAGTGTGTAAAAAACGCTTTTGACCACTGTACGCGTACGTTCACATTGTGTGTGTGGGTGTGTGAGTCCAAGATGCAAACAGTGGCTGTATTGTCCTGATGGGACGGGCAATAGCATCGTCATCTGAGCCACTAATCATGGCTGGGCTGGAGATGAAAGACGCTATTGACAAGAAGTGAAGTGTTGGAGAGAGAGGTGGGTGGGTGGGTGGGTAGGTGGGGGGTTGCGTTGAAAGAGAAGAACAAGAGACAGCAGTAGTAACAGCAAGTTTACACAGTGCTGTATGCGAATACATGGCTGGATTAAAACGGTTCCAACAGCCTTTAAAACATTATTTTGTGTTAGAAGTCATCACAGACTAATATGTCAAATAATAATTGAGGGTGACATTAGTAAACATATCAATGGAACACAATGCGGTTTAATAAAAAATGGATAACTGTAGATTGAGGACGTTAATGGTTAAAGAAAACTACTACATGTTCCAGATAGTTGCCTGTAATACGGATCCTGTTGTCAATTAGTTTGAGTCTTTGGTTTAACGACTCAAGAAGTCCTGCAGAAAAAAACAAATATTATCTTGTGTCCTTACCAGCTCGCATTACAGTGCACATTGCTAACATTCAGGGAAAATTAATGGAGAGAGAGTACTTTGTTGTTCGGCTGATTGCATTTGGTTTAGTCTTCCGTAATCCAGACCTGTCTCCACAGTGCTGGGTCAGCGCTGCTGAATGGTCAGGCTGCAGCCATTATCGCTCTGTTAAAGTGGGAAAAATACAATTACCTTCGTCTTGGGTGGTGCTCGCTTTTTGGATCCTGCAACGGTGCCCCTACAGTGTCAGGTGGAATAATTGTTTTGGTGGAACATAACCACATGGGGAGGTGAGAACTGTCCTTAAAATAGCTAATTCCCTGAAAAGAAAGATGCCAGAAATACAGTCAAAGATAAATGTTGACAGTGGTTTTCTGTGTTGCCAGATGTATGATGAATATCGTATTTGTACGATGAATTTGCCCGCTGTACAATGTACTCCAATGTGTCACTTAGCCATGGTCACATGACATGGCCGCTTTGAATCACATTTAGGAGCAGAGTCTCTAGATAACCACGCCTCGAAATCTCGACACAGCTTGGAAACGTCGGTATTGAGTACCCCATCATTCATTTTCCTCAAAGTACCATCATTTTAAGCTATTTGAATCTAACGATTTCTAACGAAAATTTTAATTTTCAGTATGTAGGTTGCTAGCTTGTAGGTTGTTGTTCATTTCAGTAGCTAAAGGCATCTTCTTCTTTTCCTTTTTTACATCGTCACTGGGAGTTACTTGCCAGTAAGAGTGATTCTAACTGTAGACATTGAAGATATTGCACAAACATCCTTCAAATGCTTGTTAAAAGTTTCTCTCCCACTAGTCTAACTTGAGCTACAACCATCATCTTCATCACACAAGGAAGAAATCATCAGCAACAATGGTGCTGATGATTTATCAATCCTCAAGCAGCACCTCTTCACTAAGGCATTTGGCCTCAGTTAATGCTTGACCCGGCTGTTTATTTCTATCATGTTTTGTACTATTAGTTTTATTTTCTCTTCTGTTTTGTATTCACAGACATTTGTAAAGCGTCGTTAGGTCCCGTGAAAGGCCCTATACAAATGCAGGCCATTATTATTATTATTATGATTTAGGGTTTGGAGCAATGTTGCTTTCTTTTTGGACTACAACTTTACCTGTTCCCCAGTGCATTCTGGGATGGATCCAAGCCTTTTGTGATGATGAACTGGATAAGCAGATATAGACACAAGTGGTGAGTGGATGAATGGACTGAAAAATTCAAAGATAGTCAGTCCTCCCTCTCTTTGTCCCGCACTCTTTTTTATCAGTTTTCATTCATAGCAATCTTTCCCCATCCCCACTGACTTTATATTGAACAGGTATGAAGCCAAATAGCTTTCCCTTCTCTCCCTCTCACTTTTTCTCCTGTTTTATCGAGTTGAACCAGTTGTCTCCCTCTCTCCTCTTTCCTGTATTGCTCTGCTCTGTTGCTCTGTAGTAAATATACTGTAGAGTTCTCCCTGCAGCCCTGCTGGTAATTTATGGCTGTTTACCTGCTATCACCATGCTGCACATCAGTGGCTCACCCTGTGCTTGTTTTCATATTTGGGTAATGTGTAGAATGGGTCTACTCTTCCATTTGTATGTTTTAAGCGCACCTGTTTAGGTATGCATCCTCACCTTTTCCTACTTTCACACACCTGTGTCACAAGTAGTGTTTTTGTGTGTAGTCAAGGTGCTTATGTACTTCTGTGTGTGTATTTCCACTTTGTCGCCTGTATCTTTTAACGCTTCCAGACAATCGATATGCAGCGGAGCAATATTTGGCCCTGTCTTCTTTTAAAAGATGCACTCCGCAGAGTAGTGCGAGCCAAGTCGAGAAGTCAATAAAACAAAGCCGACTGTGCCCTCATTTGTTTTTTGGACCTCAGCACTGAGGGCCTCTGAGTCTGTGGGCGAATATTAAGTTTCCTGTCACCTCGATGCAAACAAATGAATCCCCTTTGTCAGATCCCTGGAAGTGCAAAACACAAGTCCATGAATATATTGACATCTGTGTTTGCTAACATATTTCTGTGTTTCTCTTTTTCAGGGCTAACAGCAGTCAAGGCTGAAGATCAGGGGATGAGTTTATAAAACTACAGCGGAGAAAAGAGAAACAAAAGGAATAGGAAGTCGGCTGCTTGGAAACTCCTCTTTTGTATCATCGTACCCTGCAGTCCATAAGGCACTGACTGATCCTGACGTGGATTAAACAGTCAGGAATACACCAACACCCACAGGCTCACCCCCCCTCCCCTCACTGCCATGTCCTCCCACCTGAACCCACCCCTCCTCGTCCTCCCAATCTTCTCTCTGCTCCTCTCCCTTTCCATGCCCTCCACCTCCACTATCCCCTCCTCCTCCTCCCCTCTCCTTTCCTTCTCCCCACCTGAAGGAGGTCTCACACATTTGGTGGTGCACAACAAAACCGGCGAGGTCTACCTGGGCGCTGTCAACTGGATCTACAAGCTGTCAAGCAACCTCACCAAGTTACGAAACCATGTTACGGGCCCTGTGACAGACAACCCTCGCTGTTACCCTCCACCTGGTGTGCAGTCCTGTCCCCATGAGCTGGTGCAAACCTCTAATGTCAATAAACTCCTGCTTCTTGATGCTGCCCATAACCGCTTAATTGCCTGTGGGAGTACTTCCCAGGGAATTTGCCAATTCCTGCGTCTGGATGACTTATTTAAGCTTGGTGAGCCTCACCACCGTAAAGAGCATTATCTTTCCAGTGTTGCTGAAGCAGGCACAATGTCAGGTGTCGTGATCTCGCCGAATATCTTCGGTGAAGGTGGGAAATTATTCGTCGGCACACCCATCGACGGGAAATCTGAGTACTTCCCAACCCTGTCCAGCCGCAAGCTAATGTCCAATGAGGAGAACGCAGACATGTTCAGCTTCGTCTACCAGGATGAGTTTGTTTCCTCGCAGCTCAAGATTCCCTCAGACACGCTCTCCAAGTTCCCAGCCTTTGACATCTACTACATCTACGGCTTCAACAGTGAGCAGTTTGTGTATTATCTCACCTTACAGCTCGACACCCAGCTCACCTCGCCCGATGCAAGCAGCGAACAGTTCTTCACCTCTAAAATTGTTCGCCTGTGTGTTGACGATCCAAAGTTCTACTCCTATGTTGAGTTCCCCATCGGCTGCACCAAGGACGGAGTGGAATACCGCTTGGTTCAGGATGCTTATTTAGCCCGACCAGGGGCGCGCTTGGCACGTTCGCTCGGTATTGAAGAACACGAAGAGGTTCTATTTACTGTATTTGCCCAGGGTCAGAAGAACCGAGCAAAACCACCGAAGGAGACCGCTTTGTGTCTGTTCACGATGAGACGGATAAAGGAGAAGATTAAAGAGAGGATTCAGTCGTGCTACAGGGGAGAAGGGAAACTCTCCCTGCCCTGGCTTCTAAACAAAGAGCTGGCCTGCATCAACTCGGTGAGTGTTTAAGATTGTAGCTTCCAAAAGTTATTTTGGGATTCTGATTCTCTTATCATCATAAGCTTTGTTAAAGGGATTGGTGGTGCAGGGGTAAGCACTATTTTCCAATACCTAGAAGGACCTGGATTGAATCTGTGAGGCTCTCTGAGTAGATTTAGCATGTAATCTGTATGAGTCTATGAATTTCATCCGGGTGGTCTTGCTTCTTCCCACAGCTCACAGACATCGAGGATGGGTTGAACATTAAATAGTCTGTAGGTGTTAGTTTTATTAGTTGGTTTTCTCAATATGTTAGCCCTGTGATAGATTGGCAACCTTTCCGAGGTCCATCCTGCCTTTTGCCCACTGTCAGCTGGAATTGGCTCCTGCTCCCTCAGGACCTTCAAAAGAATGAATTAACCATAACAATTACTGTTGGAGGCTTTAGTTTGTGGTTAGGTGTGCATGGTATTGTTAACATTTTTGAAATAGAATAGATCATTTCACAGCATACAAGCACATCGTCTAGTTCCTGAAATGAGAAGTGTTAGTTTCAGTGGGTTTGTGTGGCTTCGGCTCAACAGTGGTTGGACCGCCTGCCTTTACCTTGCAACTTGCCAAAAGCATTTTCGTGGTCATGGGTTTAGGGTGTGTTAAAACCAAGTAAGCCTGGAAAGCATTACTGTATTTATTGAGTTTGCCTGTGTAGGTGAAAAGTAATACAACTCTAACCCATTTAGCAATTTCTTAGAAGTGAGAACGGAATCAATGCCAGAATGTAAGAGAACAACAATCCCAAAAAAAACTAAAATGGCAGTGTTTGGGGCGAGCTCCAATATAAGCCTAATGTGAAATATCCAGTAACTGAATACATTTTAGCTTCATAATGACACTGCAAAGCCCAAAATCTCCACCCTGGCAGGATGGTAAATCATCAAAAGCTGCTAGTGCATCCATTTGACGTTCCCTGGTTAACCTATTAGTGGAAAGTATGTATCACATTAAATCTTACATGCGACCAAGTCATATTTTCCACTGTGGTTTAGGCTGAAGCAACTGAAGTGTAGGTGGGATTGCGCACGTGCTGCCACATAAATGTTGTTTCAGTGGCTTCTCCAATCCAGCACTGTAGCGACTAGGAAGAATGTGGGTAGTAAATGCAAAACGTTTGACATGAGATTCTAATGTCCTTCAAGTCACATTCACCTATTCACAGACATTCATAAAGCCATTCTTTATGCAGCACCTTTTCTATCATTCATCATTTGCCAAGGGCAATTTGGGGTTCATTGTCTCGCCCAAGGACACATTGGAACCTGCCTAGTGGACGCTCTGCTCTACCAATGAGCCACGAAGAACAGTCTCTGTTGTTTTCTTGACCCATCTTGAATGTTTTTAGCAGTTAAATGCTTCATAAAGAGTATTGGTAGTCAGCATTGTATGGCAGACATGTGATTTTAAATCATCACTGCCATTCAGGGGACGAGACACCTGTCTCTCTGAGCTTCTTTCTGCTTTTGTAGGACTAATATCTTAGGAAGCTAAAGGAGCTAAATGAACAGGCTGTCTGCCTCATAGATGAGCAGGCCTAAGGGTGCCTTAGACATTAAGTGCGTGAATGTGTTTGTTTCACCTGCTCCCGTCACACACACACACACACACACACACACACACACACACACACACACACACACACACACACACACACACACACACACACACACACACACACACACACACACACACACACACACACACACACACACACACACACACACACACACACACACACACAACAGCCCTGTATCCTCATGAATAATTCACCTTCTCTCACCTTCTGTTATTCAGTCGGTGCTCCATAACAACCTGCCATAAATCTCTGGACTCTCTCTCTCTCTCTCTCTCTCTCTCTCATCTTCTTTTTGTCTTCCATGTCTTTCACTCTAACCCCATCATTAACATAAGGAGTTTTCACTTTGCTAACCCTGTTGTCCCTCTGCTGGTTCTTTTGGCTAAATCTGTCTTGCTCTGCCAATCTCTTGTCTCCTCCACTCCTCTTCTGACCTTTTTTGTCTCCAATTTTCAACCTTTAACCTCCTTAATTACCCCACTCTTGCTTATTTCACTCCACTTGTCTGCCTCTCTCAAGCATAAGCTATTTTGCTATCCCTCTCTGCCCTCTCCTTGACTTTCCACTGAGTGATGAGGTTTAAAGTGACTTAGAGTGTAAAGCCAGTGCCCGGATTTGATCTGGAAATGCAATGTGAAGGGAAAAGGCAATGCAATCATAAAGGCAGAAGAGTGATTGGCAATAGTTGTGATGCATGACCACAACATTTATCGACACATGCAGGGTCCCCATAGGATGACTCCTCTAATAGCTCAATAAGTATTGGATGGATTGAAACATAATGTTGTATTATTTAGCTAATTTCACCATGAAATTGAAATTCAGTGAAATGTCTTGACACATTTGGTGGATTGTGAGGAAATGAGGTACACATTCATGTTCCCCTGGGGATAGATTATACTCTCTGGTGATCCTTTAAATTTCACTCGAGTATATCCATCAACTGTACTTTGTGTTTAAAGTTAATGGGTAAATAGCAGCGGTTAGCCTTAGTACTGCTAAACATTAGCATTCTAGCATTTAGCATTTATACGCATTTGTTCAGCTCCTGGGCAACCAACTAATGAAATTGAGAGGGTAGTTAAGATACTGCTAACTTGATTTGTAATTAGGGATGGGCATAATTAATCGATTATTGATCATTAAGAATTTGTCGATGACATTATTTTTTCGACGAAAAAATTTGATTTCGTTATGTGGCAGGAGGATCGAATATCCGACTTGCCTGGAACGCAGCACAGTGAGGACGTTAGCAGCTGGAGGAAGAAGCCCGGAGTTAGCCTCCGCTGCTCAGCTTAATGTCCGCACACGGACCCTCAGTCCACAGGGAAGGGAACCCGGACAGACCCGGGTCTGGGTAAGGGGTTCCGGGAGTGAGGGGTTCTGGAGGTGAGGACGTGACAACAAAAAGACTGAGAGGTGGAGAACCGTAAAATCCAACTAGCTCTCAGCGGCTGGCTGCTGCTCTCTCCGGCGGCTAGCTGCTCTCTCAGCGGGGTGTAAGATTACAGCAGCGCATATTTTCAAGTGTAACCAGTGAACGGATCCTGTTTAATTGCCAGATCTCAATGAGGAAACACGCTGTGTTTTTTCTATTTTCTCTGTATTTTAATATAGCCTATAAATAGTGAATTTTAATATAAAAATCTTAATGATTAATTGAAAATAGATCGTTAATTCTCCAGCGATCGTTTAAGACAATTTAATCGAATGCCCATCCCTATTTGTAATAGTACAAGCGAATGCTGGACTGGAATAATGTAAACAGAACTTTGAAGAAACCTGATGGCTCTACTGTTTCGTAGACTTTCCTCCATGTCGTCTCCTTTTTTCTGTCTCTAGAAAATGTAAAAATATATCGCACAACTGCAGATGTCGACAGATGGAAACATTTATTTATCTTCATTTCTAATTCTTGTTGACGTCAGGAGACACGCAATACTGATCGGCTTCCTGAATACGGCATCACGCTCATTTTGAAACATTTAGCAGTTCAACTTCCAACAAGCAAAAGTAACAACTTTTTGTCCCTCTAAGCTGCTCTGAATTTCAGTCAATAGATTAGTATAAGTACAAAAACTCTCCCCTGAACAACTGTGATTTTGAACCCTGATTGAATCATGGTGGGAAATGGACCAGTCTTTGTCAGATTGTTCATTTGCTCATTATCTGTAATGTGTCAAAAAAACTACTGATCCAGTTATGACAAAGTCTTGGAGAGTTATTTTTGTGCTTTGACAGGATGGTAGCTGTAGAAATGTAGCTGTGGATTGTCTTGTAAGGGATCATCACCTCATGTTGCGGCAAATGTAAGAAAATGTGATGCAGTCACTGGAAAAAGTTACACACTTCTCTCGCTACACAGCAAACTCCCACTGTCTGTGTTCAACAGGAAAACAATATGCCTTTTTAAATAAATGAGGCACACTCAGCACGTCATTGCTAGAGTTGCTAATTCGATCTACACTTTATAAGTGTCACAGCTCATGTAAGACAGTAACAACATTACCTCTCGGTCACAAGCCAACCGGTGCTGTGCGAGCTCCATGTGGCCTTGTAGTCTGAAGTGTACTGTATAGGCATGCGATTATGCTAATGAGTGTACAGTTACATGATTGTCCTTTATGACCATCTGCCGTTCTGCCGACGATCGATCAAGGTCGTGTCAGCGGCGCTCGCTCTGGGACGCCGCTGTGATGAATTTATCATCCCTTCGTACAGACATGTTCAATGTTTCCTGACGAGAGCGGTGACAGCTTGTTGCCTCTGCGCTAGTGTCATGTGGAACCTTTCATAGCGGCTCATTTCAAGAGACAAGGTCGGGTCAGTCAGTCCACACTCAGACACTCCTCCCTACCTGGAAACTATCAAGCTTCATCACTCCGCACAGCCCTTGAGGAGATCATTTTATAAAAAGTGCTCCGGAGCTCTGGGAAATTTTTACTATTGTAAGAAATATAAATCTTTCGTGCCAAATTATGATACAGCTCCCGCATTCATATGGCGATAAATTGCAACTGACTACTTCAGTATTATAGCTACTAAAAGGAAGAACTTTATGGTCACAACTCCACACCTGTATTAATGAACTTGAAATCTGTCCAAGTCAAATTATCTTGTTATTGCTTAAGTAGTAAAAGTCATCTACAGAAATTAATTTGTATGTTTCAGTCCTTGAGCGTCTCTGCAATGTCATCCATGCTTTGAGTTCATTATTGACTCCACTGGATTGTGTGAAGGAGAAATGGAATTATACAATATAAACAGAAAGATGGACAAAGTCCCATCTGAGGGCGGTCTCTGTGAGATCTGCTTAGTGTCTATTCATTTGTCAAATATAGCTGATTCTGATCCAAGATCAGAGTTCGAGCAGAAACCAGTGCAACACAAATGTGATCAACGTAATGAAATGAGAATGAAGCTCAGGTGTAGACCATAGCTGGAAATAAAGAGGGAGAATTCAACATCAGCCAGCGGTTAATCCAGGTAAATGTAGATGGGTTTGCAGCCAATGTCAGAATAAAATCAGGTTTCAATTTCCATTGACAAACACTTGGACATTTCCACACATTCCTCTAATCACGTAAATAAAAACTGCCAGCAAACATCTCCCTCCACATTTCTCCATACTGTCTGAGGGCAGCAGGTCGGTTTGAAGAATGTGCTGGACAGATTCATTTGCAGCACCTGATACTCCGGCTCCCTTAATCTGACGCAGGATTTTTCCTTTTCAAAAAGAAGCATTGTGCTCAACCAAAGACAAAGAGAAAGTTGTATGTAAAGGCATTGTTACAGTCACAGTATTTTAAGTTGGTGGATCAAATCTCGGTCGCAATCTGCACGGGATGTAGGGTTTGATGTTTGTCAGATTGTGTGATGATTTTATGGTGATTTTTAGTGCATCATATTTATTATGTAAATATTAAAAGATGCTCCTTTTTTATCAAAACACTTCCAGAGGTTTTCTACCCACAAACTTCTTTGTTGTTGGTCAATCTTATTCTGATTGGTTTAGATGGATACATTATCCAACCAATCCTAGAAGCAGAGACATTGTGGAAAATATCCCACATTGTTTACACTTGAGGACAGAGGTTTGATGTCCAAATATTTAGTAACTTTTGCAGATCAACAACACAGTGCATATAGGACTTAATGTCAGACCTATTGTAGTTACTGAACTTGGAAATATTCTGATGGAGCTTTGTTTGCATTTGCTTGCAGTATCTTTCTCAGAAACGATGTATGATAACAGAAAACCTGAGCTCGAAATGTTCGGACCCAGTAATGTTTAAAAGTACTTAAAAAGGAGCTTGTAAATCGACATCCACACTGCGATGGGTGTGGCTCACAATGCAGGTCTCTCCCTATGCATCTCTATGTCCACTCGTTATAGAGAAGGGGCCAGCGTTGGTCTTGTGAGAGTTAATACTGAGCGGTGGGTGACCTTCGCTGGCTGTGGGCTGCCATCCAGCTCTACAGCTCTGTAAGCAGGCCGACCCAGCACCGCTACGGCTTCAGCATGACTAATGAGACTGATCCAGGCAGAGACAGAGCGAGAGAGAGCGAGAGGGAGAAAGAGAGATACTATCCTCTGTGTATATACATGTGCGAGTTGAGGACTCACCTTATCTCCTTTTTTCTGCGTCTCTCCTCTCATTGAATGCTCATTTGTGTGTGTGTGTGTGTGTGTGTGTGCGTGCCCACCTCTTATCCTGGCCTGTGAAGAGAGGGGACAAAACAATAGTGGAGGCAAACATAGGAAAATAGGCTGATAATAAGAAATGTGTGTATGTGTGTGTCTATGTGGGCACGGGAGTCTGCATTGTCTACAAAAACACCAGGTGGATGTCGGAAGGAAAACTGCTTGCAATAACATATTGCAAGCAGTCTATTGTTATTGCCTCCTCTCTGTCCCTACCTCTCTCTGCCACTTTCACTGTATTTCCTCTCCTTCTCTTGCTCTCTCTCTCTCTCCCTTTTTTTCTCAAGGCATTATAGGGCTTATTAATATTTATCAGTGATGATCACTGCTGGCCAGGATTATAGTCTATTTCTGTGGCATTTTGTATTCTTTCTTCCAGGCGGATGGTGACTGGTGTGTGTGCTTATGTGTGTGTGTGTGTGTGTGTCTGTGTGCTTCCCTTTTCTTCATTCACGCTCTTTCTCGCTATTGTGTCTTTCGTCTCATTACCGTTAGCCTCTGCCTCAGTGGATGGATCACCCACATTGCATCATGCCTTGGCCCTGCTGGGTTGTTCTAATGGCTGCACTTACATTATGCTCAGTGATATTTCCAAAATATGTGATAAAGAACATTATCTGTTAATGAGTTGATGCCTGATAATGTCCGTATATAGCATGTAATGACCCAGAAAGTTGCTTTCTGGGTCCTTGCTCCTAAAAAAAAACATTTTTAAGTGGGGTTTAAGAATGTGTTGATGGAATATTGCTATACTATTCAGAAAATTGCTTTTCACTTTTGTAGGTATTTAAGTTACAAGGTGGCAGAAGCTGCTTTAAGCAGTCAGGATACCAATTATAGACCTTGTCATGTATTTGACTTGCAGTTTGACCACTTCTAGTTGGCTGGGATAAGACTAAATCAAACTGTACTGAATGTAATCATTAGTGCAAAAGATAAGCAACCACTGTACACAAGTAAATAATTGATTTAAAATTATGGGACCATACAATTATGAAATAAATATACTGTGATTGCTCAAGAGCATTGTTATGATAAATCCACAACTTCACAGTGTTCACAACTTGAATGTAGAAACGTGGATCAATGTGACTTATCTTTGGAGAGCTAAGACCCTTTAAGTGTTTTTAGACCAGTCACTGAATTAGGTTTCAGTAGTGCCTCTGTCAGATCACCGTCAAAAAAGCACCAATGGATAAAACATTGATAAAGTCCAGATGATCCAGTCCAGTTAAGTATTTTGTACAGGACACATTATTACATTGTGAAAGACACTCATCACTATTGTGTAATTTCCTAACATACATGGTTGTCTTATTCATAACGGTCCTTTCGTTGTTGATGTTTTTAGCTTGTAAGAGGCAGCAAATATGTGTCTTGGGACATCCTATAAATGTGTAAATTCACTGTGGTTTTAGCTCTAGTTTGGTCGCCATCAGTTGCTGACAAATAATTATTCAATCAATTAATATTCAACTTGCTTCAACAGCATTATCTGCTGCCTATTGTACCTAAAATAACAATATGATGAGTGTGTTGATATTCAACCTATATAGTAAAAATTTCACTGTAACACCAACACGTGAGTGGAAATAATCCCCTATAGACGTGTTTTAATACAATTGTAACTAATGGACATTTTAATCTTAGCAATTTGCCAATAAATACAGTAATTGCAATGTTTATGAAGAAACTCTCTTAAACAAATTCCTTTTCTTAGGTGTTGATATTATTTATCCGTAATAACGATGAAAATGGAGTCCAAGTCACTCAGGAGCCAACATGTGATTAGGACATTTTCTTCGAGCGGAGCTGGAAGCAGATGGTGTTATCTCAGGATCGAGGTGGATTTTTATTCACTTTTTAAGTTTTACGAGTCAGTGGGAGATTTAATGACTTGTAGAGATGAAGTTTTGTGTGTGCAGTGCTGAGGTGAAGTGCTGTCAAATGCTGTCGGGAGTACAGCCCATTGGGAGAGATCCTTTTCGATGAGGTGCAGTTTTCTGCCTCTTGAGACATTTAGATGCATGACGGTGCAAAATGCTAGATACATACAGAACCTCCAGTCATTTTAATGACTCCAGCTATAACACTTTCCCATATGTTTTTTGTCTTGTGATGTTTTCCGCCTAGGGCTGAATCACACGGGGCCCTTCATGCTGTGAAACCTTCCTAATTTATAGTGAATTCTCAATGGGGAGATTTCTCGCATCCAACTACAGTATGAATGGTTTCTGCGAACAAAACGTATTGCATAGTGGTGCTCTTTGTTAACTCTAGCACATGACAAACAGGATTAATGGCTGATATAGGCTCATGATGGTGTCAGCTTCTCGTGGATTTGTAGAATTATGGAGCTTGCGGCTGCTTAGCCTTAAAGCTGTGTGACCCTTTCCTCTGAAACTCGCCAGTGGTCTGAAAGAGATTTCACAAACATCAACAGACATTTTGAAGTTTAAAAGCTTCAGTGTTAGTGTCACAATAATGAACAGTTCTGTATCGGTACAAAGTCGGTAATTAGTTGTGGTTAAGTCGTGCAACGACTCAATAACCTCCAACTTTGCGTTTCTCCTTGATCCTATCATCTCTGATTTCTCAGAAGGATCTGCTCAGAGGGTACTTAACACTCTGAAAGACTCATTCATTTCTCTCATGACTGCTTAACTGGGTCAAATAGCCAACAACTTCTTGACTTTATTCAAACCTGCAACCGGTCAATACAGATCTCCGCAGCACACTCAGACTGCTGACCACGCAGCACCTAATGAAGAGTGGGATTATTTATTTATCTGGTTCATGCTTGGGTTGTATCTGTTTTTGTAGGTTTATGACAGGCATGAATGTACAGTGTTTCCCCCAGTAAATGTCTCAGTCAAGGTGGTAAGCATGTGGCGGTGCTGTTGGCGCGGCGCGTAGCGGCGCGGTGAAAATTTTTGGGGGTATTTTGCTCAAAGATGCCAGTACGCATGAATGAAATAAACAACTGTTTATTTCAATATAAATAAACAACAGTAGGTACAAATGTTGTGGAAAACATGCAGACACTACAAAATAGGGTTTAAGCCGGTTTTTAAGAAAAATCAAGCTGCCTCGGAAGATGACAGTTTGTGATGTCGGATTCCGTTCAAATTAACCGCCTATTCATTGTGGACGGCAAGAAAAAAAAAGTTTTCGCGCATGCGCACCTGATTCTGTATGATTTAACATGTACGCAAATAAGCATCATTCTTTGTGCCTTTTTTACGTAAATGGTATGCCACATAAGCCTTTACGTTACATATCATTCATGGACCAATTAAAATCGAGATATTGCTAGACATTTACGCAGCTTAAGGCCAATGTATGCTACTCCGAGTCCGTTGCGGACTGACGGACGGACGGAGCGGACGGACCCTTTTTGATTTATAGTTCTACGAGCCTTTTTGTTGTGAAAACAATTCACCGCCAGAACAGTAGATGGCGCAACTGAAGTCGAGCTTAGAGAAGCCTACCTCATGAGGTATATAGAAGAAGTCCACGCTGGTTTATTTACGTCCTCCCGGCTCCTCACACACAGTGAACGATGGCAGCTAACAGAAAAAGGATGTTGATGACGCGACAGTTTTTGCTGAATAAAGTGACACCCAGCGGGTCATAATGCTTATGTTATCGTGTCTTAACGCAGCGGTTCCCCGGTCTTGTTTCCAAACTGCGTTGCTAATTCAACAGCTGCAACAGCTTGAAGCTACACGGAGGCAGCTAGCTTCCCCCCAGCTTCCACACACAGTCAGCAGGGACACCCGATACTAACTACTACCGTTAGTTAGTATCGATCTAAAGTGTTTTCTTCTAACCTGACGGTGTTTGAGAAAGAGTGTCATGAGCCGTGGGATTAAAGTCAGCGGGTTTTTGCGCTGTTCCCACCGCAGTTAGCATGGTGGTTAGCCCGCTAGCCACGTTATGAAAGTTCGTTATAACAGTATGTAACCGTACACACATGCCCTAACAAGCCACCGTCAGCCGGACAACGCCGCTGGCTTAACACACTTGTCACATTAATTATAGAGTCGTAGTTGTGATTTTGGTTTATTGTGATGTAGGGAATGGAACAGGAAGTTTCCATTCCGAAATGCTGGCGTTAGCGGACCAATCACAGCCAAGGCCTATCCGTGGGCTCTCCGCCATTTCGACGTGTAGTTAGAAAAAGGAGAGCTGCACGAAAAGCTCTCCGAGGAGCCGCGGAGAGGCGCGGAGAGGGCGTTCCACGTTGGAGAAGGCGGTCCTATCTGTCCGTTATGCTGTAGTCCTACATAATGATGAATGCTGTCTTTTATTTTTAAGTTGAATAGAAGTAGTACCGGTAGTTTGAATCGGCGAAGGTTTGACTTGTTGCCTTACGTTTATTCTGCCCTCGGTGTGAGGGACGGGTCCGTTAAGTCGATGGATGCGATGTTTAATCATTTAGACCAAACTACAGTAGGCTACGGGCAAACCTGAAGTCACCGTCGTGACATTTCATATACGTCCCGTCTGTGAGTGTGAGTGAGTGAGTGAGTGAGAGAGAAAGAAAGAAAGAAAGAAAGGGAGGAACTTATTTGAAATCGGCCGTGCGTGCCTGTTTGTTGTTTATTGTTTTTGATTTAACAATATATAGGTTTAGAGAAATCTGGCTTTCAGAACTCAGTGCCTACCCACTCACTGACCTCACCGCACGTCACTGGCGGTAGATTGACAGGTGACTATGATAGACTATGCAACAATATATTCAACCACCAGATGTCGCCGTCTCAATTACACTCAAAAAACTTTATTGGCACGACTAATGTTGTAAACAGTATTACCTGAGTATTATCAATGCCATTTTTTTTTTTTTTTCAACTTTTTTTTTTTTTTTTTTTTTTTTTCAATACATTGGTAGTCAAGGCGGGGCCCTAGTCTTGTTAAGGCGGCCGCCTTAACAAGATAGTGCTGGGGGAAACCCTGATGTATTCATGTGTGTTTCTGTTTATATGTGTTTGATAATTCATATATTTGCGTGTGTGTGTGTCTTGCGTGATTCTAAAGCAGTGTGTCTAAGCTGTGCTTGTGTTTTTCTGCTAGAAGTGCAGCGGGCGCTGTGAGATGAGCTCAACCTTAAACATATCTCCTGGCTTCATATTTTTGTGTGAAGGGTGTGAAGATGTGCGCTGCATACACACACACACGTTTATGTGATGACATATGTAGAGAGGCGGTGGTCTAATGGCAGAAACTTGGACTATGGGCAGAGAAGGTCTCTGGTTCGTCTCTGGTTGGACTCCACGGAGAGACAACAAAAAGACGAACCTCGATTGATCTGTCCAAAATTCCAAGAGTCTCCCTACCCTGTCTAGTGCCCCTGAGCAAGGCACCTTACTCCCCCAACATCTGCTCCCCGTGCGCCGCACATGGTCGCTCACTGCTCTGTGTGTCCTGCACCAGATGGGTCAAAAGCAGAGGTTACATTTCCCTACCTGCATGAGTGTGCCTTTGTATGACTGTGCATGTGTTTGAGACTAATAAATGCATCTTATTCTTAATCTTAATGAACATATGAAAGTTACTGCACTAACTGAGCACCTTGTACATTTAACATATCCTACATCTAAATTAAAACAAATACCATATTGACATGTTTAAAAGAAATAACAATTAACCATAGTTATTTGATTTTTCCTGTTATGTGGGCGATGTTTTTTTCCTGACAACTAAAAAGAAAACCTTCACCACCTAACTGTTAAATTGTGCATAGCAAGTCAAGCGATGTGTGTTCTGTCAGGTGTCTAGTTGGACCTGTGCTCCTTCCTTAACTTCAACTTTTCCCTGTACAGTATTTTACAAGCTCCGTTGTTCGGGTGAATCCCTGCAGTGGTCTGTAATAATTGGATTATGGCTGTCAGGAAGGGCTTTAGTTCAGATTACACAGATTGTAGTCCTGCAGTGCTCAGATGGACAGTGAGGCTTTAAGAGCATCATCTGGCTTGTGTTACATAGAAAGAGGATGTTGGCACACTCGCATATGTGATGTTTGCCTACATTTGGTAAATGTAGGCCAAAAGCAGCAGATGTGTCCCCCACGCAAAAGTTTAACAGAATCTATCATCTGCCTGTCTAGACATCTGTTTCTGGAGATTTATGGAGATTTAGATCTCTATTAGGGATGTCCCCCATCAAGTTATTTTAGCCCTGATTCTGATCAAAGAAAACAAAACTGGAAACAGTTTGATCTGAGCATAGAGCAGCTGAATAGAAACCTACGCCCCTAAAAAATAACATTTAATTCCCCTAGATCTGGATTTTGATTTGGGTCCAAATCTTTACAGCATCGATAACAAATCCCTTAATGTGTTGGAATTTTTTTCAGTAAGGTTCACACAAAATAATGAATATGTTGCAAAATGTCCTATCCAGCATTGGTAAAGAATGAGAAAAAAAATAAATGCTTGATCTGCCCCTAATCCAGATCTGCACCAAAGTTTAATGGGTTCTTTCTTGACCAATACCACATCTTTCTACAGAGTTTTTTTGGTAATCTGTAAAGTGGGGTTTGAATAATCCTGCTGAGCGCCCATGAAAACAAACTCCTTGGAGGAAGTGATAATATTATGCAATGATCTTAATATATAATGGGTATAATATAAGATTGTCTGGCCCATTGAAATAACAGATTACTTAATGTAGTAGGGAGTAGTCCTCATGATTGAAATAGTGAAAGTTTAGGTTCAATACTTTAAAGTTATAGAGTTTAACATTATCTATACATAAAAGATGATGTGGGAGAGTGTGTGACTCCTGGAAGTGATGATATCCGTTGGAGAAATGATGGTGTTGTTGGCCGATGTGCAGTTGTACAGAGTCTTCTTAGATCTCACTGGCTACATGTGAGGAACCTCTCATGTGTGTTGTAGAAGTTAAGGCCTTGACCATAGTAGAATCATTCTGACTCATCCAACAGGAAAGGTCCAGTTGGTTACATTGCCAATGAATCTGTAATCAACACTTTATTTAGACGTGTGCTTCTCACTCTCTGACATGTCACAATGTCTACTGTGAGAAAGTCCTCTGTGACAACTGCCTGTGTCTGAACCTGTGTAATGTGCCAGTCCAGGTGTCAGAGAGCTCAGAGTCACTCATGAGACCACATCATTTTTCACACTCACTCTAACATTGTGACAGCCTGGCGCAAGTGAACCAGACTTTGTTGAGCACAGCAAAGCAAGGCCTGACATTCGAGTGGGAATATTTAGCTTGATACCAATCAATAACTCTATATATGTAGACCAGGCCTGATGCTGAATAAGGGTTTCGGCGGGTCTTAAATAGTTTTAAAATTAAAAAAATCTGAATTATATGTCTTAAAAATACGAAATAACAATGTGAGAATGTGAAGTATTATTAAATGACGTTAGGGGGTTAACCCTAACCCAACTAATGAAATGTGAATAATTATAATTTAACATGAATATAAAGTAACATGCGAGGATTGTTGATACGTTGAATTCACCCTTTATATTGAGAAAAAAGTCCATGTTTGATTAAACTGTAAATGCTTGGGACACAAAGATTAAAAACCACATCCACAGCAGGCCGTTAAAATCTGCATCGCTGCTGTCACCAAACGTCTGCTGTGCCAGGAAAAGCCAAACCTCAGAGCGGAGCGTTCCATGTGGTGATCTGGGGTAGAGAGAGTGAGCTACTGTCCCACTGTGGCACATTAACCTATATGTCCAGCTGACACCGGAGCACTGGAGCTCAGCCCTTGCTTCCCCCAGTTCTCTCTGCCTCTCTCTCCACGGGATTCCTTTCACTTTGTGCATTTTGTTTTTTTTCTCCACACCTTCATGAAATTACGACCCAGAAAATGTTCTCATGGGAGCCACGGCAGCCAAAAAAATACAGAAACCGAAACTGGCAGGGATTTTGAACGCCCTCCGCCTTGTTTTTGCACTTAAAGCAACAGACTAACATTCATGATTCAGCCACCTTGTCTAACCTCTGCAATTAAACTCAATTATCCCAAAAGAGTGTTTCAAGGTGTTTCACAGTATATTGAGTGTGACTAATGGAGGCTCGCTGATGAAGCGTCCCGCATGTGGGGATTATTGTTTTGAACGATGGAGGATGGAACAAAGGAGACAATAAAGGGATAATTGTAGGACCTTATAACGGATCATTTCCTATTTTATTATTTCTTACTCTTTCCTTTTTTACTTAAAGAAAGAAAATAGAGAGGAATTGTTTGGGTTACGACTGACACAGACACAAGTGTCTGTTTCTTTTTTCACACACCTTCACACCTCAGGGTTGCAGGTCAGTCAGGCCTTTTTTAGAATTATGTAACAGCTTCATACATGTGTTTTCAATCAGAGCAGGGGGATGACAAAATAAAGAAATATGCAGGGGAAGAATGTTAGAAAACAGCAAAAGGAATCGAAGAATAAAAGTAAACCAGATCGGAGTATGGGTAGGGAATGAGCAAAGAGCCAGTGTGGAATGAATCTAGCTGCAAAGTAAATGTTGATCTCATGGCATCCCTGCTATTCCTCTGCCGCTGACCTGTGGGGCCCTAGTCTCTACCGGTCTCTCTTTCGCCTGCAGCTCCTCGTTCCACCAGAGCACATCTCCTCGCTGCCAGCCTCTCCCTCCATCTCCAACTCAATACTCCTCATTTCACCCGAGCCAAAACAACAGATGCTGAAATGTAGAAGGGCCTTGCCCCCACTGGTGAACTCGCAGAAAAGTAAAAACCATTTGGCAAAAATAAATAAAGAATCAGTCCAGTGATGCCTTGCTCTCTATGCAAGAAACTGAACCACAAAAAACATACATTTTTTGGCGGTTCTTCCAACACCGTCACATTTCCATAAGGAATGTAATGAAGTTAGTGCCAGTTTCCTCACTGGCTGTCTTTCAAAATAAAGTGGGGACCTTTTGTATTACATCATCGGGACAGCTCCTAGTGATGAAGCTCGTTATTTAAAAAGAAAAAAAATTGAAACAATTTACATATATTGCTCCACAAGATCAAGCAGTCATGTTCCCCTCTACGTTTACAACCACCAGCAATGATTGAACAGTCGATTAACCTGCGTACCTGTTGTTTATGCTACTTTACCACAGGATCCAAAACATGGCTCCACCGCTGTATCCAAAACTCCACATGGTACTTGAAAATGACAACAAACTGAAATCATTCTTGTTTCAATGCTTTGTCATTCTGTTGTCATGACCACAGGTGGTGTTGTCATTTAACTCATGTTAAATTCCTAAATATTCAGCATCAATAGCAGCGCTACCTTAAATTATCCTGGGAAATATCAAAACAAATGATACTTGCGACAAACTCTCTTTCTTTTCTTGTGCTTATAAAGTTACAATAGTCATGAAAAGGTAATAAAAGTCAGAACGTGTGTGTGTGTGTGTGTGTGTGTGTGTGAAAGCATGTCCATGTGTGTGCGTGGGTGTGAGATGCAGATGCCTGTAGTTCTGTCTCCATTAGAGCAGAATGTTCTGCCAGATGTCTGCACCAAGTCCACAGTGTGTGTGTGGGTGTCTGTGGATATGTTGGAGAGGCTGTACACTTTCCTCTTTCCCTGTGCACACACACACTCTCTCTCACCCACATGCACACACTTCCACATTGATCAACAAAGTGTATGTGTGTGTGTGTGTTTGGGTTTAAGCAGGTCAAGGCTTTGAGTGGTCCAGTCTATGGGACAGATGTCTGAGCTCCCCACTGCAGCCCCGTTCCCTATAACACACAAACACATACACACTGTCTTTCTCTCTCTTTCATGACAAACAAACACAGATACACACACATGCACACACACACACACACACACACACACACACACACACACACATGCACTCATTAATGACCAATTAGAGAGCAGATATTGGCTCGCTGGGGGAATCTAAAGGCCAACCAGTGTTGTTCTCCGCTTGCAACGCCAAGTCACAACAACAACAACCTGGATATCAGCCAGGGGAGAGTGTGTGTGTGTGTGTGTGTGTGTGTGCCTGCCTGTGTCTGTGTGTGTGCTGTAGACCTGTTGAAGTTTGGCAGTACATTCCCATCTCCTTTCCTTTAAAAAACACACTAAACACACTAACTAATTAAATGCATTTTTTCCAGTCTGCAAGTTCTGTTGTTCATTGCATCAGCTGGCAAGGTCTCAGGGGTGCAACTCTCACTTCAACATTATCTTTCTCACATGGGAACGAGGCATGAGCTATGTTTAACATATACATGCGCGCACACGCTATTTCACCCTGGGATTAGAGCGATGTGTTTATGCCAGTGCTGTATGCTGAGATGCTTGAGACATCTGGCTCTCTGGAGACCATGTTGACAACATCTCTCTCCCTCCCTCTCCCTTCCCCTTTACCTCAGTCACTCTCTCTAGCTCGCCCCTTCTCTCCTTTTCTCCCCACGTGGGATGCGATCTCTCACCGTTTTCTTACGTCTCTGCAAATGAGCAAGGATTTGAAAAACAACGTGCTGACAATTGAAGTTGATTAGACAGATGTAGCTGAGAGAGAGAGAGAGAGAGAGAGAGAGAGAGAGAGAGAGAGAGAGAGAGAGAGAGAGAGAGAGAGAGAGAGAGAGAGAGAGAGAGAGAGAGAGAGAGAGAGAGAGAGAGAGAGAGAGAGAGAGAGAGAGAGAGAGAGAGAGAGAGAGATGCACACATACACACATTGTAATAAACCAGCACAACAGGTCCAATTTCTAGGGAAGAAGTGGCGCCTGAGTAGAGCACGAAGGAGGCAGGACATGATGAATATGTTCCTTTGCGTTTCTTGTTTACAACAGCACATCGACACAGAATGTAGACTTTAAAATGTGTATTCTACGTGCTTGGCACCTCGTTTTAATTCTGAGATATTTGTATTGTTCCAGTTTTCGTTTTCCTCTCGTGTTAGAAACGTCATCCACTTTATTCTTTCAGGGGCTCACTTGCACCTTTTCCGTGTACGTAGCTGGAGTTGTTAAGAGGGGGCTGGCTCCAAAAGTTCTAAAAAGTGTTTGTAATACGTGGTCTTGGACATTTGCATACTCATCGAGAGCCCCTCCAGAAAATGTCGGCGACATTTCTGGACTTCTGTGCAAATCTGAGTGCAGCTACAGAGAAAAGAAGGCACAACAAAGACAGACGTTTACAGTGATTGTAGTTTTGCGAGGGATGTAGGTAACAGGTTTGCTCCATTGCCACATCTATTGAAACCACATTCTGCTCAGTGCAGCTCTCATGTGCACACGCTTAATGGAGAATTCATGAATCCAAACTCACTCTCTCTCCTTCTCTCTATCTCTCTCCCTCTCTCTTCCTGGGTTGAGGCTCATTAGTGGCGACAAGAGCACTGTTGACCCTTAGCCTTCCCCCATGTCCCTCCCCTCTATCTCCCTCTTTCTTCCATGGCTTTCTCTCCCCCGTCTCCTCTCCTTTCCCTTGATCTCACTTGCCCCACTCTTTCCCTCATCACCCAGTCATCATTCACCCAGCCAGAGTTTGGCAGTGGTCTACGTGTGTGTGTGTGTGTGTGTGTGTGTGTGTGTGTGTGTGTGTGTGTGATGCCAGGGGCAAGCCTGCATCTGTGTGCAGCAGAGTTCTTCAGCAAGGACAACACAGGGGACTCTGTCCTTGTCCAACCCCCTGGAAATAGAACAAATGTGTGTGTGTGTGTGTGATGATATGTACAGAACTGGGCATGAGCGATATGCATTAATAATAATAACACGGTCAGAGGTGCAGCAGGCCAACAGGGACAAACTATATGGAGCTTATAAAAGCACTAATAAAAGACTACAGCGGGTCACCTTATGTTAGAGACCCAGTAAAGGCTTCTGACTCAGATTTACAGCCAAGCCTGTACAATCATAGGTGAAGATACTAAATTTATAAAAATGCAATGAGATACAATCCACATCCAATCTAAAAAAAGAATCAGGTTTTTCAGGTATGAATGCACCTAATGTTTACATTGCTTTGATTTAGATCAGAGTCATCATATGACACAATTTACATGGGTTTTCTTCTCCTTCATCTGAGAAAGATAAGTTCATCAGAAATGGCCTTGGATGCACATCCTAATGTCTCACCTCTGTTGGACATACAGTACACAGGAGATCCAACAGTGCACCTGGATGGACCAATGTGAAATGCTTATTCAAAGTCATTCTAACTGCATCTGAATGAGATGTTTTCACACTCTAACTTACGCTTACACTCTATTGCTCAGGTAAATAATCTGGAATCCGTCTATGGCCAATTTTAGCACTACTCCAGTTCAGAGAGTGGTGGTCCAGCACTTGTTAGTGTTTAACTGTTAAAAAACACTCAAACAACCAGTATAGCTACAATAATCCATTAACAAGTCAAAACACATGTGTGTATGTACTGTATGTACTGCACCAGGACGTCCCTGCTCCCTCCCTCACAGAGATCAGATAAATGCCACAGCAGCTCAGCGTAACGAGGGCATGGTTGTTTGTCCCAATAATCGCTGGGGGTCATTTTCTCAGGAGCAACAGGAACACCAGCCACGACACGTTGGCTGCCACTGTCACAGGGGACCGACCCTGCGAGTGGTTATATCCACTGCCGGTGTCCTGGATTAACTGAGTGACAGCTCAGGACAGGAGACAAGCTTACAAATGTGTCAGGAAGAGACAGGGGCTTTTACACCTGCTTGACACGTGGGTGCATTAGGTACATCCATGGGGTTTCGGTCTCAAATACTTTGTGCATTTACACTTGCAACCAGATGACAGTGTATGAGGCACAGTGTTGTGTCTTTGGGGTCATCGTGTGGACCTGCGTTAAACATGTTTGAATAATTCTTACATTGGAAATATCAATATACGTATATAATGTGATATATGATCATGGATATCAATGTGAGCACATGGGGGTCAGATGTGTGTTTTTAAGGCTTTCCATTCATGTCTGTATCATTGATTATAATTTTTCCCGCGCCTCCTCATTGAGTCGCTGCAGAGGAGTGACAGAGCAGACTGTAGGAATTACATGTCTACAAGGCACAAAACAGCAAGCAGATGCCAAGTCTGCGTGAAGCCACATTTGTCTGCAGTGAAAACACGTCGACTGAACGCTCCACTGTGCCTCAATCTGAGCTGTTGACTCTATGGTAATGATGCAAGTCAGGCTAAACATAACAAACCATTAGCATCCTCAGCATGCCGGCGACGGCGGTGGGAAGATGGCGATCTCACTTCAGTGCGAGCATGACAAACACTGGGAATGCAGATGAGTTTACAAGAGTGAAGCGCCTGCTGTAAATAAATCCAGGCCCAACGATGGTACAGCAAGTCACTATTATAAACATTTGTTCTACTCGGGCTGTGTTTCTTCAGACCTTTGGTTTGGACAGCAGCCGTTTTTTTGTTGCAGCAGAACAATAGTGTTATAGATATTCTGTAGCAATGCTTTGACCCCTAGTCATGTATCTCAACCATCATGTGACCTGTGATCATCATCTCGATAAAGGGAGGAACGAAAGAGGGAAAGAAAGACGGTCTCAGACAGCTGCAGGCATGTGAAAGCAGGAAAAACAGACTAACCCTCTGGGAAGGACATGAGTTCCCACCAGAAAGGAAAAAACGACGAGGGAAACGTATTAATACAGAGCATTCAGGGGAAAGAGGGAGAACAAGGTTGGGCTAGGTGGTAGAAAAAGAAAGAGGGGGAAGTGAGTGAAAGAAATGGATAGATATCTGGTTCTGGTCTTTATCAGAGGAAACCAAGGGGGACTGTGGAAGGGATACAAGGCCAGGGTTCACACTGTCACAGAGGCATGGCCATCTCTTTCTGCACTCTATTCCCTCTTTCTCCCCCCTCTCTCTTTATTCCTGCATTTCTACCCCCCCCCCCTTCTCTCCTCTTCCTCATATCTGTCTCAATCTTCTCTGCATCACTCAAATCTCTTGCAAAACATTTCCAAAATTTAGAACATGTTTATGTAAATCATGCAAAAGCCAAAGCTGTGTGTGTGTTTGTTTGTGTGTGTGTGTGTGTGTGTGTGTCTCACTGCCTCCCTCACTCCCTTTGACTCACTTTGTGTCTTTGTTCATTCAAGTTTAACTTGCAGTTTTTTCTAGCTGCCTTTGAACGTCTGGTGAAAGGCAGACAATGTCCGCCACAGGCATTTTGGCAAAATTGACTTAAGCCTGCATAACACACAAATACAGACTCACAAACACACACACACGTATGTTCAAGCTCCGCACAATAACACAAATGAACATGCCAGCCTTCTCTTGTTCATTACAAGACAAAGTATCTCCATAAAGACTAATCAATCACACCACCCCTCCAAAACTGCAGAGCTGTCAAGGGAATGTGTGTGTTTGCATGTGTGTGTGTGTGTGTGTGCATGTGTGTGAATGTGTGTGTGTGCATGTGCACGATTACCTTCGCTGTGAATGTTTAGCTTAAGTTTACATGTTGCTGTTCGCATGTGTTTAATTTGGTCTATAAGTTTATTCCCTCTGAAGGTTTGTGTGATTATTCCTGAGTATATTTTCTTTTGGATGGTTGTCACTGCAGGTGTCAATTTGCACATTAATAAAATGTTAAATATGCAAAGAAAAAATTGGGACCTTTTTATGGTGATGTGGACAAGATGGTTTTATTGCCATGGGACAAAGAGGAATCCTGATGTGAAACATGTGGTTTCAACATCTGTCAAGCTTTTCCTCAGATGAATAGTCTTAAAATAGATCAGATCCTTGTTGTTCAAATTAATACATGAAACAAACAACCATCTTTCCACCATATTTTCTTCCTTCAATGGACCACCAGCTGCTTTATCTCAGTGAACCACCTGCCCCCTAAAACCATATCAGTGGGGAATGTGTGTGAAATCAGATTACATTTCACAGGTTTGTTTCATTTAGGCTACATTTTGATTGACACCTGACTAATGCGGATGTGCTATTTCTATCTCAATGTGTGTTCTTCTTAAATCTTCTGTCAGAGGTGGAACTGAAGTTGTGCTTTTTCTAGTCAGGAGTCTGTGTGTGTGTGTGTGTGTGTGTGCTTGCATGTGTGTGTCACATAGCATTGGTAATACAGATGCTGTCGATTATCTCTCATGCACATGTCAGAGACAGGGGATCCTCCTGATGCGTACATACCTATCACAGGCTTTTAATGACATGCCTATTACAGACCCCCCCCCCCCCCCCCCGAATACACACACACACACACGGTATGTTCGTAAATCAGACGTGACATATCAGCATATCTGGGTGTCTGTACGAGACACTTTGATTAGGGTATGCTAATCTGACCTATAATTTACTTCCTGTCATTTCTCTGTCATCTGCACCACGGCCCTGCTCCTACGTTCACCCTCCCCCCCTCCATGTTTCTTCCGGTTCCCTTTGATTTACTCCCCATATTGGCTCGTCTCTTATTAGAACCTACACTGCCAACGCTGTACACAAAGAAATCGATGTTTAAAACATTAACAAACAGCTGTTCATTCATTCGAGCCACGCTGAGATGCTAAATTGCTCGGGTTGACATCGTGTCCAATGAAATAATCAAAGGAGGAGTGTTCGGAGGAGAAAAGCTCCCATCACCGGAGACTTCGGCGCGTACCGGAGAGATTAGATCACTTTTCAAAAAATTCCTATAGGAGGGAGTTGAGGGAACTGAAGTCAATTTTCCTTACGACGCCCATCAATTTCACACCATTTCTCACTCATTCTGTAGCGGCTTGGCTTCGCTCCAGCTCCATAAAACGTCTACTAAGTGCTGAGGGGATGGAAAGCCTCCCCCTCATTTAAGAATTAATGTTATTTTAAAGAAAGGGATTTAAAAGGTGTTAATGCTTGAGTTAATGGCGTTCTCTCCTTCTATCCTCACCCCGCTCTGAACACCCCAGCCTCTGCAGATAGACGATAACTTCTGCGGCCAGGACTTCAACCAGCCTCTAGGGGGCACCACTGCCATCGAGGGGATCCCTCTTTACGTGGACAAGGAGGACGGCATGACCTCGGTGGCGGCCTATGACTACCGCGGACACACTGTGGCGTTCACAGGCACTCGCAGCGGGCACATGAAGAAGGTAGGTCTCCCGAAGTTTGTGTTTGTGTCTACACGCAGTTTGAAATCACTATGGTGGATGTGATGTGAAAACCTTGGAACACTTCTTCTGATGTCTCATGGCTGTGTGGCTGGGAAATCTCTTAAAACATCTAACCAAGTTTGGGTCAAAACCTTAATTTTTTTATAAATATATCACGGCTAGAGAGACAATGCTGTTTTGCAGACACAGTTTAATAGGATTTTCATCTGAGGTGACTCCAGTGTGTTATTTTGCAGTGTGTCTTTTCTGGATTTTGACACCGGATGCTGCTTATACATTTTGGATGGTGAGAGATATGAATAACAGTGAGTCAGTGAGACAGATAGATAATGTGTGTGTGTGTGTGTGTTTTCTTGTACTCTACATTGTGAGGACCAGATTGAGCATAGTCCTTGCAGAGTGATGAGAAATCCTCACTTTTTCAAAGGCTTGTTTAAGGGTTAAGACTTTGTTTGGGGGTTAGTGTCGGAGTTAGGTTAAGGTTAGGGTTACGGTTAGGCATTTAGTTGTAATGGTTAAGGTTAGGGCAACGGGCTTTGGAAAATGTTTATGTAATATTGTGATGTGTTTTCAAAAGTCTTTTGTTTTGGTGTTGATGACCAATACTTTGTCATCAAAAATATCATTGCATCAGCTGTAAAAGTGTGATGCAATGATATTATTGCGTGAACGTGTGTTTGTTCATACGGCTTCTGTGTGTGTGTGTGTGTGTGTGTGAGAGTGATTCTTTTGGGGATGTGTGGAGTGGAGCTCATGCTGCTTGACAATCTGGAGCTGTGTGCATTTTATCTTGCTGAGTGTTGTGTGGTGGTCCACTCCCAGGGTCTGTCAAGAGCCAGGGAGGGTTTCTGAGTTGCCTGTAGGTGGGAGTGAAGATGATTTCTTATTTGTCCTGTGAGTACCGTAGCCGATAAGAATCCCAGTAATGTGCATGAGTGTGTGTTTGTGTGTGTAAGAGTGTGTGTGTGTGTGTATGTGTGGTCTGTGCTTAGTGTTGCAAAGGGTGCGTCAAAATCTAGCAGTAAGCTGTAATAGCAGTAATTTCCCCTCATGTTCAGCATAGCACAGCATGGCGTCCCTTTGTGTGTGCCTGTGGGTTTACAGTAGGTGTGTGTGTGTGCACCTCGAGTACCCCTGTTGAGTGGACCGCATGGTGCGTGTGCCAATCAGCTACTCCTTCATCCGAGTTCCCACCGAGCCGCTGTGAGCGTGTTTCTTCTTCTGTTTTTTTCCACCTCTTTCCTCAGCAGCGACACGTTGGAGTGTGTCCGTGTTCCAGATACTCCAATAAACAATCACCTGAGGATAAGAATCATAATTTAATTAATACATACATAATTTAAAATAATGAAATAAAAAAGTTAGTTGCATATTTTAATGTCGTTGGCATTTAACTTTGAAAAGTTTCCAGAATGTGCTTTGAAGTCCACTATTTTTTGTAGGTGCTTGTGTCCTTTGTTTCAAAGAATCTGAATGTGTTTTCATTGTACGTTCTGTCACGCTCTATTAAACTAAACTAAAAGGCATCTACATTATTCAGCTTAGTTTGAATATGACCGCTCAGGATTTAGCTCTGTGTGTCTCTGCAGTCAGGGGAATGTGCTTTCTTACAAGCTATGATGATATGCTCAACACACACACCCGCACAGAGACACACACGCCTCCTCATAGCTTCCTCTCTCTGGCGTTTTGCTAAGTCGACTGAAACCTAGTCCCCTAGTCCTTGCGTCTGACCCCTGGACTGTCTGTATGTGTGTGTTTGTGCAGACGGATGATTTGTGGTTGTGTTGAGCGTGTGGGGTCAGCAGATCCCGGATGATATCCCGCTCATCGGAATCCCATTTCTTCCTGTGCTCAGGGATGAAGGAAGGTGAGCACGGAAGTGGAGGCTGCCGGTGTCCTCACACAGATCAATGCAGATGCTGCAGCAACATGCAGACGTCTGTGTGTGAGCAGGGAAATGGCGACACAGGGCGACAATTACTATAAATCAGCAGTGACTCACACTGTAGTTACTTAATGAGGCTTTTTTCATTTGTCTGTGCCTGGTAACTCTTTCCCCTAAACCGAGAGTTGATTAGTTTGGTTGTAAATTAAATTTTTTCTCTCCAACTGTATTAGAGAACAAGTGTTAAACGGCTGAACAAGATTAGTACAGAGTAGAACTCAGGACAGAGGAGGACAGGGGGGGGCAGAGTTAGGACGAAGAAAAAAGAGAGAAAAATGCGGAGGCAGACGGAGAGAGATGGTTCCGGGCTGTGTGGTTTTATTGCTTTTCATTGGGAGTTAAACCGTGCTCCTTGGCCTAATGAAATGTAGAGCTGCAGTGTATTGACGTCTACACAGGCGCCCCGCTCACACTCATTAGAATTCATACAATGTGAACGTTGCTAAATGCGTGTTCGCCTGCGCGGACATGTCTCGCCTGCTAGACTCCCTGTATCGATTGATCTATGAATATATAATCACTAGTGTAAATCTTAAACCTATCGACAGTCCATTGAGCAAGTGTTGGCGTCCATGTGCTTTGTGCGAGAGATGGAGCTGTGACGCGCACCAGCGTTAATCCATGCTGCTTGACGTCAACATAATCACAGTGAACACAGCATGGATGTCAAAAATCCCTCGAACATTTCCATCACTGTTGAGTTGGTTGAGTTTCTGAGTAGCATGTATTGTAGCTCTCCTTGTAGGCTGCTGCAGCTCTCGGAATGAAACCTTTCAACTTATCATTCTGTGTGTAAAGTCTTTTCAGGCTTTTTTATGTGGCGCAGTGGACGAAATCTGATAACAACCCTCTGTCAAAATAATGGCTCATTTTGGCCTTTGTTAATATACAGTTGTTATCAGAGAGAAATTAATAACAAAATACTGGCACTGCATACACAGTGATCTGTGTATCAGACGCAACAATAGAGGAACAATTAATCACTGAATTGATGAGCCCAATTTTATTATGAACTATTTAATATTAATGATAATAAATTAATCAATTCAGTTGTTTTTTTTTGCAAAAGGAATGTGCCGCTTTGATGAATTAAGAAATTATTCAACAGATTAGTTGATTATGAAAATAATAGTTAATTGCAACTGAAAGCTTCAACACAGCGCATGCTGTAGAATGGATGGGCAAAATGATATGTGGAATGGTGGACAAAAAAAATAAGAAAAATAAAAGAAGAAGTTACCTTGGACCTAAAATGTGCAATGCAAAACGTCGCCCAGGCAGCAAGGTTCCCCGATCCACTCGACCAATCATGCGTCAGTCTCAGGTGTCAATCCTGACATTTTATCTTGTTTTTTAAAATAACTGTTATAAACCAAAATGAATGAAAAAAATGCATAAAAAACCCTTCAACTATTGATGAGAATAATTAGTTTGACCTGTACTATGACTTCTCTACTAATATGGAGGAGGAGGTATATTTAAACTAGTGATTTATATGATTTGACCAAGACTGCAGCCCTCAGGGGGCAATTGAGACGGTTTGGCGAGAGTACAAGTTAATAGTTAAAATGCTATTGACAGTGCTTAAGGTGTAGACTGGTTGGTTGGGGTACTATTAGTACTGTGTGCTGCCTTGTGCTCCGTTTACCAGACCCATTCCTAAAAAAGAAAAAAAAAACTCCTCAGATCTCGGTAAAACCTGGAAATCCTTTAATTCCCGTCATGTCGTCGCCTCCTTTGTCTACCTGGGAGAACAAGGCGCTCCTGCCACATCAGGGGAGAAGAAAAAAAACTCCTCGACAGCCTGTGGTATTTCCAGGTTTCAGAAACAAAGACAGACGGAGAGAGAAAGAGGGAGAGCGAGATTTACTCAGAGCGGTAAGAAGGTGTGTGTGTGTGTTTGTGTGTCTGTGGCTGGGAAAGGGGGGGTGGTTTCATGTCATTTCATCATTTCCCTGCTAGCAGCAAATCCAATTACTTTACCCATCGTTTCAATCTTGGAAGATAGCCTGAGTGACAGGGTTGGAGTACAGCACTAGCGAGCTAACCGTGCCAACAGGTTGATTGACACGACGCTGGCACTTCACTGCCTCGAGACAAGGAGACGAGTGAGACTGGGGACACTCGGGGCTTCTCAGAGCTGCGGAGGTGAAACAGGAGTTCACCTGCCCCTGCCATCTCATTCGCCCCTCCCACTCCCGCTCAGATTATCCAACGCAAGATGTTCAACTTGTTTCACTCAGAGTTTGTCACAGACGTGACACGCGGTATATTTCCACATCCACCTACCCTAGCCCTAACCTTTACTGCTGTGTGTATTGTTTGATAATCTCCCACCATATGCTAACACTAAATAAAGGATACCTCACTGCCTGTCTAACATTAAGTATGTAGCCTGCAGCATAGAAATATTGCACTTTAGTATTGATACTTCACTACATTTAGCTTAAAGGAGCTCCACCAAAGGTAGATTTCCATCTAAATATCATTTGAATATCTGGTGGAAGCCCAGAGAGGTCAGGTTATCCAAGTTCCAAAATGAATTAGTCTAGTCAACTGTATGTAAAGTAGATGAACTTGCTCTATGTCAACTAGTCAAGCAGTAAAATGTTACATTCACATTCCAGTGTTACAACAGTGGTAGTGCATTATACAGTAGCTAGTGGTAGTATATAACATAATATATGATGTCAGTTGAAGTGTATATAATATGGTATATAGTGTCAGTGGTAGTGTATATTAAATAGTATATCGTGTAAGTGGTAGTTTAAACTATAGTATATAATGTCAGTGGTAGTATATAAAATGGTATAAAATGACAGTGGTATTGTTTAAAATATAGTAGCTACATAATTCCAGTTGTATCTTATGTTATATATACCAGTTAGGTCACTCGAAGTATAAATCACTGCATAGTTTCACTGTATATATCTGTATAGATATAGTATAAAATTTCAGTGGAGGTAGGCCTATACAATATGATGTTAGTTTTAGTGTATTTATAAAGGTACCACAAATATTTTACATTCTTTATTGAGACGTTTACTTCAGTGAATGAGGAAGTTCTTCTTCCATAAATGGGTGATTTTTTTTTCTTTGTATATCTCACTTTACTATTTTAACAGAATAACTGATAGAAGCCTGGAGAGACAGAACCATCCAGTATTTGACACAGAAAGCAATACATAGAGAAAAGTGAGTAAGACTGACCAGATTTCTTTAATGCCTGTGAATCAATTTGAGACTCCTCATATGAAGCTTAGGATTCATTGGAGGGGTTTTGCCCTTGGGTCGGGAACCACTTGTCGAAGCAGTGTATCAATCTCCTCAATTCCCAGGATCCAGCCAATGAGAGCACCTCAGATCTCCTCCTGGAGTTTACAGATGGTCGTGCGAGTATTGGCTCTGCAAGCTAAGCAGTATTACTTGCTGTCAGAATGATTAAGACTAATCAGGAAACATGGGATGGGGGCTAATTTAGCATGTGAATGCTAATTAGCAGTAGCATTTAGACTGGCAGATGATGATTGAAGCAGTGCATCGGCTGCTCAGCCTGGTTAAATGGCAAAAACACCAAGCTGGAGATGATTGATAATGTTGGGTCGGGCCGCTGTCTGTTTTGTGTGTGAGCGACTGAAGTGTCTCCTCTCTCCGATACAAACTCATAATGAGCAGATGAGCACAACACCTGCACACACTAATTCCATCTTTATCTCATTAACTAGAAGTTAGTGGAATAATGTCTTATCGGTTTCCTCAGAATACACAACAGGCTTTTCTGAGGCCTTGTGCGAGATTGGTGTCATTTATACCTGCATGGAGCTTCCTGCCAGAGGGACTCCCGCAGGCTCTGAGCACACAAACACACACACACACACACACACACACACACACACACACACACACACTGCTTAAATGTGTGATCTGAAAGTTAACAACGTCTTCATTTGCCACTATGCTATACAGCATCTATGTAATAATAGAAATCCATATTTCTGTTCAGTGTTTTTTGCAGGTGTGTATGGGCCTAAATATATGAATGTGTGAGAGAAGCTGTAGTGAGAGGCTGTTGAGGGAAGTCGACTGTGTAAATCATCCAGAGATAATATTTCTGCTGTGAACGTTGCTAGTGTTTGACTGAATTATCCTTCTGTTCTCTCTACGAGTGGCTCTCTGCACTCGCTCTTCCCTGGTCTTATAGTTCTTGTGTGTATCCCAACACTCTCTCACACTCACTTATATGTCACCTTCAGCTCTCTCTCTCTCCACCAGATGAGGAGCTGCAAATCTGGCTCCCCCGAGAACCTCCCGCCCTGTGTGTGTGTGTGTGCGTGTGTGCGTGTGTGTGTGTGTTGAACTGTCCTTCTCCCCTCTCCTTAATTCTCCATATCCCATCTCTCTCTCTCCATTAGTACATTAGTGTACGCCAGCCAGCTAAAAAATTGCTGTCGCTGTCAAACCATTTGTGAGAGAGAGAGAGAGAGAGAGAGACTGATGGACATATATAAAGTAAGACTTAAGGTGTTGTATATCAACATTTACAACAACTTAAGATGTATGTATTTTTTTTTATTCAACCAGAGAAAACTCTCATTTACATAAAACATTTTTTTAGAAGAGAGACATGAATGAGTTGGCAGCCAAACACTGCTACAATAAAAACAATACAAACAAATACAGCTGTTATACATCACATTACAATTCCTCAATATTTACCACCACTGAGAATGTCATATCCTTCTGTAGATTACTTCAGGAAGAGGGGACAGCTTATTTATGTTCTTTAAATAAGGAACCAGCCCAAGGAGAGTTTTATATATTAAAGCCAGCCAATGTAAAAGTATGCAGACATCATAAGCAGCATCATACAATGTACTGTGATGGACAAGATTTCCACAACCAGTAATACAATACAATTCTCACTGGTGCATTCATAAAAATCAGATCACAATAATTCAGTGAAGGTGAAAACAAGTTTTAAATACAGGTTTTATAGATGTGTTTGTCTGGAAGGTTGTTTAAGAAGAGATCAAGCTAATACATAGACCTTCATGGTTAATATTCATGCAGATTTAAGCCACCAGAGTAATGTATCACAATCAATTTATCTTAAGAAGAAGATGTATTGGCTTAAGAAATAGAAAATAAAATAAATAAATTCGAAAGAATCATAGCTTGGGTTCTAGTCTTGATGTTTAAAAACTCATTTTACACAACACTACTGCACTTAACACGGTGGCTGATGCTCAGAGAGTGAGTCATATACCAATCACCGTGTCCTTGAGCAAGACACGGAACCCCAGCTGTAGCTCACTGTCGTCCCTGTGTCACTGAGGGAAAGAGAGGCTAATTGTAAATCACTTAAAGTTTAAAGGCACATTATGAATGCAACCATTAGTCTTATACTGTTTGTTTGTCTTTCAAGTTTTAATCAACTGCTGCACTTGAAAAGTTACTGTAATCTTTTTAACTACTCTTCATCGGCCACTGCCACACAACGATAAACCATCGCTGGCTGCTGTGAGCTTTCACAACACTGTACATCAGATGAGAGTTTTAATGGAGCTTGGATGTTTTTTGACAGCTATGTCATATATGGTCCTTTAAAAATGCTTGAATGCTCCCCATCACTGATCGACGGGTAGGTTTTCAAGGGACCAAAATAGATCCAGAATATGTAAGCATGATGTTATACATATTATTTATAATATCATAATTTTTCCAACATCTTCATCTGAAGCAGCACTTCTTCCTTTCTTTGTTACTGTCAGAGTTATACCATGCAGAAAATGAATGCATCAGAGTGAACATGATTCAGTAAGGCTCTACGTCAGACTGACTTCCACACGTTAAAATGTCTCATTTGCATTTGAAGTCCCCAGCTGCTGCGTATTAAAGAATGACACAAACGGACAGTAGGACTTGAAAAAGCCTTGAAGCCTTCTTTTCAAAGTCAGCACAGTGTCAGGTGAGGATGGACCGATGCAGAAATAGTCCTTCTTTAGTGCCTGTGAATGTACAACAGCGGGCTCATGCCACCTCCGGGACAGAGGCTGACATGATACTGTGCTGCATCACTTTTTCACTGCTGCTAATGTGCCTTTGTGGTTGTGGGTTCAATTCCCAGGTGGGCTATAACTTCATACACTACCCCCTGTGTCCTTGAGCAGGGCATTATCTCAGCGGTCCCTCCGGAGGAATATGGCTTGGTGTTAATGGATGGATGACGTGCACAGGGAGCTAGATGGATATATTAGTGAGCTAATGAATCTTTGATAAGTAGGAAGGCTTTGTGTGTGTCGAGAGACAAAATAAAGATCACGGCTAAACCGGCCGACTGGGACAGGAATTTAGTTCTCATAAAAAAGTCTCTGACATTGGTGTCGCTGTCAAAGATGTACCGGAATGTACTCTTAAAGGGCTGCAGCAAATCCAAAAAAACACCAACGCCATTTTTTTTAATTTTATATTTAATAATTACTTAATAAGTAGACTTAATGCAGCTTTATGTTACATTTTACTGCTAGCAATCCCATACCTTTTAGTAAAACCAAGTTGGATTGAGAATTTAAATTTATTTGCAGCTACCTAGGAACATCCCGTGTCACTGTTTATCCCACGTTATTTTGACATATCATTGCTCTACATCCATGTTCTTGTCATGTTTAATAACTCAGAGCTGCTGATTCCTCCCAGATCTTTACATGTAAAGCTGGGAGGTTTGCCTTGTGGTTGTATTCACTGACAGGTATCAAAGTTGAATTAACTGATAATCAACCATGTAGCCAATACATGAGCAACATTTGCACTCATTTGTTGACATGTTTCCAACCATCCAATCAACCTAAGTTTGACATTCACTCAGCCTTTAGCTCTGTTTTGGTCTCCACGAAATTCTAAGGGAAATCGATGCAATATTTACTAGCTTTTTACCAACTTGGTCTTTGTGTTGATATGATTGAAGAATAGGGAGGATAAATAGTTTTTCTTTAAATGGAAGTGAGGTAGATGAGAATTGTAATATTGAGACTGTAAGACTCTTTTTAATGAAGACCTGCAGGTGCAGCAACACCTTTGCCTCATCCTTCATCCATAGATACAGCACAGATGGAAATGACATATACGCTGATGGTTATTAAAAAGGCCTCTATTGCATTAATAAGTTATAAATATTATTGTATAATATATTTCAGACTCTCCATGATCCACGGCCTCCACTGTGTACCAGGAAGGGCTTCCCCTTCTATGATGTAATCCACATCTGCCACAATAGGAATATTGAGCATTTTTTGATGACAAAATGAAAATGTGCAGTGAGTCAAACTCAGCTATCCCCACGTGGCCGTCACCAGCCCAAACACTGAGTGTGAGCATCCCACTGTTAGGACGTGCACCGCCACGAGTACAGACAAACAACAGACACGCACACATATGCAGAGGTTCAGCGACAGCCAGCGATGCAGTCAGACAGCTGTTGTGCTGATGACCGGTGTCAGGTGCCAGCGGCCTGATTCGAGCTGGCTAACCTCCCCACATCACAACATGTGTCTGCACAGATACAGGAGGTGATGGGCGGACATGTGTCTCCGAGTCTGGCGTGCATCTGGACAACAACCGGCGTGTTGGGGGTCGCTGTGTGTCTGGCAATGTTGGCGTGTGTGCATCTGTTTGTGTGTATGCAGGTCTGTCTGTAAATTGTACTACGATGTCGGTTCTAGGTAGAGATGTAGCTTACTGTTTGTGGTTGTGTGTGTGTGTGTGTGTGTGTGTGTGTGTGTGTGTGTACAATCTTCAGAATTAACCTCACGGGAAAGATTCTGCCTCAGTGTGGGTTTCTGTCTGATTGAAGAGTCATTTCAGTGTGATTGTGCATGTATCTGTTACGTCTATTTCACAACTTGGGAAATGCGTGTGCGTGCATGTGTGTGTGCACCTTTGATTAGAGGACACATGCAGGAAGGGATACAGACTGTGTGTGTGTGTGTGTTTAAAAGGATGGCACAGGGTATATTTTCCGTTTGTTTGTGTGCAAAGTGTGTGTATGGATCTCTGAGACACACTGAGCCTTAGATTATAGGTAATCTGACAGTGTGAGTGTGTGTGTATGAGCGAGGCAATCTTCATCAGTGTGTGCACTGTTTAGTGTAGGAGGAAGTGTGTGTGTACACATTACAGCAGCTGTGCTTTCTTCATGTAGAATGGGAGCTACCACTACACCCACACCAACACACACACACGCACACTGGTGCCACTGGTGCCAGTAGAGATTCTTTGTGTGTGTTTGCTGCAGCAGGGAAGAGAAAGGGGGCAGCTGCAGTGTAAAGCCTTCATCAACTGCTTCTCTAGACTGCCCCATCTGTCTGTCCATTAATACACTCACACCCACACACTAATGCATGCACATGGTCCTTCTGTTGTCTGAGCAGACACACATGGCGTGCTTCACACTTCACACCGGGCTCTGTCAGGACAATGATGTGTATCCTCTGAGGTCTTAAGTGAGTGTGTGTCTGACACCATGTAACGCCAATGGTGGCAAAATATTTCAGGTAAAATGATACATTATAGCAAATGGAAGGAATTGTTGTGTAAAGTTGACATGAACTGAATTTTCCCTAGAGCTTTACTCAAGGGATAAACATAGAAACATTCTAAAGATTTTATCTTATTTTCTGTTATAGCCACAGGATGTGACACATACCATATGTTTGTACACGTCAAACCATTCAGAAAATTGTCGGGCTGATATACAGTCAGCTCCAACCTGAGCATTATGTCTGTCGCAGCCCAGATCTTCAGGACTGATGTGGATGTGTTCTTGTGCTGCCATTAGCCAACAGTCTGAATTACGGAAACACATGAAATAAGTTACCCATTTCACCTGATACAGCAGCAAAGCAGTCAGAGCTGTGTATTCCACAAGTCACGATGGTCTGCTGCTCCACACCAGCCTCTTGGGTTGAAAGAAAATTGTGCATGAATATTATTTTTTTTGTCTTATCAATAGAAGGTTGTGGCAGAGCCTCTATTATCACATACTAATAACAACATTTTCATTAAAGAACCACTAGTCATAATATTGCAAATCTGACAATGTCAAGATAAAGAAGTATATTACCGGGGAAGTACAAACAACACATGTCCATCCATCATCAGACAATCAGAGAGAAACCTTCAAACATGATTACATGTTATGTGTCTGTTATGTGCACCTGACCTATGCACATCTACATGACCTGCATGTTAGGTCTTTATCAATTGAAGGAACTCCTCTTTGTCCCTGCATGTGTGTGTGTGTGTGTGTGTGTGTGTGTGTGTGTGTGTGTGTGTGCGTTGATGTTTACTGTCATGTTACTGAACCCGTAATGCTGTGAGGCTGACCTTGGTTTTCCAGTGTATGTTTTAGTGAAAGGCTGCTTGACTCTTAGACACAATGAGGTCCTGGCTCAACACCCGTATGTTTATGAGAGAGAGAGACACTGTGATTCAATGAGATGGAAAAATAAGAAGAGTAAGAGTGAGAGCGTTTTTCCTTGATGATGTATATGATTTGATTGGCCCTCTCTCCAGAAGCGTCCTGATTTCTGATTCGGACACTTTGGACATAGTGATTGCAGCGAGAACATCTAATGTCTCAAGTGGCCTCTGCAATCAAGGACAATGACCCTTCACGCCATGTACTCTCTCACACAAACACTCACACAAACACTCAGATATGCCTACTTACATAATGTTTAACAAGCAACAGCAGTTTTTTGTTTCCCTGCGTTTTGGCTGAATTTCTGCTCTCAAAGATTAGTTGTCTCGGTTGATTCAGTGGATCCAGGGAACAAAACAATGGATTTCTTGTTTTTCTCTCAAATCTTTTTACTTAAATTATTCTATCAATCCCCGACATCGATGTGACCGAGTGTTGATTTTTGAGTGAGAGTATGTGATGCTGTTGGGCTAAATACACAAATCAGCACTATTACACATCGCTGATATTTGGGCGCTTTTGTAATTTCCTGACAGCCAATGCTTCTCTCCTCTTTGTTAACTTTTTCGAACAAGCAGTTATCAACATAGTGAACCTTGCTTTGGGACAAACCACATCTACTTTTGATAGAACACTGTCGCGAGTCTTTCTCTGCGAGAGGAGCACCTCTCTCTTCGTGTCAGCGAGGCTGTGAACTGTGTGACAGACAGAAGCTGCTTTCAAACACACACATGCTGAAACCCTAAATGTCTTACATCAACCAGAAGAGCTGCATGTGCAAATCAAATGTTGAAGCAGACATTAATCAGACTTTACTCCCATAGCTCCCCAGTACAAAGTCCATGTAATGTCCATCTGAGCCGATGGGTGAATAGAGACACTCATTGTCTGAAGAATTCACAGTGAGTGAGTGGGTGAGTTGATGACGTTTCTATAATTTTTCCTGCCCCCCCCCCCCCTCTCCCAGACCAACTGGAATCTTAGGTGAAAACCTAATGGATGGTCTAAACATGCTGACACCGGGCAGAATATATATATGTCACAATGACATCATGAATATGTTAACTGGCGAATTGCGGTTCCACATCAATTTTCAACCATGGCTGTATTGTGCCCGTTGACCCTACACGGTCCACCCACACAGTCGGTTTCAACCCACTCTTTTTTACCATTCGTTTACTGAATCATACTCTGCCTTCCTATGATATAACTTGTCTGGTACAAAATCAATGAATTGATTGTCAGGGTGCCTGTTGGGCTGAGATTAGAAAATGTTCATTTTAAAAACTTGAGTTTGTTCATGAAGTAAAGAGATAAACTGCAAAAACAGACGAGATGAGCAAATAGTCGAACAAGAGAGAAAAGTACTTATACAGGTTGACATTGAGAGAATGGAGGGACGACAGAAACCCAACCAGTGCTGGTGTTCAACCATCTGCTGTGTGTGTGTGTGTGCACCTGTTCCATTGTATCTGGAGACACCGGAGAGAATGACTTAGATTACTAAGACTGATATCAAAGTCACACTCTAGGATACGCTCCAAGTGCTAGCCCTGCGAACTATCTCACACACACACACACACACACACTGCCACTCCCTGTGTTTCTGTAGCCTGTTGGTTAGCATACAAAGCATCCAGATGAAAGACAGGCGACCGACGTCATGTGTGTGCATATATTTTGTCTCTGTGCATGTGTGTTTGCAAATGTGTGTGTGCATGTGCGTGTGTGCATGCGCGTGGGTATCTTCTCTAATTGAAGTGTACGGTGACTTGGCAGGCTGCCTGATGTTGCGGAGTCATATGGAGGGACAATAGACAAAGAGAATGGCAGAGAAATGGAGACAGAATAAAGGAGAAGAGTAGAGGGGGGTAGAGGAGAATGGAAATGATCTGATGATGGAAAGAATTAGACCATAACAACAGGACTAATGCAGTTAGTCTGTCCCAGTGGATCATAATGCAGCAATATTACGTTTCTATCTACATTTCTTTCATTACGTATCAAGCTATATAAATGGAGTCATGTTTTTATATCTTTGAGCCTTTTTATTACAGCAACAATTCAAGGGGTGCGCGACATCGCCTCAATGTCACATGTTTAACGGGCTCTACACCAAATTGTGACACTTTGCAATAGTGCCATATATATTTTATTAGTCCCTGTTTTAAATCGACCAATAGATATCCATGCAGCTGTCACTGGATAACAGTTATACTGAAGAAGACTTGTACATATGATGATTAATTAATTTATGGATTCCCATTTTGAAACCTTAATTGTCTTGTATTGCTGAACGTATCAGCAGCTAAACTAGGATACTCTCTCAAAGCCCCTCCTCATGTTATTACCAGTCCATCTCTCCCTCCTGGGAGGCAACACCTCAGATCTTCTTAATATTCAAAGGCAGAAACATTCACATTGTGATCTGTTATCACTACTTTCTTCAAATAATTATTTATTCACATTTAAAGTGAGACATTTTGTTACTCCTCTTCTCTAGGCATTTTACGTTGATCTCCTCCACATCTGGTTTCTGTCTGTTTCTTGCCTCTCTCTCTTCATCTCTTTCTCTCGATTTCTTTTGCAGTAAAACAGGAATTGTATGCACACAGACAAGGAGCAAAAATGAGCAACTGTTGTTGAAGCAAAACAGCTTTGAACCAGAACCATCGGCTGATGAGCCAGAGTGGTGAGGTTAATCCGTCAGATTACAGCAGATTACAATGCCCCGGAGACGGCTGAATGGAAGATTATAGCGGAGAGATTATGGATAGAATAATGGTTGGAAGAGATAGAAGTTAAAGCATCTAGGATAGATAAAGGGATTGGTATTTGAACATGTTTGCTGATACGCACTTGTCCTCTTGTTGAAGCATTGGCTCAACTGTTCTTATCACAAATGAACGAGACATGAGCATGATCTGACCTGCTACTCTTTGTGTTATGGCTGATTAAATTCAACTCTATTTCAATTATTGGTTCTGTGCTGTGATGTTCTAGCAGGTGTATACATGTACCATATAATAGATGAGATAAATGATACACAATGTGTAACAATGCTGCTCTACATGTATGAGTTCACAATATAGTGTCAAGCTCCTCATTCATATAAATCCCCAAACTCATCCTTCTGGGAAGTTACTAAGCAGTAATGACAGTTACCAGTATATCATTATGTGCTAATTGCTTTTATCATTATTTATTTTAAAGTATAGTGAACAAACAAGTTCTCCATATCACGTTTTATAATCGGCTGTTGGGAGATATTCAGAAGATATTTCTTGCCAATCCACAGGTACAATGTGATTTTGTGGTGAGCAGGGCTGTATCAAATAACACGCACAGGTTGAGACTATAAGTAAAGGATAAAACATGACATTTTATGTAAGATGTTATTATATATAAGGGATGGAAATAGAGAAAGTGTGAACAGTACTTAAATCGGTGACGAATCCAAATAAAGTGACATAACACAAAACAAGTTATCTCATGAATACAAAAGGACCCATATGAACATTCTCTGATCTGACAGCGCTATGGGCAGGAACTCAATTTTAACCAATTGCTTTTACAAGAATATTTTCATTTGACTAATTTATGATTTGCTCCAACTGTTGTTAAGTTAAGTTTGGGTGCAAACATGACAAGTTAAAGCCAGCGGAAAAAGTGTTTTCAGTCTCATTCAAAGTGCAATCGTAGGTTGACCTTCTGCACCCTGACCCAGTGGTGTGACATTTAATCAATGAGCCAGTCAGGCCAGCGGTAATGGGACCATGAGACCTGTGGGACTTCTGACCATGTTAGCGGACCACAAGGCCTTGTGCGTCTGAGCACCACAACATATGAGTTCTTCCCCACCCTGTTAAGAAGGTTCCCCGATGAGCCCTCGGCCAATGCAGTGGAACAGTTTACTGTGGTAATAACTTCTCTACTATGGTCTGCCGGAGAAGCCTGAAGAAGAATTTTCTGATACTCTGGCATTTAATGCCCTTTTGAGGCTTAATGTACATGCAGAGGATAGAGCAGAGGCAGCCTTACATCTCAGTACTTATTAGTGCTAATTACAATAGTTTATGGTCAATTAAAACAATGGTAAAGTTAAATGATTTTTCTCAGGGGACCGCGGGGGTTTCTGCAGAGCCCCAGCGGTGTCCCTCGGGCCCAGATGCCCGATGCAGCCCAAATCAGCAACAGAAGATCGTATCAGTTTAGCCGGGAGTCTTCACAACTTCCACTGCCAGCATTATGTTTACTTATTATTTTCGAGTTTAATATGTTTTTTGAGCAATCACAATTTATTTTAAGAATATATGAGACCTTTCACGTATCCCTCAAACTTTTGCCTGAGAAATGCGGAGCTTCTCCCGTCTTGAGTTTCCTGAGAGCCAAGGAAACTGGTCCTGATCCGTTTGAACCATCAGCACAGGTGGCAGGTTCCCACATAGCAGGGGCAAAACGGTGTCTGAGGAGCGTGGTGCTGCCAAGTCATTTGAACCTACCGGCACAGGCAACCGTCTCAACCAGCGGTTCACAGGGTTTGTGTGAGAGCCAGCTGAAGGGCCGACGAGGATGGGGGACATCTCTGAATGGTGGATGACCTGGTGGTTTTGTGGGGTTCACTTCCAGTATTGACTTGAAACTGTCCGCCCTCATTTGATTAGATGACATGAAAGAGAGACGGTTGATTTTATGAAGGCATTGGCTCAGGAAGGTCCAACACACTTTGTAACACTGATTGGTGTTATGAGCCATGATCAACCAATAAATAAAGAATTTGGCAACGATTGTTTTAACAAAAAATTGTCTTTGTAATATGTCTCAATTTATCTGTAAAAATGGTTATTATTTATGTTCTGAAGAGGAGTTGCTAGCCTACGTACATCCCTGTATTTGATGGGGTTTCAGATATACAGTGCATATGCAGAGCAGTGTTGCTGACTGGAAAACACAGTGGAGAGGCTGCATCAGAAGAACAGACTGGGCACGAGTGGTAGAGGAGGGAGCGGAGACAGGCGCGAGAGAGAGAGAGGGGAGAGATTAGAGATGAGAGGGCTCTCCACATCCTCCTGCATCAGTCCAACCAGCCTGCACACCAGCCAAGAGTCTAGCTGTCTCCCTCTTTCTATGTCTTTCTCCCTCCCTCTCTCTCTCACTCTGCCAGATAGATGACAGCATGTGGAGTGAGGGATTAGAAAGGAGAGATGCAGGAGGACAGATGGAAAAAATGCAAAATGTGTGTGTGCGTGTGTGTGAACTGTTGGAGATGGTTTTGTTGCCTGTGTAAGCATTCATGGACGTGCATATCATATCTATGATCTATTATTTTGCTAATGGTTGTATCTGTATTTTTTTGGATTAAAGAACCCAAAATTGTTTATTTTTATATTTATATTATAATTTATATTAATGAGTAGTATGATTAGCTTTTCATTGAACAACTGTCACTTTTTCACATGAACTATCAGAGCTAAGTGAGCAAGTTGATCACCCCCTTGATGATCAATCTTTTACCCAGAATCCCCTGCCAGGTAATCCAATGAGAGCTGGTCTGAAAAAGAGCTTACTTTGTGGTAAAGGCCACTACTGAATATGCTTGTCTTTGCATATATACTGTACCTTATGTATTCGCTCTGCAGCCCTATTATGATTACAAATTGCTTAAGGATAGCCGACTTTATATTGAAAACCCCCTCCCCCCCTGCTCTGTAAGTCTTTTATTATCGGAGCCAGCAAAGCACAAGAACAGAGGACATGTTGCCTGGAATACTGGGTATCAAGCAGAATTGGAGCCCATGGGGGACATTGGGTGTGTTTGTATATACACACTATATATTGCCGTTGTTTTTTTTCCTCAACTTTATTGTTTATTTGGATTGAACCAGCAATCTGCAGCATTGCTCCCAGGTCAGCCATCTATCACTTGTTTACTTCTGTGAAGGAGAAAGAGAAAGGAGCAGTTTGAAACATTTAAGGATCGTCAGTCAGCCTGAGGCTGCGAGCCTGCAGGCCGAGTTCAAAAGGCAAAAAGCTTCACTTGTGGAGCTTGCGGGGAGCTGCGTACAGCGGGGTCAGAGGTCAACAGAGAGGAAGTTTAATAAAGAAAGAAAGGGAGGGCAAGAGGGGCGTTTGATTGATTGTTTCCTGTCTGGACCTCGAGTCTGCTCTCACCATTCTCTCATCATTTTCTACTGCCCAGCTGTGTCTCCAATGGTTGTTTATTAGGAAATATGTCTCTGCAGTGTGTAAAATATAAGAATTACGAAACAGCCTTAGTTGCAGGGAGAACAAACTGAGCAGATGAATGATTTAACTTTCAAACCAATATGTTTAATAACCTGAAACAGTCATAATACTTCGGATTAAATTATTCAAACCAGAAAGGACAAAACTGAACATGTCGTTTTTTTTCATGTGTGCGTCTGTGTATGCTGGTTTGTGTATTTGTGCATTTCGGGTCACGCTGTGTCCTCCTCTTTTTCCTTTTCTTTTTAATTTTCTCCTCCAGGGTAAAGCAGCTATTATACATGTTACACACACACACACACACACACACACACACACACACACACACACACACACACACACACACACACACACACACACACACACACAAAGTTTCCCACAGCGGCTCAGAGAAAGGAACAAAAAAGGCACAAGACAAAAAGATCAAATTATCAGCTACATTTAATTAACCACAAGTAGACAGACACAATAACAGAGCTGAATCCAGATTGTCTGTCCTCGAAAGAGAGAGAAAGAGAGAGAGAGAGAGAATTGAGTCGGACTGAGGCTCTCTCCATCCTCTCCTTCATTCCTTTGTAGCAGGGAGCGTTACTTTTTCTTTTTTCTTTTGAAGCCATTGCTGCAGAGTGAAGTGATGACAGCTTATCGGATTAGGGATCGCTGGATAATAAATACCCTTGTTTGATTTCTCCACCCATACTCCTTAAACATGATTACTGCTTACTGTTGCCACCAGCATCACATTATAGCACAGTGCGCGGCAGCACCGACATTTGCATAATGGTAATAAAGATGGAAAGAAGTGTTGTCTGCAGAGGGGATGGATGCTGAGCAATGCATTGAGCTGTCACTCCCCCTCCATCTCTCTCTTTCTTTATCATTTCTCTTCCTGTTCTGTCTTGACCTTGTTACCACTCGCTATGAAAACACATGGAGCTGCTGTCTCTGCCTGTGTAAGAGCTGCGCTGCCTGTGCTTGTATACAACCACCTCCAAAATGACTTGAACAATACCAAAAAAAAATGCTGAATAATTTACATTTTATTCTTACTTTTGATTTATAACCTTTGGCTGCAGCTATAGCACACATGTAGCCACAGGTGTGACTGTGCCATCTAAATCTGAAGCTGACACACAAATCTGCTCCGTCCATTAGTTAATGAAAAAAATGAACAGATGGACGGACAGACGTCCCTTCACTTGTAATGAAGCTTCAGAGTGGTCAGGGACAGATCCGGGTAAGTTTGCATCATCATTCAATCATTTAATTAAAATGCAAAGATGTCAAAATAAAGCTCTTTACATCGAGTAAGAGGAGGAACGGCTCCAGCATCTAGGGGACACTCGTTGCCGTCTTCTGGGCTGCTCCTCCCCCATTAGCCTCGGCTGACTCTATTGTATCCGTTATAGATAAATGGAAAAAAACTCTTTGGTTAACAAACTCTTTTTAAGTGTTTGTATGTCTGTGCTAACTTAATTGAGAATGTAATGTGGGTCGGAAGTCTAAGTTGACTGTGATACTTCAGTTTCAAGAATCTCTCAGTAAAACTTCCATTCTTATCAAATCAATAATCCCAGTGATAGTTCTGATTCCGTAGCTGTTGTATATGGATCAGGGTGCTCACAAAAGAGAAGGATTCAGACTGTATAAGATTTGATCACATGCTTAATCAACACATTCCACTTTGTATATCGTGCCATGGCTGGTGACGTGCATGTCTCTGTGTGTGTGCATGTGCACTGGTTTATCTCTGCTGTGCACCAGGCCAGTGTGAGGCCACATTGAGTAACAGAGGCCCTCAGCTAACCAGGCAGGTTCTCTTCTGCTCCACCACAGTGACACTGACCAGACGCCCAAACCATGTGTGTTACACGCATGTGTGGATCAGCAAATAAGTGTTATCAGGGTGTGAATGTATGTCTATAGGCTGCATATATGTGTGTGTGGGCACAGATGCACGTGTGTGCACATGCATGTATTGCCTCTTAATGAACTCGTGACCTCTCAGTGAACTTCACTCCATTCTCATTCACTGAGCATCACAGAGAGCCTGTTAGCGGCATTAGCTAATTAAAGCTGGGACGCTTGTTGGCCTCCCTCCCTACAGCTCTCGTGCACATGCATTGGTGTGCACGTGACGTCTCCCAGCACGGCTCTAAGGCAACTCTGTCTAGACATCACCATGATCGCTCTGCCTCTGCAGCAACAGAAAGGCATCTGTTGATGTTTGGTTCGGAACCAGTTGCTAGTGATGTTTAGCGATTGAGTTTTACAGTGTGTGAAGCCTAAAGTGTTCAGTTCTCTCTGCTTTCCAAGTTTGTTGAAAGACATTCAGAGCAAAATGATATCATTGAAAGTAAATTTCATTTATTTTAATTGCATTTAAAACCACTTCAAAAAACATATATTGGATATTGTTTAGTTGATAAGAAGAATAGACAGGAAGCTTAAGATTGAAAAACACAGATAGAAGGAGCATTAGATTAATTCCCTATTCTCCTTCCAGCCATATGAGGACAGATAAACAGTGGCACGAGGACAGGCGAGAGATTGTTCTAATTTCCACAATGAGAGGGTCTTTTCTGGAACCTGGCTCTGTGCTTTTCATTTAGCCTTGAGTGCATTAGTGAAGTCGGCCTCTGGTGTGGGGTGGTGAGGCCTGACGTGCTGTCAGCTTTTCAATTCATCCCAGAGGTGCCGGACTGGGCTCAGGTCAGTTGTTCCCTGCGGGGCCACTCAAGTTTGTCCGCAACCGACCATTACTTTACAGACATGTTCTTCTGAACAGGGGCCTTGTGGTGTTGAAACAGGAAAGAGCTTCCTCCCACATGTTGCCACAAAGTTTGAAGTGCACTTCTGTCTCAGGTTTTATTGTATGCTGTAGAATTTTTATTATAGGATTGACCACCTTTATTAGCTCCCCCACGGATGATTTGTTTTTATCTGTGTTTCTTTGTTGTCTTTTAGTTGGCAACATAACACAAACATAACTGAATAGTTTACCACTACACATGTTAAAAGGGTGTGGCATGTGTATGCAAAGTACCCATAACACTTCTTTTGCTGTTTTACCAGTTTCCTAGTGAATAACACAGGGATCTAGATGAAAACTCAAATCTGTTATATTTAGGGTACAACTTGGTGCAGTTTGATTGGAGATAAGGGGACTGGCAGAGGTAGAGGTATCTGGCAGAGGTTTTTAATTTCATACCTGTTTTAATAGCAACCATCCACTGCAGCTCAGCAAGTCAAACACACAGAGAGGGATCCCTGAACTCACAAGACGTTAAACCTACTGGATTTCTAGAACATGCTCAGCTGAAGCCTCAATTCCATCTACAGTTTGAAATACAGTTTACACACGGCACTGAGTTCTCAATTGCTTGTGGAAGCAATCTCTTTCTGGTCAGTTTGAAGGATTGAAGTTACCTAAATAGTTTAAACGATATGTACAAATAGGTATTTGAGTGTTAAGGCAGATGTGAAAGTGTGGACTTGTCTTTTGACTGGAATGAAGTGACCTGTCCCCCTCAGCCTTAGCAAGAAGTGTCACCATCTCTAGTGGAGAAACAAATATAGAATCTGTTCACTTCTTTCTCCGCAAAGGAAATAACATTTCCCCTGCTAGCAAATGGGAGAAATGCAATTTTCTGTGGACATGACAGTTAGCCCGACAGAGCACCTCATGTGACAGGTATCTCCCTGGTGGAACATGCTGTGGACTTATTGACTCCTTTGACGTCTCTGTGCTTTTTTTTCTTCCCTCCACTGTATTGGCCTACTGGCTCCTGAAGCACATGCAGTGATGAATGTCTACTGTGTCTTTGCATTGGTCGGCTGAGTTTACATGAAGAATCCAAATCCGATATCCTGGATGCACGCTGCCAGCATTGTAACTTAGGGTGATACGAGTCATGAGCACCAATAACTCTGGAGATACACTAAATAATGAAAAACAAACCACTGAGCAGACTTTTTCTAGCTCGAGGTTCAAAATGACCCCGGCATGATGAATGCTGAATGACTGATTACTATGAATGTCCAGGGGAAACGAGGAAAAGGTAGATATGTTCCCTTCATGGGGATTTTATTAGGATCATTTGCATAGGCACATCATTTTTAACAAAGTCCCAGCAGTGTTTTTTTTTTTTTGGTATTCAAATTTTACTCCAAAAAGAGTGTTACTTGTGTTTTTGTCATCTTGTATTCAACGCTTGTCCCTTACTCCACTGCAGTCTGATTCGATTAAGCTCTTACTTGCAGGCAATGCATAAATCTTTCACAGAACATTTCCTATTAAATCCATTTAAGGAAGTTCAGATGAGTGAACGGTTAGAGAAACAGGGCTACTTGGCCAGCATTCCTGTGTTTGTGTGTGTGTGTGTGTGTGTGTGTGTGTGTGTGTGTGTGTGTGTGTGTGTGTGTGGTTGTGCGTGCGTGCGTGTGTAGTGTCTGCTTTTTGCGGACGTGAACTTTAGCAGCCCTGTCAGTAACATGATTACCCTCTAGCCATGTGGCCCATGAGTTGACACAATATACACACATCAAACACACACACACACCACACATACCAGGCCAGGCCATACTGCCTGTTACTGCGAGTGTCCTGGCTTGGAGACCCAACAGAAACAGACAGCACCAAATATCACTGCAGGGTTGCCCGTGTCAACACTAGCAGATGCAACATTAATTCAATCAGCCATGGAAAGTCACCGAGCGGAAGGGCTGCGAGAAGTTCCAGCACGGCAGAGCGGCAGTGGCAGTGTGTGGGAGACTCAGAGGACTACAGAGAGTTTCTTCCATGTTCCGGGTTCAGTTGACCCCTTGTGTTTAATGGACAGACGTCCCAAATGTCATTTATTTAATGGCTTCAGACGTTTTCGGGATCAAAAGAAAAACATAAATCCTGTGAGTGGTTTCTTGATATTTCTTAGAGGACACAGGAATTGTATCTTCTCTCCTGTAATTGTAAAAGTTTGTCTGAATCAGTGATGCGAGTTCAAACCGGTTTTCTCCCGTGTCTTGCCAGGCGCCGTGTAGTTCAAACAAGTTGATGACAAGCGCCAAGAGGGTCCAATCAGCATCATCTGTTATTGTCACCATTCATTTTGTCTTTGTTATTCTTATTTGTGTTAGGGACTTTGTCTTCGTCGGAGTTGTTTTCTTTGTGAACTCAAAGCTAACATGTTTCAGTCGACATCATCCCAATCATTTTGGTACCTCAGCTTCTTTAATGTAACGCAGATGAAGGAGCTGTGTTGACCGATGTCAGACTGGTTACCTCCTGTATGGATGACCTACTTAAGATCATGATCGGTATCCTGTTGTTGTGGGTGTGACAGGGAATGAGCAGGAAACATGGAGCACATTCCAAGTTCAGGGCATAACTGCTCAAATAGCCATTAAGCTTATAAGATTATGTAAATATTATCCTCGATACCCAGTAGTAAATGTTTTATACAACGGTCTTGCTCTGCAGCACAGGTCCTGGGAAGCATGATCAGTATTTGACTATGACAAATTCTATTCTGGTTCTGGACCTCTGAATCATCAGCCACATCTTTAATTTGTTAAGTGATTCAAATATATCACGGCTGTTTTTGCCGGTTGAACAATCGGAGCTTTGCAGATGGGATGAATACTGGGACGCCATCACTCTTACACAGCCATAGTTCAACCTGGAAGCTGGCAGCTGCAAAAAGTTACTGCAATTCAATTTGCACAAATAACATATCTTACATCAGCATATTTCATCCTAACACTTCTGCTTTCACTGCTTCACGACAGAAGGTTCCAAGTGAAGGCATGGACATGGATAGAGTCACGCTGTCTTTACCTAAACCACATATCACGTTGACCCATATTCTCCGTCATGTCCCTACACTTAACTGTCATGTAGTTATATGGAGCTTTTACCAATAACTAACATGTTTAGTCTCCCGTTTAACCAAAACCTCCAGTTGGATATAGTTAGACCTTTATTATGTATACACCAACATTAACATCTGTATTAAAATCACATCACAAATACAGTAAATTGGATTACTAAGTATGGACTCAAAGTCCATAGTCGGGCACACTCACCATCAAGCATAAACACAATGCAATGTTAGCGATGTGCAAACGCAGACTTCCTCAACAGAAAATGCAGAGCAAAAGATCTTAGAATAAATAAATGTGTCTCTGTGAGGTGAAGTGCAAAAAGATTCACAACACTGCATACTTCTAGCAAAAGGCAGAGTCAAAACAGAAACCCTCTCCTCCTGCTCTCACTGGAATCTTAAGCAGAGTTAATATTTGCAGAGGGAGTATTGGATGACCTGTGAAAGAGACACACAGGTGGGTCTGTTTGTCCAGCCTAATCTGCGAAGCGGAGACAGACACAGAGCAGAGCACGCGACCGCATCTCTGTCCTCTACTTGTCTCACTCGTGGAGGGAGGATAAGAGTGGACGTATCCGTGCAAAGGAAAACCGGCTAAACAGTTGTTTATCCTCTGTGACACTTCCCAGGGAAACTCGCCTGACAAAGAGCACAATTTGCAGATGTCGGTGTTTAAAGGCTGCAGTGAATGTGTGACTTTGAGAGGACTGCTTGGGTTGGCCTGTTACTCTTCTGGAGCATACAGCATGCTGTGTTCTGTAATCCCTCTTCATCCTTTCGGTGTCATTTGCAGTGAGAAGTGCTGCACTGTGCAATCTGGCTGACATTAAGCATATCCTGCCATTCAACCCTCTTCTTTACCTCCATGACTGGTGGCTTACTGTGACACAATCTGTCTCTGGCATTTCTTCTTTTTTTTTTTTCTTTAAAGCTATTCATCCAGGAAATGTTTGCTGAACACAGATATTCTGTTACGACATCCTTCTGCTTTACTTCCATGTAAATCTGCACTCAGCCATGCACAGTTACTAATGGGGGCCACCGGGCAGCAGTTAAGGGTTCAATGCCTGGCTAAAGGGCATCTGACCCACATTTACCACCACCTGTTATGGTGTCGCTGAACTTTCATACTTACATCAAGTGGTAACGGCTGAGCAAACTGGGGAGAGGTGCTCGTCCATCAGGAAAGTGTGAAGGTGAGCTGAAGGAATGGCTTAAAAGACAAACTGTAAGTACAAATGTGGAATGGCTGTAATGCAGGCACCTCAAATAATAATGTATGTGAAATATACCAGGGCTAACCAAGATGGAAGTTTGTAAATGTGGTTATTTTGAGGCTTTATACAGAGACTTTATTTTCTATTGTTAGCCTCATTAGAAGTTGAGTTTGAATTAGAGATCGTCTGATACCCTGTTGTCCTTCCAGAAAAAGAGTGCGAATGTGTGTTGGCCGATACTAAGGAAAGGTCCCATACCAGTGCCTTTAAAAAAAAAAAAAAGATGTAACATAGTTTAACAGCTGTTTGCTACTCACCATGTATTGAAGGGATGAAATAGCTCAGTTTAAACCCTTTGAAAAACAAATAAATACAGAGAATGAACGCTATATAACTTTTTTATTATCTAGTTCGATAGTTATAACCGAAGAACATCACCAAAAGAAAATAATCTAGGAGTACATAACAATTACTTCCTTGAAATAGCCCATATATATCCAGACAGACCTAAGGCGCAGAATATTATCACACTCCAAAACCAGAGTGTGGTTTGAAAACAACCACCTAGAACCTGAGGGTTTTCTGAAGAGCTGTCAGGATTGCCAATGTTTACAAAAAGTTTTATTTCTCAGCTTTTGAAACAGATATAGAGATGAAATAAAAACAAACATTAGATAGCTTAAACATTGGTTTTCATGCTCCCTTCTTCTTCCGCTTCCTCTCAGCTCCCCTAATTTAGAATGTCAGCCATCATCTGAATCGCTACTTAAAAATGGAATTGCCTCATAGTGCTAAAAAACTAGCAAATTGATTTCTGGAAATAGAAAATCTCATTTCTGTTTGCAGTATATCAGTAAAACTAATATAAGTGGTATTGTGCTTAGATTTGACTGGGCTCTTACCCCATCTCTAGGGGATTTGGATGTGACCACAGGGGAACAGAGAGTGGCACAAATCAACATGTGCTGGGCCAACGGAAGGCGTCTCTCTCTCTCTCTCTCTCTCTCTTTCTCTCTCTCTCTCTCTCTCTCTCTCTCTCTCTCTCTCTCTCTCTCTCTCTGCTCGCACACATGTGTACAGGCCCTAAGCTGCTATGAGGGGGGTCCACAAGGATTAGTATAATCGGGAGGGGCTTGTGAGGACCCCCTCCAACCCCCACAGCGCTTCACCTCCTTATCCCATCATCCCTCTGCTGCTCGGCCCGCCGTCCGTCACCCCCTTCATCTCCCCCTTTATCCTTCCCCCTTATCCCTATATCCTTCCCTCAATCTCTTTACAACGCTCCGTTCCTTATTCTCGCTCACACTCCCATTCATCTCCCTGACCTCATCCTCTTACAGTTATCCTTATCATTACCTTCTGCATTGTAGGCATTTAGCTCAGCAGCTTGGAATTACAAGCTGTAGTGCGCGGGTGGAGTGCGCCTCTGAGATACAGAGAATCAGAGTGTAGACGTCCCGGCCGTGTCGAAAAGCGTCTGATATCCCTGTGAATGCTGACCAACCACTTGGGAGCACGGAGCCTGGAAAAGCAATTTAAAGTGAGTGTAAGAACGCACACTATACGGATTGTAGGTGCTCTGGGCTGTGTGTTACTCACTCCCTTATGTCATTAACACTTGTCATTAAGACTACATCTTAGCTCTAAGGGCCTGATCTACTAAGATCTCAAATATAGAGTGCTAAATTGCGTGAGCTTTATAACAGATGCACGTTTGGTTGGTGGGCATATTGCGGATGATCCACCAAAGATAACAGGCGCAAACACGGTAGAGGTGCAGTAGTATTCAAATGGGTGTTCTGCGTGTGTTACTGGTTTCGGCTGTGGCGCATAACAGAGAGGAGAGTGACCGCCTGTCAATCCAAAATGTTAACACGAGCAGAAAAAAATGATTCTCTCTGTCTTCTTCCTGCCGTGTCCTCCTCGCCACAATAACTGCAGCCGTCTGTGCGCAGCGCTGTGCTGAATAGCTCCTACCTTTTCAAACGTCATAACCACGGAAACAATTTTTTTTTATATCCTATGTTAGGTGAGGGCTCCTCTAGAGCTCTTGATGAGAAGAAGGGAAATGACTTCATTCACATCAGGTTTGACAGATGAGGTTTTTCATGAGCTGTTTTTTACCCTGTTATTTTGTATCTGTATCATTTGGATAGAGGTTTATTGTGTTTCACCGTTCACAGAACTTTGTTTCTGATCTTTACATTTTGTGTGTTTTTGTTTACACAATGTGTTTTCTCCTCGGTCGAACTGCTCTTTTGGCCTTTTCTACTTCTCCTGCTGACACCTGCTTTTTAGGACACCTCTTGTTTTTGACAAACGTAATCCATCTGGTATCTCTGTGACTTTTGTTTTCTTTGAGCCTCACATCTTCTTCACTTGTCACCTCTTCACTCTTCCTAGAGGATTCTCCTCTGAGCCAATGATGAGCCAGACTTTCTATGAACTGATGCTGAAATGACAGAAATGGAGCAGAACACATTTAGAACCCTATGTGTTAAAAGGGTTGTACTTGTATTCTTCTGTTCATATGTAAACCCATGTCAAGCTGAGATTTGTGACTTTAATGCAGTGGCCACTTTTTTTTATCAACCTGAATGTGCAGTAGCTCAGGGCCTGAAGAATGAAACATGTGTAACTACCTAAATACCAACCATCTGTGGATTAACTTAAAAGTGCATCAGTCAGGTCCTCGGGGTAAATAAAGGTTTAGCTGACCGTAGCACGGAGATGTAAACACATTTAATAAAGTGGAACCGCAGATTCTTTACCTCAGAGAAAAGCAGCCAGTTGTGTGAGGGTGTGCGACTCAAGCTTTGGTTTAAAATTCAACATCATCCCCCATGTTCTCAGCTCTCCCTCTGCATATATCTCCTTAAATGCTCCACTTTATCCCATCCCCTCATCCATTTATCTTCCTCCCTCTGTCATCCACCCCCTTATTCCAGCACCGGCTCCTCCATACAGTAACTCAACGCTCCTCAGAGTCAGCCTCATCTACTTATCTTCACCCTTTCTAAAGGTCATTACACGCACAGCCTGTTTTGCCAGATTAAAATAGAGGCCTATGGAAAGGAAGATGAGGTGTGTCATGTCTGCCAGCCGCTCGTCCTATCAAACGCACACATACAGCGTGCACTCACACACGTGCTGAGATGGACAAAAATGCATGCAACCTGCTGCCAACCAAAGTGCAGGAACACTGACATACGTGTGCATTTCTAACACACATCGCACAACTGCATGCGTCCTGTCACACATTTGCAAAGGTGCAGGCTTACAAACCAGGACACAAAGTCTCCCCCACAGTGTGGTTGAACACACACACTGGATAACATTAAATAAAGTTATAACAAACCGAAGATGCTAAAAGGAAAGAAGAATATTACAGTTGCATATTTACTTGAAAATAAATGAAGGGATGCTTTGAAAGTGAGGAGGGAATGAGCAAGTTTAGAGACGAAGAGGAACTGGGAATTTCTGTAAAGAAAGAGGAGGAGGCATGGAGAAAGGGATCGCAGGGGTTGAAATAACAACCAGCGGAAATCAGAAAAAACTGGGCATTTAGAGCAGGAGTTAAAAATATAAGTGAGGTTGTTTCTCTTTCTTTTGTTTTTTTAATTTATTTTTTGAGGTAGAGAAGCCGATGGGGAAGGATTTGGCTACAAGTGAAACCAGAGCCTTGTCGAATACAGATGAGTTTGAATTGACATTATTTTTTATAAAGGATAGAAAGAACCATTGTCAATCAGTTAAAAAGAAAAAAAAACAATTATAGCAAAGGTAGTCTCCATCAATTGCGCTGTGACTGGTGCAACAACAGGGAACAAATTGGGATTCCACGGTCGCACAAGTCTCCCTGGCTGTCTGTTGTGGTCCTTGTTGGCGTAGGTGGTCTGTTTTACGTTGTCAAACATCACAACATATAATGTGAATATTTACAGAAATGAAGAATTCTGGGAAAATCAATTTGATTCCCATGGTTCATGATTTATTGTTTGGTTTCGTGGACTGGAAACCACAAAGAACGCATTCATGTATTGTTGCCAAATCCTTTAATTCACTTTCTTTCTTTTAGTTTTTTTACTATTGGCCGTCACTTTCCCTACTTCTGTTGCCTCCCTATGTTTGTTGTTGGAGTCAGTGTGTGTGTGTGTGTGTGTGTGTGTGTGTGTGTGTGTGTGTGTGTATGTGTGTCCATTTCTTTGAGAGGGTCAAAGCCTTGTATAATATGTGTGCGAAGCCCTCGCGGTTTTCAAATGCAGATCAGCCACATAAGCCTCTCCCCACAGGCCTTTCACATGGAACTCCTATAGTATTCACTTCTTGACAAAACCCACTTGTCCCGTATAGTTGGCTGACGGGCCACCAGCTCCTTTCTGTGGCTACAGAGCTCCGTGGCTGCTGCGGCTGTTGACTCGGCCGACGGCTTGAGAGTCCTGTTGATTCTGGCTGAGATGAAGCCTTTGTGGCTCTGCGCTGTAGAGAGACCTCCGTCCAAATCTCTTTGTAATCAGGTTTTGAATGTTGACATTCTGTGTCCCTTAAGAGAAGTGTCCATGTGCAGTCCGTGTGCATTCTCATGCAAATGAGAACTGACACGTTGCATTAGAAACAGCGACTTGTGCTTCCTAATACTGAACCAATGTCATGCGGCCAAATTTACACATTAATTTGGTGTGCCTGCGCCGCCTCGCTGAGTGACATGTGAATTCAGATTTGTTGTGGTAATGATGGCAGCAACTTCTGATTACGTTCATTGTCAGTTAATCTTTTGCATAATTCTGTGATTAAACAGGTTGTAATTTATCAGAAAGTCTTCGAAAGCACACAAATCCAAACTTGAGAAGATGTAGGTGCTGGACACCAGTGACGAAACAAGAAATGTCTGCACACCAGAATTGTTTTAATTGCCTCCATTTTTGGACATGTTAAAAAGAAAAAGAAGGGCCTGTGTGTAGGTAACACAAGACCCATGTAAAGTTTCAAGCACAGAAACTCCACCAGGGGGTAAATAAAAAATATCAAAGGGCTTTGAGGGACATTTCCCGTCTCGCAGAGAAATCTTTGTCCTAAAATGTCCATCACACGTTTCCAGATTCCAAGATGCTCTCCACAATGAGCAACCTGAACCCTTTGCGAAACGTCATTTTTATTCAGATTTAAAATAGAGAAAAGCAGAAATTTCCCTGGTACAAACAGTTTTTCTCTTTTCTTTGTTTACCAGGGAACGTCCTCTCTCTGGGGCGTCTTGATAGTCGAGGCTGTCAACCCTTTTTGCACTTAAGATTGATGTGAAATTCAAACGTCCATCATCTAAAATGTTGGCAAGAGTTGCCTGGTAACATGAGCTCACTGACCATTAGCTTAACATATGTGTATGCATTTTGTTGTGTGTGTGTGTTTTTGTGTTAAGGCCTTACACTTGACTTCAGCTCACTCAGTTTTAGTGCACTTGAGTACACACTGCGGATTCCAGAAGACAGACACACAAACACTCACACAAACACTCACACACACACACACACACACACACACATACAAAGTCCCATTAAATATTCATCTGAATGAGTGGATAAAACATTCATTGTTTGTATGCCATTTACTTATGCACATTACCAGCTATAATGCCATGGAGCACATTATCTTTAGGGGAAGTTGAGAGAAAGAAATCAATGATTATCTTGCAACCTTGACAAAAAAAAAAAAAAAATAGTAAACATTCATACAAACTGCAGTGTAATGTTCAGAAAACGTCAGATTTTTCCAAAAAGTTGTTACCAAGTTATGTCGAGTCAGCAAACGGGCCAAAGTGCTGTGAATCGCGCGGTCTCTTCTTTTCCCTCTCCTCATTAAGTTGGCTGTGCACGAGCTGTCCTTCCAGAAATATAATTGAAAACGGAGAGAAAGGCAAATGTTGCTTTAATCTCATTTGCGGGCGAACAATGGGCCTGGGACTACGCTAAATTCATAAAAGTGGCTTTAATGCAATGAAATTTAATGAGGTAATTTGTGATGGAGCGAGATGGTGGAATTATCTTGCCATGTGCAAGGGTGTACACACTCAAACACACACACACGTACAGGAGGGCGGAGACACCTGGGAAGTCAATCTCTTACACTGTATGAACGTTAATAACAAGAGTAAAAGAGAATATTCATACGCACAGGAGTTTGTATCAAAGTGGACTTGAATGGAGCTCTCATTTATGTGATTATGTTATGTTTAAGTCATACCTTCTTTGTCATACAGAAAGATAAAGGTCCTCGAAGTCGAAGCTGCAGAGTTCAAGAATCAAGATCCACAAATGCTCACGCAAAATTAAAGATTAAAGGTGTTGTTGTGATTTGAAAAGATATGATTGGGAGTCTTGTGCAATGCCTGCACACATAAACATGTTACATCTGTACATCTAATGATAAATCCAAAAGTGACTCTAATGCTTGGACGGCTGTGGCATCTCTGGCTCTGATTGTCAACTAGGTCTGTGGTTCGATCCCTTTCTACCCCATTCCATGTGCCAAAGTGTCTTTGGGTAAGACACTGAACAGAGATAAAGTGTCTGATTGATGAATGATAGAGAGAGTGCTGCACTGTACGAAGGTGATGGAAGCATGATAGCACGCTACAGGCTAATGAAGCTAGCATAATTCAATGGGTTTCAGGGGTTATCCTGTCTGTTAAAGGGGACATATTATGCCCATTTTACCACAGTTGATATGGCTCCTTGGCGTCTTAATGAAATGTCTGTAAAATATTTTGGTCAAAATACCACAAGGATCATTAAAAACAGCAACTTTTTAATTTGGATTAAGTGAGCATTATACACTCAATCCAAATGATCTCAGTCGGCAAAGTTATTTTTTACAGCATGAAAAACCACTGAGGCTCGACCATCACACCCAAGTGAAACCTTTTTACAAGTTTCCTCACAGAATAGATATTATCCTCTTTTACAGTTTCAAACTTTCTGTGTTTTACTGTCATCATTGCAAAATTCTTCTTCACATATTGGTTTCAGGCAGCTGGTTAGCTCACGTAAGCCAATGTACTTAAACACCATATATCGCTTTTTTGGCACCAACCCGCACTGTCCTCAATTTCATTATGAATGAAACACGAGTGAACGGTGAAATTAAAAGCTGTGAATGATTCTCTTCACTCACATTTCATGACCTAGATTCAGTAACCTACAGAGTGTTTTTAAAGCTGCACCACTGGATAGGAGAGTGTACACAGTGTATTTGTGTTCCCCTTTGATGCAAGCGTGTGTAATGTTATGCTAAGAGATAGCACTGTATGGGGCTGTGCGCTGTGTTTTCATTGGATTGGTTTGAAAAGCTAGGATAATATTCCACCTGCATATTTTCCCTGTGTCCTTTTACTGGAGCTCCCACCACATCCTCCTACCACACCATGCAACTTTTTTTCAATAGAACAATTCATTTTAATCATATCATTTTATATTCCACTTTGCAACAGTATACATACACAAGCACGCACTTCTTTTTTTTCTGCTGCCAAGTCGCGTTGCTGTTGCTTTGCTTCCTCTGCAGAAGCCAATAACAGTTTAACCGCGCTGTCACTCAGCAGCAGCGAGCGGGTACCAAAGGGAAGAGAGAGAGAGAGAGAGAGAGAGGGAGGGAAACAGACATGGAGCAAGCAAGAGATTAAACGTAGAGAGATGGATAAGATGGAGAGAGGAGGCTTGGGCGGAGGATAAAAAAGTGCAAATTAGATCAAGTAAAACATTGTAAAACTATGAAAAACTGTACGACCCGAATTCGGATGAAGCACACCTATTAAAATGTGTTTTAAGACTTTATATGACGGATCGCTTTCAGGAGATGATTCCACAGAGTGGGAGCCCTGAAAGAAAATAGGCTCAGTCACCTCTGGTCCTCAGCCTCTTTGGAATGGCCAGCAGGGCTTTCTCTGGGGATGTCGGGTTAAGACCAGGCACATATGGTGTTAAAAGATCTGAAATGTACTTAGGTGTAGATCCAGAATGGGCCTTAAAAGTCAGTAATACGTGTTCTAAAATCGACTGGAAGCTAAAATCTGATTAATGTGCTCTTATTGGGCATATTTAGACAGTCTGTAATTAATATAGACTGTTGGCTCAGGCAGGTCAGAGCAGGCTTCTCTTGTTTCTTTTTCCAACACGACTGCACATGTGAAGTCTTGAACCTTCAGATACCCAGCTCTTTTTCTCCATCTATGTACGGATTCATCTTTGTGCCAGGATTAAATATCTCTTCCCCCCCTGTACGTCAGCCAGCCCTCTAAGCTCCATTAGCCAAGAGATGAGGTGAGGACGGGCCACATTATCTTAACGGAGGTGAATCACCTTCCCACTGGCTCCATAGGGGTTAATCACACTCTCATCTCGGGAATGGGATGGTGACGGAGGAGAGAAAAAGAGGGGGACCTTCTGCAGTCTCGGGTCAAGGTGGATGGGTGTGGACGCAGACATACAGGAGTTACGGTCACAATCTCCGGAGTGCATTATACACCCGTGCATGCATTATTTCAGTGATCACATGCTATTGTATGTCATCTGTGTGTTCATGCACGTCAGTGGGAGTGAAACTGAGGAGCAGCTGAGCAGAAAATGAAGTTCACCCACTGGGTGTCCAGCCCTCTGTGGGACTTCTCATAAATCATGTCTGTTTTGTTTCTACTGTCGCCCAAAATGGGTTTTTAATATGCATTTAGTATTTTTTTTTAAGTTTAAACCATTTGTGGAATAAAACTGATCGTCTTAAATGACAAAAAGTTACAGATAAATAAATGAATGAATGAATAAATACATAGATTAATAGGACAAAAAATACTGGCAAGATAATTGCCTGTTACAACAACATTTGATATTTCACATTATTTAGTATAGTGTCCTGTCTGCAGACACCCAACATGCCCAGAAGACCAGTCCCAATGACTTTGGTCATGGGCCATTCACGGTTCATGGTCCCCACTGGATGAATTCTAACAACAGACTCATGTCACAGATCAGCCTGAAACACAACACCTTCACCGACAGCTTTGTTTTAACCACATGTATCTACAGGCAAGGTTCAATATTGAATTGCTGCCTCCACTAGGAATTCAAACCTCTTTTATTAATCTAAAGTCATTGTCTAAAGCAAATGGTGCATTTATGGTCCAAATAAAGTTTTGCAAGTTTTAACAGCCGTAAAATAATTTCACTGTGTCAAGTGCATGGGCTTGGTCTCTTGATAAATCCTGTTTTGGTTACAACATGCAGTAAACCAATCAGAGTGCCATCTCCTATTCCACTTTAAGGTCTGGTGAGCTTGGACCTTGGTAGATTGCTATTAAAATGTGGATTCATAAAATTCAATTTTATTTGTGTAGCAGCAAATCATATTATACAGTATCTCAAGGTGTTTTACATAGTAAGAGTGAGACCCTCAGTAACTGGAAGAAGCCTATAGCAGATTCAATGTGGGGATGAGAGTAAAGTTAGGTGGAAAACATTACTATGTAACCATCATGTTTCAGCTCTATCAGACTGGTTTGTCATAAGAAGTGTGATACTTATAGATGTAAAGATGTTATTAACGAAAGCAGCACCAGTTAATATAATAACAATAATACAAATAGTAATAACCATTTATTACTATTACCTGGGAAGAGAATGACCTCTTCCCAGGTAAGAGGGAACGATTCTGCGCAGAGGAGGTAGTTGGTCAACATCGCAGATTCTTCCTCCTGCCTCAAGACATCATCGACCAACAGTGCGCCTGACCACACCTCATTTTAGGCCAAAACGCCCATGGGCGTCAGATGTCTCATATATTTATCTGCAGATTGACCTCAAACATTAACATACATTAACAATCAGACTGTAAATCCCCAGCCTGATTGCTCTCATCCTGGCGGATTCCACAGTAGATGACCTTTAAGTCCCAAACTCTCATCACCGCAATCAGAAAGTGACAGGTTGTTCCAGACACCCTTTTCCTTAGATAGTGCATCTGTCTGACACACACACACACACACACACACACTTCAGCCAGCTATATGAAGTGACACTAATGGAGCGTTCCATAATCTGCTCCATCCATCTATCAGTAATGGGCTGCAAGATCAATCTATCTCAGGTGGGGGCGGCTGGCGGGCGGGGGGGTTGTATCAGTACTCACCCTCATTGTAGCAATCGCTCATACGCTGTGTAATAACCATTCTCTGGGGTAATCTCGGCCAGGATGAGACGGCTTCCAGCCAGCCTTGACCCTCATGACACCATGGCTGTTGATGATGTCATTTCCTCAAATAGGACCCTTGTCTTGAAGTGCGTGTGTGCGTGCATGTGTGTGTGTCTGTGTGTGTGCCTGTGAGTGTGTATTTTGCAAGATGACTGCTCATGAGTAGCGGTCAAAGCTCTGATCTCATCTGTCTCCCTCAGTGCGCTGATTGAATCGAATGACCAGAGAGATAGGGAGTGTTCAAAGTTGAGTGAGCCTGTGAGTGTGCTTGCGTGTGTGCTTGAGTGTGTGCGTGTCTGTGTGTGTGTGTGTGTGCATGTGTGTGTGTGTGTGTTTCTCATTACTCTGAGGAGAACATGAAGAAGGTTGCTCTATTGATTCTTCTTGTTTGTTAGGAAGAAGTAGCGGGACATTTCAGCTTTTCCAAGATTCCTGTATTAATGAGCGTGTTCCTGTGAGGAGTGCCAGCACTCCCGGGCAGCTCACTCTCTCCTTCCGCTTTTTCATCTCCCACCATCTTGCAGAGTTCACACAAGGCTGCCCTACTGGGATGATGCTGAAACCTTAAACAGATAAAGGAAATGTGCATTTATTGTATAGAAATATATGGAAACCGCACAGGCTACTTAATTTCATTCGCTTTACGTGAGCTGCATATGGCAAGAATAACAGCAGGCCCATACCTGCAACTTTAGCAGGACTGGGCTTATTTCATATTTCTTTTTGTCAGCAGTAATTGTGAAAGCAGTTTATTTTCGTCAGCTCGCCTGTTGTGCCAGATGTGTTTCTTAGTCCTCTTTCTGCTCTGCTGTGTCTGTTCCTGGGCGCCATCTTAATGAGTGCGCTGTTGTGAAGAGCAGCAGTGATCCATGACCTGTTTACTCGCCTTTCAGTTTGCAGAGCGAGAGTTTACCCAACTTTTTGGGCCGGCATCAATCTTCATATTGTAACTTTACTGCATGTGTCAGGCTAAGTGGCATCTAATTGATGTAGGGTTCGGTTTGTTAAAATGTGATATTGTTTCATGGGATAAAGCAGAAACATTCAAACGTTTTATTGGAGCTAAATTTGGTGCTAATTCAAAGCATTTTTCATCATAACAGCCAAATTAAACAGGAGTTCCCTGAGTTAACCTAAAAAAGAAGACAAATTGTCAGAAGTTCTCTCTAACACAGCCTGCTGGAAGAGGCAGTTCTCTGATTCTCCGACATGGAGATCAGGTCAGGCACTCAGGCCTCTGTACCACAGCACACAGGGGGTCTGCGCATGCTGCCATGTGTCTGACATGTGCTGAATCACAATGAAAGACAAGATCAGTTGTTTCAAACCACATCAAATGATCACAAACAACACAAAGTTAAATTCAGATGAAAAGTAATCTCTACCAAATGTGAGGATCACAACATTTTTTCATCTGGAGTAAAGGATGCTGTTGCACAGATGGGTCAACAAAACATCAGAGGTAGATACTTGGCGCGCTCTGCCCTCTTCACATTTGCTTTCTTAATGACAACCAGCATCAGAATATTATAATCAAATTATTTAATAGTTATTTTACCTGAACCCACAATCTTCGCAAGTCCTTTTTGTGGCCTAGCAGAACTAAAACCTTAACAATCGATGTATCACACACTGTGGACACATGCTCGCAGACACGAGTAGCTGATCAGCAATAAAATTAGCAACATACAATACACAGGGACTGTTTGTGTCTTCGGCCCAGTTCATACCCGGTGCTAACACACGACTCAGATGCGTCCTGGGTGAGTTCTCACCTGCTCTTGGAGCTGTGCACTGATTGTGTCACTCAGGATGGAAACAGGTCTGAGCCGGGCCTGACTCTACATGTGGCTTCATCAGCTCTTTCCCTTGGTCATTAAAGGTTCAATGAGTTGACATCAGTCACGAGCATCAGTCTGGTTCTTCCAGTCCCATGAGGCTGAGAAACAACCACATTCCAAACTGCCACATTTGGTATTAATCACAATCTAGTTCGTGGCAGCTTAATATTCTGTGGCTATAGAACTAATGCATCATCACTGGGATTTAGTGAAAGTTCATATGATAACTCAAGTGAAGCATAACTGGTGAAAATATGATGATGTGGACTAAATAAGATGTCTGCAGTTTTCCAGAGACAGTTTTGCTTGCGGCAGCTTTAAATGATTCTGTCAACAGCGACAGTACTTTAAGACCAGAATGTTTAAATGCTGATTTGCTGTGTGTGTGTGTGTGTATGTGTGTGTGTGTGTGTGTGTGTTGCATGCCCATGATGGAGGTACAGAGTGACAATGGTTGCATTGTTTCTTACAGCAGCTGTGATCGTTTAGAGAAAGAGTCCGAAAGATTTTGTGTGCGTGTGTTATGTGTGTGTGTGTGTTTTGTGTGTTGTGTGTGTGCTTTTCGCTGGCGTCCATGTGGTGCCAGTGTGACTGCAGGATGGTCGCACCTCACTAATCATGACATCATGGTTTCCACTGGGCCATTGCCATCACTCCTCGCTCTGTTTTCTGCCCTCCCTCTGTCTCTGCACTCGTTTCTTCTGGCGCTGAACTTCCTGTCTTGGCAAAACTTCCCATGTCTGCGCGCTCAAAATGTTCTACACTTCTTTCTTTCAACCTGTTTGCCTTTCTTTGTCGCTCTATATTACTTTTACTGTTTTCTGTGTAACCATGTGGTCTTCACGAGACCAAAAGGAAAATCTTTCAGGCGAAGAGGCAAAACAAGAGACAGAAAAATGAAAGACTTGCTTAGAAAGAAATGAAAGGAGGATGGTGGGATTAGGGCATTTACAGCTGGATTGGTGTCTTTTACTGCCTGGCACAACACACACACACGCACATACACCCACACACACGCACACACTCAGGCGCACACATACAGGCCCACCCACAGCAGAAAGGGAATCACCCCATGCCCACATTCCTCCCAAGCTTACCACATATACACACAAACTCCTGAGAACCACACTTAATGTATGTATGCAGACATACAGAGTGCAACAAACATGTTATTTTCCCTGCGTAATCACTCTCTATACATAATAGTAATAATTATAAAAACAAGAAAAGAGACTTCATTCTTCACCTCACTTTTCTTAAAAAGAACTAATGTCCAACAACCAAGCACATGTCCAATTTTATAGTATATGAATTGAAACTAAATTTTGTTGTGCATGCAACTTTATATCAATTTTTTTTCCATCCGAGTTAACTTTAAAACATGTAGGTAAAAGGTTTCTGCCTAGGGTTGCACAAAATTGCAGGCAACTGAATTATTCAATCAATAACATGTAGATGTAAGCTCAGCGAGGCAAGTTACAAAGACATTTCAGCACGATGATGTTTTTTGTTTGTATTATGATGTTTTTTTTTTTTTAATGAAAAATAAAGAAACTGAAAGAAAGAAAGAAATTAGGTCAGAATTTAACTCCAGACTCCGGAATGTCCTGCATTTGACCCGTTAATCCAGCTCAAGCTGCTCGATGTGTGGACGCTTTCACTCCTTTCACCTCACCTGATTCCATAAAGCCTCCACAGATGAAAACACATTTCCAGCCAAAACAAAGACATGGCCGTTATATTACAGCAAACTGACAATATAAACCTCGAAAAATTTGTCTAGCAGAATAAACCTTTTCCTTAAATGAGGGAAAAGAAAAAAAAAACGTTTAATCTGACCAATTATGTAAATAATAGTAGTTTTGTTATTATTCTTTGAAGATTATTGTTGAACTTGAAACCAAATGATACATATTATGTAATGATATAAAATGTTATATTTTCCTTTCTACTGCTAATAACATTTAGCAGTTAGATGCTCATTTAAATCCAGTGTTGGAAATCATGGAAGAGCAAGAAAGAGCAGGCTTTAAAAATATGCAACCAACGACTTTTCCTTGACTTCTGGCTGTCCTACCTGCTTCAGCTGTGTATTCCCTCTAGTTATTGTGCAGTGAGAGCATGGGCAGAAAGGTCAGTCAGTGACAGACATGTACACCAGCCAATCATTGAATCTGGTCCTAGTGAAAGATCATTGTGTTTGTCCTGCAAGCGCCCCAAACACTAGATTTTTTCCCCTCTTTTTTCCTGAAAACTATATTAATTGAGTGTTTCGTAATCACTCACTTTAGATTTGAGCTACATTAAGCCCTAAAACTTGACAAGATATGATACAACCCTCCCCCCATGGTTACCAGGATGCATTGCAATATGTTGGGATTTTTACCAATATGCCACCGTTGTTATATCATTTTTTCATTATTTGACATGTTTCTAAATTTGACTTTTGAAAGGGAGTGAGGTTAAATCTGTCATAATGACACAACGAATTGCAGCCTAACATTAGTGAGAGTTTACACAACACAGTTGTCACCCTGAACACACAACATCCTCCAACAAACACACAAATGACTATTGACAACTTCACATTTCAAGTTGACAGTTTGCTCCCTCATGCCTTCGCACACCCCGGCTCTCTTATACAGCCTGTCCGACCCCTTAGGTCACATTCAAATGATGACGCTGTCACTTCTACACCAGCCAACGTTTGAGTGGATGCTTTTATATTCACAACCCCACAGCTGCAGGGAGAGCTGGAGCTTCTGGGGTCGTGACGGGAGATCAGCCCCGGGATAGTGCTCCGTCAGCGGGGTGAGATTCAAGACGCCGTCCTGGCTCTGTCACGGTGGAGGTGGTGGAGGTGGTGGAAGGTTTTAGAGCTGCAGAGAGCTGCCTGAGGAGAAAATCAAATTCGAAATGTCCTCTCCGCTTGTATTCTCTTTCTTCTGTTCACTCATCTTCCCTCTCTTTTTTTCTCTCTTCCCTCAAACCCTGCTCATGTCGTTCATCTCTGAATTAATAACGCAGCACTTTCTGCTATTAGTGCTGCTAACACTGTTATGATCTCCTTTATTACTTAGTCTTCTCCAACCTACATCATAATAACTGTGTCATCTCTCTGAAGGAAAACAAAGGTTTTACAGATGAAAATAAACATTAAGATAAAACAAGAAAGATAAAAATAAAGAATATCCTTCCAATGTTGATATTAAAGTTAACTACCTTTTCCCCGTGCAGATGTTACTGTAAACTATTTTCATAGGGCTCAGCCATAATTTGTATATGAAAATATCCCTTTGAAGCTCGTTAACTATTTGACCATTGCTGTTTATACATTATTTTATTGGGATTTCCGCCTATGAATGATGTTATGGACACATTTAACTGCACTGAGGGAAGAGCGAATGAGCATATTGTAAAGCCGCCGTACATAATACAAAATGATAAAATACACGGGCAGTTATATGCAGAAGAATAAACGTTATTCTTTCATTATGGGGGTCGGTCTATAATTCTGTGAACACCATGAGAGAAAAAGTTATGTTTTTGAGTGATTCATGCAAATGATATTTGTTGGACTGCCTGATGTAGAATGGGCACCAAGTTGCCATCAAGGTCACATAAACCAGGGAGAAAAAGTGACGAGAAGAAATAAAGATACATTTTGTAGGGAAAGAAAACTGGAAATGAGAAAAACCTGCATTTGCTTCTGTTTGAAATGATATTCAAATCTTTGCCTGGGGGTGTGTTTGGTTTTTGTAATGGGTGTGCGCTGGGAGGCGGTTTATGGAATGCAAGCTTTAGCCGTACCACCAGCTGTGAAATGAGCTGGGTGCAGAAGCAAAACCCCATATTCATAAATACAGCTATACAGCAATAATGGGGAGGATGAAGCCTTTCATAGCCTCCAGTCACGTGGAGCCCGCCTGCAGGAGCTGTAGTTTACAGCCAGGCATTATCTGCAATGACTCCGTGGTAAATAAAAAGGTGAGTAAACTATTGTGTGACCCTCGGGGGCAAGGCAGCAGTATAAACAAAAATCAATTACATTTGTGCAAAAACCCTGATACATATTTTGCCCCTGAACAAATCCATCCTCCAATCACTTGCTCCAGTTTGATGCGACTCACTCCAGTGTTCAGAACGAATTCACATCATAAAGATTTTTATCATCTTGGGCGTGTTGTTAAAGTTTAGTTAACGCTATTCTGTGCACATAAAAAGGTAATTTGGGTTTAGTGTGGTTTACACTACAGTCCTGTTTGTTGTTTGGCTCCATAAAACATCTGTTTCGGCTCAAGTTGAAAACTGTATGAGTTGTTAGTGGATTTAACAGAATAAATAACCTTTCAAACCTGCGGGTGGCAAGTCAAAAAGCTCAGGGTGCTGAATTGTGGTTGTGTGGATGTGTGTGTGTGTGTGTGTGTGTGTGGGTGTGGATGTGTCGCTGCCTGGTAGTACAACGAGATTACCAGTCATGGGAAACACTCGGCATGTGCACTGGGTTGGTTGCGTGTCTGTGACTCTCATGAAACAAGCAGTGTTCATGTGCTGAAACCTAATGTTTGCTAGCACCCAGCCCAACAAAGACCTAGTGCAGCGGGGCTGGATTTATAACTGAATTGTAGCCACTTTAGCATCACAGCTTTATGAATGACACCGTCAGTCTGTAAGGTGGCCAGTCCACCTTGTGTAGGCCAGCAGATTATTGGCGATTGTCCAAAAAAATTGTACGGAGCTACGTGACTTGGGTGATCTCCTGACCTTTACCATCTAGCGCCCCCATGATGTTTTAAGCGTATAGATTTTAGTGTCATCTCTCAACAACTATATGAGGCATTGCCATGTCAGCTGGGATAGACATTCATACCCCCCCCCCCTTTAGAAATTTGAACCATCACACAATATTGTTATATAATTTATTAATACCACTTTGAAAATGTCTGAAAAGCCTAATTTCCTCTAATTGTACATAACGGTTTATAGACTTGATTGACCTTACTGAGCACAGCCAGTGATCCTGTTGGATTAATGATACAAATTATAATTATTATAATAATAATAATACATGGAACACACAAAAAAAAAACTGATAAAAACCAAATAGCTCTAAATATAAAATACACATCATAATCAAACATTAAAAGGTTTTTAAGGTGGACATTTCAGTGCAGACTCTGATTTGTTCAGGACGAGTCCCAGGGGGAGGGGGCAGCTCTGGAGCAGGCTCTGGTGGCCCAGGTCTGGTGGTGAGGCCCTGACAGCGTGCTGCTGCTGGCTCTACAGTGAGGGAGGGCAGATCTAATGTAAGTGCGACTAATATCATGCTGTATGTAACCTGGTGTTAGTTACAGATAGGACACGTGTCTGGTTACAGCTCCTCTTACACTCATTTCATTGATGGACTGTAACTCTATCTCTCACTCACACACACACACACACACACACACACACACACGACCATGTTGTTAATTAATTGGCAGATGAGTTACGACCCATGTACGCTCAAGGGAGTATTGTCAGGAAAGAAACGAAGAGGATCTGCACACACACACACACACACACACACATATGGATACACTGTCTCTCTGGGAGCAAAGCTATGTTTTTATGCATGAGTGGAGAATTACAATATGTTCACAAGTGACAGCATTCTATACAATGGTTTAGAAGAAATGAATGTCTTTTTGCAAGGTCTCTTTATTTTTGTGCGATTAGTGTGTCAAAATGTGCGAAAGGCAGAGAGAAGTAGTGAGAAAAAGATTGCTGAGGTTTCCTGTGTGTATAGAGGACGGCTACAGGCAGAGAAAGACTTTCATTTGTGTGTGTGTGTCTGTGTGTGTGTGTCTGTGTGTGTGTTGGTGCTGTTCGTTCCCTCAAAGCACATTCCACCGCATACCACAAAATCCCTCCTTGTCCTTTCTCTAGTTTTCCTCACTTTTCTTTTCTCTTCATTCCCTCTTATCTCTGCCCTCATCTTTCTCTCTCATCCTGCCCACAACTCTCAGCATCTTTCTTGTTTCCTCCTCTCTCCTCCCTCTTGCGTTTGTTTTCATCCCGCCTTTTGTTTTCCAACTTGCCTCAAAGGTTGAGATTTGTCTCTGCAGATTTTCTTCAGCTGAGTGACTGAGGGTTTCTTTGGGTGGAGCACTGTACACTCTGTGTTTGGTTATAGAAGGGTTAAAACTGCGTGCTGGCATTAGTTTAATAAAATAAATCAATATGAACTTTAGAAACAAAGTTACCTGTTAATTGGTGTTAATGTGAGAACTTGGGCCACCCATTATCCCCTCACGTCAGCAAATTCTTCCGTGGCTAAAGCTGTCTACTCATTGGAATGCACAGACACTTAAGCTTCTAAGAAATGGCCTCCTGTTCCGGGACCAGTCATTTTTTTGTTAACAGGGTTCCAGGATACTTCTTTCCTCTCCACTACCGCTGCTTCTATTGCGATCTCTTCGAGTGTGATACCTCTATGCAGACACACTTACTACACAGCGGTGACAGCACCAGGGGAGTGTGTTATTGTCTCCCGCCGTATGGCTGTTTTAAATGGCAATTTGAAGCTCGGCTGGCTCTATAATTAGCTGTGAGCTCCCGCAGGAGAGGGAAAGAACGGGCTTATCGTCTCTCCTTTGTAATTACACAACTGAGCAGGGCGACAGACACACACATAAGCAGACACGAATACTGACAGATGCACGAGACATATGAAAGGCGTGCATGTATCAGCGACTACATGCCCATTTATATTTCCCACTCGCAGTAATGCACTTAAGCTTCTCTACCGGTGTAACTTTCTCTGTGTTCTCCGAAGGAAGTGTCTCTTATTTTTTGTGTCAGCAGCTGCGACAAATATGCATGAGTGGAGATGAATGACGGCGCGGAAGAGGCAGACCGCAAATATGATCGCTGCGCCCTCTTTGCAAGCGCTCTCCTCGTGTGTCTCGTCCCAGTGCAGCTGTGAGGCGCTATACGGCAGCAGACAGACATAAAGAGGAAGACAGAGTGCGTTAGAGGCCGGGGTCATTAATCTGACTGTCCACTGCTCTGCCTGCTCCCAGGACAAGAGAGCAGGGAAAACGAGGAGAGAGAGAGGATGTGCGGAGAACAATGAAACCCTGTGAGTGTCACAGAGCACAGCCACCCCGGACATAGCATACGAGCCTTATGCAAGTTATCTCCATGTGCAGCAAGACTGGCGTGTCATCCCTGGACTATATGAATGGACGATGCATTGCCATTCCACCCAATATCCAGAAATGAAACCGAAATATCCCGGATACAAACACTGCCATCTTGTGCATTTTGAGTCACAAGTCTGTGCGGCAGTGATTGGTGGATGGCGCTGCAGGATAGGTTCCGTCAATACACACATTCGACCTATCGCGAGTCAGTCTCAGCTTTCAATCGTGACATTTCACCCCATTTATATAGCATCAAATAACAACTTACCAGAAAAAAACAACACATTTGAACATTGATGTGTTATAAGAAACACCTGAAACGGCAGAAACCATCTCTGAGAAGAAATGTATTTTACAGGATTCAGCAACCAGGTAGTGGTGCTGGCTCCTCTGAGAACAGTGGTGTTGTCCATATTGCATTCAATGGTTGACATTCATAATATAATTTATAAATGAATTCTCAAAACCTATGGAGGACCATACATGACATAAGTAAAAATAAATAAATAAATAAATGTATAAATAAATACAGAAATAAATAAATAAATGAATAAATAAAAATGGAAATAAATAAATAAATACAGAAATAAATAAATAAATATGTTAATACCAAAAGAAATGTCAAAAGAAATGTCTTAAATATATTTTAACATTTATTTTTTCCCTGATACATTTCCTTTGCATTTGCAGTGTCCTTATGCTAATGAGAAAGGCGGGCCTAACCGCAGTCTCATGCAGGATTGGTCACAGGAGTGTAATGATCCAGCCCTACTACTTCTGCCTTTCAATGCTGGTGTCCAGTAGCTGTTTGGGACGTTGAGCCAGTTCACACTTAAAATGAACTAGTTCAAGTTCAGAGGGTTAGTTAAGGTTATTTTTTATTGGGATGATTTAGGTGTCAGTAGTCCTGACTGTGAGCGACACGTCTCGTGTTGTAATGAGCACAAGGAGCGAGCCGAGAGGAGGAAGGAGAAACTCCAGCTCGGTACAAACCACCTGCAGCCTCTGCTCTGAACATGAAGCCGCTGATCTCTGAGCAGATGTGACCAGAGAAGCTCTGTGTTTTCACTGTTTCCACTGTTCCACAGAGTCACTAACTGGCTGTTTCACGGTGAAGAGCTCAATCTAAGTCACTGCCCGTGTCTCTGAGCGAGTGTGTGGCTGAGCGCAGGGGCTGTGTGTGTGTGTGTGTGTAGCTCAGTTGACCAATCCTGCTCGAGACTGAGGTTAGGCCCGCCTTTCTCATTAGCATAAGGACACTGAAATGTGGAAATAAATAAATGTGGAAATAAATAAAAGTTGGAATAAAAGTGGAAATAAATAAATAAATGTGGAAATAAGTTTAAGACATTGATTTATTTAATTCTGCATTTATTTCCATATTTATTTATTTATTTCCACATTTATTCTAACTTTTATTTTTCGATTTCAGTGTCCTTATGCTAATGAGAAAGGCGGGCCTAACCTCAGTCTCGAGCAGGATTGTTCAACTGAGCTACACACACACAGCCCCTGCGCTCCGTCACACACTCGCTCAGAGACACGGGCAGTGACTGAGATTGAGCTCTTCACCGTGAAACAGCCAGTTAGTGACTCTGTGGAACAGTGGAAACAGTGAAAACACAGAGCTTCTCTGGTCACATCTGCTCAGAGATCAGCGGCTTCATGATCAGAGCAGAGGCTGGAGGTGGTTTGTACCGAGCTGGAGTTTCTGTTTCCTCCTCCTCCTCTCGGCTCGCTCATTGTGCTCAGTAGAACACGAGACGTGACGCTCACAGTCAGGACTACTGACAGCTAAATCATCCCAATAAAAAATAACCTTAACTAACCCTCTGAACTTGAACTAGTTCATTTTAAGTGTGAACTGGCTCAACGCTGCAAACAGCTACTGGACACCAGCATTGAAAGGCAGAAGTAGTAGGGCTGGATCATTACACTCCTGTGACCAATCCTGCATGAGACTGCGGTTAGGCCCGCCTTTCTCATTAGCATAAGGACACTGCAAATGCAAAGGAAATGTATCAGGGAAAAAATAAATGTTAAAATATATTTAAGACATTTCTTTTGACATTTCTTTTGGTATTAACATATTTATTTATTTATTTCTGTATTTATTTATTTATTTCCATTTTTATTTATTCATTTATTTATTTATTTCTGTATTTATTTATACATTTATTTATTTATTTATTTTTACTTATGTCATGTATGGTCCTCCATAAAAACCTGCCTCTGCTCTGCATCCTTGTTTTAATATGTTTCTTTCTAGTCCCCCAATATTGATAGGGTCCCATATATATCCAGGACATTTCATGTGAGTAAATGAAACAGGTCAGCATCAGACCATTTGCATTGTTATATCAGTATTACTTTATGATTGCATTAAACTCCCTAAATTTTATATATTGCACTTTCTTTGACATTACATTTTGGATGACTTCCTACACTTTGGATCATGGACAGGGCTGTTGGCCCTTTCATATGATTATGAAATGTTCCAAATGTAGCAAGTTAAAAAAAAAGTGAAATGACATAAAAGACGGATGGCAGGTATTTACCTCAATGAACCCTGGTGTCAGGTTTACGCAGAACAAACTTATAGGCTGCTTCAATCTCTACTAACACGTCTTTGAAGTCGCACTGAGGCAATTCTAACAGTGACAGCAGAAATAATCGCTGCATCTCTGTGTGTGTGTGTGTGTCTGTGTCTGTTTGTGTGTGTGTGTGTGTTTTTTTATTACTTCTGGGTTTTCAAAGTTGTATGTAATTCAAAAGTCAACTGATGTAACTTCGATGATTTTGTATCCATAGTAACAGTGAATAGAGGGGTGAGAAAAGGAGAAAGAGTAGGAAGGGTCGAAAAGAAGAACCGGAAAAAAAGGCCTCTCGTCCCTACTTAGTGTGAAAGCTACATTGTCAGATGGAGATTAATGAATGGGGGAAAAAAGCACATTTGCTTTTATTATTATCTCCCCAGCAAATATTAATAATTCACAACTCCTCTCTTCTTTTAATTGGTTTTCCATAATGTACTATCACCTCACAAACAAATTGGAGTAAAACAAATATCAAACTGAACTACCAACACACACCCAAACACACGCTCCCTGAGGTTTATCACTCACTCTTAACCTGAGCTCACTTATTGCTTAAGCTGTGGCTGTTAATGGATTTGTGTGTAAGTGTGTGTGCACATGTGAGATTGTTTGGAAGTTGCATGTTGCCAGACTGTGTATGTTTGTGTGTGTAAAGCTTGTTGCCTTTGAAGCTTGTTGCCTTTGAAGCATGCCAGAGGAGGGGAGCAAAGAGAAAGAAAGAGGGAGACATTTATCATTCGTTCAGTATTCATTCACCCTGTGACCGCACCGTGACATTGTTTTCTTTATTTAGTTCATACGGGCCATCAGATGATATTTATACTCACTACGCCTTTAGTAATGAGTGTCTCCTTCTCGAGGTGGGGCCAGCCCGTTGTTTATGTGTACACACACAAACACATGAAATACTCAGTCAACATTGGGGTCTTGACCACTTTTTGTCAAAGTCAACACACACACACACACACACACCCCTAGAGTGGCAATGATGAAGTATCCTTCCCTCCTATTGTTTGCTGTAGTCAGGCTGATCTGAAAGAACAGAGGCGTGAGTGTGTGTGTGTGTGTTTGTGGTGTAGGTATAACTAATGTTGTGGGGACCTTAATCTGTTTATGCAGTCACATTGTTTTGACTTCCATACGCTTATTCCCATTACCTAATTCATCAAATGTTAAGGTGAAGACATGGTTAAATGTTAGATTTAGATTAAAGTTAGGTTTAGGTTAAGGCTTGATATAAACATATTGTGCATTGTGTTATAATGTGTGTGGAGAAATGCTCAATTGAAATGATAAAAGAAACTAGTCAGGCTGTAAATGATGTACACAGAACAAAAGATGGAGTCTTGGCCTGGGTTTCTGCTTTGTACAATGGATGTCCCAACATCTTATTGCTACATGATTGACTATGGGCTCCGAGATTGAGGTTAAGGTTTGGATTATGGTTGGGCAGGTTATTGTTAAGGCAATTTGTGTGTGTGTGTGTGTGTGTGTGTGTGTCATGTACTGAAATCTTATCCTTGAAATTCCTTTCCTTTCTTTACCTTTAAATCCATACTCCTCTGTTTAACCCGAAGACAGCGGAGCGGTGGTCCTCAAGGCCCACACCTCTCTGCACTTGACAAATTGAGCTAGTTTAGCAGTAGTTTCACTCCTCACTACAGGGCAACACACACATATACACACAAACACACACACACACACACACACACTCACTCTCACATCTACGGAGGCTCCTGGGCTGCGCTGTACAGAAGTGGAATCTGCTTGGCTGCCCATGTGTGTCAGCTGGGCTGTTACATCAAGGGAGAGACCGCAAAAGAGAGAGAGTGTGACAAGTTGAAGCGAGAGTGGGATGAGAGAGGGACAGATGGAGAGAGAGAGAGGGAGAGAAACAAAAGAGAAATGCCAATTGTTTCCAAAGCTCTGAGGAGCGAGTGAGAGGAACAGTGGTGCCAAATCAGATATTGCAAGGGAAGTGAACGTTGTGCAGATGCAAATACAGACTCACAAACATGCACACACGCACACACACATCGCTGATAAAGCTGGAGAGATGAAGATTTGTCCTCAGTTATCCTCATCTCAGAGCTGTCGAGATAAAACTATTATGTTTGGAGTTTGAAAGCAATAGCTCAGGGCCAACGGATATATTTCTGGTGCAGGAATGCATCCTGCGTTCGCATTGGTCTCTCTCCGTTGACCTTGACATCGTCAGGGTGACATGTTAGGGGCATCCCCAAGCATGGAGAAACACTGAGGGGCCACACACACTAAAGACACTGAAAACCTCCATATTACAGGGACGTGCCACCACAGTCCTGCTGCTTTATCACAACAGTACTTCTGCTGGCAGAGTGAAGCCTCTTTGCATTTAACGGAGCATTTTCCCGATGACAGATGTTGTCAAATTAAGACTCTTCTGCTCTGTTAAAATAATACTAATGAGCTATGAGAGCACGGCCACCACTGCAGCAGTGTCACAAATATTACTGCTACTCTATAATTGTTACCAAGAAAAATCCTTGCAAGTAGTCTTCAGAATGACTATTTGACACAGCACTGCCAAATGAAGGTTCACATAGTCGGGTGGATATCTACTTTTTAATTGGCAATCATTTTGTGCTATAGCATCTCCGGAAATTGAATTGTTGAAGTCTAATCCGTAGGCAGGCACTGTAATCCAGAGTGACCAACAACTTGGGGACAGCTTTAAAGCCTCAGTACGGTACGGCCCTGTCGGGCCTGGTATTCAAATGCATCCTAGAAATTTCTCCTGTTACTGGAACTCACTTCTTCGCTCTATATGTAAATAATCACGAGTCAAATAATCACGAGTCATTTGTGTTATCAAATACCACTACAGATGTTTCGGATGTGACCGTGTCGGCACAAATGAACAGAGCCCTGGGGCGCCCCTGTGGGTAGAGGATGGTGTAAGGATGTCCTCCCAGTGAGATGTGTCTTTATTCACCCCAACGTTGTCCCAGGGATTTTTAGTGAGTTGAAAGATTACAACACTGTCATCACCTACGATTCATTCACATTTGTCTACTAAGTATACAACAGTAGAAGTCGTTTGTTACATGACTTGTCATTACTCATCCTATTAGTTTCCTTGAATAGGCCTCCAACAACCCCAAACCTGCCATACTCACATGTCTCATCTTATTTATTTCATATTTGTACAATGAAGCTGAGATGTTGGTTCAAAGAGCAGCCGACCAAGCCATCTGAGCTTTTCACTGCTCATTAACATCTAACTTATAGCCCCAGCACCCAGTCCCCTTTCCAAAGTGAAGGACACAGACTTCACACGTCCCAAACTGCGGAACAGAAAACTGTTACTGAATAAATATGTTTACCACCTAGCACTCTTTCCTTTTTTTATAATTGTCCTCCACATGGAGGTCAAATGTGCTCTGATGTGCAGTGAAACCATGACCATCTTGCTCATGCTCATTTAAGCAGGAAAAAGACTGCCGCTTAGGAGTGTTTTTTAAGGGGTGTATGTATCTGAACCATTCTCAGCAGGGAAATATTACAGAAAACATATATTCTACACACACTGTATGATTTACAATTCAAAGATGTGCACACATACACCCAGTCTGGAACCCGCTCACAATAATCTTCCTTCCTCACCAACATTTCCTAAGGTGATCCAAGATTTTCAAACCAGCAACTGCACCATTACAATCCATTCTGCTGATGTGTGTGGATGTCGTTAGATTCACGGTGGCCTCAACCTGCAGGATGTGCCTCTGGGAAGAGCGCCGACCTGTTGTTTCAGCACACAGGCAGACCTAGTTATGTCAGCAGCATTCTCAGGGGTGGCATGGCACAAAGGGACAGAAGGAGCAGAGGGAGGAGGAAGTTCACAAAAAGTACCTCAACATGTCATTTCATCTCATCCGAAACCGCCACTCAGTGTCAAAGTACATCAGCTCAGTTCAAGATTCTCAATTTTGTATATCACCTGAGTCATCGTCATTATTCTTCCTTGTTTCAGCACAATGACACTTGTGACTGTGAGTGAGACAGCATTGAACGAAGGGCTCCTTAGTGGACCCCCACTGGTAGAGCATTTCTTTTAAAAGGAGTAAAGGCTGCTGCACACTAGAGGATTTTCAACTTGATCCTAAAAACAGACATAATGACAGATTTAACCAATTTGTAATCGTATAATCATCAGAACGCACACATTTGCTGTTTTTAAGATTTTATTTTATAGTAGAGATTCCAGACTCTCGTTATCTCACAGAAACTTACAGGATTCTTTTTCTCCAGTTTTTTATGGGGGTTGGACTAAACAACTTTTTGTATCAGCTCAATATAATGGTGTTTTTCTACAATTTAGATACATTTTTGAAACCCCTCACACCAATACAATTGTGGGAAGGGGCAATTAGGGTCTAAAATGGGCCCGATTATCCTCTAGTGTGCAGCCTTCTTAACTATCAGGCTAAATAATTTAGAATGACGGCCATTTTTTGCAACACAGAGATCGCAGCAGAATAATGCATTGAGAGTTGAGAAGGATGGAAGTGTGGGAGGAAGAGAATAAGGGCGATGAAGTGAACAATAGGGACAGACAAGAAAAAAGAGAAAGCTGAGAGGGGTATGAAAGAGATGAGGGGTAAAGAAGCAAAGACGACAGAGAGGATGAGGAACGAAGCATGCGATCTTTCCAGGGAGTGGTTACAGCTTGTGGTTACGATCAGAGCAGGCATGAGAGGAAAGCTTTGTGTGTGTGTGTACGTGTCTGTGTCTACTGGAAGAAGGTTTGTGAAAGATTAAAGAGGCCTTACGACTGCAAACGCTTGCTCACAACACACATGTAACTGTTTCTGCTTGGCCCAGACCGACACTGGAAAAAAAGTACAGTGTTCTGTCTTACTATCTGACAAGAAGGGTACATATTCCAGCCTGGTAAAGGAAGTTGTGTGGGGGCAGTTGATGTTAATAGTGCTAATAATGCACGCCAGGGGTCGAGAGAAGAAAAAATAACATCAGTATAATGCAAGCTGTTGTCAAGTTATACCGTGGAGAATTTTCAATGTGAGCGCATCTAATTGCTCTTGCAGCTTCAGCCACTCCTGTCACATTTTGGCACGTCCGGGCAGCAGGAAAATGAAAATGGTTCACTGCTGCTCAAAACAACAACTACTGGGGAACTAACATGTCAGCCGCTCCGAAACAGTGAAAACATTTTTCCATCATAACTTGGGTCTGGCTTTTGTAGTTTGATACATTATTAGACATGGATTAGACAATGAGAGCCGAATAAATAAACTAATTTGACAAGGCACCTTATTTACGTTAATGTACTTTCTTTTCTCACGTCACTGTGTGTTTGAGTGTTAACTCCGTCTCACACCCAGACTGAAAGTGTCATTTTTATGTTTTGCTTTTTTTGCAAAGAGTCTGTCGTGATGGGAGAAAACAATTCAGTCACTTTTGGGCCACTTCTAAAATATAGGACAACAATAATGAAAGGTTCTTGCAATGCATCAAGATGAAAACTGAAAGTTGCACAAGAGTGGAAAAGCCAATGTTACTTTTTGAAATTCACACTAAGCTTGGATTTGGCTTTTCTGAAACTCATGTGAGTTGGAAAGCAACCAGAGCTTATCATCTTCATGTGTTGCTGAAGCTAATGCACAAGCAACAAATGCTCCCTTTATTGTATGTGTTCTAGGAAGTGTGTTTGACCTCAAAGCATTCTCATCTGACCACAGTTGATCGACACGTGTGATCACTTGGAAGTTCATCTCAGCAGGGGTCAACTCTAGACGACAGAATTGGCGTAATTCTGATCTCATCACTGGATTGCTGCTGCTATGGAAACTGGTTGTGTGTGGATACTGAGGACAAATACACGTTCAATCAGACTAACATTGTGAGTGTACTGCACTTTTCATTGACCGCACCTTGGCAGTGTTGTTCTCCTTTAGCCAGAGCCAACTATTGTTAGCTGGTAGGAAAACAGCTTTATAGTGGCATGCTGTCACCGACCAGCTGTCTGCCTGTCATTCCTTCTGTGTGTGTTTGTGTGTGTGTGTGTTTGTGTGTGTGTGTGTGTGTGTGTGTGTGTGTGTCACCTGGGGCCAGCCTCCTGTTGTGAGAGCAGTGGTGCGACAAAAGAACGATGATTAATTTCACTCCAAGTAACCTGTCTCGCAGATGTGGGTCGCGTGCGTGTGTGTGTATTTGTTAGAGAGAGAGCTGTAGACTGTGAAGTCAGCAGGTGTGCTGTGATACTTTGGACGCCCTCCACTTAGGGTCACACACACCCACCCTTGCATACACACACACACTGAGACGACTACATTTTAAATCCAACCCCAGGACGATCTAACACACTCTCACACATCATTATCTATTTTTCTTAGCGGCGGTTGTGTTTTTATTTGGTTTGTTTGTGTGGTAGTTAGCAGGATTACAAATAACAAAATACTTGTATGGGACAGGAAATAACCCATTAATTGTTGTGTGGATCAAAATAAACAGGCCAGACTAGCATTTTCTGTCACTTTCTCTGCAGCCTTACCCGTAGTATTCCTTCAATCTATGGCAGTAACAGTGGTGCATGCAGGTGAATGTTGCTTTTACAACAGATTCAGAGTGACAGGTACAGACTCAAGAGTGAAAGCGTGAGAGAGAGTCACATTGCCACATGCCACTTGGGAGTGTGCCCGCAGCTGAAGCTATAAACTATGAGGTCTGACTGTCTGCACACACGCTAACAACTTTATGGAAGATAGTTTTAGGTTAGGGTTAGCCATTTTGTTTGGATGGTTAAGGTTACGGGGCTAAGGGAATGTATTATGTCAATGAGTGTCCTCACTAAGATAGAAGCACAAATGTGTGTGTGTGTGTGCTCGCAGACCCATGAACCTAAAATCAATTTCATTAGGGATCATAAATGCAGTGAGGAGCTGTTAACACACACTCATTCACCAGCACCCCTGCACACACACACTCTTCTGTAGATTTCATTAAGGAAATGCCCTTTCCCTCCCTCTGTTCCCTCCGTCATCAAAGAGCTACTTGAACATTGAGGACACTGGTTCATTACTCGGCCTCACCGGACATCTGTAACATCGGTCTCACTGAGAAATGCTAACAAGGTTAACAAGCTGCTCCAATCTCCCCCTCTTTTATCCTCTCTGCATCCTCCCCTCATCCTCTTTTCTCTCCTCTGCTTTTGTCCAGGCGTGTAATTAACTAGATGTTTAACAGCTGAGGTTGGACAGGGCACTGCTGTTTCTGGACACACACGCACAGACACACACACACACACACACACACACATATGGTAGGTAAAGGACGTCTGTGTCTGTGGGGAGCTGGAAGAACAAGGGGAAGTGAGAGGGAAGAAAGGGGGAGACAGAGAAGATATATTGGGGAATAATATAAAGTGAAGAAGCAAATGGAAGGAAAGAAGGAAATGAATGGAATACAGGTTAGGGAGAACAAAAAGGATTAAGATACAAGTGGATAACTGAGTGAATGAAACAAAAAAAGCAACGCACCATGTGGCAAAGAACGAATCAATACCTGAAGTAAAAGGCATAAGAAAGCGAGTGAGGAGAGAAGAGAAGTCAAACACATCCAATGTAAAAAACAAGGAAGAAGATTGAAAGAAAGTTTAAACAACATGAAAGGTGGTTCAGAGAAAAGAAAAGAAGAAATAATGTAAGCAGGTGAAGTCTTTCCAGTCTACTAGACCCAAAGGTGTGACCAGTGTTTGAACCCTGAATGGTATTAATCACTGCAGCAGCAAAACCTCATTACTCAGCTTTGTTCACTTTCATTTCTTTGTCCACCGCTACACACTCACTATTGCTTGCCCTCACACTCAGCATTCCTATTGGTGTTGAACTGCAAAGCTCACCTTCCTCCAGCTTCATCCGTCTCCATCATCATCATCATCATCATCATCATCAACAACTTTTGACAGTATCTTGGGCCCAGTTCATGCTTGAAGTTCCCTTTGTGCTCCATAATAATAATCCTGTTTTGTTTTTCTAACCTGTAACATAACTTGTAACTTTGAAGAGACAGATATATTTCCCTCTAAAATTGGGAGAACACTGGACATCCATTCATCCAGTGACTAGAACAACAACTCCTAAGCAATGCTGATATAGTTGGTTGTATAATTGTTTACTGCAAAAGTGATTCAGTCAATTTCATGTTCAAAACTTGGTCCTATTTCTCCTTTAGACTGAAATGATCTATCTTTGTTGTTGCCGGTGCTCCAGGTGTAAAGTCTGGTTTATTAGGAAGTTGTATATAGGTATATATTTAATATTTGATTAAATATAAAGCTCTGTGTGCTCCTGGGGTTGGCATTACAATTATATTGTTCTTTACAGGAGAACCTTTCTTGGCCCAACTCTACTTTAAAAAGTGATGATTAAAAACACTTTTAGTCACATTGTGATACAACAGAGAAACTCATAGGGAGAATTTCAGTGTGGATGGATGGAGAATTTGACATTGTCTTCTCATGCATTTCCCATCATCTTCTTCCAGTAGACACACACACGTACACACACACACAAAGCTTTCCTCTCATGCCTGCTCTGATCATCTTCATCGTATTTGAAGGAATGTCAAATGGAAAACGCTCATATCAGCTGTTTTGAAATGTAATGAAACAGTTCTGTATCTTGAGAACCAATTGTCACATTTTAATACTTAATACACTTATAGCTAAGTCTAAATGTTGTGTAGCAAGGTCTGCATTTCTGAGTGCACCTGTTGACTTCAGCATTTGCAAAGGTTACAGTGTCCTCAGTCATTTCAGCGTTGGTTTGGTAATGAGCTTTGTCCCAGGAGGATAGAGGAGACAGTTAGGTCTGGTGGCGGGAGGGAGGCTGAGGAGGTGGCAAACATGATGGTTAAGATGGGAGGGGACTCCAAGGTCAGAGCGTGGGTTACAAACTCATCAGAAGGAGTAACCTTTAACTTTCATCTAAATACTAACTTTCCTCACAGTATCATATCCGTAGAGTTGCGTTAGTCGAAATGGATCACATGAAAGGTTGAAGACATGATATGTGTCTTTTCCGCTCTCCTCAAGAAAGACCTCCCCCCGCTTCCTCTGTATATCATCCTGGAAAAGTTCCCCTGAATATTGATAGAGTACCGCATCACTGCTTTAAACTGACAAATTTGGTCCCTGTTTCATCTCATAGAAATCTTGTGTTTTGAAACTAATTGAGTTATAATTTGAATGCAAGAGCATCGTTGAATGTTTAGCGCACTATCAGAGAGCGGTACTGCTGAGCACGATAACAATATGCATACTACAAAAAGGTAAACTAATGAAGAACAGTCTGTTTTAATGACTCGTCAGCTGTCAGTAACTTCAAAGTGGGAACCTTTATGGGCCTTTTTTCATCTGATAATCATCCTGGGAGCAGTTATGAAAGCATTTTTAATAAGAACCTTTTAAAGCTGGCAGACAGTGCTTTTGGACCGGAGCCTCTTTCATCTTATAGCCGGGGCTCTTTGCTAATAAGTTCCAGAAAGTGAGAAACTGGACAAATGGAAACATAAAAAAAAAAACAGCCCGATGCCCCTGTGTCGCCCCTTTTTTCACTTTTACGGCTTTGAATTTAGTGAGCACAGACTACAAAGAGGGAACATGTGGAATTTATGGAGCTGGTCCCTGCAGGTTATTCCAGCTGGGTAAACAGATGACATTTATCTCACACTCTTGGAATATAACGCTATGCTTAATAATAGCTAAACAAAGTTGTCCACTAGATGTGATTACGCGGTCCGCTTCATTTTAGTGTGAATTCTATGGAAAGCAAATAAAAACAGTTGATTGTTGTCGGGTTAAACAAACTATCTCACCCTTGAGTGCTGCCACTTCCTCATTGAGGACTGTGTTTGGACAGAGTAACTTACAGAGTGCAGAGGTCGCAGAAGTAGAACAGAAACCTGCAGGCGACTGGAACAGCTGAGAATCTATAGTCACCTGCTCCGGTCTGTAGTCCCCCCCTCTGTGCCAGCTGACCTGAAACCCACTCCAACTGCCCTCTGCCCCGAGCTGTAGGGCAAAGTATGCTCCCTGCTCCCTCCTTCACTCATCACAAGTGGTTCGAAGGCCTCGGGCATGTTGCAGTTTTAGAATGTTTTGTAGGTTTTTTTGTTTTGTTTGTGTGTCTTTCAGAGAGCGGTTGAAGTAACAGGAATTACTAAAGGTCACACTCAATTCACCTCTAAAGTTTGTGTGCGTGCCTGTGTGGGTGCAGTGGCACAAGGGTCAGCTAAAACAAATTATCTTTTGACAGTTACAACCTGTGCCCACCCCCTTCACACACACTTTTGTTGTCTAAAAGACACCATGAGATGTGCAACATCAGATTTGCCTTGTATCACATTCCAGCCAAACCTGCTGCTTGTCCTCTATTTCCACAATAAACATATTCACATTGAGCATTTGGTGTAACATCTCTACGTTCCGTACTATGTGTCCTACTTAAGCCCTAAACTTCTGCATTGAAGCTACGCCATAGCTTATGCATACGTCTGTGCCCTATGCAGAGCCATGAGCTGTATCCTGACATGCACCTCCCTAAAGTGTAACTATGCATTGAGACTGTGAGTCTGCTTGATAGCATGACATTTCCGTTAGACTTGCCATCATTTTTTAATTGATTTGAAGAAACAAACACGGACAATGTCTTTCTTTTCTTTATTGCAGTTCTATAACAAAAAGTAATTGCTCTTCCACATCCATCAGCTCCAACTCCAACACTATCTGCTTAATAACACTCGCCATTGTTTTCAAGTTAAGAGAGATGCTAGAGAATGGACCAGAAACTGGAAGACACTCAACTGCTAACAGTTGCAGCTCGACTCACACACACACACACACACACACACACACACACACACACACACACACACACACACACACACGCACACACACACACACACACAGACACGTACAACTATGAATCCTCGGCACTGTGTGTAGGCTACGTGCGTACCTACGGCGTAGCTTCGACGCAGAAGCATGAATTGGGCTTAGTAACGCCTCAGAGCTGATTGTCTGGGCACCTGACTTTTAACCGAATCCACTTCCTTCTCTCTAACAACGTAAGCACACACAGTGATGACAGCCTGTCTGTTAGTGAACCTTATGTTCAGAGAAAGATTATGGAAACTCAGGAAGTGATTTTGCAGATAATGACCTGGACAACTGTTGGGACTATAATGGGGAAAAAAAAGAGAGATGACAGAGCGAGTCTAGACAACAGAAAGTTTTAGAAATCTTAACTGCTGCAGGTGATGGATGAGCAGATGAATTCTGGGAAATTAGAAAGAGAAAGAGGCAGGCTAAAGAAGTATAAGGGAAAGGAATGGATTTAGTTTCTGGTATGATGGGAGTGACCCTCATGACTCTGTAATTTTGTCAGTAGACTCAACACTGGCAAGAACCAAACAAAAGAGCCATGATTTAGTTGTGTACTGCACTTACACCTACTACAGTCCGGCACCTCAACCAAATGGTCTGATTGTGAGTTTCAGCATACATTGAGAAGCTCATGAAAGTTCTGAAAATGTAATCTGCCTCTTCAATAGCTGTTTTTCAGCTGACTGCAACATTTTAAGTCAACTTTTTGAGGTGTTACAGCAAATTAATTGGGAATTGGCTGCTTTTACATAAGATGGATGTGAATACTTAATTATCCTGAAGATGTAGCTGGTGTTCATTGGTATAGATCTCCACAAGATTAGATGGAATGATTCAAGAATTAAAAGGATTCAGCCGGAATTGGTTGTCGCTCTTGATTGTTAGTAGTTTTAAATACAGTGAATAGAATGAAAGCACAGAAAATATTTGACAATACTCTAATTCACAGGTGAGGTGGGCCACTTTAAACCGTCAAAGTGAGGACCTGGGATTGAGATGTAGCTGTAAGGATTGTTAGGAAACATTGGATTTTGCTCTTGGAAATGCAGCTTCTTTAAAAGTTACCTATTTTATCTTCAGGAGTTAGAGAGGTGTAGGCCACTGGACTTGTGTTGCTTGAAGATGTTTCACCTCTAACCCAGAAGGCCTCTTCAAAACTGAGGAACTGTAAGTAGAAGTTGAAGAAGCTTTTCGGATGAGAGGTGAAACATCTTCAAGAAAAACAAGTCCAGTAACCTACTGTACACTGTACGTCTCCTGAAGATAACATGACCATGCTGACTCAGAGTCATCACAGATATATGCCTTTTCTCCTAATTCTACTTTGAAAAAATAAGTACACCTGGGCTTTAATGTCTGGGAACACTTTATTATGTGGTCTTACAAAATTGGACCCAACTGTACATGGGTGCTTTTGCTGTCTTGAGTCCTGAAAGTCAACTGCAAAGTGCAATGTCAGTAGACTCAACACTGGCAAGAGCCAAACAAAAGATACATAATTCTTTGTGTTTGCCAGTTAAGAGTTGACTGAATTGGTGGTCAAATTCAAGACATTTAGTCTATCTCTACCTGTAGGGTAGCTAACACTAGCTGATTGGATGTCCATGCTCTGTTTATAAAATATTTCAATACTGACAGTTCATAGCTGTACAGTAGAATATTTCTAACACATTCTCAAAATATGTTTGATCTTGGAGGTGAATTCAGTTTTTTGTGTGTTGTTATGCAATTGAATGTTTCTTGCGATGAAACTAGTTCCTGTGAGAAACGTGATGAGTGTGTTAACTGGGGAGCACCAAAGGCAGGATTCAAGTGTACGTGATTTTTTTGTTTTGTTGTTTATAGTATTGTTGACTAATAACCATTTTCCTCTGTCCTCTCCCAGATCCTTGTGAACTCCATTACCCAACCTGCCTTGCTGTATGAGAATGTGGTGGTGAGCGATGGAAGCCCCCTTCTTAGAGATCTTCTCTTCGGCCCGGAACACCAGTACTTATACACCCTCACCGACAAACAGGTATGAGAAGCACATTCATAAACACTCAAAAAACAGAGATAGACACCCAGGTGAGGTTAGCAGTGCAGCCCATAATGTATCTTCCAGTCTCAGTTGACGACCATGAGTATAAAATGACTTAAGTTCTTTGGTAATTTATTGCTTTGTGGTTTTTAATGATGGATCTAGTGATAGGTTTTAGTCTGTGGTAAACACACACACACACACACACACACACACACACACACACACCTCAACAAAACACTGCCAGTTGCACCATAAGGAGTTCATGCGAAAGTATATATATATATTCATATATAGAGAGCTATCAGGCTAATTACATACATACAATACCACATATGGTCCACATGCATGTGCAATTTTAACAGTATTACACAACCACACACATATACACACATGCACACACTAGCAGTCTTAAGTGCTAATTAATATCATGAATATTAAGTGTATCAGGCTCCACACCACCCTTCAACCAGGGATAGGCTACAGTATACATAAAACCTCTGCATAATAATTGCTGTGAAAGATTTAGTGTGACGGCTTTAACGCATTGAATCAAGCTCAAGAGAAATAATTAATCAGTTTTGTTTGGGTTTTTGATTGTTTGCTTGTTTGTTATTGGGAAGCACCATGAATTTTACTTAAAGGCATTTAATTAAATCAGCATTTAAACCATTGGCTGGTTTTATTAGCTGTGTTACAACATTCACTTTTATCTAATGTCCTGTGTCGGTGTAAAAGCCAATCTAGAAAAGAGCATTGTTTTTCACACAGTTATGTGACAGTAGTTAATGGCACACACAGTGTACACCCTTTAACATTCTGAAGCAGGTTCAGGGGCTCGACAGCAACTTAAGTGAATCAAAATGCTCAATCCACAAAATATGAGTATTGCTGTCAGAACATTTGTAATTTTGTGATGTCACAACTCAGCCCCGCCCCCTGTACGGCCCAGCCAATCCCACCTCACCAATTGTTTTTTGAAACTTTATTAGTTGCTCAACACAAGTAGTCTCAGTGGCCCTAAATAAGTAAAATGTTATTGATATAGTGACTTTCAAAACTCTGGTTGTAAAGTGCTTTACAAGGATAAAAGGTGAAGATAAAGAAAGCCCATATATTACTCACAATGCTAGTGGCTAATGTAAAAACAATTCCGAAGTAACTAGGCATTAACATCTAATATTGGCTCATTTCAGCACTGATAATTGTTACCATTTGCATTTAGCAGTGATTTTGACCGAGCCACAAGAGTCGGCTGCATCCCATTTTTACCTGTGGCTGGCCTGGCTGTGCATCATTCAGAAGGAGTGGCTCAGACACAAACAGAAAACATCCTGTTCTTGTTATTACTCCAGAGAGAACTGTGAGAGGGAAGTTAAACTATTGTTTTTTTTTGTAAAATAATCCTACATCCGCAGGGTTTAGTAAAGTATATTCAGTAGCCAAGGGCCCCTCCTGAGCACAGTTTGTCTAGAAGCTGCTCCTCAGCCTCCTCCCTTCACCTTCCTTTACCTGCGTGACTCGCTCTCTCCTAACGGTTCATGACCATGATGTGATAACCCTCAGTGAGACTCCCCCGCACGTAGACAGTAACTTCCCTTTTTGAGTGCTGTGTAATTTGCCAGCGATTAGACATAATTGACTTCCATGTGTCTGGATGAGCGTGAAGAGGAAGTGGAGAGTAATTGATACAAATGGACATTGCCTGTGTTGTTGTAAGACTAGGGAAATAAGGCCCCTTTCATCATTGAGCAGTGTAGAAGCTGAAATATACTCTACAGGGAGATACATATATATATATATATATATATATATATATATATATATATATTCAAGTCGAGGCAATCTGCCAACACAAATACACACACACTGATTAAGGAATTGCACACACACTTAAACACAAAATAATGTATTCATAGAAATCAGAATGTAAATGTCAAAATTATTAACATTTTCATGAACAGAATTAGAGTCTCTGGAATATGTATGAGTTCCGATTCAAAGCACAGCATGCACCGGTATAAAGCTGAGTTTCTGGATCATGAGCACAATACAAGATCAGCCATATTACAAAATGTAACAGCAAGATCAGGTCTTAGCCAAACCGAAGAAGGTGAGGGAGTCTGGAAGAGAGAATAGAGATTTGGGAAATCCTCAGCGTCCTATATGTTAACAAAAATAATACTGATGTGTCAACAGAGGTTGTAAGACTGAAGTGATGACATCAATTAAAACACAGTGTGGCTGCGTTGGCCCCATGTCCAATGAGCAGGTGTGTTTTCAGCCAGCAGCGTCAGCCGCTGCTCAGCACAATGCAGAATGCTGAGAAGTAAGGCCATGATGGGAGTATTTGCACATTTCCCCTTTAACTCCTGTCACCTGCATTAAAGATGACTGCTAGCTTCACCTAAAAGTCTGTCTCAATTATTCAAGCCACTGTTTTATTTTTGATGAGCACTGATATGTCCAATACATGTCCGTGCATGTCACTGCAGTGACTCTGACAGGGAGAAGTCAGGTGAAATCCACAATGCTGCTCTGCTCGGAGTTGACTGATGATACGGTTTAGTGGTGTTGTCTTTCTGTTCCCCTCTAAAACTTATCGACATTTTGAGAAATATATATCACTCTCATATGAAATAAGCATTAGCCAGCAGGCGATTAACCTAGTTTAGCATAAAGAATGAAAGCAGGTGGAAACAGCTTGCCGCAACAAATCTGCCTCCCAGCACACTTATTAAGATGTTGTTTTTTTGTCTTAATCCACACAGGAACAGGAAAGTAAACAAAAACAAAAAACGATCGCACTACAGGGAGTTTGTGTGATGGCACAGTTTTAACTTTTAAGTCAATGAAGTTGTTTTGGCAAGAGTCTGTGTTCGCTAAGCCGTTTTCCAACATGAACTCCGGAAAATGTCCAAACAATGAGGAGCAGACTTTTTCTTTGCCTTTCATATATCGACAACGTAGCAGGAGATTTTCTGGGTCACTTAAACTTTTGCCTTCTCCAACACAGGCCCTCTGAAGCTCAGGAGATTATCCAGGGTTCAGTGCATGTCTGATAAGAGTGATAGGTTTATCTAAACTGTTTGTTACCATCAGTTGGTCTACTGATGCTAATCTTATCTAATCTTTTGATCTAGCACTCACCAAAAAACCTTTACAATTTACTATTCTGTAATATTAATTTGATTAGTTATTTTTCGATGGCAATATTAATAGATTCAAGTGGCTGGGTTTATTTAGTGGCTACTGTTGTAGGGGCTTTTCTTTGCCTCAGACCTGCGGTGAAGTCAGTTTTGTCTTTTTCTTTATAATTAAATAAATGTGTATTTTAAGTTTGTGTAATTTTGCTTCTGTAAAATTCAGAATACCAGTATTTCACAGAGTAGATCAGTTAAAGTGGCTGTCTCTCTGGAGAGCTGAGATAATGGCCTTTTACTCAAACGTTGACCGGTCAGAAACAGAATATATGATACAGAGGGGGAGCGGTGGTGAGAGTTGAGGAGGTTGGGTCATGTGATTGGTTTCCAGGATGTGCTCTCCTCCTTTTCCCGACTCTTCCCGCCTCATCTCTTCAGTATTCTTGGGGGTCCTCACTTCTGCATCTCTCAGTTGGAGTGAGTTTGTGGTGTAAGTGCTCTCCCAGTAGCAGCTTCACACAGCATAGTATATAGAGTAAGGATCGTCCATCTGCTGCTGAATGTGAACTTGTGTTCCAGACAGTACAGGACCAGGGGGTGTACAGAGCCTCCCTGCAGCCTGCTGATGAGCAGCTTCTTCCTTGCCAGAGGCTGTCTGTACTTTGGATAATGTATAGTGGTTTAAGGTCGCTGGCCAAGCCCAGGGGTGTATGAGCCTCAGCAATATTGTTCAAGCTAAAAAAGTATGGAAAACAAAACAAAAGTGTTAAACTACAACTTTATTGTTTGGTCTGTGGACAGAATTTGAGTTTTTTTCAAGGATCCACTCTGACCAGAACATACTAGATATTTACTATTCTCCAAAAAGATGTGCAGAGATGTAGCTGCTTCTGCCCAAGAGCACAAATTTGCAATATAGCTGTCAGAATTGTAAGAACATCTTTTCGTGTTCGCTTCCTCCCATCATCGCATTACCAACCACTAAGGTCAACAGGGTCATTTTTCAGAGATTTATGATAAATTCCTAAAAAATATAATTTCCACAATCACAAACTTTGTCATCGGATCATTTTATATTTGTGTAGGTGAGTAGATTTTTTACTTTGAAATCTACTCAACACTGTGCTTCTATAATTAGGTTGAGAAACCAGACAGACTGCTGACTCTGCCAAAGCGTTACACAGGTAACTAGAGGATTTTACCAGTGGACTGCTTGTAGTTCAATGGTTTTCATCCTCAGACATCTAACCAATAGTTCCTGTGTGGTGGATAATCATGATGCTGGACAGTTTAACTAGATTTAGGTAACATTTGCATACAAATAGGAATTGACCCAGTGTTTACTCTGCACACTGACCCAGACGCCAGTGAGACGACTGCATCAATCTAACGTTAGCTCTGGGAGGGGGAGAGGTGAGACGGAGAGAAAATGAAAGAGAGAAGGTGATGGAGATGAGAGGAGGAAGAGGCACTGCCCTCTGTGCCCAGGATAAGATTAGCATCATGTCCCAGCGCTGCTCTGCACAAGCAACATCTTACTGACCTGATCACATTCAAACAATGTAGACAATTACCACACACACACATACAAAGTGGACCTATCACTCCTGTTATGTTTGGATCTCAATGGAGTCTGTGTATGTGTGTATATTCCCCATTACTTGAACAATTTAATCAAACATTGTCAACATTCATATTCTGAGGGTTTGTCATCTTTTGGCCTCTGTATTTCCGGAGTGCAGCGTTTTATCGGATTCTCATTAATTTGGTCAACTGCTCTACACGTCGTCTATACTGTCCACTGGCAATTTGTGTTTTGGGTCCTTTATCGCCTTTAATGCACAGCACAGATTAAGCTTGTGAAAGGGGGATAGAGAGAGAGTGGGCGAAGACATGCATATATGACCATGAGGCGGAATCGAACCTGGGCCACTGCGCGGCGGCGGCTCTACCGGGTGAGCTTTACGCTGCCCATAAGGTTTTAAAGAAATTATCATTTCGTTTTTTGCTTTTTGAATGTCTTGAAATTCACATGCGGAGATCTGGGAAGTTATATCTTTAGATTGAAGACTTTTACTCACTTGGGGCTAACTACATTAGACAAAGACATAAATAAGTACTTAATAAGTCAATATTTGCTTTCATTAACACTGCCCCTATACTTACCTCAAATGAAACAGACCTGGTGAAAAATACAGATTTGTGCATAAACTCTGTAAAAGAAGTGGGTGATGCACTTCACTCCTGTGCTTGTTGCACTAGTTTGCAGATTTGGGGTCTTTCTGGAGTGAGGACCGCAGTACAGCACCACAGAACCTTTCTCCACATGTCCTTTCAAATCGTATTGTATTCATATGAGGAGCGTTTCCAGATGTGAGCTATATCTTTGCCCCGGTTGTCCTCTTCCTCCCCCTGTTCCTGTCTCCTTGTTGAATAATAGAAATGCCAAGTGATGAGAGCTCAAACATCAAAAAGCCCATTTCCCAGCTTGACAGAGCAATTTACCTTTTCCCATATTCAGCCGCACACGCAATTAAAAGCGGTGGATTGGAGTGCAGCGTATAGACTGTATCTGTATCTGTATAGCAGCAGTGGCTCACATGCACACGCATTCGCACCCACGTAGAGGGAAAACATAAAGTCCTCTGATTCACTGCAGGTGGAGTGTTTTCGATTAGCGAGCGATGGCTTTATACATGGCTCTCTTCGTGTCTCCGCTGTACACACACAGAGTCATACTCACACTCTCTTTTTCCACGTTCTCTGGTTCCATGTATCTTTGCCAGCCCCCAGCTTTTGGTCTGTCGCTGTCTGGTCGGTGACATCACATCATTTTTGCGCTCATAAAAACTTACAACGGCACTAGATCAACTTTATCGTTGCTGTTGTTTCCCCCCTTGCACGTTCAAACTGTCCCGATTTAATAAAAAGCAGCAGGCGACAGGAGAGATTTTTCATCCTGTCGTTGCCAGACAGAAATATTTCGTGTTTCCTTTATGTCCCTGTGGCTGACATCACCTAATTGCTTTAAAATAAAGGACTAAGTGGATTACATTTCATAATGTATTGATTTCCTCTGTACTTTTCAAGCAAATTACTCACTTGTCGTATAATCACCAGTCTTTCTTCCAAAGTGCAGCTGAGAGGTGAAGCGCGCTATTTACGTGTTCCCCATTACGATGAGTTATTGTGTAATTCCATCAAATATAATAGAGTCTCAGGATTTTATTTCGGTTTCGTGGTTGTCTTTTTAATTTGTTTTGAGGATTTGTAATCTATTTCTTCTCGTAATCTCCTCGTTGTTCGGTGCAGATCAGAGGCTGAGCCCGGCCTCTGATCTTTTCCCTGCCTTAGCGTCCGCACCAGATTTCCGCCACTGAACTCACCGGCGCAAGGTCAAAGCTCTGTGCTTGTAAAACAGCTTCGTAAGGTGACCCCTGCCTCCGCGGGGCCGCTCAGACAGTGGCATAATGGTCTGATGATGTACCTCCTTGTATTGATTTAGCTACAGTGCAGAAATATACTGCGCTGCTGTACTGCACAGTGGAGAAACCCTACCCCTGGCACTACATCAGACAGGGCTCATGTTCAATTCACTCAGCACTTATTGCACTTGGAGGTCAGGGAGAAACGACTTGCATGCACTTCTTTTTAAAACGGTTTCTTTGGTGTTTGTCCAACTTTGAAGTTGCCTAAAAAAGAGAGATGTTAGTGGAGACAGGAACTGGGAGAATAATGAGGAGAGGATATCGAAGTCTAACGGGAGTGCCCTTGGCCCTGTCACCTAATTGGCGAGTTGAGTTTTGGGGATGGCATGTCTGGGCGGTTATTTAGCGTGGGCAAGCGGAAATCATACTGACAGGATTGTTAAGACTACACTGCTTAGAGAAGGGGTCTTTTCGAGCAGAGGGTGCAATTGATACCATTTCTGATGTGTCTCTGAGCAAGGCATTGAATTCCTTTAGAGCCATTGCTGCTGTCTGAACTTAAAGACTAACTGGACTTTTACTCTTCACAGTAACCCTAACCCTAACTGTCTTGTGTAAAAACACATTATACCTGGCTTTTCAGAGTCAAAATACAGTTTTTTTAAGTTGATAATTATACAGTAGAAGGACATTTTGTAATATGTGTTAATAGCCGTCTGTGGAGCCAAATGGACGTGTTGTGGGGGTTTGGGAGCTGGACATAACTATATTTATATTGTGTTTGTAATCTATTTAACAACTGTAAAGATATGCATTATGTTTTTTATATGTATCCTTGCGGGGTAAAGGTTAATAATTTATAATAGCTTATAAGATATCATGTTTTATTCTCTTGTGTCATTATTATTTTAATCATATGGTTCTGCCTGACATACTTTCTCGGATTTAAAATTGCACAAACGTATTTTTAAAAGGCGTGATACCTTTGTATTTTCGCACACACACACTGACACACACACTGACACACACACACACACACATAGACACACACACACACACACATAGACACACACACACACACACATACACACACACACACACCTTCCCCAGCTGTCAGACTGTCGAGGCAGAGAGATGAGTGATCGGCCGATCACAATGTGATTTGTGAGACGATCAAAGAGACAGACAGGAAGAGAGGGGAAGATAGAACAGAGGTAGATGTCTTAATGTGGTCATGTGTGAGTGTGTGTGTGTGTGTATGAGGGAGAGAGTGACAGATTTGAGACGTGGATATCGAATTTATGTACCCTTTATGTTTGATGCACGTTAAGATTCTTGGGTCCATCATCGATGAGGGCTGTAGTGGGGAGTAAACACACACTGTTTATTTACCTTTACAAATACAAAATAGCGTTTACGAGCTTTTTCATCATCATTGTATACTGAGCATTATATGATAGTGCAGAGCACCTGCCCGTTCTCACTGTTGCCCGGGCCTTGACCCCTGCTCTCCCGTCTCCTCCCGCTCGCTGCTTGCACACTCTCAAAGTCTCTGTTGCAAAAACTGACCAAGTGTCTGTGGGTCCTTCCTGTAAGAACGGTTCATCAAAATGAGACTTTTCCCTTTTAACAGCCTGACACAGATAAGCTGCTCCTCCCGTTGTTATCAGCCGCATTGATTTGGGGTAGTTATCGAATCGCATGCTAGCAATTACATTTTTGCCTTAATTTCTATAATTCTGGTTGTACATTAACATGGCCATTTTCACAATATATGCACTCTGTGTATGTTGTTATGTATTGTGCATATATTGTGCATATATGCATTTGTGAGAAAGCATGTTTTTATTTTTGTCTGTTTGTATGGAAGGTAAATAAAAACACGTATACCCCTTTAAACTATCCCTTTACTGTTCCTCCAGGTGACTATAGGCCTAAACAGAACACTCGCCTTCCTTGTTGTCAGTAATATAAAGGGTGTACGATAACATAAAATCCCAGTGCGGTTTTAAACTGTAGGTTGCTGCTTTAATCTTACACTGTACACAATACAGGACAGTAATGTCACACATAAATGTGTCCCTACTGTTTGCCTTGTGCAGCGCAGGAGGGACACAAAACAGTAGAAAGACTAAGAGAAACATTTTAAAGAAGTTTATTGAACAGGTTTGGTAGAGATAGATACATGAATAGATAGATAGATGGAAAGATAGATAGAAAGAAAGAAGGGCTGGATGGATCGACAGATATCTAGAGATTTTTTTATATATATAGATAGATATATCTAGCATCTAGCTTTCATTATTTCATCGAGTGTGTGTACCTGTACAGTGTTTCTGCTTGTTTTCCATCTGTGTGTACGCTCCTGTGTTCACTGAATTGGTTATTTAGAGCCGCATGTTAAAGTTCATGCAGCGTATTAACTCCAGCCTGCAGACCATCTTTACGAGCAAATATGTCTGCATCAGTGTGCGCATGTCAGCACAAATTGCTTATCTGCGTGCACTTTGCTGGTAACGTGTGTGTTGGTATGGCAGCCTTACAATCCAGCATATCAAGCCATCCATCAACCTATTGTGCAGCGATAGCACCTCGTACAACCCCCGCATTATACAGATGGGACAATTACAGCCGTCCATATAGCTGCAACTAGCTGGGACCACACGGGCCCCCCGAATGTGGAATGAAACATCAGTCGTAATTATATTTGTGTCTTACTCATCAATCCTTCCCTGCATTCCTCATCTTGGCCCCTCCTTTTTATACCCACATCCCCTTCTCTCCTCTCATCAGCTGCTGGGCAAATTAAGAGCCTCTCCATCATGACCCAAATGAGAGATAGCTCATTTGTAGCTCTTATTTATTTGTTATAACAAAACACATGAACATCCACCCCATCATCTCCTCTGCTCCCCCGTAGAAGAGAAAGAAGAAGAGCATGTGAATTCAAGTTGAAGAATTTTTAGTCGAAAAACACTGTCCACTATTATTTTGAAAAACTGATTTAATGTTTAAAATGGACAGTTATCCTATGTGATCTCCTTTTTTCCACCTCTTCTCCTTTTTCTTCTCTTCTCTTCCTTCCTCCTCCTCCATCCGCTATCCACAGATGAATATGTTCCCCTCTGCAGCTGCAAATAGGCCAGGATGAAAATGCCATATTTAATATAACTAGGTGATTCTCACTTACTGTCTCACACACACACACAGAGACACACACACACACACACACACACACACACACACGCCTGGCATTATAAGACAAAGCGTCTTTGGCTGAGCATCTCTCGTTTCCCATCCCATTATCTGTTTTCTAAAACTCAATAATTGAACTGCTCTCTTGGAATACATCATCCGCCTCACAATCACAAAACCCATTGAATAAACTTCTCTCCCTGGTTATTGTGCCTCAGCCATGACATGTTTTTTTTTCAGCTCCCTCTATCAGATAGGCTGTATTACTAGCAGAGTATTTGTCCAGGCGCGGGTAATGACTACAATTTGCTGCTATTTGGTGTCCTATAAGAGGCCTGGGGCTGGTAATGGTAGCATTGTATAGTAGTTATCAGACACAGGTTTCTATTATCATGCTATGAATCTGTCATAAACCCTCATGTCTGACTGTAGATCAGAGTGACAGGGGGAGGAGATGTACAGGGTGAGGAGGAAATTGTGGGTTGTGCTGTTTGCACGAAAGCTGCCTGGGGATGCAAAGTGAAATAGCATCATACCAGGAAGATACAATATCCCTTCTGCAAAAGAAAAAAAAAACTTGCTCAAAAATATATTATCAATAGAGATCTGTGTTTTTAAAATGTTAAAACCTTATGGGTCAGTGATGATTCAGTTAAAGACAATAACATGCATTCTCTCTTCATTGGGTGTGGAGTTCCCATTTGCACACAAAAAGACGTGTATGCTGATGTTGACACAAAAAACAAACAATAAACAGATATGTTCCAAGTGCGTCAAACATCCAAGGCAATTCGTTTTTTTTCTGGATCACGCCAGGACGAATCCCAATCTGTATGGTTTTTATTCCCTCTTCTTCCGTTCCAGAAGAGTAGGCTAAGGAAGTGCATTGCTGTCCCCAAACAGAACGTGGCTAAGCAAATACAAGAGACGTACTTATATGTTTGGCTCATTTAGAGCAGGGGATAAGATCAGATCACTTGTGGAGACACACTCTTAATCCAGGTATGAACCTGAGAACATTAGTCTATCGACTTGTGAAATCGGCCCACACGTATGTTTGAATCAGGACCTTTGATGAAGACTGCTCACTTGCACCACAGCTGGATCAGGTCCTCACAGAGGCCTCTGCTTGAGGTTGGCAGTTGTGGCAGTCATCTGGTGGAAGCAGGAGTTTGGGCACTGGTGGGGGCAGTAAGGTGCTGTCATCAAAAAATTATGAAAAGCACAAGATATGCAGAATGAGGACATGTTTGAAGTTCACAGTTACATGATAACTAACGTGCGTTGGTGTCTGATGCAGCATTTTGGGCAAAAGGCATGAGAAGAGCCTTATTTACTGTTTGAAGGTTAAGAAGTTTAGAAAAAAAAAGGTACATAAAGGTTTGAAGGTTTCTACACTGCTGTGCCTGCAGCTGTGCCTGTAGCTGCCATTAGAATTCACCCTCAGCACCTTCCAGCTCACCTGGTGTGCCCCCCGCCTCTGCAGTGTTATTGATGTCGTACTTCACCTTACTGAGGCAGCTGGAGGTGTGTGTGTGTGTGTGTGTGTGTGTTTGTGTGTGTGTGTGTGTGTGTGTGTGTGTTCAAGCATGGGAACTTGTCTTGGGTGGTCAGCGATGTATTTAAGTATTTAATAACTGTCCCAGAAAACTTGTTTCAATCTCTCACGTTGCTTCAAATTGTAATGTTTGCGTTGTGAGTGTATTTGCCCGAGGCGGCTTCCTGTCTGCCAATCCACCTGTCACCAGCAAACAGCATCCAGCACGTGGAGATTAAACATAGGGGTGCTGTTCGCTGGATATTTTGGAAAAGTAAGAGCGGAGTAAACATCTCATGATTAAAGCTTTTGAAATGTTCTCATAAAGGATAATTCTGTGACTTCAGAGTGTTCGACAACCTGGGTGAAATTCAAGGTAACGTGTGCTTCCTGATAAGCGTGCAGACAGATGACAGATGGTGGATCTGCCGACAGCAGCAGAAAACATGTCTTTTTAATGATAACTGCAAAGGGAACTGTCTGAGGGAATGGACTCAGTAAATCGTGTTTCCTGTCTGTCCCACTGCGTCCCGAGATGTTCAGCATGTTTTTTTTGGTCGCAGTTTAAGTGACAGGTACATTTGCTCAGCATTGTTTCATGTCCGTCTTAATACACGAGTTCTCTCGTTTCCCCAAAACAAATCGTTAAAGTTTCATCTTATCTCAGTCACGCAGACACACAGATGGCAGCCGGTAGAGATTTAGTGGACAAAAGGAGTAATCCTTGATGTTTATCTCAATGGTGTTAAGTACAATAGCAAATTCTTTGCAAGGACTTCCCAGGCATTAGGCGAAACGTAGTCCTCTTATGTTCTGATGGGGAGTGAAGCACAAACCTGTCGGCCATGTGTTAGATTCTGTAGGAAACAAAACAATCAAAGAAAGTAACTGAAGGTTTCAAGATGCTCATCCCTCATTTGTCTCCGGAAACTGCCATTTTCAATGTTTAACTTTGGAGATGTGTCATACTCAATCCTTGTCCGGTTACATTGACAACATTGTTCTTATTTTTTTTAAACTAAAGCTGAATTGTTTCTTTTCGGGTTCTACTGCATTTTTTATTGCAAAACTATAAATTTGATTGATCTGCAGAGTTGATTAATGTTAGGTTCTTAACAATGCTGGGGCTAAATAGATTTAAAACAGTACCACTGCTCTAAAAAGTGCCAGATTCAATATTATTTAATAAAAAAACAAAAAATTATGGTTTATTTTTTAGTGCTTACGGAAATTGGATGATAATATCTAATATAATAACTGTAAACACAAGTTTACTTAGCTTAAACATCCAAACATAAGTGTCTCTCAGGCTCCTCATCAACTTTTTTTTTGTTTTGTTTTCAGGTATTTTCTTAATGTCCTGGTCATGGCCACACTTAGTGTGTGCTGCCAATCGGATTAAGTCTAATGTTAACTAGACAGAAGCTGTGATGCTTATGTTGTCTCAAAGCAGGACGACTTTTTCACTCCGAAGCTTAGGCAGCGTAAAATCGGTGTTGTGATTTGGTCCGTAAGGTGGTGAAGGTGCAGGAACTGGTACAGAATTGGTGCTGGATTTGAGTTTCCAGTTCAGAGATTCTAGTTATTTCCTTTTTTCTCTACATTCTGTTTAGTATCTCTCAAAATAAACAGCTTTTCTTGCATCACTATTTTCTGATCCAGTGAGGAACTGTGGGCTGTACACGGCAAATAACAGAGAGATGTTTGTCAGAGTGTGTTATCCTAACCCATGTGTGTGTTTACATGAGCTTCAACCTCGACTCCCCCCCCCCCCCCCAGCTCGCCTTGCAGTGTGGAGCTGTAAGCAGCACCTCCAGAGCTGTTTATCTCTGATAGTCACAGTGGGCTTGTTCCTCCTTAATCTCATGTTCCAGGCGCAGGACACCTCCGGTACATCCTGTTTAAACCAAGGCCTATATTATGGACTGAGAAGTTTGAAGCTGGTTCACGCAGGGTATGTGTGCAACATTGACAAGATCTGTGTGTGTGTGTGTGTGTGTGTGTCTTCCAGGTTACACGTGTACCAGTGGAGAGCTGTGAGCAGTACACCTCCTGTGGAGCCTGTCTGGGATCAGGAGACCCTCACTGTGGCTGGTGTGTGCTGCATAATGTGTAAGTGCACGTATTGTTTACTATGTTGTGTCCGTGCTGTAATCTCAGCGGCTACATTAAGATGGTGCTCTGCGGTTAATTATGATCTGATACCTGGACGGACAGGGGTGATTAAAACCCATGAATTCCATTTGTCAACAAGGTTATAATTATGTAAATGTGTCTGCTACTACAGTACATTTGTGTTTTAACACAACAAAAGCCACAATTAGCCACTTTATTAAAGGGCTTGGTTTAAGAAGGGGATATGGAAATATATATATATGTATTGATTCTGCGAAAATATAGATTTCCTTTACATGTGTATAGTGTCAATATGAAACTTCATTGTGTAACTAAATTGCAGTTGATACATTCCTCCACCAAGGCCCTACAGTCTCATCAAATTCAAATGGCAAACACTCATAGATGTCAGTCAACTAAATGTGGCAGACTTTGATTCAATGATTCTCTAGAAAAAGACCAGATCTTGCAAAGTTTAAGAAGAAACAAACAAAATAATGTACCTGTGGAACAAAGAGAGCTTGAGAGAGAAAGTAAAATCTTACCTCTCATACCACTTTCCCTAAAGGTCAATGATTTGTTCTCCGTGGTTTGTCAGTTTCCTAATGTTACAAAAGTTGCTATAGACCCAGACGGGGCTTTCTAATCATGATGTTGGTTGGTCGGGCTTGATTGAACTCATCATGTCCTCTTTGTAGTCCAATCAGGATCTCACTGGCCAATTTTAGATTCCTAAAGATGGCATTGATGTTTGAAAATGTGCTTTTTACTCTTTGAAAATAAACGTATATTCTGCCCTGAAAGAATCACTGTCATGAAACAAAAAACAAAAAAACACACTGATACATTCCTATAATCAATAATACATAAACGCCTATAGCACATAAGGAGCAGGCTGGGGTGATGGAGAAAGCTGTGGCAGCAAATGGTTTGGCCGGGAAGACACAGGCAGAGTGTTCATTGACAATCTTCGGCGCTGCCACCTGTATTGGTATGATTGGTCGTCACAGGTCAGATGATAGCCAAGCAGCTACTGAATGAGTCACTGATTGTAATGCATGAATGAGCAGCTGGCGGATCTGGCTAGTGCAACGTCTGTGCTCCACCTGAGCTAGTGCACTATTCTATTAGTTGTTGATTCACTCTCACTGAAGCACAGCCTGTTTATTACGCTCAGGAATCAGGATCACCAGACTAGTTAGAAATCCAGGTGTCATTTTAAATTCTAATTTGTGTTTCAAAACCCTTATAGTAGTCAGCTGACTCAACAACAAAGCACTGGGAAAGGCTCATGTTGACAGTGGATTTGAATACTGCAGTGCACATTTAACCCGTCTCCCCCTAAAAAGAAGCCCATGAAGAAATAGGGGGTCAAACAGAATTCTGCAGGCAGACTTTTAACTAAGAGGAGCGAGCACATCTCTCCTGTCTCAGATGAACTGCACTCTGCTCCCTGTTTCTTTTAGAATTGATTTTAACGTCCTTTAATTACCTACAAAGCTCTTAATGGCGTAGCAACCTCGTACATCTCTTAACTTTTAATACCCTGTCAACGACAAAAAGCCCTGATGTCCTCCAAACTGCCCAGAGTACTGCGAGAAACAAACAAACTGCAAATGCTGCTTTCAAGAACAATGCACCACAACTTTGGAACAGCCTGAACGTCAATTAGTCCACCTCTGAGGACAGCTTTAAAAGATAACTTATTATTAATTTATATTAATTGACAGACATTTTTCATTATTTATGTTTCAACTGTGTTTGAAAGTAAAAAACACATTAGATCACTCATTGGTTAACCAGTAATGCACCGGCAAATAAATACAACTGCAAAGAGGAAACACATTTGAGGTACACATAGGCTACTTATTATTGTCAGGACAACAGGAACCAGACTAGGGTTTTGTCTCTCTCCAAACAACGACTACTTTTCTTTACAGCTTAATTGGAAAAGGGCTGGTTATCTTTTCACTATTACCAAATATATATCAGTCCCAAACAGCGGAGGACATCACTGATTCAGTGGAGCCTGCACTCCAAACAGCCTGAGATTTTAACAGCTGTGTGATGAACCTGAGCTTGTGTTTCACAACTAAAGTGTGTATTTCTGATTTCTGATTCATCCATTGACTGATTGTATCTGTCTCTTGCAGATGCTCGAGGAAGGATAGCTGTGAGCGAGCGGACGAACCTCAGCGTTTCACCACCAGGGTGGAGCAGTGCGTCCGACTCGCCGTCCAACCTGACACCATCTCTGTCACCATGTCAGAAGTGCAGGTGCAGTGAATAGTTGTATTTGTGTGTTGTTGTTTTTTTTGGTGCTTTTAAATGTGCGTGCATATATGTGTCTGTGGTGGGAGAAGTTGACATAATAAAGATGGACAGGAAAAACGAGTCAAACAGATGAGGGACGGGATTAAATGAAGCATGGTCTCATGTCATCGCTGGCAATCTGTCCATCATTTTCAACTTAAAAGTGACACATACCTGAGAAGCAGCTGTGGTAGTAAAAATCCTCTATATTACATTACCACTGGTGTATATCAGTTTAATTGTATGCTGTCTCTCATCTCCTAGTTGGTACTTCAGACGCAGAATGTGCCCAGTCTGTCTGCTGGAGTGAACTGCTCCTTCGAGGACTACATAGAGACAGAGGGACGCATCTATGGTGGACGCATCTACTGCCTGTCGCCCTCTACGAAGGAGGTGGCCCCCATCACACGAGACCAGGGTAAATAAACGACACGATATCTGACTGTCTGTCTATGGAAACATATTTTATCCGTACAAATCCGAAACCAGCAATGCGTTTATAAACCCAAATTGTTTAACATTTGATATTTAAATATAGGAATAAACAGTGTCAAATGCAAAAACTGTAATTGCAATAATTGGAAAAAAAGATTAAAATTGATCATTACGACTTTCTTATTTCCATAAAACAAAAAACAGCCATTTGGCCTTTTTATCCATAGTGCTATATCACGCTAAGTTTTATTTTGTTATTTATTTAATGAGCTACTTTAATGGCTGCAGTGTGATCAACAGTCGCCCTCTTCCTCTCAAGCTCCTTGAAGAAGCAGGAGCCAAGTGATTGGCTGAGAGCTGTAAGAGCGACAACAGCACAGTCGTGCAATGAAGAAAGCAATTTGTTCACATGAGGTTATGAATTAGTCCTGCTGCTCTGGAAGCTGCACTCTCTGAAAAGGATGCACAAATAGAATTAGTTTGCTTCATTCAGCCTGTCCATTCCACTGTTTGAAACACAAAAATTATGCTTTTTCACTACAGCCAGAGTCAAAATGAGAAACTACTGATTCTAAACCTTACTGAATAAAAGCTTGTAATACAGTGTATGCACACAGCTGAACCGTTTCCTCCGCAGAACAACTTCTCCACAAATCCCATTGATTCTGCTCCAGGCTGCCTGCACTCTCCAGCAGAAACACTGTGCACAACATTACATTACATTACATTACATGTCATTTAGCTGACGCTTTTATCCAAAGCGACTTACATTTTTTAGAACACTCATCATTTTATGAGGGGCCATCTAGGGGTTCAATATCTTGCCAAGGACACTTAGGCATGCAGATGGGATAGAGTGGGATTCGAACCGGCAACCTTCTTGTTGCAGAGCACCCGCTCTATCCCCTAGGCCACGCTCTCCCCTGCACGTTACACCTAAACTGGAACGGCACTCAGTGCAGTGCAGTGCGTACACCTCTGCCACAGAGGAGCAATCCCACACATCACTGTATAGTTCCTGTAATAGAAATATAAAAGAAACAAATATGTGGTCTGAATGCCTCAATAATTGATTTGTCATAAAACAAATATATACACTCAACATGAAAAACAACGTAAGATGTATCATTTCCCCCCTTCAACTACATGTATCTGCTCTAGGAAAAGGTTCACAATATTAAAGACACACTATATTGCATCTAGAGAAGCTGCAATTTAACAACAATAAATAACACTGGTGTAACAAATAATTGAAAGAAGTATGCAGTAGTTGGTACCAAACAAAATTTGACTTGTTCACATTTAATGTCACTAAATATGCCAGATTTTGTAAATAAATTAATTGAATGTTTCTAAAAAACAATCACTTCTCCAAGCTTAGTGGAAACAGCTCAACCGCATACTGGAAGGAAAAATCCCATTATTTTCTGACTATATGTAAACAGGAATGGATGAAAACTGTGATTGCGCATGATCCTGGTTTCATGAAACTTTACCTACACACTAACAATGAGTGAGTTTTGCACTATCCAAAAACAGGAGGACCCTATTTGGAAGAAAGGGACTAATAAGTTAAAGTGAATGTTTTGTGTGTCCTTCCAGGTGATCGACGCGTGATCAAGTTGTATCTGAAGTCGAAGGAAACAGGAAAGAAGTTTGCCAGCGTGGACTTTGTGTTCTACAACTGCAGTGTCCACCGATCGTGAGTTTTTGTGTGTTTTAAAACTTTTTAGACTTGAATTAGAAAAGGATCTGTCATTGTTCACTTGTCATTTTATCCGAACTACCCTGAAAGCTAATCCACACACACACAAGGATATGACACACCCAGCAGGATACAGACTGGTGGGTAGCAGTGATCAATCGAGCGCTGCCTGTGGTGCTTTTCAAAATACAACAGTGGTAAAATGTTGGCCTGAAAATAAGTCCGATAATGGGGGAATGGAGAGAACAGCATGCAACCTCTGCTAATTCATTATTCAATGTTTTCAAGCTTTTTACAAATCAATTACTTAATTAAATCTCAAGCAATGAAGGGAGCCCTGGTGACTGAAATATAAATGGATTCCTAACCATGCAAGACGTAGAAGAGCAGCCAAGCAGAGGAAGCTTAAACACGTTGTGTTCCTTGAAATGAATTATCCCTAATGTAAGCATTGGAATACTGATTGGCTTTTCAGCACTGGTATGGAAACAGATTTCACCTATTGTGCAGCTGACTCTGTTAAGAGAGAGAGAGGGACCACAGATACAGGCTACAGCTACTTAGGAGTTTCAGAACCACGTTTGGAAATGCTGCTAGCCCCACTTTAGTTTAAAATCTGGATGGTTTCGATGTTCGGGAATTGAAATGTTGGAAAAAACGATGGATTAAATAATCAAAACCGCCTTTTGGGCCATGACAGCTTCACTGATTTGTCAGGCTCATATAACATGACCCCCTTTCAGAAGAATACAACCGGCATTAGCTTTGGCTACGAGAGTAGAACTCAACGTGGATAAACAAACACAAGCGTTGCTGACACCTGTTGTGCAGTTAAATTCTGCATTTTACAAAGATACATCTGATTACATGTGTAGGAGATGAGCTGCAAACGTGATGCTATGAAGATGCTTTCAACCCCAGTGACAAAAACTTTCAGTTCAAAGACAGGATGGAGGGAGTAGTAGAGTAGAGAGAGAGAGAGAGAGAGAGAGCAGCAGTGAGATCATCCTGACAATGAATAAAGAATCTGTTCTTAATTGATCTGCCACCTTAAATGAAGGTTAAACGAAAACAAATAAAATGTCATTCCCTAAATTACTCTTGGCTGCTCTCTCTCTCTCTCTCTCTCTCTCTCTCTCTCTCTCTCTCTCTTCCACCTGCCACAAACTCGCATCTCGCATAAACTGCGGGTGTCGATACAGACCAAATAAAAACCAATCTGTGGCCTTCCTAATGTGGAGTTCTCTTTCTCTTGCCAAACATAAACTGATGACAGCTTTACTTCTTTTCTTAATGTTTATAGCATTAAAAACCCCAAAATAAAAAAGTAAGAGCTTCCCAGAAAAAGCTTGTCACTTATAAACATTTCTAATCAATCTTCTTCCTGTTTCTCGACCAAATGATAAACAAGATACACTGTCCTTTTGGTCACTTAAAGCCTTTTCACAGTCTGTTTTTTTCATATGCGAGAGAGGTGCATGTATTTATTCTATTGGTTTTGAAAATTCGCAGTAGGAGATGTAATATCCGTTTTTCCATCCGTTTCCTCCGTTTTTATGACTGTTCCTGAATGACTGCAAAAGTACATAACACCGACATGTAAAAACTACTGATTATGACAACACCTTGGATTCCTGGATCAGCTCTGTTACAAGCTGTGCACTGTGGCTGCTGGCTTTGAAGCCACCATCCCTCCCTGACAACCTCTCTCGTCCCCACGACTCTCTTTTCCTGTCCTGCCTTCCAACCGTCCTCCACTTTCTCTTCTCCCACTTGCTCATTTTACAAGTCTCCCACCCCCATCCCCAGACCCTACTTAGCCCTCTCCAACCCCCCCCCCCCCTTTTTTTTCGTTGCCCCGCACTCATTCATCAAACCCATTTATTGCCTGCACTCTGCTCTTGGCCCTGCATACATCTGCATAGTAATAGGCCGTTAATTAGACCTAGCGAGGGTGCCTGTGTGGAGATGGTCATAATGGACTGAGCTTGAAGAGAGAGCTCACCTGGGCCACTTCTCAGAGCCTCCAGGCCTAGTTCAATGGCTCTGATTCATTTTGTGATTGTGATTGTGTGTGTGTGTGTGTGTGTGTGTGTGTGTGTGTGTGTGTGTGTGTGTGTGTGTGTGTGTGTGTGTGTGTGTGTGTGAACATGAGGAGTTTCTGTTTTATGGGTTAGCACTATAGTGTCATATTTGTGAACATGCAGGGGGGGTTTGTGTGTGTGTGTGTGATGCTCCATTCCCGTGATTAACCAGCCCTCAAAGCCGCCTCCTCTTGTTGCTGCATAAACAGCCGTACTGCTGTTTAAGCCTTTGATGATGGCTTTGCTGGCCCCTTGAGGCCCCTGTGGATGACTATACCACCAAAGAGCAATTATTACCGCAGAGGCTGTCGCAAATATATTATACACTACTGCAGAACGCCGGGCGCCAGAGTCCAGTGGCAGATAATGGACTTTTTCCTCGTGGGCGTGTTGGAGCCTGGACTCCTGACAGTGGACGTTGAGACGTACAGTATCAGCCCACAGGCCCAGAAAAGGCTTGTGTGGAACGTCATACAGCCTCGTGCAACACGCCTAAGCTCTCGCATCTCTGGCCATAACATTTTCTCCTGCAAACACACACAAACAGGTGCACACAGCCAGAAGGGCCACGCAGAGACAGAAGGCACACACTCGGAAATTACTCTGCGAGCTATTTGCATACGCTGTTACAATATTCGAAATTTGCATTAAAAAAGAGGTTTGGAATGATTTAATTGAGCAAGCGGGGGGAGGAATTATTCATCTTTAAAGAGAGGAAGGGAAACAAATGGGAGGGAGATTGCTGCGGGGAAGAGCGGGACAAGGCGGAACATTCACATTCCCTGAGAGCTCTAGAGGGAAAAGACAACTGAAGGAGGAGTGGAGAGGGAAAGAGAGATATATAGAGCTGAGTGTTAGCGAACGAGGGAGAGAGATTGTGCCCATTGTGTCAGGAATAATGCGTCCCACACAGCTAAAAGGTTTGCGCCCCAGCCGTAGGCCACAATGACCATTACAATATGAAAGAGCGGAAATCTATGCAGTGAAAAGACACACTCGAGGGAGGGGAGAGGCCCACGCCTTGGCGCCCAGGAAGGGGCTGTCATTTGTAGGCTGGCCATTGGCTCTTGCCTCCTGTTCCGCGACCAGCTATCCTCTGGTTAGAAACAGTTAAGAGTCCATTAGTGGATTTTTTTAGACAGTATAGTTGTTGGTCCAATTTTCCGTGGATGTGACCCTGTTTAATTAAACTGAGGGTTGAGACTCACAGGCTAACTGCTTTTGGACATCCCTGTGACAAGATGCAGTAATATCTTGTAATGAGTCCCCTGTTCAGAATCTAAACTCTTCATTTGGCTCGTCTGCTGCATTACTTAATCATGTGTGCATCATTTTATTGCTGCTCTCTTTGGAGCTTTATTGGATAAAACACAAGGAGGCCTACGCATAAATCCAGCACACTTGGTCTTCTCTGTCCGTCTTCTAAAACCTGCTCACATGCCTGGGAGAAGTGATGTCAAACCATTCATAGGTTTTTGTTCACAATCAGGATCAAGAGCTGATAAGGCCTCAACCATTTCTGCTTGTTTTGCCATTAAATGTCACCGGCCTGTTTGATTTGGGGTTGGCTCATGTTGACATGTTTTGGAGAGCATCAGATAAAACTGTCTTCTCCCCTGATTAGGAAAGACTCACTACTCTATCCATATTAACCAGAATGAAATGAGCAGATGATCACACATAGGTGCTTTTGTGCAGGTCTATTGCTCGCATATCAACGGCTTTGTTCCATCGATCCAGCCTCGCTAGCACCACAACTCTGAGGAGATGAAAAGGCTTTTGACCCGGCTCTGTTGCTAGGCCTTGTTAAATAGCAGGGGATTTTATTGATCACATTGCAGCAGCACAGCCACTTACCCAATCCAGTTGTCCAGGCATTGACAGCTCTACTGTAGAACAAGTCTCCACTGCCCAGGTGACTCAAAGGAATGCCAGGATGTCAACTTGGGTGACAGCTTGTGTGTAAGCGCATCTCGGCTCCACAAGTGTGAGTGCCATCGCAGACGCGAGCGTGCACGCACGGCCGCGTGAATGTGCGCGAACATGTGGCTGCAACAAGAAATCGATGAACCCCGGGGTTAATAGCGAGGAGGAACTGGCTCACCAGCTCTACTAACAAACATCACGCTGTTAGCATAACCTCAGTCCACCTTTCTTCCGATGGAAATCCACTGGCATTGATTACAAACCTCACACTGCAGTTCAGTCTTGTCGTGACTAGCTTATCTCTGGCTATATGCAGACCCCTCTGTCACTCTTTCGTCTAATACAGGCGATTTAGGAATTGACCCTCGAAGATCGGAATAAACCAAGGACACAGGGACGATGACAGAGCCAGGATTAGAAAGAAATCTACTCTAATGCCACTCTCCCTGGCAGCAGGATTGTATTGTGAGCTGAGCCGTCGTCTTCCAGTTTGGAGTACTGGTTTTAAACCCCCATGGTGGCTCATTACTGTGGTGTTTTGGGATTAGTTTGGCAGAGATCACTCGCTGGCAAAACAGTTACAGTATTGGGAATCACATTTCTTCTCACATTAGAATAGAAAAGCTAATTTGAACGGATCTGATTTGTGCATTAGATGAATAGAAAATATACAAAAGGAAAAACAATATACATGTGCAGAAAACATATTTATTGGTGATTGTTAGGTCTACTACTATGCTACTCTTAAAATGTAACTTTAGAAAAGGATTTTAGGAGTTCTTTATTACACTTTTTTGTCTTGTAGTTACAGTCTCTAACCCGTAGAACGCCAGGCTACCAGTTGACTGGTTATTCCCAGTCAACTGAGATAAAAAAAACATAGAAACAACCGAACAGAATAATAGAGATTTTTTGGATATTGAACATACCACTGCTTTGTTAAATTAGTCCTAAATGCTTTTAAATGTATGCCACTATAAGTAATCCTCACTATAATCCTCGATTCTAACTCTCAAATGAAGTATGATTGAAAGTCAAACAAATGTTAAACAGCTTTAAACCCTAAAACCAGATCAAACATACTCAGCCATATTAACAGGATGGTGTAAAGTTGGACAACCAGCAGAAACAGTCCAACAATTCAGTGGATTAATGGCCACCTGAGGAATTTAACTCTAATATGAAATCTTTCTCCAGCTCTTTTTACTTAATTTTGCGACTAGCATATAAACTAGCTCACCTTCAAACAGAGTCAGGCTAGCTGTTTTCCCTCTGCTTGCTTGCTGTTCTCTTGCTAAGCTAAGCTAACAGCATGGTGGTTTGACAGGTAACAGGTTCAATATTGATAAACTCTGAATTAACAGGTGACGAAGGCTCTGTAACAGGGTCTCATCAATGAAAGTGATGTTGTTGATTGTGACAAAAAATTAATAAATTAGAAAATGATTGACTGAAAGTGTCTAAGTTTCCCAGTTGGGGATTTTGCAAAAAAGGTTTTAAGCGTTACATTTTAAATCTATTTTCAAAGTACAATCTGTCCTCATAACCAAGGGCCCATTTCCAAAAATGTAGCTTAAGTGAATAACAAGCATATTAATGTGTAGTTACACTGTAACAAAAAAAAAAAAAACAGTTCTGTAGAGTGATGACGGGATGATGGTTTTGTACATTTGAACCCACAGGTCTCCTGTCAGTTTGCAGGAAGGATGTGTGTGGGAGAGCAGTGGCTGTGTGGGGGTTGATCTGTAGGAGGTCTGACTGAGAACAGTGACAGGTCTGATGTGTAATTAGAGCCACTTAAGAGAAGCTTGGTTCGGAAGTGGGGTAAAGATTACAAAGCCAGGACTTGTTGTTGCTGGGATAGAACTCCAGGTTTAAAGTCATACAGCACCTTCTTCTGTCACTCTCTGTAATTATTGTTTTAAACTTTTGACTTTTATTCATTTTTGAAAACAAAAATCGGAGTTGATTTTAAGTTCACACTGAGCTGACAAAGACTACGCTGAAATTACAAGAATATGAAGATAGAGTTTGGTTCCTCTTCTCCCTGTTGGTGTCACAATGACAATGAAAGCTTAATACAGCACTCATATAAAAATAAAATCACTTTCAATCCTGATTACACTGAGAGTTTGAACAGAAATGAAATCCAGCTAATTTCTTGTTTTTCATCATGAAAAGACTCTTTGCTAAATGGAAAACTCAATTTAACTTCTCACACAAACAAAGTAAAAACCCAAACCAACATTTGTGTTCCTATACAATCTTCCCTTGCTCTTTGTTTCTGCTCGTGACGAGGGCCGTGCTTTTGTCTGTTAATCCACGTTTGAATGTGTGAAGTCACTTTGCTTCCTCAACTCTTGAGAAGAAAAAAAAGACAAATGTTATTTAAAAAACGACTTATCTTGGTCTGCCAGCTTAGTTCTGTGTAAGCCTGCGAGCATGGAGAACAGGAGGAGAGGATTGGATCACCAAGGTTTCTCTCTCGCTCTCTCTCTCTCTCTCTCTCTCTCTCTCTCTCTCTCTCTCTCGCGCTCTTCCTGCTGTTTCCTCTTGGCCTCGCTGACAGCTGGAATGAAGTCTTAATGCACAAGACCACGCTTCCACTTGTCAGTTCAACCTGAATTCCTGAGATCTGACCATAAACATTTGATGTTGTGCGACTATGGTGCAGCATGTCCACGCTTGGCCTGTCAGTGTACGATACGCCGAGGTTTGCTTTTGATTCGTGTTTCCACTCTTTCTGTATTTGACTTGGCATCAGTTCTCCCTGAGCATATCGTACCTAATCTATAATGAATTCAGGTCATGGTAGCTGGGCTTTCCGTCGGTGGATTTTATCCTGGTAATAATGAGCATATTTTAATATAAAATTTGGCAACTTTTCGATGTGTTTGTCTTCTAAATGTTGCTACAAGTTTTTCTTTTTGATTTGCTCCCAGATAACTGAATAAGGACGAAATTAAAGAATTACAAATCCCCAACAAAGAATTGTCTAATGACTAATGCGGGTTCACACTGCATTAGTCATCTCTTTTGAGTAGTTAATTGAGTTCTGGGATGCCAAAGAAGATCAGAGCTACAGAGACAAGAGAACGGGAGGGGAAAGGTATTTCATTCTTTACTGAAAAGCAATTTAAATAGCAGAGAAAAACACAAGTGCACTAACCTCGCTCCTGTTCTCCCTTTACTCTCTCTTTACTCTGGTTTCTACCGCCAGGCCAGCGCTTGTTATTTAAGACCCGCCCTCTTCAAAGAGTAACTACTTAACTTTAGTAATGACAACCTGTGCCCATGACATTCGTTATTCCGCCAAGCAGGTTATGTTTTTGTCTTGGTTTGTTTGTTTTGTCTGTCTATTAGTTAAGTTATCAGTGTGGTTAATCCGTAAATAAACAGATTATCACTACATTGGTGGACGTATGCGGTATGGGTTAGGATTCAGGATTCTTTTCTCCCTTTCTTTCACATTGCAAGATATTTTTTGAAATTCTCAGAGGATAATTCATTGATTTTGTGTGGAGTTTGGTGCAGTTCCAAACAAAAATCCAGATCTAGTGGCTTTAGCTGGGGTTGTGAGGTATACGCAACCCCAGCTTTACTCTGCATCTTGCTGTTTTTTGTTGATTTAAATGATTGCGTTCTTCCAGGTTGTACAGTTTCCGTCACACCTTTCATTTCTGGATTCATTTTGATCAAGAAAAAAAAAAGTACTTAGAAAAAACAAATATGAATAATTGTTATGATTGTCATCATAGCCGACCATACAAGGAAAAAGAGAGGTTTACTTTAGATATTAAAACTCCTGCATGTTCTTCTCTCTCACTACAGGTGTCTGTCATGTGTAAATGGAAACTTCCCATGTTACTGGTGCAAATATCGGCACATGTGCACGCAGGATGCCAGCGACTGCTCCTTCCAGGAGGGACGAGTCAACACCTCTGAGGTGAGAGTAAAGCGCACACACTCACACACACAAACAGCACTCACACACATTAACAGACACAATTTCAGAAAATTCACACCCCAAAAATTCATTAGCACATGTAATAAATTCACAAGTATTAATAGATGAGTGCACACAAACACACCCACCCACCCCCACACACACACACACACACAAACACACACAAGTATGTTGTCTCACTACAGAGCGTGCAGCTGGGACCTGTGTTTGTGCGTATGTGCATGTGTGTGCTACCATGAGTGGCCCAGCAGCAGCTGTTGTACTCCAAGCAGAGCTGGATTTATTTACTTATAAACAAGGCAGGGTGAATGAGTATGCAAATGGCACTCGCACTACGCTCTCAATGTTATATTTGCTTGAAAGGCAACATTGATCCAGGAGCTCACTGCCTTTCACAGTTCCTCTGTCTCCCCCTGCGTCTGTAACTCTCACTGTCGCTCATGCAAACACAAAAGTAACAATGATAAAGACGTCAGCTTTTGTGTTATCGGGAAAAACCAAATCTTTTGACAAATATTTCCCTTCCTTTCTTCTCCCCTTCTCTTCTCTCACCTTTCATTGACGCCTTTCAGACCTTACATACAGGCAGGAGGTGTAAATATGAATGTGCAAGTGTGTCTGCGTACAGGTGTTATAAGATTTTCTCTGGTTTGTATGTGTGTATACTCTGCTTCAATGTATGTGTTATTGAATGTGCATTTTATTCAGGAGATTTTCTGCATGTGTCTGTGAAATGTACCAGAGGAGTGAGTTGTGTTTGTTCAATGATGTCCAATTGGGCAAAAGAGAATTGTGTGTGTGTGTGTGTGTGTGTGTGTGTGTGTGTGTGTGTGTGTGTGTGTGTGTGTGTGTGTGTGTGTGTGTGTGTGTGTGTGTGTGTGTGTATGGAAGAGATACCACTTGACTCCACACACCCTGTCATCACATGTTTCATCCTTCATGTAAACACAGCATGCTGACATCCACCCTCATCTTATTTGAAGTGCAGCAACAATTCATCCTCTTATTTTCCTTCGCTCTCTCCTTTCCTCTTCTGATGCCTTTTTGGTGCAACCGCTGCTATGGTTACCAAGACTCTTTGAATGTCAGGGTGCTTCTGTTGAATTTTGATAGACACACACAAACACACACACACCCATACACACACACACACACACACACACACACACACATACACACACACACACACATACACAAACACACACAGTACCAGTGTCAACACCACATCCTCACATGGATTATGGGTATTAAAGCAGCAGACAGTGAAGTGACAGCTTTTGGCTTTGGGGTGGACGCATGGTGTTTTGATGTTTCCTTATGTTCTGAATTGAATAAGCAATGCACATGTGCACTTGAGCCGGCAGAAGCAGACGTAGCCGAAGCAGCTTTGTCGCCACACGTTTATCTCCTCTCGCCAAGATTGTGTTCCAACTTGCCAGTCTGCAGCTCCTGCTGAAAGCCATATAGCCCATCTCCGCTGTCGCAAAAAGTTTCCCCCTGTGTCATTAGCAGTCGGTTGCCAAAGTGATTGAATTCACACTACGCTGGTTATCTTCCCAAAGGTATCTGGCACGTTTCTTGAGGCTGACTTCACTTCATATCTGATCAAATTCATAGCATCTGTGAATCTGTGCCACATGTAAATCACAAAAATACACTCTTATCAATTTCTCTGTGTGTGTGCGTGAGCATGTGCGTGCGTGTGTGTAAATAGAAAACCTCTAATGTATAATTCCTGCCCTCCTAAAGTAAACATAAGTCCCTGCCATCACTTCCTGGGTATGTAAATATATATAAATCAGCTGTATTGTGACAGCAAATAAACATTGAGGCACATTAGGGGCGACCAGGCAGAAAATTGCCAGAGTCGGAGAAACACTCGAGAAGACCATCAGTGGAAATGTGTATAAACACAAACAATGGGAGAAACAAACACGGAGACAAACAAATTTGCTCTGCTCCAGTGAATCTCAGCGTTGTGCTGGTGAAACAGACTGGGCCGAGGCTCGCCCCTGAGGTCGGCTAACATATCTTCATTCAGATTAGAGAAAATAGGAAAATAAGATTAGTATTTCTAGAAAGGAACAGCTAAAGTAAGAAATAGGTTTGTTGGCATTTATTTTCCTGTCTACAAGCTCGCCTGCTTATTCATCGATTGATTGTGATTTGCCTGCTTGTTTGATTAAGTTTTAAGTTTTCATTTTGAATGGCGTTTCTTTTTATTCTGGATATTTCATGTCCCATTAAATAGGTAGCGCGGCACATGATTGACAGCCGAGACAAGAAGTCGCTGCCAAGTAACAGCTTCAGACGGCAGCTCTGACAAGAAGTGACTTATTTTTTATTTTCATTGCTCTGTAAAACAAGTGCTCCGACCGAAACCACTGTATACAGCAGTTTGTTTGTCCTTAGCCTGAAATGACTTATATGAGCGAACCAGCAGAAGTTGTAGAAGACCACTGCAGTTACGGTAACAGCAATAAAAAAACGTATGATTATATGATAAATCATCTGTTTGACTTTCGATTTCGCACAGGAAGCAAACAGTGTCCCCTGTGTGAACGTCTTATATTTTGTTGACCTGTCCAACCATCTTCATCATCACTTCCTCCTTTGTTCCTGTCATAATTAATCCTTTTTGCCAGAGGTCACCTCACAATAAACCGTAACTATGGGTCATAATAAGCTGCTCACACAATGAAGGCTTCAGCTCCGTGCAACAACAATCTCATCATTAGTAATGACCTGAGCTGCTGGTTATTGATGATACCCTAATACTGCCTTCATGTTGATTTGGATGTGCCATTAGTATATGTAGCGCAGACACCAATGTGGCAAAATATAAAGGAAAAGTATCAGAGAGACAAATTAACAATGTGGGAAGTTATCACAAGTTTACTTTTCACAGCTTATAATCAGGACAGAAATAAATAAAGGTAAGGTAAATGGATTTTCACCACAATGCAGTGTGATGTCAACTGGCTGCGTGTAAAAGTTGAACTTCAGCTTTTCTTTGGTTAACTCAAAGCAATAGGTTTGCATGGACGTCATGATTCTGCCAGACATTTGAAATGAAAAAGAGGAGGAATGGACGCGTTGGAATCAGATATGTACAGTAATGTATTATTATTTTACACACTTCTCTTCTGTGTCATAAACTGGCAACATTACCCACAGTGCAACTTGGGAATTGACAGTTTTACCTGTGTGGTTAACCTAGCTGGCAGCGGTTAGCCTTAGGAAGAAATGGCGAGTGGGCTACAGACGACCAGTAAGCTAATTTTCAATCTTGTTGTCTTCAACACCGACTGATGCTGACATGACGTCAGTTGAAGCTAATGATTGGACTTTGTGCAGCTGCCCCTAGTTATTTGATGTCATAAAAAAGGAGTGCAACTAATTGAAAGCTGAGATTGACCTGCGAGTGTTGGACCCTCAAGTACATAACAAGATCACATCTCTTTATTGTGGGAGCGATGCTGTGGTTAGAAATCCGACGTCAGACCATGTGCGTTGGCGAAAATGTCAAACTCCATTAAAAAAAAGAAGGTGAAGAATTGATGATTATGGATGTTACAAGGGCCACTGGTCTATTTGAGATAGAGCATATCACGATGACAGATCTTTTCACTTCAAGAAACACATTACCCACGACCAAGCCCATGCATTTTATTTCTAGTGCAGTGGTATTTTTCTATTCACCTGAAAAAAGGTGTGCTTTTTCACCCAGGCTGGATCAATTTCCTCTTAATGCATCTGCAACAGGAAGCACTGAGGCGTGGAATATAGACAAATGTTTTCTTTCTACTAATTTATTCAGTTTTTAGGAAAGTGAAGCTTGAAGCTGTTCATGAAGACTCGGGCCGAGGGAAGTCATGTGAATCTGTGGATCAACATGCTCATAATTCATGAGCCAGAGCTGGTTCTGCCTCAGCCGTTCAGAGGAGCTTAACTATCGAGGCACTGACCTTTTCAATAAGTGGAACTGCAACTCACCACCTCACACGGTTCTTTCTCGCATGCTTTCTTTCCATCTTCCTTTATGTGATCCCTCATTTCCCTTCATTCATTAGCTTCTTTCCCTTGTCCCCTATATAGTTTTTTCTTCTAATTCTAAATGTGTCTGTCCCTTCTTATTTTCTCGTTTCCCCTTTTGTTCCTTCATTCATCTTCCGTTTTATCCCTGTGGTACATGTATTGTCCTCTTTTCCGCCCTCCTCCCATTCTTCCCATTTGCCCCATTCATCCCTTATATCTTATTTCTCCTCTCTTCCCCTCCCTCTCTCTCTTCTCTCCTCCTCTTATGATATTGAAGCTGGCCTCCTTACTGTTGGTGAAATACAGTAGGTCCATGATGCATTGCTGCAGCACGGGGGATTGAACCCCTGGCTTCGTAGCTTAGCATCAATGATAATCATTAGCAGGTTGTGTTTGCCTCCAGATGCAAAGAAGGTGAATATAGATGGATCAGCATTAGCCTCCGTGCTGCTAATTAGATGATGAATCAATGTGATGAGTGAGTTGTGTAGTCACCTCACCTTTATAGGACACACCAGCGCAGGCATGCATGTATGCATGTGCCAACAAGCACACACGCCTCACTTATCAGTGCTTGAACCGTGCCGTGCATCTCACCATCCACATGGGCTCTCCCTGTTTTGGCCTCTAACCCACTGAGCTCTTCCTTCATCTTCACCCATTTCTTTCTTCCTCTACAAGTAATTTAGCAGGAGCCAGACCCCCCGTCTGTGTGTCTCAGCTGAGGGGGTCAGAGTTACAGCTGCCCTTCCATTGTGTCTGGTTGCAGGAATCAGCCTGGTACACAGCTCGGAGATACCCACCTCGGAGACTCTGGGGCTGGGGCTGGCAACGACCGAGCTTCCCTTCTCCCCCTGAGTCTCTCTGGCTGTGCCACTAATAGAATCAGCTTTTTGTGTGCATGCGCGCATGTGTGTGTGTGCGTGTTTATGCCCGTGCACATGTGTGTTAATTATTCAAAGTGAATTAAAGCTTAAAGATGCATCTCCAGATGCCTCTCTGATCGTTGCCGTGTTTAATGGAGAGAGACAGATGAGATGAGAAGAGAAAGGTGGAGCATCCACAATAAAACATAAGGGGAGGGGTGTGGATGTGGCCTAGTTGTTAGAGAAGGAGTGAGCTTGCTAAAACAGCTACGGGCCTCATTTATGAAACTATATGCAAACAGCACATAAAGAAAATTAGAAGAAAAGATTATTCTGTAAAAAAAACATATATATATTAAAGTGTATATGTATTTTCCATCCTGCTGGTTCCCTTAACAAATATTTATCTGGTAAGATTTCTGTAGCTACTAATTTTGCATATCTCACATGTTGCCCTGTCATTTAACAATAAATTGCTAACAGAAGACTGACCAGAAGGAGAAGATGTAGCGAGCAGGTTGTTGAAAGGAATGGGATGAAGAAGTGTGAGGAGGATGAGGGTGATGTTTAAGTATTCAATAAATGAAAGGATACTTCAGGGTCAGGACACCACCTTGTGCCTTGTGTGTTCTTAGCATCTACTCAATAATTCTATGTCATTTGGCTAATGCTATCTGCCCTACTTACTGCTTTCCCTGGAAGCTCAGCTGCTTAAACTCAAGATTGCCTCGGAGTTAGAGAGATTACTTTTGTCTGCAGAACATATCCATTGGTAAAGATGAATATGATGGATGTATGTAAACATCAAGAGGACACTCTCTGTTTGTTTCCCTTTATCGTTATCACTGGAGAGCGTGATTTCCTCTGTTGCTTTATTCTAATCAGACCGCTCCTCTCCCTCCTGCAGGCGTCTTAATATAACTCAATCTACTGTTACTCCTGCTTCACTGAGGCACATGAGTAATCTTTGTGTGGGAACTAAGTTCTAAAAGAGTTTTGATGGTGTTCACTGTCTCAACGGTCATCAACCTGCTAAATGGTGCACTGAGGAGGAGAAAGAGGTGAATCAGCCGGAGTGTCAGTGCTCCTCACTCGACTGTTTTATACTAGTATGTATTGAGATCAGATACCTTCAGATCATTGTCTTGGTCCACAGCAGATTTAATTTGTTTATAGATATTGATATTGAACACATGCATTCTTTTCTCACAAGATTCTCTTCACTATTTCTTTGGAAATGTACAGAAATGTTGAAAAACTTGATGTCAAACAAAATCCTTGATCCATCCCTTGATCCAGATCAGCACCACAACTTAACGTGGTCTTCTCTGACTCACAGCTGATGAAAGCATAACCTCCTTGGTGGTAATTACAAGTGTTCTGTTATGTGACAGTGTAAAGGCGCTTCAGACACAGGCTGAGTCACTTAAAGAGTTTTCTAATACAGGTGCCAATACCACACTTTGTTTGACGCCATACTCTGAGGAGGAGAAAGACAGTAGAAATATCAAACGCATTATTGGCAGTGGAAGTAACGATCAAAGTCGGAAAATGTCTGATAAAAAAATGTTGGAGGAGAAGCTGTTTTGAAGGAATTTATGGACACAGTTCAGTGTGAACACTCTAAGTATTAGGTTCAATATCCAGCCCTGCAGTCGTGTTGGTTTCACCCTCCCACCAAACGGGAACTGATGGAGTTTAAAGGCTGTTGAAAAGCGCTGCATTCTCTTTGAAGCAAACGTACACCTCATTCGCAGAGAGACCTCAGAAAAAAAACATCTGTGTACTGGGAAAAGGTGAAGTTCGAGATGAACCAGTTCAAAGACTCACATGAACTTCCCTCTCTCAGACACGGGTGTATAAATTATTGTGCAAGATTCAGATAATACATGTATAGTTAAAGGGATTGCCCATTGTTCTTCAGGAGATGTAAAACCATTTTGATCAGAGATGCTTCATTCAGAGGCACAAATTTCAAAGAAACCTTTATGAAGATGAATCTTACAAGACCCCTGTATATCACAAGATGGGAAGTATATTGTATGTTTACATGTCTGTCGCTTTCCTACGTTGGTTTTCTTGTTATAGATGAGTGGCAGGGAGGATTCCTTTCATGTAGGGATTTGCAGGAAACCTGTTTAGATTACAGGGGATGAATAATACGGTCAGGTTTGCTCAAGTTTTCGAAACTAAGTCAACTTGGCAACATTTTCCGACGTCTGCCGTAATGAGGTCAAAGCGCTGCTTATGTTCATGCATCTGTTTAAAGATCTCAGTTCGTAGCAGCGCAGAATGTTTCTCTGTTTTATCTGTAGTGGCTCACCCGCCTCGCTTCATATCCCCTACAGTGAAGGGCTGCGAAGAGTGGGTGGACACTCCAAAAGGCTTCTGACACAGTTCAAAGTGTCTTTCATTGAAGAGAAGAACTCCAGGCGCCGTGCGGTGAGGTGCCTGCCCTCCCTCAACCTGAGACTACGACTGAGCTTCATTTGAGCAAAATAGATGAAAAGTTTCCGTATTGAAATGAAGCGCGGGGGATGAGTCACGAATCTGGAATAAAAGATGAAAACAGGTCTCGCAAAGAGAAGCGACCGCTTTCAAAAAGTTTCCGGCCCCAGTGTATTTGGCTGCCTGATGCTATACACTGTGTCTTTTCTTTGAAGCTGACGGTGTTGTGTGTTGCTTGAACTTTTCCAGCCCGGGACCTTAGGAATGAGAAGTCTGTAATTCTTTTTTCCCGAGACTAATACTGGAAGTAAACTTAAACACATGAAGTCAGTACATTTATCACAGAGTCACTGACCTTGAAAGGATGGCGGATTCTTAGGTGGGTCACAGAAGCATCTTGTTATTCACTGGGTCACGGTCTAAAACGGGTTGCAAGTCTCTTTTCGGTCGGTTCCCACATGACAAGGAGCAGTTTGTCATTTTCAGCTCACAAGATTAAAACAAAATTCATCAAATTTTGGTCCTGCGGCTTGAAAAAACGAGAACAGAGGGTTGCGCTTTGTGAGGCCACCCCAAATAACTTCTCATTATCTGTCATGTATCTACCGTACCACCCTCAGGAATACACACACACACACACAAACACACACACACACACACACACACACACACACACACACACACAGTGTATCTTTTAGAGGTTTTTATCGATCCACCAGCTGATGCTTATCGGCCACATCCTCCTCTTTGACCATCCAGACCTGATAGCATCCAGATGGACACACAATCACACTCGGTCATCAGAGATAATACACAGGGTACTGCGGTTCTAATGGAGATCTGTGTTAGATAAACAGCTACAGTCGATGGAGTAAAGCTCTTTTTCCCAGTTATCACAGGGTTTTTCTATAGCTTTTCAACGCGATGGCTTAGTATTGTATTGAACCTTAGGTAATAGCTTTAGAAAATGTTTTTGCATTTAGTTGCATTTTAATCAGTCATCATTTATAATACAGTATATATAATGCATCATAATTACAGCATAGATAATTTGAAGTCGGTGTGACTGAACTTGGCTTCGAGCAAACAAAATTCTTATATATGCCCACCTATATTCTTCTGAAATTAGGCTGCACTCCAATCATACAAAACAGTCTAACTATTGTTATATGTAACCCTTTTAGATATAACTTTGTGATTCATTGTTTAAAAAACAAAAGTCGATGACACATTTTTGACATTTGCTCTCCGCTAACTGGTGTTAAATTAGATTTGGCTCTGAGTAATATTTCATTATTTCACAACATACTAATTCATTTCATTTTCTTAAGATGATAATGATAATTCACTTACAAACAGTGAATTAGTGTGTTCATAGAAACCAGCTCTGTTAGAAGTACATTTGGCTCTCTTTTGTAATAGACTACTGAGTTTCTACTTGTATTTGTTGAATTTATACTTATTATTGTTAATATTTCTTATTATATTTATAAGTATATACTTAAAGTACTTATATTTACACTTATGATATTGGTCCCTGCAGTGACAACAGCCGCTGTGCTGAATATAAAAAGCACTACTTTGACTGCAATATAGGTGCAGTAAACTCAACCCACAGACCCACGATAACTGGGCTGTATTCAGAGCTCAACAGGATATTTATGGCTGCGCAGTAACACTAACTGCAGTACACCGCAGGGATACACATACATACAGACAGTCCCCCACAGTCATCACACCGGAGAGCTGCTTGCCCCGCTGCAACAGAGGTACCCTCACAGTGACTCTGTCAAAGGGCCGTTAATGTGTTTCTGGGACTGTCAAAGCTCTGCTAGTCCCCCTGTGTCTCCGGCTCACGAAAGGAGAGTTAGCCCTGAGCGCTGCAGAAAGGGGAATATTTTGAACCTAACTTCATACACTCCATGAAATTTTTTGTCCAATGGGGGTCTAGTTTGTGTCAGTTAAGGGGTCCTTAAATTGCAAAAGTTTGAAATCCACTGGTTTACGTATTATAGAAAATGAGGATCCAGCTATAATTATTGTGTACTAACCCTTGGAACATGTCCTCACCTCAATATACGATATAGATCATGCAGACTTTTTTGAGCCCATAATGTGGCTGTGTAAATGGGTTTAGGTTCCCACAACATGAGCAATACCTAGACACTCACACACTCAACTCACTCACAATGTGAAAGCAGTACCAGCTACATGGCTCGCAGTTTGTGGTTTTTTAACAATGTTGTGGAACGAGTAATGAGAAGCTTTTAGAAACATATATTATAGCAGCGAGGACTTTGGGAATTGTTTTTCCTTCACCAAAGTGAACTCGTTTACAGAATCAGCGCTCTGTCCCAGGTCTGCACTGAACTGAAATGTAATGTCTCGGGAGGTTTTTTGTCTCTTCACACAATTTAAAATGTCCTTGTGACTTAAAAAATCTCAAACCTCACTGGTAACAATTTGCATACGTTTTACCAACATTTTCAGTTATCGTTAAAAACCCCAGAGGGTTCCGAAACAGACAACTTAGATGTAAATTCAGACTTGGTTAGGAATAAATCCAATTATAGTCCAAGTGTGTCTTTGTAAAACCAACTTCTTATAAATCATACCACATATCTTTGTTCTGGATTAAAATATCTCAAGGGCTGTGAATTTCAGTCACTTTTATAGAATTATTTATTATTTTGAGCACAGAATCCTCATCTCATTACTTCCGTAGATTTCATATTAAGTATATGTACTGTTCAACCACTGTGGGCAATTCTACAGAATAAACAATTCAATCTATTTTACATATCCTCCATGCTATATAAATATAGTATTAAAATAGCAGTCACAAACTATATTGGTGAAGAGTCCATACCTCTGCCAAGGCTAATGCCACATCTCGCTATATGTTAAAGAAAATGGAAGACAATTTCACGGAAATAAGTTTGACAGTTTTTGTCTTCATCCTGCTAGCAATTTAACAAACAATCGTCAATGACAACACTGCCTGAAAGGAGGAGTTAATTAACTGCTTTTTTTTTTTTTTTTCTGGTCAACAAGCCCCCCTAACACATACACACATTTATGATTCCATTCAGTTCATGGTAGCTTCTCCATGTTTTAAATATTCTTGTCCCTGCGTCAAGTCCCATAAAAGGTAAAAACACTTTGCAGTAGAATTAACATTTATCAGGAGAGAATTTTTTTTCCAACTTTCACTGACTAAGGAGTACATACCAGCCCATCCAGAAGAGAGTGCACATTAAACCCAATTAACATTGCATCTGGTACACAAACACAATTAGCTGTCCATAAATGCTATCAACAGTTTAAAAATAATAATAAAAGGAATAGAATAAATATATACATATGGTACAAACGGATATGCAGGATATTGCATGCAACTGATGAGCAATGTCTACGAGCTGTACAAACACATGTCAACCAGCTGCTGCACTGATGGACGTGAGATTGTGTCTGTCCTCAGTTTGACCTGCCTCTCTGGGTTCTCGAATAAAGAGATTTCCAGCAGTCAGTGCATATACACAAAAGCTGTGGGAAGAATCCGATACATGCGCTGAGTGTAGCAGCAATAACGAGATGTTTTGGATGCACGGGCTGACAACACTCGCTCCTCGTGTTCCCTCGCTGTTGGGTTACGAGAGACAGACATGGAGGGGTGAAGATGAAGTTAATAGTTAATGAAGAGTGAGAGGAAACCACTCCCGAGGAAAGATGAGTCTAAATATGAGGAAGTGTTTCAGCGGATCTATATGGGATACAGTCTTATGACTTGTCTGTGTATTGATCGAATGGTGCGATCTATTGGGGCTACTAGCATGAACCATTACACATTATTGTGTCGTTCTCTGGGGCCTGTGAGTGTGTGTGTGTGTGTGTGTGTGTTACTTTGTGTTAGATGTCCTCCTCTAAGGGTTTAACTGTATCATCGTTTCAAACAGAGGCACTGCTCAGCAGATGACGCGTCCTCTCACTCCTGGGAGATGTGCACATCATATTCAGACCTTTTTCTTTCTTTTGGTGTGTGTGTGTAAAACAGCGCACAGGTCGATGGGGTTTCGCCCCCTTCCTCTCCTGAAACGGTTCATTGGACTGTGACGCTAATCCGCAGGGACCCTCTACACTGCGGTGACCCCCCCTCGACACTCACACACAAAGACAAACACACAGAGACCCCCTCATCCATCATACTCAGAGGTTGTCAGTGCCTCAGTGAGGTGGCCTCATGGGTGACAGCCAGCAGCCAATGGGGGCCCTATCTTCATCTCTGACATCAGCGGGCGCTTGACGTCTCAAAAAGTCATTTGAAGTGAAGGAATGAAAGTAAACTGATAATATGACGGCTTTAGGTGCAACAGAGCTGGATATAAATAAAGAACATGTCATATCCATCAGGATAATTAAACTTCATAAATGTCATGCTCCTGCATCCACATGTAGTTTGGTTCATTGTTTCCATGGTACTGTTCTTGTTGTTGTTCCGTTGGCCTGTCTTATCCACAGTCTATGGCAGGGGTGTCCAAACTTTTTATACCGAGGGCCACATACAGAAACAAATGTGAAGGTCTGGGCCACTCACGCCGCCACGCCCCCCTGCCCTTGAGCGGACCGTTGACAGTGCGCTACTCATGGCGGGGGCGTGGCGGCGTCCTGAGGGCTGTCAGGGGTGAGTTAGGTGCCACCTAATGTCTAAACTGAGAAGTATAATACAGTGGGCCATAGTCCATTACGTTACAATTAATTTAGCTGACGCTTTAATCCAAGGCGATTTACAATCAATGCATTCAAGGGTACCACCCCCGAACAAGAAGAATCAAGAAAGTACATTTTCTTAAAAAATAGAGTAAAACTAAAAAGTGCTATAAGTAAGTGCCATTTAAGTGCTACTAAATTGTTAGTTTAAAAAAAAATAGTATATATATATATATATATATTTATGTTATTTTTTTTTAGGCGGGCAAATTTAAAATGGATGGCGGGCCGCAGATGGCCTGCGGGCCGTAGTTTGGACACCCCTGGTCTATGGTCTTACCCCATTCCATCCTAACATCGTATCCCAGCAGCCAATGAGGAGGAGAAAGAGATAGGTTGGGGGGGCAAAAGGAGAGGCTATAGAGGAGAGTAACAAGTCAATATGAAGATCCTGTTGAGCCTCAGTGACAGCTGCTGTTCCTGGCTGCAGGCGTCATTATATTTAAAGAAAAAGCAGAGCAGTTAGGAAGCAGAAACGGGGAGGATCAAATGCACTATAGATAAGGAATGAATAACCAATGCTTATACCTGAACATGGATATTAAGCGACCTCCTAAAATATTTCACTGAAACCTTGATTCCTCAGTAACTGCTGTAGCTCCACAGTCGCCTCCTCACTCAGCTTGTCAGCCAGTCTGAACTCCGTCGCCTTTATGGGGCCCTAAGCAGAATTTGATCTGAGGGGCTCGCCTATTGCCAATACTTGATCATTCACAAACTGTTAATCTAACACACCCAGGGGCGGACTGGGGGAAAAAAGTGGCCCGGGAGTTTCTGTCAGACCGGCCCACTCAATACACGGCGGTGCGCATGCGTATAACTGGGTGCCGCGTTGCGTGTATGTATGCAAATCCAAATTCTCTACACTTCGGCTGTGTAAGAACCAATTTAGAGGTGTTTATTAATAAGGTGGAGATCTTTTCTTACTTTGGACTTCCGAAGTCTGTAAAACACATATTAAAAGACACTTAAAAAAAAATCGAAAAATAGTCACCATGAGTGTGAAGACCGATTGCGAGTAGCAGTATAAAAGCAGTCAGTGCGAATAGATAGGTATAGCTCTTGGAGAAAATTACGCTTGTGCCGCTGTTTCAACCATTGTAGGGCTGATGCGATGATGGGCGTGGGCCGGTACATCATAGTGATGGGCCGTTGGATTTATATTTTCGGCCATCGGCCCACCGGGGATGTCCCCGGTATTCCCGATGGCCAGTCCGCCCCTGAACACACCCATTGTCAATTGTATTTGTTGTAGCTTGTCGCTTGATGCCAGCCGTTATCTATTGTTTTTAATCTTAATAACACATGACTTCTGTCAGACAGTTGGCCAAAACGAAATAGTGTTGATCCCAAATCAGCCTTGTATTACTTTAACTTTAGAAGCAATTACTCTTGATCAAGTCACTATCACAAAATACATAAAAGTAGATGAAATAATATTGCCGTTTTAATTAAAGATCCAATGGCAATGGTTGTATACAGTGATTTGTTTGTTATGGCTATAATTAATTCAGAATGACATAAACTCTGCGTTCAGATGTGAGGAGGAGTTGGGCTTTTGTGTGAAGTACACCCCCAACGTGCTTCAATAGAGCCACGACTCTGCCTTAGAAAATATTTATAATAATGGGGTAACCCAGGATATTTTGTCTAGTTTACCCAGTTAAAGATGTTATATGCATCGCATGAAGTTATTGTTAGTAATGTTGTTCCCTAAAGTCCAGTAAATGCAGTTGATGCTATGTGGCTGCACACAATAGTATACAGCTACCGTAGAGCTTATGACTAAGACGTTCACTCAATAAGAGATTTGCTCTGATACGAGGTAGGAGGGGCCTTACTTAATTTGCGGGGCCCTACACAATGTGCGTAGTGAGCGTATAGGGACGGCCGGCTCTGATCACAATTGCATCTCATCGGTCCTAATTGAAACTGACCTCAGTATGTAGGTTAGCTTTGTGATAAGTGTCCATACACCTATGATGCCCAGCATATTCAGCACTAAGCATATGTATATATTGTCAATACATGTTTTTTTCAGTATCCCAGCTCAATAAGACCAGCATATATATGTTTTAAACGTCTCTGCACTTGTGTACACACACCCATTGATGTGCAAGCAACTGACAGATATTTTGTAGATATAAAAGAAATGTTGCATTGGTTTATCTTTGGAGCAAGGAAGGCAAACTTTTTATTTTTTTTCTAAAAGCTTACGGTCCCACCTTTGATCAGTTTCCTTGTATTTGGCCCCAAGGCTACTGTAAAACACTCCACAGGCCTCAGAGAGCAACAGCTTACTGCACAGAGCCAGAGGGAGAGATTTAGACCTGTGTGTGTGTCTGTTTGTGTGTAGTAGTAGGTGTGTAAGAACAAATATGAATGTATTTGGTTAGTGTATCGACTGTTATGTGCATTTAGGGTGTATGTATCTAAATGGAACACAGTGTTAGTGTGTGTGCATGTGCATGTGCATGTGCATGTGTGTGTGTGTGTACGTGTGGGAAGTAGTTTCGACAGATATAAGCAGTGTGTATGACTCCCCGTGCTGCGCGCTCCACCCTTGCCTCTCTCTGTTGGGAACCTGACCTCTTAGACTCTCATCCCCTACTTTAATAAACGAGTGTATGGCTCCCAAGACCTTTCCTCGCCTCCTCATCTCCCCCTCTCCTCCCTAGTTTCGCTTCACCCCTCCTCACCTCTTTCTTATTTGATGGTTTCTGTCAGCTCATCCCTTGCATCAGCGTTCATCCCTGGCTTGCACTGCAGTAAATTCACATCTGAACGAGCCACTCCCTTAGACCTACCTGGTTTACCAGTGGTCACCAGTTGCAGACTGCTTTAACTGGAAACCTTTACTGGTGCGAAAATTTATTTGAGAAAATAGAATCTACGCTCTCTCTGGACTCTTATTCCAGGAAGAAACAAATGTGGGAAAACAAGGTGTTAGTTGGAGAGAAGGAGAGAGGAAGTATGACAAAAACCAAGTATGAGTGGGAGGATGAAAGAAGAGAGGGGCGTGAGGGATGGGAGGAATCCCCCAGGTAAAGAGATTGTTGTGATGCATTGTGTCGAACTGCTCCGTTATCTGATGCAGACTCAGCTCTAACACCTGTCACCACTCCTAATGAAACAGCTCCCACAATCCTCTGCTCCCTTCTCTTTTGTTCACTCCCTTGCTCCGCTGTGTGTCTCCCTTGCTCTCTTCTTCCTATATGTGGTTGTGAAATTGTGAGTCTTTGTATGCAGGTCCTATGTGGCTGAATGTTTTGTGTGGGTGTGTGTGTGTGTGTGTCTTTTTTTTCACATCTGGATGTTTGAGCTTGGTCTGTCCAACATTAATAATGACTGCTCCTTCAGATGAGATACTGCTCTGCTACCACTGTCTATCTGGGAGGAGCACACACATACACACACACCCACACACTAGGCTTTTTTAGCCCTACTCTACATTTTATTAGAGCAGTAGTTCATCTGTGTCTTCATCTGTGAATACTTTAAACTTTCACTGTCAGCCTCACTAATTGACAATCTGCTCTCTGCTCACTTGCATCGATTTCATCTCCTCCTCCTTCCTGTGGAAAGATATTGACAAAACATGATGATTTTCAGATTTCATCAGACAGAAGCATTTCAGCAAGTCATTTGTAAATTGATAATGCATGTAGACTGTGGGAATCATTCATTGGACGGGTATCTCATGCAAACTTCTCCTTTCCAAACCTGCTTATTGGTTTAATGCATTCCTGCAGGTCCCATACAACTAGATCCCCCGTGGTTTGAATGAGTCCAGTGAATTCCTTAAGCGCTAGAGTAGAACGGACCTCACCTGTAGAGCTCCTTGTTTGTCCTTCTTCATCAGTAAAAGTTATATATAACACAGCAGACATACATCTTACATTTTACATATTCACTGTTACGTTTGTACCTCTGTCCATTTCTTTTTTTCTAAGTAAGAGTATGCAAGAATTACTGAACACAAAACCTAGTGGAAGGATGTGGGATGAATCCTAGAAGAACCCGTTAATGTTGGTGAGGATCAGGATCAGGGGGCATGTCTAATCATTTTTAGTGATTTACTGATTTCTCAGGCAAAGAATGGATATCGATGAAAACAAAGTCTGCATAATTTACTGACCTTAATGCCTAAGACAACTGGGACTGGTATTGATTGCACTTATTGCAAGTTGTTTTGGATAAAAACATCAGCTAAATTAAATGTAATGTAATGTATTATGAAATACTGTTAAAAGAGTTTTTTAGCCCCTATAGCACAATAATGGTGCTGCAGGATGATTCTCCAGTGCTGACTCAGCTGTCTTCATGTCATTGGAGATCTCTGTATTTATCTACAGAAATGATGAACTACAGGTTACTGGATTTTCAAATGTTCCTTCCTTGAGGCATTTTCCAATCTGCATTTTCCCAAATGGCATCAGTGCCCTTACCTGCGGCTGTGGGAGCGTGCTGCATTACAGTGACGGCTGTGTGGAGGTGTCTCTGGGTCCCATTATGTCCAGACCTCTCTCTACCCTCTGCACCCTCTCAGCCGTTCCCAGGCCAATCTGAAAGTCATTACCGTCGCTCCATTACACAGTACCTCGTCACGGCCTCGTATAGAGATGACTCTGCAGTATGTGGTTTTAACGTCAGGTAGTCATTCCCGATTAATGCAGTTCCCACTGATTTATCTTGGCAGATACTAACGACTGATATCCTAATAGGAAGCTTCTAGTTTTGCTGAATAGGACTTAATTTTTAAGCTCTTCTTTGGTGTTTATTTGATCTTTATGATTTTTTCTCACATCTCCAGATGAACATTAAACATATATTAGTGGATCTAACTAGTTCAGCATAATTAATGACATTGCAGAGGCTCTTCATAACCACGCAAGCTGCAGAATATGTCTTTTAAAGCTGAATTCTCTCATTTATATTTGATCGAAATTAGAATTTTCCACAAACTAAATGTCTACCATCTTAGAACAACAAGGAGGTACATCACCGCTATTATCAGTGAAGTGACACTTGACTCAGCCATCATGGTTGAAAGTCACTATACAGACAGAAAATATAAATCAGAGGTTCATAATAGAGGCCTCATAACTATCTCCTCACACATATATGATGTAATTGAATCTCATCAATAGAAGCAGTTCAAAACGTAGCATGAGCAGTGAAGTAGCATGGCTTCCAGCTGAGAGCTACATACAGCTGAAAAAAAAAAGAAACACCAAGCGATATCAATTATTTTTGTTCCAGTTAATATGATGCAAAGCCAAACATTTGGTTATTGATTGAAGAGGAGCAAGGAGCTGCTGAATGGAATCTGCTGACCTCACCGTCTCCCGCTCTCATCCCCAAACTGTAGCTGGTTTACTGTACAGCCTGAATTAATGCTGCCTCTGGCTCTCAGTTTGGTCCACGAGTCAGAAAATCCTTTTGGAAATAAAAGATAGAAAACATACCTCCTATCCATCTTACTCTGGTATTAGGAGAAGGGGGTTGATTCCAAAATGACATGCACTGCCACATTTAATAGTGAGTGTTTTATAAGTAGGACTAGAATTGTTCCTCAAGAGTGTTGATCCTTTATAAGTAGAGCTTTTGAGTCTGATTCAAATTCAGATTCTTTGTTAATCCCAGAAGAGCAGCTTGACACAATGTCGAACCCATGTAAATAAATAAGAATAAATAAATGAGTAGACACAGGCATACATCAACATGCCACCAGTGCACAAATCAGCAACATCAATAACAATAATCATCAACTTTAAGCATTTAGTAGCCTGATAGCAGATGGAATGAATGAATTTGAGTGATGATTTATTTCATGAGCTGACAGATATTAGCCGCGGGGTGGGGACAGAAAATTCCCTTGAGACTTCATAATTATGATGCTACTGATTCCTTGTTCTTTCTGGACCTCTGAAATCTTCCACAGGGAAAACCCCTTTTTAAGTTGCATAAAATGTTCTCACACTTTATATTTTCTCTCATTTTCAGGAGTGTCCTCAGATCCTTCCCTCCACTCAGATCTACATCCCTGCCGGCGTCATGAGGCCCATCACCCTGCTGGCCCAGAACCTGCCGCAGCCTCAGTCTGGACAGAGGAACTACGAGTGCATCTTCCACATCCAGGGCAGCACGCACAGCGTCCCTGCTCTGAGGTTTAACAGCACCAGCATACAGTGCCAGAAGACCACGGTAAGACTCAAACACGTTCACAGGCACACACAGCTACAGCTACAGCGGCTCACAGAGATGACATCCCCAGCAACGTCTGTTAACCTGATGAATGTGAGTTAGTGGATTGAATGAGGGCCTTGTTATCGACAGATTACCACCGCAGCCAGTCTTAATCAACGACCCCTCTGCTCTGACCAGTCCCAGGCTGTTAGCTCTGTCAGCAGGAGCTCCGTCCGGGACAGCCACATTGGTTTAACCATCGGGAGGCTTTACAGTCGGTTAGTTGCAGCGTGAGACGGAGAAAGTAGCAGTAATAGACTGGTGTGGCGAGGAGTTGAAACCGAGGCATGTAGCCACAGGGACTGGCTGTCGCAAAGCCGCTCGCTCTTCATTTCCACCCTTCGTTCCTGCCTCTCAGCCCCCAAGCCGAGAGGCTCACGATGATAGGTCCAACACAGGGAGTCCTCGCAGTTTAAAGAGGCAGTGGGAGCCAGTATGTGGCTTTGGCAGATTTCGCCGGGCGCCTTCACTTCAGCCTGTCACACACTTGTCAGGGGGCTGTGGGTCGTTTAGCCGGCTGATGCATTACCGCTGGGCTCAGAACACATCACTGATTTGTGGCCACTTGCTGTTTTTTGAGCTCTACCCAGTCACCCACTCCCTCGTCACACAAAGGGAAAGATTGAGCTTCAGCTTTGTGGTACTGGACACCGTTCAGCCGCTGTTGTCAGATGGTGACATGGAAAATTGTTCTGGGAGACGTTATTGAAGTGGATTTTTCAGATCGTAATGATGGTTCCCACAGTTCTTTTGTGCTTAGGTGAGCTGTGCATATTTAGCAGCTTGTGTTTCTGTAATTGCCCCATGTGATTGACTTCTTATAGAGTTTACTTTTTGGGTTGTTATTACTCAAATCATTATTAATGTCAAAAGCCATTTGAATAGAGTGAGCTGCATAAGCACTGCAAATGCTAAACATCAAATTCCGAAGTGCACATCCTTTGCAAAGAGTATGGTGGCTTTTAGTATCCAACTACACCATCAACCTCAGAAAGGAGCTGCTTTCAGACATGCACTGAACTCCAGATAATCTCCAGACCTTCTCCGAAGGGGCTGTGGGAGGCTCTGGACTTTCTCAAGTAAGAACTGTTGAAATGTTTAAATGAGCTCATGGTACAAAAGATTATCCAGAGGATTCACAACAAGTGAATGGAAATGTTGATGATGGATGTTTCTAGCACCCCAGATGGCAAAATTAATAAAACAATAAAATAAGCATACAAATATATCGGGATGAAAATGGTGCCAAGGCAAACTCCAGACCGAGTCCAGGGCCAATTGTGCAGACATTCTCAGGAGTTCTTGTCTGAAAACGGCTATGGTGAGTCCCTTCTATCACTAACAATGTAAACCTATCGCTCCTAAAATAAAAGGTAAGGTATTATATGGACCCTCAAACACAGGCATTTTTTCTGAGAAGTAGAAGTTTACATCCCCGGTGTTCAATACACTTGTTACCAATCCTGCTGCAGGGCAGAGACTTTCCCCAACCGAAACGCTGACACAGCAGCAAAACCAAAAATGGATCAACACACGTATGCACAAACTGTCTTTTGTGTGAGTGTGAGACTTTATGTTTTGTAACATCCCAATGTTCTCTCTGCTGGAAAAATGTTAAATATAAAGGGCTCAACAAAACTTTGCAGCTGTTGCCGAAGAGAGTGGGAATATGTGTGTGTGTGTGTGTGTGTGTGTGTGTGTGTGTGTGTCTGTGTGTGATTGTGTGAGTCTGTGTCCGTGTGGTGTTGTGCGGGAATAATCCTCCTTCCCTCCGTGCCCCGCCTCACTCTCTCGTCAGGTGGGACTGTGATAGGATCCAATTAAGGGAGCTGTAGATAAAATGATGATGAATTGTTGTGTTGTTGTAGACTGACGGACACAAACACACATGCGCACGCACACCCACACACACACACACACACACACAAACACAAGGCAAACCACTAAAACACACAAGAGGGAAGTAAAAAGACAAAGATAGAGAGAGAGAGAGAGAGAGCCAAAGAGGAGTTGAGGGAATTTGGAACGGACAATGACGACACAACAAAGAGTGTGATGAAGGACGTAAAAGGAGGGAAGAGGGAATGAGAAGAATGAGAAGAACAGAGACAGACGGGAGGTGGGTGGGGGCGAAGCTCAGCTGACTAGGAGGGAAAGGAAGTAAACGAACGCTGCAGAAACAGATGGAGAGAGAATGAGGGTGGAATATAAAAGATGTGCATGTCCGACAGAGGAATGCTGAAAGAAAAGGAAATCATGATCCGTGCAAAAGTGGGAGTGAGAATGGAGGAACTGGACCACAGGGTGGAAGGACGGCAGAGACAATAGGACGCGGTTTCAAAGAGGTTCAGATGTGTACTGAGGGTTTGGAGATATTAGATCTGCATTACAGTAGTCAGAAAAAAAAGTAAAATTTGAGATAATCTGTTAAAACAAAGCAAAGACGACTCCCACTCACAATGTGAACCCAGATTTCTACACCTGGATTGAGTTGCGTCCGTTTGAGTGCAGACTGATTTGAAACGTGTACATTAACATTTAATATGTAGATTGATGTAATGAAAACTGACTGCTGACTTGATATTACAACATTGCAGAAAAAGCAGGTTCATATGTACATTATTCATTTCATACTATAATAAACCAGTGGATCTACCAATATGCCACATTAAATTCTGTTTCCTCATTAGGACAAATACAACAAAGCCTGTGATGATGTATACAAAAGTATGTCCTCTGCGGTTCTCTGGTTCTCTGATGCTCCCTGAACACAGCAGACATAGAGAGAGGTTTGCTTTGTAAAATAAAAGGTGCCATATAAATCTGTGTAAACATGATATTAATATTTTTTTCAAAATTATATTACTGTTGTAAGATGCTTTTTTTTAAGTGGAAAATCTGTAAATGCTTGTGATAATAGAAACTCTGCATGCTTTACATTCACTTTGAAAGAGCTATAACTAATAAGCAAGGATCCGAAACCCAGACAATCAATGACGTAACTTCAGCCTGTCACATGGCACTCACCGACCAATGTGACTTGACCACAAACAGGTTTGGGTTTAGTACTTCCAACAGTGGAGGTTGTGCTATAGTCTCTATGATAGACATCAATATTTATAAATACTTATTTTTAATATATAAGCTGTTGTATTTAGTTTAATCTGACTTGAGTCTTTATAATAAAAATCATCATCATCATCATCATCATCATCATCATCATCATCATCATCATCAATATTCACTTCCTTACAAATCTGGGGGCGACCACATACACACAATAGATCAAATTAATTCACATAGTCAGTTTAAACATTATAAATAATTAAAACGTCATTGGAAAAGTATTTCCATCCATGTGTGAATGTTTCCTTGACCTCCCCTTTACTAGTAATTACTTCCTCATACATAATAATTAGTGTGTTTTCAGGAACAATGAGAGCACGAACCCAGAGGCTCGACACAGACAGTCGAAGATCCATGATTGAGAAGCTGCACCCTGGTAACCATTGTGTTGACTATCCTCAGCGAGCGGGTGTGTGTACATGTATCACAGCTGCTGTGACGGGGACAGTGGAGTGTAATAAATCACAGGGAAAATTAGCCAGCAGTACATGTACACTCATCCATTCAATCTTACTGTCTCTTTGTGCATTATTTAGCCCCTCGCCAAACACTGAAGCATTGAACTTGCATACTCGAATACTCCAGGGACCCAAAGTATGCATGGATGATCACAGGAAAACACACACACACACACACACACACACACACACCCACACACACACACGCACCCTAAGATACATGCAAGCTGCGTGGATACATACTGTTTTGTTTCATGGACAAACACACACACCCTCCCCAGGGGTTTGGGAGCCCAACGTGAAGCAGACATATGGAGATTCTCCACATGATCCTCTCCCTAATCATGTGGAGCAGACGGAGAATGTAGCATCAGCAGCAACCAGCAACCTGCTTTACATGATTTATTACACTGACACACACGCTATCAAACTCTCTGTATGCACGCGTGTGTGGGTGTGTTTGTGTTTTTTGTGTGTGTGTGTGTGTTTCCTACTGTAAGTCCATGCATCTGGCACACTTGCGAGCGGCACAGTCCATTTTGGGAGGGTGACAGACTATTTGTGTGTTCACTGTCCACAAATTTGGTCTCAACTTGGCACAAGTCTGGACTCCCGATAACTTCCACAAACATGCTCCACAGACGTGCATGCTCCTCTGCAACATTAAAGCTAGGGTTGGAGAGCCCGGGACAGCAAGCCAGATGTAGCCCCCCCCCCCCGACCCTCTTATGAACGAGTACTGACCGACGACTGCTAGAAGACGTCTTCTTTGTGACTCTCTCGCTAACTTAGGACAATCGTCTCTGCTTCAGCGCTGTGTGTCTCTCTGGCTTGTGAAACTTCAGTCATGTACAGTCAGAGCAGGGATAGGTCGGCTACAGACAGGTACGTCCCAATGTAATGACTGCTCGCCCTGCCAGAGCCACGGACAACTCAATTTCTTTTATGGCTATAAGGACGTGAGGAGGAGGATTCAAACAAATAAGATAAAATAGTATTGTAGGAACAACTTGACCTTCAGTTTGTTCTGTCAAACGCGTGTTGGAATAGTAACTAGGTTCACAAGCTCAAGTTGAATGATGGACCAAACTCACAAGTTTAACAGCAGAAACTGTGACTTGTGTTTTTAGTTATTAAAGTAGCAAAACTGCAATATCAATAACCTCTTTTATTTGCAATAACCTCTTTGCAAATAAAATTACTCTAATAAAAATATCACAAATACACACATTAGTTGTGACTAACATGCTTGTACTGTACATTTAATGTTTGGGGCAGATATTTGTTGTTGTTGACAAAGGTAGAGCTTGATTGAATTTTTTTTATTACACGCTATTTTAAACTGTGAAAATAAGTAGACTAATAATATAAACGCAAGGAAACAAAGCACACCATTCCATTCTGACATGTGCAAATTACAATAAATGGAAAACTGAATCAATTTCTCTGCAGTGCTTGAGTAAATTTGCTTTATTTCATTATAACTACAACCAATATTTAACTAACATTAGGAAAACATTGTGTTTTGTTAAATATTATAATCAATCAATCAATGTGTTCTTTAAATCAGTGCTGACTTTATCCAAGACATCACTTTTACCCTTAACTGAAACATTTGATTTGGCTGAACATGACAACGTGTTAATCTTAATTTATTTGTCAGGAAGGTACAGAGGCAGAAAGTATGTGAATGTATCTTGACTGTGTTGGACTTGGTCTGGAGCACTGACTACATTGGGACAAGGGTTCTGAAATGGTTTTTGTAATAGGATTTAATAATTTGGAGTATGATATTGATAGCTGAATGAATACTGGAACATTATTCAATTTCATGCAAGGGCAGACACATGCAGATTCGAGTGCATTGCTGACAGTAACAGTCAGTGCTAAGAAACCTAGACCCCCTGAATCCCCTGTGTGCCAACTTTAAAGACACCGAAATGTTTTGATCTGGATCTGAACTAGACCTGTTTGTTCTTTGAGAGCTGGCACACTGTCCCATGCAGAGCCAATATGTCCTACTCTAACCTGGCCAGGAGACACAGATAAAGTGTGTAAATTAATAAAGAAAAACTTCTCTCCTGTGCCGGGCTGTGCTGCATATAATCCATGCCAAGAAAGCTGGTAAAGCACATCCACCGTTATTTCATCTGATTTGCTGGGACACTCTTTGTTCTCTGTGCTCTCTGAGACAAGTCTCACCTCTGCACTCTGACCTTTCAACTCTGGAGCAGGGGCTCTTGCTCAGGGACACACACAGGTCATTTGGTACGTTGTGGCCACAGATGCACTGTGAAGTTGATTGCAGTCGCTGTATACACTCAGCCTTTCAATCATGTATGATTGTGCCCTGGTCTTTTTGGATTAACTTAAACTTGATTCAGGTAATTGGTACCGGACTCAGAGACTGGGGACTTGAGACTTGACTTATTAAGTCAACGTCAACCCTGGTACGATACACTGATACTTGCTTTACTCTTTCACTGCATTCAGTGCACTTTTAGATACAGTATTTCCATTTTCTGTATTTTAAACTTTGAGTTCACTTTTGTCTTTTCTACTTCTCTAAATTTATTTCAGTTATGTTCCTGCAAAGTTAAAAACTTAAGTTTTAGATATCCATGGTTTTTTTTTGCTGTTCCACATTAAAATGGATATATCTTGTATCAGCAAAGAGATTGAAATCTCCATTATTTCTGTAGTAATGCACAAACAAAGGAAGAACAATAAAAACAAAAGAATTTAATTTACTAAAGCCCCATTGAAGTGAAGGGAACTGGAATGAAGGGCTTGTGTGTGGCTGTGTGTGAGCACTGTATTTTTAACACACTATCCTTCAACGTATCCTTCAACATGACTAATTACAGGAGGGTGACCTGCACATGGACGCGCACACTTATGCACACACCTCTCCGGTTTTTTTTTTCTACTTTCTCCTCCTCTCAGCAGCCAGCTGCTCTGTTTTGTTAACATTGGCAGTTTTCAGTTCACCCAGAAATTAAAGCACGTACACACACACGCACACACACACACACACACACACACACACACACACACACACAGACACACACACACACACAGACACACTAGCCATATCTATTCATACAGTCCATGGAGACATGCAGTCCATGGAGACGATTCATGTAGCGAGAGAATAAACGAGTGTGGGAGCAGATAACGAATGAACCCGAGCCAGGCTGGTGTGTTACTGTAATGAGGCCAGGGACGGCTTTGTGCTCACCTTGTACTTTTTACACCCCCTCCCCTCCCTCGCCTTTTTTCTCCTCTTGTCGCCTCTCCTCCCTTGTTTCCTTTTTGTGCCCCTCCGCCTCCTCCTCCTGCTCTCTGCACTCTTATCGCCTCCTTGTTTCCACTCTCCTTCCTCCAACTGTCCTCTACTCCTTTTTTGTCCCATATGTTATTTTCTCCCTGTGTTCTCTCTCTCCTCGACCTCTTTTCCTCCTCTTGTCATCCTCGCATTGCCTCTTGTTGTTTCCCTATTTGCCCTCTGTTGCTGTCCTTATCTCCTTTACTAATTCCATTCCTCTCACTTTCCCCTTATCGCCTCTCTAAGCTTCCCTCCACTTACATCCACCCAACTTTTCTGTCCTCATCTTCCTCCCCGTGTCTAGTCTCTTCTCCCCCCACCCCGCCTAACTCCTCTCCTCTCCCCTTGTCTCCTCTCCTCTCCTCTCCTCCCTTGGGGGGGTACACACTATGAGTTGGCTCAGGTAGATTAATTACATGCAGTGACATAGAGGAGCTGGCCAGAGGCTTCAGTAATGAGTCTGATTACTCATCTCCAGCAGCTCCGGGCGCTCAGGGGAGGGAAGTCAGGACAGTAGGCCAGCAGAGGGGACTCACAGTGGGGGAAGAGCAACTTCCACCCACAGGGATCCTCCGATACAGAGTTTTTAAACAGCACTGGTGCTTCCGCTTTTAGATCAGAGTGCCAAAAGTCACTGACATGCTGGTAGTCACAGCTCTGTACATCAATAAGTAAGGAGGATGTACCAAAAAGAGTTACAGGAGGAAAATTAAATGCCTTTCTTTATGGATGCACATATATTTATTTATTTAAAAACAAGAGAAGCTGCAGGCTGCCGCAGCACGGAACTCCAAATGTCTAATCTCTAGTAGACCAGAGGAATGCCCAGTATGGGAGAAATCCTAAACAGAGGCCAAGGAGGTGGCCCAGGGCTGAATGGCTGAGAGACAAAACCATAATTAAATGCAAGAAATGTGGAAAAAACAAGTGTGGACAATAAATCATAAAACAAAAGACAGCTAAAATTCCTCATTAAGCCATGCCATGACTTTTCTTTTCAAGACAGATGATTGTAGGTAAAGTGTTCACTTGTTCCCAGCCTGTGTGTGAGTCAAAGCGAGAGTGAGGTGAGGTAAAGGTATAAGCTGTGAATGGCTACGGGAGTGTAATTATTGTCACAATGTCTGACTTTTTTAAAAGATGAGTGTCGACTTTTGGAAAACAGTTCTCCTTCTCTGTCTCATTGTGAATTCTGTCTATCAAAAAATAAAAGGAGACTTTATTAGGTAGAAGAACCACTATATGGTGGTTGTGACATTTAAAGATCAGTGAATGGTTGATTAAAACTTAATATGAACCTAAATCAAAACTTGGAGATTTACAAAATGAGAAGAGTACTAGCTGACAGGACAAGTGTGTATGATTTATCATTTAACACTATTTAATTCGAATTACATTTGTGGTCGCCAGAGAATAAATCATAATGACATTGATTATCCACAATTTGCTTTCCTTCTAGCTTTATTGAATTGTCATTTTCACTCCAAATCGTCCCCCAGGAAACTGGTGAGACGGTGGGCGATGCTCGGTGTGAGTGGTGGCACGGTGTCACGGTGTCACGGTGTGGTTTGTGTCAGCGTTTTAAACCATGTGACGGTATGAATAAAGCATGAAGTGGCGGGCAGCGGGGTGGGCAGGGGCTGACAAGAGAACAAGGGCGCCCAGTGTTTTTGGCGATGGCAAACAAGAAGAAGCCCTTAAAGTTTAATGGGGGCCACGCCACAGAGAGAAGAGGAGTGGTGTGTGTGTGTGTGTGTGTGTGTTTGTGTGTGAGTGCATGTGCATGTGTGCGTTTGTCCTGTGGTTTCTCTCAGGCTCCTTGCTGCCACACGCAGACCTCAAGCCAGTGGGACGTAATAGTGATGCTAATAAAGTCAACAGCCGACCTCATGTGTGATGGACTTGGATCACACTGGACTAGTGGGAGGAGAATACAGCCATCAGCCTTTCCTTTGTGGCCGGAGAGTGTTTTGGTTGAATCCCTCTGCTCCGAGGCCACTGACCTCCCAGAATCCTGTGGTTTCGTTGGGATGTGCTGCTCTCAGCTTCTCACTGACTCAATAGAGATCCTGACTTCCCACAATGAGCCTGTTTACAATGTCTCCTCTTTCCCCCTCTGGCCTCTTGTTTAAGTTTTAGTCTTTCTTCTATTCGTTGTTTTATTTCATCGCCTTCTCCCCGAGGCTCCAGAATAAATTGAAACCATGATGGGTCTAAATTAACACAGTATTTTCTTACATCCACTTAAGAAGCTTGTCTACCTTCACTCATGCAGTTCATTATTTTAAAAGCTGAGTAAACAGTTGGCAACTTTGAAAGTCGTGTGATCGCTGTGCAGTTCACAATTAATGACTCGCTCCCCTGTAACCAGAAGTCTTTCAGTCGTTCATAGCGATGATACACTACATTATCTTTCAAGAAAAACTTACCACTTGTCTTGACACTATCTTTACTCCCAAAAAACATATACGTCAAAAGAGACAGGAAGAGTCTGACCGATGCTCCTGCTCTTCTGTGTCATCCTGCCAAAGAACAGAGTTGAAACAGTTCAGTGGACGTCACAGTTGTCAAGAAAAGAGAGCGACTCCGGAAGTATTTTTTGCCTGAAACCGAGAGAAAACAACGGAGCCCGATCTGACAGGCATTCAGTTTTTTTCTCTGATCCCGACCGAAGCCCAATGCACACTTGCCTGATTTCCCCGATTATACCATCCATGTGTGTGAATATCCACTCCTTGACATGTTGGTACCTGAGTCATGGTACAGCCGCAGTAGAGTTGAGAAAAGTTTTGACTTGTACGTGCATGTGTGTGTGCGTGTGTGTGTGCTTTTGTGCGAGTGTGTTCGTCCTCCCATGCCCCGTTGCCCATGGGAGGGTTGAACCGTGTCTACACAATCCAGGTTGTCAGGGAACAAATTGGAAATGCCAATTTCACTTTACACTGCTCTGTATCTTATCTCTCCCTTACCCTCATCCTGCCACTTAGCTCATGTGTAAATGAATAAGGTCCTCTCGCACGTCTTACCAGCGTCCGATTTCTGTCTGCCTCCACCGTTCAGACCTCTCCTCCACCCTCTCCCATCTTCACTTCTCCTCATCTTCTTCTTTCCCCATTTTCCCCTTGTCACCAATCCTATCTTTTCTCGCTCAATCCTCCTCTTCCTCCATCTCCATTCACTCATGCCCACTCAACTGTAGCCCATCTGCTATTTCTCTGTGTGTCTTTATCAAATATGTCTCTTTTGGTGGATATGAATTCATACATGTGATTTAAATGCATTCCTGCTCAGGCTGTATCGCTCTCTGCAATGACCAATCTGCAGCGAATGACTATGCAAATGAACCAATAACTCACACACTTCCCAATTTAAGTATAAATCAGGAGTTTTCACACTGCCTCCTTGTCTCTGTGTTTTTCCGTCTCTCTCAGTACGACTACGAGGGCGGCGACATCAGTGACCTGCCGGTCGACCTCTCCGTGGTGTGGAATGGAAACTTTGTCATTGACAACCCGTTCAACATTCAAGGTACAACATTTGTGTTGCTGCTTGTTTATCTGTCGGTAATGATTCCCTGGGAAGCAGACAAGCAGTATGTGCAGTTTCCTCTCCCCCTTCATGAGAAATCTGTAATTTCATTTTTTGACAGGCATCAGTGAGAAAGGTGAAGGTGTACCGTTGGTTTGGAAAAACACTCTCCTTGTGTCGGGGATAAAAGGGGGGGGCAGAGGGAGTGATTGATGGATACCAATGATAAACAAACACCCAACACAGGAATTAATAGGGATGGATGTTGGAGAGGAAGATAAACAAATGTAGAGAGAGATGAAAGAAGAAAGGATGAAGAGGGAGAAAGATGTGGATGACAGGATGATAAATGCACTGTGTAATGGCGATGGGGGGGACGGGGGGTGTAGATGAGAATGAAGGAATTGATAAAGAAAAACAGAAAGCGACATGGAGGGATGGCATTTATTATTCTTAATCGCTATTTGTGCATGAAGTGGAAAACAATTACCAATTCTAAATTCTTTATCAAGTGTAATATATTGGGTGGCGGAGGCTAATGATTTTAGACGTCCCATTACACAAGATAATATAAGTCTTGCTCTCAAGTGTGTCAGGAAGTCTTTTGCTGTGAATTTGCACAACCAGAGTCAGATTAACGAACCCTTCCCACTCTATTCTCTGCTTCTTCTTTTTTTTCAACCCCATTCACTTTTCAGTCTCAGACTTTAAAACACATAAGACACACATGCACATTTTAATCTCACATCCTTTGTGTTGTATCTGACCTCATTTTGATAAATGTCACACGCACAGTTAATTTGCAGATTGCTTGGAAATTAGTTGCTTATGGGTCGTGACCTAATTCGTCTGCCAGTGTCATTTTGTTTAAAATATGCTCCCTGAAGCTTTTCTGTCGGTCTGCGCTGAGAGATTCTCTCTGGGGATCAGACAATCTGTGTTTTAACATGTGCTGAGAAGTGCTCACAACTCAATAAAGAATCCCTCTTTTTATGTACAATCAAGTGGATTTAGTGACTGTTCTGAATCAGTATTCAATATTTAACAAAGGCTGATCTTTGGTGAATTATTCATCCGGCACTTGTATCTGCATTTATTTAATGAGTGTAGTCATTTTTCAAACAGTAGTTTAACATTTATGTCTTTAATGAAGTGTTTTAGCCTGAAACATATTCCGATATAAAGTTTCCTCATATTAAATAGCTATTCAATAATATTGAGTGAATGATGTTGAATTACTAATGGTTCTGTGTTTGCTTTCTGTGTTTTGGTTCACTTACACCAGCGTGAAAGTTTCAAACCTTTCAAGTGCACATAAGTTGTGTCACCTCTTAGCAAACTTTTTCTTGTGTGCTGATGAAGTTGAGTTAGTTGCTGATGAAGCAGACTGTCCATCAGACCAACTGCATGGGGGGGTACCGGTCTGTCCATAGAAATTAAAGATTGGATTTTAAAATTGATTGTACAAATATTAGATCTTTCTTTTATATACAAATAAATCCAATGCACATACATAAACCATACAAAATAAATAAATCAATATCTGTGGCCTCATGGTGCTAGATAATGTTAAATTGGTAATTAGTCCCATTTACACTTGTGATCCCTTACTAGTGTTACCAGAGCGGCTGTGGCTGAGGAGGGCGGCTGTGGCTGATGGGTAGAGTGGTTGTCCTCCAACCTGAAGGTCGGCGGTTCGATCCCCGGTCTGACCCATCTGCATGCCGAAGTGTCCTTGGGCAAGATGCTGAACCCGAGTAGTCTCTAGTTGTGTCCCAATCAAGAGGTGATATCCTTCAGAGGACCAGTGTAGTCATGGCCTTTGTAGACTGAGAAGACAGTGAAGGCCAATCTAAAATGAAACTGTTAGGTATCTTACTCTTGTGACCAGCTTGCCCCGACCTTACAGCGTTGTGTGTTGTTAGCTACTCTGAACCGCTACGCTTTCTGCACCTCAGCTTCCCAGAGAGTGAAGTCGTGAGAATCCTCATGCAATCAATCCTGGAATCGGTTCGGGAATGAAAGTACGCATTGTGAGGTAATTTGTGGATTTAAAAGCGGGAAATACAGCAGTGAGAATAAACCTCATAGGCTAAAGTCCCACTATTCTATGCTAACACTTTCAAATCCCCAAAATGTCCTCACAGATCACTGTTGATATGTTGAAAATACACACAGCTCACTGTTGAGTTGAACACTGAGCTGTAGGACTTCAGGGGCACCCTCGTGTACCATGAGGTGAATGTAATTATTTTTGTTCATTATCTTGCGTCATCTGGAAAAAAAAGTCATCACAGGGCGTTTGGCATCCATCTCCTCCATGAGGTTTTATAGAGTAGCACTCGTTGCAGGCCCCAGGGATGTGTGCAGCGGAGAGCGCCTTGCATGTGACAGGAGGGTGTCGAGCTCTGAGAGTTCTCGAACGTGAAATCCAGTGATCTTAGAGGCTGTGCAGTGTGTGTCTGTGTGTGTGTGACGAGCATGCTCCTGCTGTTATGACTGTGAGTGCTTGCTACTTGACTTTCTACGTGGCAGGGAATTGAATGCATGCAGCATCCCAGGCCAATGGCGTGTTCCTCAAAAGAAGCCAAACACAGACTTGTGAAACAGCTGGCGAGGTTATGGATGAGTAGTTAGAATGAATCAACAGCACTATCACTCCCCACTAGATATAGAATGGCTCCTTTGTTCTAAAGCCTCTCAGAATAACCATTATGATCATGAAATTAAATTCTATGCTTAGTGTTGAAGGTCTAAAACTCGGTATTATGAAACCGTCCTCACTCATAACTCTCATAAAGACCTTCTCCTCCTTTTCTCCTCCTTCTCCTCTCCATCCCCTTTTAATCCCTCCCCCTCTCCGTCCCCTGTCTTTTTTCCCGCTGAATAGAAGCAGCCTTATGCGTCAGAGGCAGAGCCGCACTGCGCTGACCCTATTTTGCCCCCGTGTAAAGTGGAGATGTTAATGTTAATTAAATCATTCATTTGGTTCAGATTAATTAGCGTCGCGCTACTTTTAAGACGAGCCGTGGCTAATCAGATTAGGGCAAGCGAAGGGCCGAGGCCGGCAGATGGATCCGAGAGAAGCTCTCTTTGAAGTGCGGCCGCCGTATGTCTGCCGGGGAGGAGGTGGAGGGAGGAGATTCTTGCGTGCTCTGTTGTTGTTTAGTTTTTTTCATGCATCTGTTTTTCCACTTTAGCTCATTTCAAATCTGTTTAATTGGTGTGACGGCAAACAAACCTGCCTGCAGGTTGAGGCAGCAGAGAATCAACTGCGGAAATTATGATCGAGATTAGCAGATGACAAATGGTATCAAAACAGAACTCAAAAGATCTTAACCATTCACCGGAATACCCTGCTCTCGTCTGGATGTGACTTCCTCTCCTCTGTTTGTTTTTCAGATTGTGTGTGGGTTTAGATTGCTTTTCATCTCTCTCTCTCTCTCTCATTTTCTCTCAACTTCTCCCTACCCCCTCCTTTCTTTCCTTTGATTCACTCGGCCTCTCGGGGCCCCACCATCTTTAAATTCATAACAATTCTTGTTGCTGTTTTGTTAACAAGAGCAGCTAAAAATTCTCCTCCCCCTCTCTCCTGTTTTCTTTCATCTCCCTCTCCTCTCACTACTCAGGTGTTTGAGGTTTATTTATATATTTATGTTGCTTTTTTTAATATATAGATATTTTTTTTTTACTTTTAATGACTTTTTCAACTCTGCAGAGTTTAGGGAACGGTTTTACACACAACAAATTATCAATTCCCTGTTGGCGTGAGTAGACATTACCTGTTGAATTAATATCTGTAATATCCCTCTGGGTCGCTTTGTTCATGTTTCACATTTTTCCTCTCTATTTATCTGTGAGGCTACTCTCTCGTCGTCAGAGTGGTTTTTAGGTGTTGTGTAGGTGATTAACATTCATTTATGCTGGTCCTGTGCTCCCTCTCTCACTCACAGGCACATAGGAGCCTGATTACTTTTTTCTTGCCTTTTTTCAATTAACAACTTAGAGAACTTTATGTTCATCAGAAATGAGAATTCCCCAGCAGAATAAAACAAGGTAGATTCATGCATGTCAATTAGGATTACAATTATATACATTGTTGCTGCTATCATTAATAACATCTTTGCATCCATAATTATCGCTGATTGTTTTCATTGCAACAACTAGTCGGTCAGAGCTGAAACATGATGGTTACACAACTGCTCCTGGTCTTTTCTCTCCCCCTCCTTTCCACCCACCTGTCTGGTTCTGCTCGAGGTTTCTCCCAGTTACAGAGGGAGAAGTCTCTCTCCACATTCGCCAAAGTGTTTGCTCATTGTGGGAACTGTTTTGTTTCTCTATTATTTTTAAGGGCTCAACCTTATATCAGAATCAAAATCAGAAATACTTTATTGATCCCAGGGGGTATTTTTTTTTGCTCCATGCAAGATTAGAAATATAAGCTTATGAAGATTTTAAATATATATAAAATAAAATGTGAAATATGTATCTGAGTCTCTCCCACTCTTTCGGCCTCTCAACCAGCTCATCTCTACAAGTGCAGAGCGCTGCGGGACAGCTGTGGTATGTGCCTGAAGGCTGACCCCAGGTTTGAGTGTGGCTGGTGCGTCCTGGACAAGAAGTGCTCCCTCAGGCAGGAGTGTAACGGTGGAGGAAACTCCCACCTCCCGCTGCAGCTGGGTGAAGGTGGAGGGTGGATGCACGCCACCTCTGGAAACAGCCGCTGCACCCATCCAAAGATCACAAAGGTATGTGTGTGCGTACGGGAATGCGTGTGGATGACATGGCTGCATATATAGGAGACAGGACTACTCACCATTGGACCAGCATAAAATATTAAAATGCTTGTGGGTGTATGTTAGAGGATTGGCTTTGTATGTGTGTAGTTTAGCTTTGTTATATTATGGCTGAGTTTGAAGAGTTTTTTTTTGTGTGTACAGGATCAGAAAGAATTTGTGATGTATATGCATGAGTATGAATGCCATCCTTTCCTCTGATACTGGTTTCTGAGCATATGCTCTTATGTAGTTTGCATCCACAGCTTTAAACACCATACACACTCCCTCAGTGCTGGCTCTAAAGTTAATGTTAATTGGGAACAGTTGCCTGGTATGTGGGGAGAGACTGCTGAGCTGTCGCCTGTCTTTGAAAAAAGGCCTAGAACCTATCAGTATATTTTGGATTTTTCGAGGGGCCTAATCACTGGTCACTCAGTGAGTGTGGTTTTAAATGTTAGACTAAAATGTGCATAATATAACTAAAGCCTGTTTTTAAAATATTGCCCAATAGATGGGCAGATATTAAATTAAGTATAAGTTTTTATGTAAATAATTAAAAAAAAACAACACAGTTCGCTTTCCAGAGCAATAATCAAGATTCTCTGTGTACAAATATAAACCTGAATAAATAACACAAACCTTTGTAATTACACCAGTGATTATATATTCATGATGTAAAAATAGATCTGAGCTGAACCGAAATCAAAAGCTTTTATCTCTTTGTATCCAGTATTTCAGGCTGCTGTACAGAAGATGCTGAAAACACCTGTAATTTATTTATTGTACAACTAACTTTAGTACTGCCACCATGCATGCTTTGCTACAGATAATACATGGCAACATAATGTTTTCCCATTTTTCCAAAACTATGACTTGTTATATAAAATAGGCCATTCTCTTAAGCTGCTTCTTTTCTTTGCTTTCTGCAAAATGAAAGATATTTTAAACGCAAAATTACGTCACTATTGCATCTCTGCAGTGTGTGTGTGTGTGTGTGTGTGTGTGTATGTGTGTTTATTGGGTGCAAAGGCAGCATGATTCGACAAAATGGAACCACCATTGAAATTCACAGTCATCAACACCCAACAGAAACTCTTCTTGTCACTCTCCCTCCAGTGTTACAGTTCTAAAATCACCTGCGAAGAAAAACAGCACGGCCTCTTTGAGCTCTGTGTTATAATCTCGTCCACTCATGAGGAATGTAAATGTCGCCTGCGGAGATCTAAGAATCAGAAACCTTGATAGACCATTGCATCAGCTGTCTTTGTTGAAGCCCCCGTGGTCACGAAAGCCCTACGTGTCCTGAACCCAGAATGAAAGCTGCTCCATCTGAATGTGTTGCTGTTAAAACACACACACATGTCGGGACCTTGTGGCTGCCCTCTGCACAGAGATTGAGTTATTACTCATGGTTACGTCACACTGCTACTCTGGAGACCAAGACATGTAAAGGTTTGTTTGGTTTTGGTGTCACTGTCTCTCTGGTTGTCTTTGGGGTACTGGAATGGTCAAAATCCCCAAAAAATGGTCTGTTGCAGATTTCTGCCTCATCCGATTCATTTTTATGTTTTATTTATTCAACTTTGTAGATTGTTTCATTTTAATATAGATCATAATCTAAAACATGTTCAGCTTTCACAAAATAACAAATAAAATACAGTATTTGTAGATCAAGTTCAGAAACTGACAATATTCCCACTTGGAATTATCTGTCTGCAGTATGTAAAGCCCCGGCTGTTGATCAAATGAGTGAGGGACATTTTTTTTTATTTTAGCTGTATTTTTTATACTTATTTCTGTATATATCATAAGAAATAATACTTTTTATCTAAATGTTTCAACTGAATCTCAGAGTACATGGATTTTCTCTTTAACTTAAACTGTTGCATCAGGGCAGTGTGATTCCCAGTTTTCAACTCTTGGCCGATAACTGTTAACACCACTGGCGTAGGGCAAAATTATAGCCTTTAGAAGTTGAGCCACTCCCAGCTGACATCGGGAGATAGACGGGACCCCCTGGGGTCTGGTCACACATTAGCAACATATACCTGTTCGTTTTTGTGCATCAACTTGTGTCCATTATTTGTGTGTGTCCATGTATTTGCATCTTTGTGTGTGTGCACAAGGACACAAGATGGATAAAGGAGAGTAAGAGTGAAGTTTTTATAGATAAAAAAAACTATACAAATGGAATGAGACCGGGAGTCAGAAATGTCTAAAGAGTAATGAAAAAGAAAATAGGAAATGTTGACAGTAACATTTGTCCCTATTTTCTTGATTTATTTTTTCTATTTAAATTACATTCCTTTCCAGCAGAGGTAGAAGAAACAACTTCTGTTTGTCAAGTACATCAGCTATCATGAGTGTCAATACTTGTAGATAACAGGAACAAGCTCAGGTGGTAAACTTTTGGATCCTGGATTATTTATGTGAAGAGACCATCAAGTGGACATATAGCACCAAGTGTATCTTAGATCTGCAAATGTAAAGCTTCGGTTTTTAGTCAAGGGTTCGGTCTCGGACATGAGTCTTTTTAAGAAAAAACAAGTTTATTATTTTGTCTGAGGAGTAGTATCTAAAACATTTGACAGACTGTCCTGATTCTGAATGACTGCTCTTGTATTCAGTCAGTGTTCTTGTTAATCATGTGTTGACAATAACCCCGAACACATGCAAATAGCACGAGTTGATCCTACTGAAAAAAAGATCCTTTAATAACATTAGAGTCACGCAACACCTAAAATCAATTTTTGTGAAAATCATATTCCCACTTCAGTACTGCCAGGTTTTTTTAAGATGATAACTGGTTTATAGATTATTTGTTTGAGGAAGAATTCCCTAGAAAGAAAAGAAGAACCACTGCAAATTGAATTTACCCAGACTCCCCATTTTACTTAAAATGTTTTAGCTGTTATCCTCAAAGTATTCTCTGACCACATAAACAACTTTCCCAGGCAGCAAAAGCCTATGGCTGCTTTCTCCATTGCTAATGTGCCATTGGTTACCACTGAGACCACAGCCAGTTTACCATGTGACAGCACACACACATGATATTTGTACAACTATTAGGAAACCCCGGCTGTAATATTGATGATTTGATGTGGCTACTGTGTGGTCCGGCCTGCAATGTAGAGGCCGCACCACCTCAGACGCCACAGGACTTTACTTCTTCTGGATTCTTGGTCTGTGGTATTTAAAAGAAGTGGCCAATTAAGGAAGAAAAATAATGTCAAAGGTAACAAAGATCAGTTAGATTAATCCCTTATAGCTCATTGTAAAGCCAAATTGGTTATTTAGCTCCAAGGCATCCTGGAATTGTAAAACAGTGGAGAAAAATAAAAATTGTCATCTTTGCCCACACAGCATACATCCTCACATTTGACGCTACACAAAATTGCTTAACTTCTGCAAACTCTGTTGACTTATAATCTCTTTCAAGTCATCAGTGATTGTTTGGGGGGGGGGGGGGGGGTCAAATGCTCCACTCGAACAAAACAGCCAACACTGGATGCAGTGTCACACTAAATGATGGAGTCGCAACAAGGCTGCCATTCAGTTTGAATATCTGGCCTTTGCCTCCAGGGTTCACTGGTTAGTGGCCTGTATCTGGCAGGGTCTGCAGGATGTTTGACTCACACACGCATCCACAAGCATTTGGGGCCCCATGTGTTCAGACAAGTCCTAAATCAGTTTGGTTGCTCATGTGGAACATTTATATCTGTTGTCCTTTTGCAGTCCAATCCTGAGGCTTGTTAGTTAGTGCTCATGGTTGTATCAGATCACTATCCTTCCCCAAAAAAACATTTTCAGCTTTGGGGTATTTTACTCTACATTCCCCGGAGAGTGGCGGTTATGTGCCTGGATGTAGTGGTGTTGTGTCAAATCACTGTAACGTGAGTCCAAAGCTGCTTGAGGTCCCATTTCCACACTGTGGCATCTGCCTGCATGCCCACAGGCTCAGTAAGCACTAGTTATCTTGTTATGTGGTGCCATACTTGTACACTTCCCAGAGTTTGTGAGGTTACAGTGGAAATCCACTCTCACATGTCAGAGGAATATTATTATGTACACAAACACAACATTCTTTCATTCATGGCAGCCAGTAGGTACAGTGGTCTGGATCCATCTCTCTTACCACAGCGATCATGTTTCAGATACATAGCTGGAGATTAGAGTGTGGTTGATAGGAAGCAGTGTTATTGCTGACCTAGGAATCTGGGTCTGGTCGGTAGCTCTACTTACCGTCGGTTAGCCATGTTTCATCCAACACTAAAATATTCTTCTCAGGCCCCCCCACCCTTGTATGCATGAAGGGATGTTGAGATCTCCAGTTCTTGTTTGGGAAAGTTGTATAAAGTGGTTCTTTACTCAAAATAGGCCCTTGCTATCAAAACCTCACCTATCTAACACAAATATGGATGAGGAGCGACAGATGGCGCCACCACAAGCACCAAGGCTGGTTTAGCTGTGTCAGTGAAAATGACAATTTTCAATTATAACTCTTCCCCTTCCCTGACTGACATGTTAACTGTACCCTTTACCACTATTTTGATATAAACCAGATTAAGACAATAGCCTGAATAAACTGTAGTCTGAATAAGATCATGTTTGGAATAATCAATAATCGAAAAAGACAATAGAGTATTCCAACCTTTGAGTCATTCTGTAAACATGTACACATCTTAATCACATTAAAGAATCCTGCTGGACAGCGTGGTGCATGTAACTATCTCAGGTTGGGGTTTTTAAATTCTGGCAGGAAAGTTGAACAAATGAAGCAATGAACGTAATGTGAGTCATAATCAGACTATGCTCAACATGTAAATGGCAACATGAATGAAGGATTCTATTAGCAACTATAAACATTATAATCCTTATAATGTCTAAGGTCAATGGTCAGATTATTAATGTCTCTTTAAAGATAGTCATAGTTACTTGTGAGGGCTGTGCAGGGATTCAAACAGACCTACATGGTCAGAGCAGCTTCAGGTAAAAGTACAGTAGCATTGCATATTGGTAATGAGAAGAATTCTGCAGCACGGACATTCTGTTCTAACGTTACATATGCACAAGCTCTAATCATGTTCCCTAAAGCCTGTTTTCCTTGCCCTGCTGACTGTGTGTGTGTGGGTGTGTGTATGTGTGTGCGTGTGTGTGTGTGTGTGTGTATGTGTGTGTGTGTGTGTGTGTGTGTGTGTGTGTGTGTGTGTGAGTGTTTTTGCGCAGTGAGGTTGTTTCCATTGTGTTCCCTGGTCCGTCTATAGCACCCACCCCTCGATAATGTTAGTAATCACTTCGAACTCAACAGCGCTCATCCCCTCTTCCTCTGTTGCCTCCCAGTCTGTGGCTCTGCCACCGTTCACATGCCAGGCCTCAGTGGCTATAGCTGATATTGTGTTTTGTGATACCTTGGTTTCTTTCTTCCGAAACTATCTGAAGGCCCATTTCCACACCCTGACATCTGCCGTCCATATCCCCCAGAGCTTGATGGGGTTTCACTCTGGGCAGTGTTTGCCAACTACTGTGTTTGTGGGACCAAAGGGCAGCAGCTCTATTGGTGTCCAAATCAAATCAATGCAAACATTGATTTGATTTTGTTTAAGGTAGAGTTGGTAAGATGCTTTTGAAAGACCCTTTTAGTAGAATCTTCTTTACGTCGCGAAGCACCAATAAATACATTTGTCTGAAATAATAAAGAAGAGAGATGATAACCAGAGGATATTGATGGAGTTACTCAAAAGTTGTCTTCTAGCAGTTGTCAGACAGTGCTTGCATATTTTCGAAGTGTAGCCTGCTCTTGCTAGCTTTTCTGGGATAACCAGCCCTTGCTTTAAGTCCAAAGTCACTGACTCATGCAGTTTTATATTGCCTCCATCAATGAGTCAGTGGTCCCCCAGAGCAAGGCATTTGGTCATGAATCGAGGTAAAGGGTCTCTGCAGACTTTATCCATATAAAAGTTTAGGATTGCATCTCATCTGTGTGGCAACACAAACTGTTCACCCCCTAAACTAGTTCACGCCATCGAAATCACCATTTGTCAAGGTCGGTTGTTTGTTACTGTCTGCGCTACAATAGCAGCATTATGCCTCCAACCTGTCAGCGCCTCAGTTTGCATTTCCACACTGGGCTGTCTGCTCAGCCAAGCACTTCGGAAGAACAGGGCAATGGACAGATTATACATAATTACCTTGTGATGCTTGTTAGGGATTAGGTGCGTGTGTGTGTGTTTGCCCATGCCGTAGTGTGTGTGTGTGCTTGTGACAGCCACCGTCCATCAGTCACCATATTTGTTTTGTCACACCACACCTGTCCCCGTTACGCGCCATAATCTGGCTAGATAAATCACATTATGGGTCGGCAGTGTGACCGCGCGTTACACCACCACAGCCACGCTGACAAAGCCAAGCCGGCGTAATAAGTTTCAATTAAACCGCGGAGATGATGCTGCCTTGGTTCTGTGTCGGCATAACTTGTTATTTTGCCCTCTCTTTATCTCATTCTCCGTGTTTGTCAAAGGCAAGAGGGTGATTTTTCTTCATTAAAGCTAGAATCACCTGATACAAGCTGTGTGTGTAGATGTGTGTTGTGCCTGTGTGTACGTCAGTTTCACAGTGTTTAAACTGTGTCGTGTTGTGGGACCATTTTCACACTTAAATATGAAGAATAAAATACGAACCTGTGGATCAAGTGTTGTGTGTGTACTTGTGTGTGTGTAATATGTCTGATAAATGTGAACATTCTTTGAAATCCATTGGTCAAAGTAGTATAAATAAAAAATACACTCTTTTTGGCAATCTCCAGTTGTTCCCTGAGACGGGGCCTCGCCAAGGGGGGACCAGGGTGACCATCCTGGGGGAGAACCTGGGTCTGCAGTTCAGAGACATTCAGATGGGCGTCAGGTTGGGCAAAGTGCCCTGTGTGCCTATTGAGGAGGAGTACGTGAGCGCTGAGAGGTAAGTTCAGGAACAGAGGACACAAATACAGGTAGTTAAACACACATGCACTGAAAGGCGTGCACAAACTGAAAATGATACGTATGCTCATAAAGTGCACCGACACTCATCAACGCATTCACAGTCACATGCAAAGAAGCAGTTTTCTGTCACTGAAGCTCACACAAAGGGATGTGTGGAGACATCCGCACCAAGGACAGCAGGTGTAGCCTTATTCAACAGCTGAAAAGACATTGACATCAGGTTTTTCTCCTCCCCTCCATTACTCCCTGCATGCGCTCATTCTTTTATTTTTCTCATCCCTCCATCCTGACATTTACTCCTCTGCAGGGTCCTACACGGCTGAGGAATTGAGTTCACGCGGATCAAACAATCTCTCTGTAGTGCAGTTAGTCGGGAAATGATGCATGTTGAGATAGAGGGCATCACTATTCAAATATACTGCACACATCAGTTATACACCACATTATTCCTGAAATCCCTGCACCACTTCAAACATGTGATATTTGTTAGATTCCTCCCTCTTGCATAGTCAGGTTCATTTCATTTTGACTTTCCCTGACTACTCCTGAGACATGTTGTTTTTGTCCTTGCTTCTGATTAATGTTTTGGCATAGTTGTGTATTTTTTTAATAAAGTTTAATTAGTAAGGTACAACAAATTATAATTTTACAAGAAAAAAGTTGTAATTTCACTAAAATAAATATCATAATTGTAGGCTCTGTATCTGTTTAGTGGTGGATATCATGAGATCAGCCCCTTGCCTATGTTACAATTAGGTAAAATGGAGCATGTTGTTAAGTTATGGCTTTGTAAAGGTTTCACAAATAACTAAATACTTAATCTTTTGGCAGATGAGCACCACATTCTCTAAAGTATCAGTTCCTTTAAAAGAGTGTGAATGAAATCCGGAGAGAGAATCTAAACATTTGTTGTGGAGGAAATGTTCGTAGTTGCTGACTGTAAATCAGTTACTTATATATTGTGTGATATTCAAAGGGGTTTCATAGTTTCCCAATGAGATTGGTTAGATGGTAGAAGTTAAGTTTTCTTCGAATCTTGCTTATTTCCCCCAACAAATATTATTATTTGTTTTTCCATTTGGTCTTGTAATATATTGACTTTATTCTTGCAAAAGCAAGTTTTTTCCTCTGAATGTTTTTCTTAAACGTGGCAGAAATAGCATTTCATTGTAAGGTGAATCCGTTACTAAAGAACAAATTTGATTCACCACAGCAACAGAAACACCCTGACCTCTTCTCTCTTCTATTCTCCTCACTCCCTCTTCCATCCTTCAAACTTTCCATCCACAGAATAGTGTGTCTGCTGAACGACGCTACGGGCTACAGGGTCCAGGAGGCTCAGGTGGAGGTGTGTGTGAGGGACTGTGTCAACGACTACAGAGCCCTGTCGCCGAGGCCATTCACCTTTGTGGTAAGGACCATACAATGACAACAAAGGTTTTTCAACTAGCGTTTTTTTCAAGTTATTGTTTTGCAACACGGTGCCTTGAAAAATCTCTAGGAACTGGAGAATTGACATGAGCTTGTGTTTATCTCCTCTCTTGTCCAGACTCCATACTTCACCCGAATCCAGCCGTCTCAGGGGCCCATCTCCGGCGGCACCAGGGTCACCATCGAGGGAAGCAACCTGAACGCAGGCAGTTATGTGTCTGTCAGCATAGGACCACAGCCTTGCTACTTCAAAAAGTAAAGAGACCACTTTCGTCAGTCTAAATATAATTTGAATGATCCCTGTGGGGAAATGGGAACATGGCAGCAGAGGATATTAGATGTGACTTAGAAAAATACAAATAAACAATACTTTAGATAGAAAAACAAGTTCTTAATTATGAGTGAGGGTACAGTTGATAACACAAGAGACAGACACGTATGATGTAATGTGTGCATAAATAAACAGATTTGTTAATGTGGAAAAATCTCATCAGCATACAGATATTACATGCATATGGTAGCATGTAATCAGTGTGTCAGGTTACGAGGGTGTGTGAGTGTGGGCACACTTGCTGCTGGCAAACACACAGCTTTTATTTGTCTGCACTGTTCTCTTTAATCTGGTGCATGGAAAAAAAATCCAAACTATCACCACAGCTGCTTTCATGTCACATGCATGGATTAGCTTCTCGCGGCTAATCTCCATTGAGGAACTGTACGGTAGCTTTGATGTCACAGCAGTCATATCTGTGCCGCAGCTTCCTCACAGTAATCCAACAGCTTGCACATCACCACAACTCTTCACTCACCTCAACGTCGCCTTTATATGTCGCACCCTAACTGTGCCCATGTGTTTGTGGCGTCTTGTGAAGGTTGCAGGGGCATGTGTTCTTGGCGAATGGGGTTGCAATGGTTACAGGGCAGGGATGCTGAGGATTCTCTCTCTCCTTTTTTCTCTCCATCACATACACACACTCCCCTCCCTATGTATGAGTGCCATGGTGTATAGAGACACAAAATAATGTGCAATACCACATTAACATACACACACACACACACACAGACACACGCACACATGTGTCACTCCTGTGAAGTCATGGCCCAGAAAAGCAGCCACCACTCAACTGTGCTAAATACATATTAGATAACGTAGCTACTGGGCACTGCGCACAAGACATCACTTGAAAATGTTATTTTGCCTTTGGGACATGCACACACACACACACACACACACACATACACATACACATACACACACATATGAAGACACACAACCTCCATCCCAGTGTTTGAGACTTGGGCAACTGATGCTTTTCAAAGCACCAATCATAGTAGGCTAAGTATAACGATTAAAAGTGACCTATAAACTATTAATCCCTACACCACACCTATCTCACTTCTTTTGATATATAAGAAGTACAAGCTATTAAAGAGTAACACACTATCACAAGATTCAATATTCAATACTTAAATGACATTGAAACTAGAAGGGCTTTGTGAGAGCAAATACCTCTGCCAAGGCTAATGCCCTATCTCACCATGTCAACCCATGGTTTCCCATTCATTTTAAACACTGTGGTGCCCAGCCATGTTCTACTTTCAAGTTCTTTTACACTCCTAATAAGAACATAGGAAATCTCTAAGTTATTGTGCTCCATTGCTTTCTTAAAATGCTGTGTGCAGCACTATTGGCAATGCTGTTTGACATATGCTCACTTGTGCTATCATCCACAAAGTCTTTACCACTTATACACCGTCAAACCTTTTAGTTTCACCTGCATGTTGGTATGCCATGCACACCTTTCTCTCCCACGGTCAACTGAATCTGTTAGTGTGACTAACAGCTATTTGTGTGTTCTGGGGGAATTATGTGGGAAATGCTAATGGGACCCTTAAACAAAATTCCTGGAACATCAAATTTCTTTAGATCCCTGCCAACGTTTAAAGTGTTTTGTCCTGACCCATACTGCGTCCTTCTTCCAAGTTTCACAGTCAGCAGTTTCGGTGCACTTCCGCCGACTAGCGAACAACAAAAACCAAACGAAAAACATAAGCTCCTTGACAGAGTTAAAAATACAAACTTAAGTACCTCCTACCGTATGAAATGTGTAGTCAAAGTTTGAGGTTTTAAAAAGCATCTGTCTGTGCTTCGATAATTGTGATTGAAAAATGAAAATAAAACCCAAGCTGTGGCACTAAATTTGGACTCACTGCTGTGATCAAAATCTGGAGCTAAGATACAAAGTCGGATTCCCGCAGACCAGGAAATTGGTCATTTCACAGGACCTGACAGGCTTTTGGGGCTGAAGTGCGATGACCACAAGTGGAATTATTCAATCAAATTAGCAGCATATGATTTTAAGAGAATTAGATTAATGGACTCAGGCCAGACACTGGTAATTACCAGAATAATGAGGAAGTCATTAAACATGTAGACGCTTTGACCTCAGTATTTAAGGTGCGCCCTGGCACAAGGAGGAAATCATTTACTCTTTAATAGTATCATAATTCTTTTAGAGTGGGCAGACCCTTTGTTCTCAGGTGAATTGTTGCTTTCTTCTTTAAGTTCCTGTATTTTTTGGTGGATTTCTCTTTATTGGACATTCCTGGGAAAAGCAGAAGCTTTACAGATTTGCATCCTCAGTTAAATAAACTTTCCAATCAAAATTGCTTTAAAAAAATTTGTTTTACATATTCATATATGTTCAAATTTCCAGAGCTTTTTGGAAATGTAGCACTTGAATGTTTTTTGGCCTCCCTCTTTAATTTATAAAATGCTTAATTGATCGCTTTCCACCAATGTTTCCTTGTTGTCCTGTGTCCATCCAGGAGGAATGCCCGGGAGATAGTGTGTGTGACACCAGCTGGACTGGCAGCTGGCACTTCATCGGTCTTGGTGGACATCGACGACGCTGAGCTGAGAAACCCTGAAGTCAAGTTTAACTACACTGACGACCCCACTGTCCTGAGGATTGAACCGGACTGGAGCATTGCCAGGTAAACCAGTGTGGTGAGATTTACTAAGCTGGACTATTTCTTGTATTTCATCCAATTAGGTCCATGATGATTCTCGGCCTTCAGTCATGCAGCACTACACTGTATGGCTCCACTTAAAATAAATTAAGACCTTGCACAGCTAAGCATTGAGCATGAGAGCAACATAACTATGGAGGACACGCTCTAGCAAAGGTTTCTCATTTTGCTAGATTTATTGATTCTATCCTTTCTAGGGCACATACGGAATGTGGTTGACTTTTCACCCGCTGCTGCAGTTTTTACTGCAACCTCCAATATTCACAGATGCTGGCCCCTGATGTTCCTTACATGATTTAAGTCCTGTCAGGAAATGTCAAAGCTGGATACTAGCTTGCAATATAGAGTTCAGAATGTATCTACAGTACAGTTTTGTCAATTACAATCTTCTGTGAACATGCAGTGACTTAAAGTAGTTTTATGTTATCCACCATCTGACTAAGCCAATTCCATCTAACACGTTATGTCAGATAATTTACTGGAGCCTGAGTTTTCTTTTCAGTAACCCCTCTGTTATTCAGCTTTTTTCGTTCATTTATTTAAAATGTTGAAACAGGACAAAACGTTGCCCTCTTTCATTTTATTTCACCTCCCTCCTTCCCTCTCCTTCTTTCCTTCTCCCTGTTGCTTCCTTCCCGCTGGTGACTCATCAGTAGAGGGTAGCAGATAGATGCAGAAGAGTGTTGATGAATCCTGCCCCGTTCCCCGTTGCTCAGTGGGCCTGGCCCGAGAAACAGCTGAGGCCCAATCACTGCCCCTGCCCACCCACTGTGTGTGTGTGTGTGTGTGCTAGCGTGCGTGTGTGTGTCTGAAGGCTAAAAACTAGGCTTCTACTTCTGGAAGCTAACTCAGGGGTGATGAACCCACATAAAGAAGACATGCAAGCACACACACACACACACACACACACACACCCCACTGATTCCCTGAGGCCAAGAAAACCACAAAACCTTGCACCTGCACCTCACAAATGGCAACACAAAGAGTGTGTGTTTGTTACAGCTATAAAAGAAGCTTTTATTCGGCTGATGTGTTTTAGCCAGTGCCCTCACGTTGGTTCAGGTGTGAAGTATAACCAGCCAGTGAGATGTGATATCATATTGGCTGATATCTGCTTCATTGTGTGCTTTTGTGCAAATACATGCACGCCTCTGGAGCATCATCATTGTGCTTGGGTGATGATAGATAGAGTGGATGAAAGACGGGCAGGACAAAAAAACGAGAAGTGTGCATGTGGGGGATGGAATGATGATTTTCCATTTACTAAGAAGACAGAGGACTTCAAAAATAAATCAACGTTGGCTCATCAGGGAAAGCGAGGGAAGCTATTTGGGTTGCATTAGAGGTTAGACGAGCAATTTTGGTCCAAAATATTTAAATATTCTCCCAAACCAACTGCAGATGCAAACAAGGATTGCCACTTCTACAGCAAGGACTGCCAAGGTGCCCTTAGGAAAGGTGCTAAATCTACTTACTGCTTCAGTGCTGCTTGATCTGCATAACCATTGGTAAAGTGGTTGAGCTAAATCCAGCCGCACAGACAGGAATCCGTCAGTTTCCTCAGTATCCTGAAAGTGCAAATGAATTAACCACAGTATTCACTTTATTACAGGCAAAAAAGGTCACACCAAGAAGTGAAATAATGAAGTTATTTCACACACTCCCACAGAAAAGGTAGATGATTGGTCGGGACATGGCAGGAATATTTAATAAACTCATGTAATTAGAGAGCTGTCTGAACAACGGACATGCTAGCAATCGTCACTATAGCTAGTTATTAAAGCACTGCCATGCAAAAAGTGTGTGTTCTTTATTCAGAATACAAACAGTTCCTTGAGCAATCTTCTCAAAGACCTGATACTAAAATGGGGCTAAAGAGCCTAAGGGTTATTGCAAACCTATATTATGTCTTAACAAGACACTCCAAATTCCTCATTTTAACGCAGGCCAAAGGCTGATCTTCTGATATTCCCCTGACACATGAACCTAAAAGCCTATTACTTTTTTACTTTTCTCATCATATTAAGACTTTACTTTTGAAAAGTAAAGCAAAATTATATTGTCATAATATTGTTACTTTTTTCTCAAAATCTCATCATTACTGTTTCCTCAACATGGCCCTAATACTTTTTGTACCTAGCTATCTGCAAATTATGGCTTATTTCTGGAAGCAATCCATAGTGTTAAAAAAAGAGGATGGAGCAACAAAGCTAATGAGCTGCTATAGGCTCCTTGGATCTCCATGAGCTGTGTCGATACGGCTGACTATTGGCACTGACTAAATTATATTGTCAAAGTTAACACAAGTTAAACCTAAAGTATTGATGCAGCCTCGCTTTTCCTTCACAAGCCAACAAACACTTAAAAGTGTGTTTCTGTCTTTACTGTGTGTTTCCTTTTATTCAGCCACTATTTGATGAGTCAGGTTTTCCTGTGAGGTAACTGTGTTGCAACAGTAAACTTAGAAATGGTGTTTTGAAGGATCCCTTGCTTATAGTGGGAAAGAACATATATGTCACAGTGAGAAGAAGATTAGACCAACAAGCAGACAAGGAAAACACAGAGAGAAGTGACAGATGGCAAGAGTGGGAGGGAGAGAGGGACACTAACAACACTTGTTGGATTTCCTATGCTATCCCTGGGAGTTTATCCTGATTGTCTTGTTGTCTCTTCCCTGAAGCGTCTACCTGAGCTAAAGAGACTCAGTTAGACAAAGAGAGGAGCAACAGGGACAGAAGGACTCAGCACAAATATCCATCAAGCTGAGGAAGGAGACACAGTACACACAGGGTTATATAAGTGCATGCTCATAGTGTCCCATGGTGTGTTTGTGGCAATGACATAAATGTTTAATTATAAATCAGTTATTTGAATGTGGCCTCAGCTCCTCTGCTCCCTTGTTAATCAGCTACCTTCATCTCTGTTATATAGAGCCTAGTGCTCTTTTGCCATACAACTTACGTTTGCTTTCTTTCTTTCTTTTAACATCCAAAACGTGTATTAAGCATTACCTTTGCAACTATGTGCTTTAAAGTGTCACATTAAAATGGCTTTATTGCATTCATAAAGGATTATGGATTAACTAAGGATTAAATATTATTTATTATCTATAATTCAGCTAAACAGATTACATTACTGCATAGTAAAAGTCCGAACTTAAGAAAGACAACTCATGGAGGACCATCCTTTGCTGTGACACAAGGGGGAATTTAAAATCATTTATATATTTTAGACATAACTTTTGACCTTATTTAGACTTTGCTCGAACAGAACCGACTTGATTTGTTCACAATAAACTGTACCACATCATGGAAAGAGCTCAGCCTAAACTGAAGTGTCTCACTTCTGCCTTTTTCAGACATGACCTGCGGGTAAAATCTGGAGAATAGGCTACAGAGTTCACCTGCAGTCTGCCTCTCACACAGCAGGAGGTTTTCTGCACAGACGTGTTCACGACAGCAACAACTACCGCATTTGTCATGTGAGAGGTGAAGCAGCAATGTGCAGCAGACAGTGGCAGTTTATTTTCTATTTTTGTGTCTGTCGTGTGTTAGAAGCACCCTCCCCCCGTGAATCCAGCAGGGAATACACACTGCTGTGTCCTCACATTGAATTCTCCTGGATTTCTATGGTAATTATATTAGGAGGCCAGGCGGAGAAAGTCCACAGAGACTGCAGAGTGTCTCACTCTGACATTTTCGTTCACACATGCACCTTTTCCGGAGTTCAGTGCATTATAAGGCAGACACCTTAAAATCACCAGGAGGCCCTTGGCTGCTGGGTTAGATGGGCTACTTTGTTAACAGAGTAGGTGACATCACAGTGGGTTGTTGGTTAGTAGAGAGTTGGATGTAAACAACATAGTGTACCTCTTATAGATGTCACTTCAATGTTGTAGAAACACTCCTTTATGGTATTGTCACCATCTGTTGTTAATAAAAGTGGCAAGCCCATCACCTCCTATCTCTACAGTCTCATTTATTTCTGTCCAACCTGAACCATCTGAAAGCTGTCGATGGCAGTGTTGGGATTTGGAGTATCCTCCTGTGGTCATGCCTCTTTGAGGTACTCTGATTCCTTAAAAGGGCTGCTAGCTCATCCATCTTCCTGTCTGGTGCGCTCAGATTTCAACTGATAGATGAAGGATACATTCTCTTCCATCAGTCTGTGTTGTTTTGACCGATCCCTCCTCCCTTGTCTCTTCATTCTTTCTCTGCATCCTCTGTGGATCGTCCACTTGACACAGATGCTGCGGGGTTGTCCGTTGTTCTGATCACTACACCGGCAAGTTTGAACACAATCAGCTAGTGCCTGGAGACAGTGGCTTTGGAATGGAAGCGTAGCCGAATGCAAAAAAAACACTACACTTTCTATAAAGTCATCCCTCAAAGCATACTTAACTTTTTAATAAACATTCAAACACATTTTACTAAAGACGGTAGCAAAAATTTGGAACAGTTATATAACTAGCATGCACACAAATTTGCTTAATTTATCTTGAGGGTTTCAGTGGTCTTGTTTGAATACAGTATTACAAATAGTGAATACAAGTATGTGAAAGTAGAAGCAAATCATCTGCGGTACGTCAGCTGTCAATATACCAAACACTTGAGGACCCCATTACATCTACAATCACAAAGACTCCACTGAGACTGAATGAGTCAGACTCAGGCTCTGTAGCCAGGAATGGGCTGGCTGCCAAACTACGGAAGAAAAAAAATCACTTAGCTGAGAACAATAGGCCGAGTTATCAGTGTTAGAGCAGTTGGTAAGTCTACCTTTTATCATTTACACCTGTCCTTCCCTATCATTACCATTTGCTGGTATTGTAAGTCTTCCTCGACTATGGAGGGGGAGAATGTCTCACATTAGACTTTATATAACTCTATCCAAGATGTGAAGAGGCTCGTGCTCAGAATCACTGTATCACTTACTCTGCTGTTCGCTCTTATTACCTAAGTCGTATGGGTCAGATTAACTTCTACAAAGAAGACACCTGCATATTTCAGAAATCATTTGCTATATGTGTTAGCTCACCGGAAGGATTGAGCTCTGTTGTGGTGCTGAGTAGAGTGAGAAGAAAGCTGAAACAAGAGCCAGTGATAAAGGCTTGTTTCTGTCTCAGAAAGTGACATTTTGCCACAACACAACCAAATCATAAGGTGATACTCCTTTGGTCTGCTCATATGACTTTTATATTGGTCTGTGGACATTCTGCATCATTACCTCTTCCAAGAGGGTTATCTTTTCATTGTTGTTCATTTTTTAACTACAGAACCAATTTTCTTGAAACTCTGCTGAAGGCTATCGGCCAAGGAATAATCCAATAATCTAAAGGGTGTTTTTGATTAAGGGGGCAGATTTTTTTTCTCCGCTTTCTAAAGCATTGCGGGACAGGGTGTTAGCTTTTGTGGAGGTTTGCATTCTTTGAGCACACTTCAAGTTAAAGCAAAACTTGTAAGGTTACTCAATGCCCAAACCTTACCCTTTATTTTGAAGAAAGGTATAAGGGATATAGGCGACAGGAACAGGAGATAATTTACAGGGCCAGCTCCCACAAGACTCAACAGTGTACAGTCTGCAAGGATTACTGTTCCAGAAACTGTCTACCAAGATGGCTTTTTTTAAAAAGTTTTATATCATACTTTGTCATAAATCTCTTCCATGTTCAAGCAGAGCTAAAAGAACAATACACCAGGAGACATGTGGCAAATCTGTCTAAAGAAAAAAGGCTTCTCTAGTTTGGTTTAAGTCTGGGCAGTGACAAGCTAAAGCAGTATTCCCCTGCGAAGAGCCCATATCGTAACAGCAACAGAGGGAGTGAATCTTCAAAACACTTATCTTTGAAGTGTAGAAAGTGGATTCAGCTGTCAGACACAGGTGCTTCTGAGTAGAGACGCAGACGTGTTACATTCCAACCAGCACGAGAAATGAGATCCCCCTTTTTTAATGAGATATTAAAACCGTGGATTGAACTACAAACTTCACCGAGGCCTAAACGACCCTTTGGATATTTACTCAAGGTTTTAAAAATATGCTTTAGTGCTGTACATTGTTTATGACTTTTTCAAGATACATTATTATCTCAGCCTTTCATTTCAGACAAATGTGAAAGAGACGACAGTACATCCTCTTCTAGGCAGTGGAAACCCGCAGAAAGACACACAATAGGGAATCTTAGACAGTATATTTCTCGGAGGCACTGCAGTGAAAGGCAGTGATCTGCTTTGCAGGAAACTGAGCAGGGTACTCAGAAGTTGGAACTGCCGTTGTAAAAACAAGGCACGCATTGGGACAGGAAGACATCTTTCATAAAAACCTTATAAATCCAGTTTAAGTGTAGCCGTGAAAAGGACGAACTAACACCATTGCCTCTAAAAATGGCCAGGTTCCTCCATGCTATAGATTTTGTTTTATAGTTCACTTTATGATCCTTCTCCACTTCGGTTTCAAAGGAAACAAATCCACATAACATTTTGGGTCAGACAAACGTAGGACACCATCGAAGGATACTTCATGTTTCCCACAGACTTGCATCATCAACACTTGAACTCGTGTTTGGCTGTTGTTTCTGACACACAAGCAGCCTCGGTCATGGACAAAATAACTAAGTCTGTTTAAGAATTGATCCAGCCACGTGAGTCTCCCTTCACTCACCACTCACCAAAAAAATTACTCTTTGGACATCAGCCAAGTTTTGGCATTTGTATTTACTGGATGAGAAGGTTAAGGAAATAAAGAGAAATCCTGCACTTTGAATTCAGCGGCACTACCCTCTTCTCTTTGGAACATTTGTCAAACTGCTCCATGCACACTGCAGTAATATCCATTTCGCGTTAACATTATAGCAGTTCGGCCTCTACCAATCCGAGATACCCTGAGATACCCACCAACTTGGCCTTTCGTTTTACTCATCACCCAATCTCTTTCCTTTGTATCTCTTCAGTGGTGGGACTCTGCTGACAGTGAGCGGTACCAACCTCGCAACCATCCGAGAACCAAAGATAAGGGCCAAGTATGGGCAGGCGGAATCGTTTCATGTGAGTATCCATGTGACTGACACATATTACAAGAACATGCACACACACACACACTTACAGACAGGTCCATGTGACAAGCAGTTTGTGCAGAAACACACACCACTCATATGCACAAATTGACATTCAGCAATATTTCTGGGCATGTAGTATCTACAGTATACCCACTTTAGATGTAGACTTTCTCATGCAGTGGTGTTCTAAACCTGCCTGTGTTGGACTGTTTTCTTGCCCTGTGGTAATGCTGGTTGCAGCTTTCTATCTAAAACTGTAAAAGTGAACTGCAGTAATTGAGCTGCGGCAAGAAACGACCGGTCCTGTCCACAGAGCAATGAAGCTTTGTGACACTGCTGCTACACAAAGAGATGCCCTTTTTTCAAAGTTGATTTTGCATGTCCAAATCTCACTAAATGCGACACTGCACTTTCTGGGGCCCTTAATAATGTCAAGTGTGTACATGATATTTGGGCCAGACAAAACTCTGGAATTATTAGATGGCCAGTATCATACATACAAGAACTGACATATATAGTGAAGCATACCCGCCCGAGCACACAAGCACATCTGCAGACAAGTTATTTTAAAGTACTGCTGAAGGTGGCGGCAGTCTGCCTCTGTGTTTTGCTCACATCTCCTTCAGACATCTAACGTTACCTCAGGCCACATAGCTTTTCAAATGTCAGCGCACCACATGAGTGTCTTTGACACAAATCGAGAGGCTGTGTGTGCATGTGTGAGTGAGAGACAGAGGCAGAGGATGATCCGGGGAATAAAGAAGAAAGGAAAACATATCCACACAGAACCGCCTTAAGGAGTTGAAAAGTGTCTTAGGTTCTATAGATGCTGTTCTCAAAGCACTTTGATGATTGTCGGAGTGAGTTGAGGCTTTTTAGTTGTTAGTGTTAGGGAACTCGACTTGAAACAATACTAAGGCTCTTCAGCCTGCAGATGAAGCTGCCCTTCGTTGAGAAAACAGCCATCGCTGTATCCCACACAGTCCTCTATTAAACAACTCTGCACTTAAGCACCAGGAGGATGTTTTTGAATGTTGTTCCCCATTCACGACAAGTCACGACACAAATACCAGCCATTTTCCAAAACATTCTATCGTCTCTCACATTGTTGTCAATGCATTTTTCTCACTTGGTTTCTGTTGCTTTCTGTGCGATGTGGTACAATAAAACAGTCAGCTCGCAGAGATTTGTTTGAGATAGGTTACAACAAACATCATGATTCCTTTTAGCTTTGCCAGAGTGGCATTACGGTTGCATTGCAGCAAACACTAAACTGAATCTGTAAATTAATTTAGAAGCCTTTCCCAGATCTGACAGCTTAATAGCTCTGCATTCACCAGCCAAATAATACACATCAGGTTTTTTCATTGGATATTTACGCTTCTATATTTTTATCACTGTTGAGGTCGACAGAATAGGCTGTGTTATTTCAGTAACTATACTTATTTATAAACAATGTGCAAATATATGTGCTGTAATCCAAATCAATCAAGCAGTTATTCATAATTGGTTTCCTTCCTTTCAAAGTATTGTGGTAACACATCCGTGATAAAGGGTCTAAAACAAGATGAAAGGGCGGTCCCAAACAGCCCTATAAATGAATGCAAACATTATTGTCTTTTCACATATTCTCCAAAGCAATGATGTAATAAATGCACTAACAAATGCACACAGCACATAACTGATTATTAACAGTTGATCATGAATTTGCAACCAATTTACATTTACAATAAGGATAATAGCATCGCAGTTTCACAGGGCATTGACGCGCAAAACGGATGAATTATTGTACCCAACAGATCCATTTTAGAGGGGAAAATATAACCTGAGGGTTATTCTCAGTATTTTAAACGTAGTCTGTTGACTGCTTATCCATGATATTATTTTCTTAACGGAACTATAAATATTTTATGATTAAAAGCATTTAGATTTGTGTCTTCACTCATTATCTACTATGTAGTTTTATTCTACCCTTCTTCACGGCATTACCTCAAATATAAAAGAAAATGGAGATTCTCCTGGTGACTGCAAACATAAGCCTCAATATGTGCTTGTTTCTTCCCTTTTCAGAACTGTACGGTGTATAACAACTCAGTCATGGTGTGCCTCGCCCCGTCGGTGGCCGATTCAGAACTGGGATTTTCAGAGGCCGGCACAGGGCCGGACGAGATCGGCTTCTACATGGACAATGTGAATGCTCTGGTGGTGGTGAACGAGACATTCAGCTACTACCCCGACCCCGTGTTTGAGCCGCTGAGTCCCTCAGGAATACTGGAGCTCAAACCCACATCACCACTCATTCTCAAGGTCAGAGGTGTTATTTGCTCTGTACTTCCCCTTACTATCTGGTTGATTTTATTATTCCTCTCATCTGTTGTTTTTACCATCGATACAATGTTGCCTTTGTGAACACTTCTAAACTTGACACGGGCTCGTTCTGCGATGCTGTGAAGCTATGATGCAGCAGAGACTCATATCTTCTGCTCTCAGACAGCGTTTGCAGTGGGAATGAGCCTATTGACATTTAAACAGAACGTGTCACATTTGCTTGGTGTTAAATCGTCTGGATTCCAAGCTAATTAATTTCTCACACCATATTCAGGGGACGATAAATTAATCTCTTGCAAATTTAAATATAGGGTTATCCTTGATTTTAAGCTATGGTGGGATCCAAGAGCCCCCCCCAGATCAGACAGACTGAACTGAGAGAAACTCCCTTATTAGGGCATCAGACAGGTTAGAAGGAGGTAGACTCATTTAAGACAATAAAAATATAAGAGGTCCCGAGAATAAAAAACAAATTTGAAATATAACTCCTCAATATGTACATAAACACCTTTGACTACATAAAATATATTGTTCGTATAGAAAGAAGTATTTAAGTGCTGTGGCATATGATCATTGCACAAGAATATAAATGTGTGAGGTAATAATGAGATAGGAACAAATAAGAACAGGACATTTTACTAAAACATAAAAATAAAACAGGAAACACTGCTTTTCAAAATACATAACGTCATGTCTTCATATTTGGCAGCAGAGAAAACCTACGATTCGCGCCTCAAATATTTCCTCTTACCCTAAAACCAATGCAGGTTTTTGATGATGTGCATCTGTAAGAAAAATACATGTTGATTTAATGTGAAGGTAGTGAGGTAATTGCATATTTTATGAACACACTTGAAAACACAGTTTAATCCATTCCTTACACTTATGTTTTTTTTTTAACAACTAAGAAAAGACCACTCTCCAAACTCCTTATTCACCCGGCCACTATCGCTCTTGCACACCACCTCTACGTGTGAAGTTATCCAACCTTGTTTTATATTGTCTTTTATAACTGTCATTGATTTTTAACGGAGTATTGATGTGGAGCAGGCGTAAAAAAAGTCTCAGCTAGTGGTAGATAGATAGCTTTTCAGATGACTACAAGAGTCTTGAACATATTGAACCCATCTTGTATTAATAATGACAAGTACACACACACTCACTCACACAAACACACACTCAGCTGCAGTTTTTCTCTCTTATTAGAAAAAAAAAAGCACTCAAATGTGTTTACATGCTTTGTGAGACGGGGAGGAAAAAGTCTCACAGATTCATAATTGAAAGCTGAAAGCAAACGTCCACACCTTCCAAGGCCTATTCTCGTCCTTCAGTAACTAACAGCAGCTTCTTTGACTGCCGTCCTCCTCTGCGGCCCCGAGCCCTCTTAAATAACAATTTGTGTAATTAATTTCTGGTTCCGCGAGGGCAGCGTGGAAGCACACAGTCCCGGAGTCCAAGAGATTTGGATTTCGTTGGTTTTCATTTTCATCGACAGTGATTGGACTCAAGTAAAAGGAAATTAATTGGCAATTTTTTAGTTTGTGAGTGTGTATGTCATTATGTGATCACAACGTGCTCACCCAAAATGTTGAGTCAGAGTGACTGCAGAGAGAGGGAGGTGGAAAACGTAACGATGAGACTGGAATCAGTAAATAAAGCTAGACTACTCCAGGACTTTAGAGATGTTGTTTTTAATTTCCAGCTCACACAAGTAAATGTTCAGTGTGAAGCCAAAGCTAAATAATTTGCGATATACGCTGCTATCAGTTCCTACTTGTCAAAGAATAAGACATTTGTTTGCTAACATTGCTAAAAAGGAGAAGCATGCTGCCGTGTTCATATGTGTCGCTATGTGCCGAGATATCCAAAGAAAGAGGCATCGTAATATGGACAGACAGGAGACTCCTACGATTTTGCTATGAAATCGTAGGACCAACATTTCGAAAATGTCAGAAATCCATTTGTCCATCGGTTGTCGGTTCCTCCCAACCTCCTGTGCGCTGCACAATGTTTGCTGCAATACGGTGCGTCTCCAAAATGAGCTAACCTCAAAGTGGAAACAGAATTTAACTGATGGCACGATTTGGACTGCGCACGTTATAGGAGTGAAACGGTTATACACCTTTTACCTAACCTTGACCTCCACACAATAAAGGGACAACATAATATAAATCTATTGCAGAGCAATGTTTCGTTTGCTCAGAATCTTTTGTTCCGTGCTTTTGTCTTTTGTTATAATCTGCCTTGGTATCACAGTGTGTCCCGGTGTTTATTTCCATGAAGAAATTGAAAGCAGCATAACCAGTGTAATTTATTTCTTAAATGATAATTTATTAGCAAAGAGCCTCTCAGTAATTGTCAAATCTCCTGCTTGGCTTGTTGGTAGAACTGCCTACCTAGTGGAAGCACTGATGAGATGGACAGAAATGCAATTTGGCAAGATGGGATGTGGGGGTAGCGTGTCTCAGATCACGCACTGCGCTCGCCACGCAATTAATTTCTCATCTGAAGTGCCGGGTGTGTTTTTAGTGAGTGTGTTCGCTGGAGAAAAAATTATTTATCTGGTTGTGGTGGGTCTTGAGTGCTTTTCTGTGTGTGTTTGTGTGTCTTTGACAGTATGGCCCGGCGTGGTGCTTCTTGCCTGTTGTGTGTATGTGTGGCAACAGCTCCGTGTGTGGCTGTGACTTGAGTCTGTGTGTGTGGCTCGAACTCTGCATGTGTGTGCGTGTTTGCAGGATGGAATGGGATGCATGTTTACAGGGTTGCGGAGCGGGGCTAGGTGGCAGCCTGCAGAGACGATGGGATTGGAAAACGGAGTCTGTCTCTGCGTCCCACTGCTAAGCCAGCGGGACGCACGGCAGCTATCTTCCTCTCTCTCTGTCTCTCTCTATCTCTCCCGCGCGCCCGCTATAGTCCCCACACATCTTTCTACCTCTCTTATAATCTTCCCTCTGCTCTCTCCACTCCACGCGCCCGCTCTCCTGATGTTTTACCGCCGCATTTCCTATCCGTCTTGTTTTCTTTGTATTCATTTTTCCCCCTGATTGTTTTCTCACCTTTACTTTGGGATCCCTCTTTAGGCCCCACAGAAGTGCCTCCCGTCCGTCACAGAGTGGGGCTCAAATTGGACTTGGTACATGGAAATGAAAAAACTGGAACTGAAAATGACAAATGTTAGAAGATGAAAAACACCTTCTGTGCAGACTTTGTGTGGAATTCAGTTTCATGGACACAGGAAAAAACTGTTTTGGTGCGCGTGGGGGAGGGTTCTGTGTACCACCTTAGTGTAAGCCAAGTACATATGCAGTCAACATGGGTAAATGCTATGTATATATTGAGCACTTTTCTTGTCACGATAACCACTCATTCACTGAAAATCACAGATTTGCCATTGAACCATTCACACACATAGTAGACAGTGCATCCATGTGAAGCACTGTCCGTATCACTCAGGGTCAATTTGGGCTCCAGTATCTTGCCCAAGGACACTTTGGCATGCTAAATGGGGGAGATTGAGATCGAACCACCAACCCTCTGGTTGGTGGACGACCTGCTCTACCTCTTGAGCCACAGTCGCCCAATTTCATTTTTTGATAGTTTTTTTTTGGCCGGAATCATAAACAACAATTGTGAAGATTTGATGATTGAAAACAGTATAAGATGTTATTAAGTCACATAAGCAAATGTACTGGCACGTCTACATGTCATCGTCAAAACTGACTTGATTGCTATTAACAAGTGTGTTTGTATTCTAAACCCCATTCCTATATCTTGTTTGTGTGCATTTGAGTTCTATTACTGTCTGAAACTATAAGAACATTCCTCATTGGGATAAACATGGGCACTTTTGTTTTTTTGTATTTCATCCTGCTGCTGTATTTACCAGAGTATCAAAGGTGTATTAACCCACAGACAGAACTAAAAGCAGTTGCTTCAGGAAATCCTTTTTGAGAGAGAAGATGAAATAAATTCCTGTTTTTAAAGATCAATATCATCAGTAAGCTTTTTTAATAGTAAGAAAAATATAGAGCATCGACGCCTTCGTCCTTTAAGTCATTTTTAATTGAGCACTTGACTGTCGGTGAGTCATTTCTCTCTGGCTCGTATTCATTTACAGATAATTGAATGATTTCATTAGAGGAAAACGATTGAAGTTTTACTGAACAACTTAACTGCCAAGCAATTAGCAGTTAGAGGGTTACACTTGAAAGTCGTCCTTTAAAGAAAAGGTGTTGATGGTATCTCATGATCAGTTCTCTGTGGGATCATATGAGCTGAGGCCCTCTCCTACCTCTCATGAATTTTTTCTCGTTTTGTGTTTAGGGTCGTAACCTGATCCCAGCGGCTCCAGGAAACAGTCGCCTGAACTACACGGTGCTGATTGGAGAGACTCCCTGTGTCCTCACCCTGTCGGAGAGCCAGCTGCTGTGTGAATGGCCCAACCTCACTGGACAACACAAAGTCACGGTCAGATCAGCGCTCTGTGTCCTCTGCCTCTTTATCTCTGTCACTTTGACCTGTCCTGACTTTGCTTAAAAGTTGCACTTTTCTGTCCCATTTTGTTCCCGTGTGCACTGAATTGAGAACTTGATGTTGTGACCTGATTCCTTAATATCATTTCTTATCTTTCTCATTCATTAAATTATTTAGAAATGTATTTTAAAAGCGATTTTCTTGGAAAGACAAAAAAAGACAGCACTGTCCCAGTAGCTCGTATTTATGAATATGAGACATTGGAGGCTGACAATCTCCACCTATAATGTCACTCTAACCTTGTCTGTGAGTTATGAGAATGACCCGCTCGTGTCGCTTCTAAACGATTTCCGCCGACAGATCCGGGGACACGCTCCACTGGGCACTCGCACCGAGGCTGCTGTTAAATATGTAACGCACAATTAACATGTTGCTCTTCATTGGCCTTGAGCGGGCCTGTTGCTGCTGAAACAAGGCGGTGGGGAAGTTGAGTTCAGTCACAGGAACCAGACTCCTGATAAATGTCTGTCTAAGACGTTCACATCCGTTAAGTGTCTGAAATGTCACGTCTCACAGCTACAGTATATCCTCGACATGACCACAGTGAACCTTTAGACATGTCTGCAGATGTAAAACCATGTTCCTGTCTCTCTGCTGAAGTGTATCGGCGCCAGCAGCTGTGCAGGCGTCAGCACTTCTCCACTGCAGGTGCTGCTGCTTTTGGATTTGAGTGCTTTTCAAGTCCCCTCAGTGCCATCTTCTTTTTTCATGTATTTTTATTAGCTTCCCTTTACTTTGAGGGTGTAGACATTTAATAGTGCACAGAATATAATGTACCTAACCCTCAGTAAATCCACCAGCCAATCCTCCTCCCACACTCCCACTTTAATCAAAGCTGCCCACATCAACGCTGGTCCGTACTTATATCTCCATGTATTAACACCGAACTTTGTCTCCTTCAGCATGTTTTAAGATATCTGCTACGACAATGGAACGATCTGATTAATCATGTAAATGTAAATGTTTGAATTATACAATCCACACTTAATGAAGGAGCCTGCATTGCTTTTTGAAAGAATGAATTAAACAGTGCGAGGGTAAGCCTAAAAATATATAATTTGCCCTGCATCACATGACACACATGAAGTGCAAGTGTAATCACACATCTGTAAGTGAGAGAGACGTTTCGGAAAATAGGACACAGCTTGACTTACAGTTAACCTCCGGTGAAAATCAAGGGTTTTAAAGATGTTAAAATGCATTCTAAATGAGGTCAGGGTCATGGTGACCTCATGTTGTTATGAACGCAATATGTTGGAAACACCGATCTGGAATTTAATTACATTGGACACAAACATTCACTTAGAATCCTAGATTTATTTTTTTGATTAAGTCACTGTTGCTGGAAAGCTAAGTTGGACTCAAATAAGTAAATAAGATAAATAATATTTCAGTGGTCAAAAGTCACAGTGACCTTATCTGAATCTGGAAATAAAATATGTGTAAACTGAAGCTGCAGTGGTTGTTGGAGGAATACAACCCCAGTGCAGTGTTTGTGCACTGTGTGTTTGTATTCATAAGACTATCAAACTGGTTTTGGGGAGCAGGGAGCTGAATTAATGTACAGCATATTTGGTGAGAGATAAGAGAAATGTATGAGTATTCACTTTTGCTACCCTAACCCCTTATGTCCATGACGAGGCACTGTCTCACTGTCACCAGCGCAGCTCTTTCCTCGACTTATGCAGAAACATAAAAAGGTGGTATTAAGAATAGAATTGTTTCTCCAGGATGCCACTGATATGCAGACACTAAGCTCGTCTCTAAGCCTAAATCCAGGAACCTCGTTCCCTGTATAAATCTCTATGATGTGCAAATTTTGTCCAACTCTCAGCAAATCCAAGCTAAAGCATCATTGCAGCGTCACTTAGTTCTACTTCCTGTTTTGTATGTCAAGTGAAGTAGCTGTAGCTAGCTTCTCTTTTTTTCTTACCACCACCCACAGTGTGAATGATGCCGATGCTGCTTCCATTTGCAGTCCAGAAATTACAATAGAGCAGGAAGTAGTTCAGGGGAAAGTCAAAGAACGAGCGTGCGACGGCGTCCCAGCTTTACTTGTCCGGAGTGGTGAGCTGTCAGCAGACGGCAGATCTGAAATCCCTGATTCGCTCTGACTGCAGCAGACTTTCAAAATCACCACGCAGCTCCTGGGGCATCTGCACAGAGGAAGGTCAGCTCTCCTCCAGGCGACTCGGTTCTGCCATGAATATATTTGGTTGTTTGTCCAAATTTCCCACCAGTAAACCCCCCCCCCCCCCCGGCTTTAAACTTATCACCAATCTTTATGACATTTACTCGCCGCCAGCCACCGCCAATACACCTAGAAAGCCACTGACAGAACATCCATGTAATTCAGTATGATAGCTCTCGCTGGATACAGCCAGCTCCAAGGTGGAACTCTCTTGAATTTCTGTCTTTTTTGCTAGCCTCCCGTTTTTCTCTTTTTTTTTCAATGAAATGTCATGTCGAATATCGGAGCGATGCATTGTGGTGGCGGGGGGTGGTGGAGTTAGTCCTTCGTTTGACAATAGCCGAAGAAAAAATAGAGCTGTCTGTTCTTATCTCTTCTGCTGTGTGTGTGTGTGTGTGTGTGTGTGTGTGTGTGTGTGTGTGTGTGTGTGTGTGTGTTACTACATGCACTGTGACTGTGTTTGTGCACACAGCTGTGGCACAATAATGCTCCCTACTTAGAATGACCTACATACATGGGACCCCAATGGGTGTCCAGACATACTGCGTTTGTGTGTGTGTGATTTGTGCGTTGCTGTACAGTAAGAAGTGGTGAGTGTGTGCGTCAATGTGTCTTTGTGTGTCCCCTCAGTTGCTCAGCTGTGTGTTGGCAGCTGTGCACCTCCCTCGAGTTTTCGAAGAAACTTGTTTGTGTTTTTGGCCCTCAGCTCTTCAAGTTCCTCCATCAGTCCTTCAGTCTGTCACAAGAATAAAAATAGAAAAACGCCTTGAAAATGTGTCACCAACTTCTACTGCGTTCGAGTCATTGAAGGATACTTCTCCCTCTGGTTAATTGCACCAGATATGCCGGTGACCTCTGCTTATGTAACACGTATTCATTTGCAATGGGCCGGGAAAGTAACCCCATCGCTGAGTTTCCCAAATCCAACATAACCTTCACCTTCCCTTCCTCCCGTTTTATATGTTATCCCCATTTTTCCAAAAACAAACTTGTTGAAATCTCATGAATATTTAAATGCAAATACCTCACAGCTTTTAGTTTCATGTGGACATAAATAGAATTATCAGTCTAAGCTCCATTTTATGGGACCTCTGAAATGCATATTTCCCTGACGTTGTTAAAGTTTTGTCCTTTACCTCAGAAAAAAAATCCCAGATGTTGGTAATAACCTTTCCGCTGTCTCTGCTCTGTTCTGTTAATGGGGCGCGTGTTCTGTTCAAGTGTCCCAGGAAGTGTTGACAGTGTGTGACAGTGAGCACAGCATGAACAACACCAGGATCCTGGAAATGAAGCAGCTAAATGTAATTAAGTCCTCACTAATTTAAACATTTACACCTCTTATCTTCCTGCTGTCAGAATATCCTCAATGAAAAGGCGTGGGAGGAAACGCCCTCTCACTTTTAGATTTAAAACAAATCCGACCCCCTGCTGACACTGACATCATCATTTGCTTTACTTGATGTTCTTTTTGCGGGGGTGTGTGAGCTACATAGAATGGTTTGACATATAACCACTTGCTGCATTTTTGGATTATAAATCGAATATTCACTCGTTATGGTTCTGTTCTGTTTACCAGCCAGTCACTGGTCCTGTGATCGATGTTGGGCAGGTACACAGTTGGTTTATCAGAGCTGCTCCACTGACAGCAGCTGCCTCATGACAGTGATGCCGTGAGATGTGAGGGCGGATCCGAACAGTAAAGTAATATGCTGTAAAATCCAAACAATAATCTGGTGTTGTCCCATCAAACCAAGGGAACAGTAGAGTTTGGTGATGTTGCTCTGTGGGTGCATGGCTGCAGAGCTGTTTTTAGACTTGAACTTTCAGGAAAATGTCCCTGACTTTTTCATGAATTTAACACAGCAGGAGATTCTCCTGTCAGACGTCCGCACAATCACAGAAGTCTCCAGAGCATTCAGACGAGGGGTGACGCAGCATCCAGTGGGCAGGACGTAATTTATCAATTCTCTAGAGATCACGTGTTTGTTAAAACATTGCCTACGATGCTCAAAGCTCTCGTCGCCTGTCAAATATTACATCTCCTATGTGTCCTATGTGTATGACACCTCTTTTTCAACCTGAGATTTTAGTGTTCTTATTTTCAGTTTCGTCAATGTCTCTTGTCAGAAATATCATCAACACACCCACTCGCTCTCTGTGAAGCCTTTGGATAATCTCCTGCTTTTTTCGAACATTGTCTACAGTTTTTACTCGGTAACTGGCAGGAGAAACTCTGCAGAATGTCCGGAGCAACCGACTCAGAGATTTGTGTCACAAACAGCCCCTCTGGAAAAGTGTAGGAGATTATCCAGAGTCCAGAGTTAAAACTGACCCATTACACAACCAATTGTTGCCATACAAAAATTAAATGAATATAAAAAAAAAATGTTTTAAAAAGAGCTTTGATGTTTAAATGCATGTAAGTAAATCAACACTGTGAGCCTGTGCTATTCTGTTGACAGTTATTAGGTCATAAAATGAATCCTGTATGATGTTTACACTGACTAGACAAAGACTGTCTTTCATCCATCCGTCCTTTGTCTATTGTAGGTCGCCAACATATCTCAGAGCCAACATACAGAAACAACCTCAAATCCACACCTATGCTCAGTTTAGAGAACCAATCTAACCCTAACCTGCATGTCCTTAAACTGCGAGAGGATGATGGAGTACCCAACCACCTTGCTGTCCCGCCCAGTTGTCTCATAATCTCTTCAAATCATACATTTCCGTTCCACAAACTAATAAATCCAAACTCTTACTTTAATCGTCTTCTCGTTATATTGTCTCCGACATTGCAAATTCAATTTGTAGGTTATGACTACATTGATATTGATTTAAGGGCTCCTCTCTTTTCTTTTTTCAGACTTAGATAATGATAACATGAAAGTTCACTTACAGAAACTTCAAAGCACATAATCGCACCTCATTTGAATCTGTTATCAACCCCCCTGCAGGATCGCTTGATTTGATGGAATCCAGTGCAGTGTGTGTGTGTGTGAGTGTGTGTTGTACTCCTCTCTGAGACAAACTGTGCTTATGTAAATGTAGTTAGTCAGACAAAAAAAAACATGTGTTTGACTTCCCATAATTAGCCAAGCTCCTTGGGGAGAGATTTAAACGCTGGTGATTATGTTTTTTGATTACTTATACTGTGTCTGGGTGTTTGTGTAGTCTATTAAGTATGTGTTGAGTGTTTCTATGTGTGTGTGTGTGTATGTGTGTGTGTGTTTGACTTTTACACCATCGGCTGGTTTAACTTTGTCCATAAACGTGTAAGAAATTAGAACATAAATAATAACCCTAATCCACCGCAGTGAACTGGGTGCTAGTGCTGGTTCAGAGCTGGTTCAACTAACAAAGCTTTTAAAGACCAGTTTGATTTTCTACAGGCTTGAGCCCCTTTAGAGCCATGTCATCTCAACACCTGGCCCACGAGCTGACAACTATATATATTATTTTATATTTCATGTGTTCATTCATTTATTAAGTTCAGCCTTACTCTGCTTGCTCTCCTCTCTCCTGCTTGCACTGACACGCAGAGACACACACACACACACACACCCTGACACCGACTCACCGCATGATCAACACTGATCACCACACTCACACATACTCACCGCGTCATCGGACACACGTGTAAACTCTAGGCGATTCTTGTTTCTATGGCCAAGAGCCAGTTCTTTGGCTGTCAATACACATAGAACTGGTTCCAGATTGGCTTCAAACTGGCCCTGGAGCTGCCTCGGTGGAAAAGTGGTATAACAGAACATCTGTGTTGAAAACCCACTTACCGGGGGATGTGCAGACAATGCAGAGGAGAGTAAATCATTTAAAGCACTGAGCAAGTTAACTTGTGAGATCTTCATTATCAAAGGCTTGTGAAGCTGCTCCCCCAAAGGCAAGACTGGAAAAAACCTTTACCAGTAATGTTCAAAGCTGAGGGGATGTAAGACTCCTCTGTATCAGCCTGTCAGAGATCAGCCTGTTTAGCACAAGCACAGAACAGATAAACATTTAATGAAGCTTGTGGTAGAAATTGGGTCAACCGACTTCTCTTTCAACAGACCACCGCTGTTTGATCTCTTCAGACCATTCTTTTCAAGTGACCACTGTCTGGTTTATATGTCTTACTGGGAAGTGCTGGTTTCCAGAAAATTTGACAGAGGAAAGTAAATTAGCTGGTGAATGACTGTGTCTCCTTATAATTAAGGAGTTACTGGAACTTGTGTTATTTTTTCTCTCAATCATTAAATATTTGTTGCATTTGTGTGTTCAGATCCGTGCTGGGGGGTTCGAGTACTCCCCCGGGACTCTTCACATCTACTCAGACAGCCTTCTGACACTCCCCGCCATCATCGGCATCGGAGGGGGCGGCGGCCTGCTCCTGTTGGTCATCATCGCTGTGCTGATAGCCTATAAGAGGAAGTCGAGGGACGCTGACCGCACACTGAAACGGCTTCAGCTCCAGATGGACAACCTGGAGTCCAGAGTGGCTCTGGAGTGTAAAGAAGGTAGGTCACATAAACAGAGTAAACTGTGCTAGCCACAGTTTTTAATAACTATAAAGTTATTTTCATTAATATCTATATTAATGTTAAACATACAATTTATTCAAATGTAACAATTGAACTGTTGTAGAGAACATGAGATAAATTTAGCTAATATAAAGAAACAAATAAATTTAGTTTTTGGGTTAAGACCAAATGAGGTGTTTAATATTTTTGTAAAACAATAATTCTCGTGTGTACCATTGCTATGTTACAGGCTAATACACTTTTAATCTAAATAAAATAAATAAAGTGAAGTCCCACATAGAATCCATATTATTGCTACACACAACATCGTACTCTCTTCATCTAACAGTACTTACATATCAGCTGAGTAAACTGGTTTGAAGGGAAAGGCAATGACACTGATTAAGTGTCCTTCAGTTCATGATAAAAACTGGAAGTTCAGTATAAGTTTAATGAATTTTGGTAAATGTGCCGGTTGAACAAGGTAAAATAAGATAGATATGTGGATTAAGAGAGTTTTATACCCAAAATATATAGAGAGAGATCCACAGTATTTGGCTGTTGTCATGGATGACAACATGGTTGCTGCAGGGTGTATATACCAAGGAAAATGCATGACTGTGTCATACCTGATTCGTACCGAGCAAAAAACACTTTATATGTAAGAATGCAGTGCTGATCTAAATACATAATGGAAATAACTCCAGCCCAGTTACATTACTATCATTACAGTTACAGTTTCAGCACAGGATGTGTATGAAACACTGACGCATGACACACCAATTTTCAATATTTGAGGTGTTTTTCAATATTCTCATTTATTTCTTTGTGACTAACCTTGAGATATAGATGGACAAAAATCTGGCATGTTTCGGGGTTTAACGTCTGATATTTTAATCAGGAGACACTTATATAGCAATGAATGAGAACGAGTAAATTAGAATGAAAAATCATATATTGTTATCATTTATTTTGAAATAGTCTGTGGTGCCAGAGCAGTCTCATGAGTCAGACGCTTCTGATCTGGAGGAGACTTTCCCTGGAGCCCAGACACTGGTGGTGATGAAGAGGGATGAAGCGCAGAGTTGGAACGTCGAGGATGACTAGGAATCCCGAATTGAGATGGTGCAGGGGTCGCTCAGATTCGCCCTGCTGAACTGACAGCGGAGAGAGAGAACATTTTAAAACCCTGACAGCTTACGGTTGATTGGCTCAAAGGGAGCGTGTCAGGATTTGGTTGGATAAAAAGAGGATGAGCTGGTGGAGCCCAGGAAGAGCGGGGAACTGTGCATGTGACTTAGGAGGTTATGAACAAGAAGACGGTCTATCTGACTGAACTTTCACTTAGCTTCATTTATGAGTATGTCAGCCGGGCGCAGATCCAGGGAATATAGATGTGGTTTCATAAGGCGACTGTCGGGCCTTGGCGGAGGAATGAACTCTACAGGCTGACATTCTAACCGTGAGTTCGTTCTCAGAGAGATGAGAGATGAGGTGGGAGAGACAGCCGGCTGGGAGGGAGGGAGAGGGGCATCAAGTGAGGTCACACTGTTAGCAGTAGTGTCTGGTGACTGATGTAGGGACAGTCCAGCTGTTTACACTCCCTATAATGACACAGGCACACACAGTTATGGTACAAGGTTACAGTCTGATTACACCACAGCCGTGACACAGAGTCACGCCTCTGTCAGCCGCCAAGGATCAGCTGTCAGACAAAACCCACGACAGCTTTTGATTTAAAGTGCGGCAGTTTCAAGGAGAGTGGTGCAAGGTCACGTTTTCAGAGAGGTGTTCCCACCTCGTCTGAGGAGTAAGACCTTTTTTTAAGACACAGGACAGACACAGGACAAGTCTGATATGATTTTTGTCGATACAGAAAAAAAACATTTGGTTTTCCAGGAAGTAGAACATGAACACGCCTGCAACGGCCCCCCCAGTTGGCCCGCTGAGACGAGACTGTGCGTGTGGGCGGAGGAACAGATGAAGGGGCGGTCGTCTGTGTGTGAGGTTGGCTGCTCGCTGCAAGGAGTTTTCAGGGGGGAAGTGACAGGGGACGTCAGGCCCCGTCGGCCGTGAGAAGCGGACTCTCATCTGAACTAGTTCATCATCAGTCAATTAGCTACAGTATAGAAATGACAACTGCTGAATGGCAAGTGTCACGTTTTAGTTCAGGAGAGACGATTTTTTTCTCAGATGCTACATGAGCAAACAAAATGCAAATTGACCTTCAAATAAATGAACGGGCAAAGACAAGACTTTGTGTGGAATTTAGTAAGAAGCAGAACATTAATACTCATAAGGAAATAGAGGTGGAACCAATACGCTTTTTAGAACATCATGGGAAGTCACAGTGACAACTTTCTGTTACAAAACATATGCTAACACAATGTTCACAATAAGTACAAATATAGCGTCAAACTCTGTCCATACTATTGAGAATTTTCTGCAAATCCAAAGTGCAGATTTTTAAAGCCTCCAGCATATGGGAAACAACAAATCACAGTTTACTTTGATTTGTTGCATGCACCAAAACCAGAGCCTTTTTTATAATTGTTGTATTATTGTCTGGATGGACCTATTTTTTCAAACAAAGGTCATGCGGACAACTAGTAATCTAGTTTCTGTATATTTGATTGTTATTGTGGTTATTTTTACTATTGAGTGTGTAGTTCAAGGTTTTACAGAATAACCCAATCTTACTTTTGCAAGGATAATTTCCGCAGCAATAAAACTCAATCATTGAATTTGAAATGGTTTGTATTTTAGAGTGATAAACACACCAGTACATCCATTGCTCCGCTTGTTGTAAATGGTCTCACTCCAGTTATGTCTATGACTGACTCAGGAAAAAAAGGGACATTTTGGGAAATGGCTGCAGACACAAAGCCAGGGTTATAAATCAAATTGTATGAATCCTGATGTGCTGCAGTGTTTCTGTCTCTATTATTACCATACCCTTTATAGCTTAAACCATTTACTAATTTAATTAATAAATTAAAGATTGGATAGAGAATAGAGGAACAGGTGAAACACAAGATGACAAAGGGAAGTGGAGACGATAACGGACAGGAGAGAAAGCATGTTCCTGAATATCTAACGATCCCTTTCCTCTTCTCCATCATTCTCCTTTTCTCATCTTCTTTACATCCCTCTACTCTATCTCTCCCATTCTGCCTCTTCTACTCTGCCTCTTTCTCCACGTCTCCACTGTAATTTCCACTTCTCATTTCTGACCCTTTACCTCCTAATCTTTCGCACTTCTTAGTCCCCTTCACTTATATCATCTATCCCCTGGATTCCCTTTCCTGTCTGTCCTTCCATCCTCACCACTAACCCTCATGATCTTTTCTCCTCTCCTTTCTTCTTTTTCTTCCCCTCATCTTTCCTTCATCTCCTCCGCTTTATCCCCCTGTCATTCTCTGTTGTGGACCAAGCAGGCCAATTACAGCTGGGGGAAATTATGCATGAAAACTCATCCGTTGCTCTTTTAATAATTATCCATTCATGCAATTAATTGTCTTCCAGGAACTTTGTTTTCTGTTTCCATTTTCTGCTTTTCTCTCCCCAGGCTGCTTTTCCCTTTTTCATCTCATTGTGCTTAAGTCTTTTTTGACAAGGTTGAATTTACTGAAGTTAAGTCACACTTGGAGAAATTCTGTTCCAGACACGTTCAGCCTTTTCTTTCAGTGGAATTTTCGCCTAATTGTCACATCCAGATTTGTTTTTCTGAAAAAATTAAAGTCAGACAGACACTGATACTGGCTTTTTCCCGTTGCTTTCTCTACATATGCGTGACTAAAATGAAGTGACTAGCTGATCCTGGGTGGGTTATTGTGCTTTAATGACTGTCTATCCCTGTATTCCCCTCATGGTTCTGTCTAGTCTGCGTTTTACTTCTCATTTATTGCCTTTGTGGGACTCTATCCTCATTATGGTGTTTATTTTTAAGCCTAACTGTCTAGCCCCTTGTTAAAGACGCAGACACTGTACCTGAAGTGATGCACTGTTGGCGTCTGTCAACAGTACCTCCCCTTATTTGTGTCAGGCAGGTTCCTCATCTGACACATACATCCTGTTTATAGTGCTGTCACACACTGTCAGTGCAGTCTTGGTTTGTGATTCTTATGTCCACCGTCCATCTTTGTAATCAGTGCCATTGGTGAAGCATTACAGAATTACCCTCTGCTTTTAATTACATGGGATCTCAAGTGTTACCGATTGATGACTTCAAGATAGATAAACTTGTCACTTTATGATTCAAGCATGGGCTACTGCTACCTTACCTAAAGTGCACAGGTTCCAACATGGCCCTTAACGTTTCCCTATTTCACACTCTCAGTAACATAGGCCTGTATTTATATATATATATATTAAATAAATATTTTTACTGCTTTAAAACATATATATGTGGATTTTTTACTGCTACTTTCTCACAATGGCTAAGTTGGTTCATTATCCTACATTTAACTAGCATGGCGAAAGTTAACGTTTCAGATACCTTTGGAACAACTCACTTGGACATTACCAAACACAGTTTGATGTATTTTAGATAAGATGCTAAAATAGACTGCAACAATAATCTAGTGTATTTATAATTTATGAAAGATACTAATATAATGTCTGGAATGGAAACAGAATTCTGCAGTTGGCAGACGAGGTACGTCTGCCAACAAGGCTGTTTCGGCATCCTATCAAAAGCAAACATTGACAGAAAGCAGAAGAAAGCTCAGCTCTGTGTCTGTGCTGCGGCCATCTAGGATCAGATTAAATAACCCCCTGGAATTCCCCGGATTTTACAGCATATTTGAGAGTATTTGATACTTTTTATTCTTACGTTTATATAAGTTTTATTTTTTGTTTTATTTTTCACTTCAGTCCAAATTGTTAATTTCAGGAGCTCGGTTATTGTAGCAATGTGTTCACTGGCAGGTAAAAATTAAGCCGCATGTGATGCTGTTGATGAGTTGCGTCACAGAGGCAGCACGTCATCTACAAACACCCTCGATCAACACCGGAGTTTATAATGACAAGGAAAGAAGTGCTTAAACACAAGATTAATACAAATGTTGAGTTTCTGACCTCTAAGCTTCTACTTCATTATTCCCATGATATGATTACATAATGGGGAGAGATGAGCAAATATGTGTAACCCCCCCCTGCCGCAGTCTGCAGGTGGATGCTGGTGTGGTAAAAGAAGAGATGAGAAATCTTTGCAGCTCAAAGAGGCCGCCAAATTGGGAGGTTTTGTGTTGTAGAGGCTTTGGAGAGTGAGTCACCTGATTAGAGCAGAGCAGCACAGTAGGACAGCCTGGACTAGCTCTCTCCCTATGCTCCAGCTTTTAGTTCCCTCAAACAACAAGACCCTTTGCCATCGGTCAATAACACAACTTCACATGTTAAAGGTCACCACGGTTGACCTCAGAGTAAGGATTCATGTCACCATACTGATGTCACTGAAACGAATTAATGTCACCACCACAGAGCTCCATCGTTTTAGATGCTGATGTGACTCAGCCTATAGGAGTTTGCATAATCACTTTTAAAAGATCTGCCAGCGAGTTCCAAATCCAATCCATAACTGACCTTTATCCTGATACTCCCTTTTTTTTCTAGCTTTTGCTGAGCTTCAGACAGACATCCATGAGCTGACCCAGGAGCTGGACGGGGCTGGGATCCCATTCCTTGACTATCGGACGTATGCGATGAGGGTCCTGTTCCCTGGGATCGAGGACCACCCCGTGCTCAAGGAGATGGAGGTACGGGTCAGTACACTACCAACTGAACTTGAAACGGATACCAACTAAACATGAATAATCAATCGCAGTAGAACCCAATACTAGGCCACTAATGTCCGAAGTAGAGACATACTGGTTGCTTATAGCTGTGACGAGAAGTTAAATCCAGAGAAGTATTTCGGAGAAGTATTTCGGAGAAGTACTTCTCTGGATTGAAATTTGGATTTAACAGCATGAAAATGTCCTTCTGGCTTTACAGCCTAATACTTCGGTAGCCATTATCCCATGGCAGGTTTCATCACAGACTGGTACCTCAGAAAAAAATCTGAGGCAAGAAGAACTCCACACATGGTTCACCTTAAAGCGATCGCATAGCCTACATATCACCTACTGTATCTTAATATATTCAGCTTGTCTCAATGACTGCGGGGGACTTTTCGGGCACCTAAGTAGCCTCATTAGTCAATTCTCATGGGACAGACGCACGTTGTGTTCTCATGATGTCTAGAAGTGGAGTTTTAAAGTAAGAATTGAAGATTAAAGAGATGTAAGAAAGGATTGTGAGTGTAGCCAACGATGAGGGCAAAGATAAGAAGAGGATTAGAACAGAGAGGGAGAGATAAGATCCACAGTTACTATAGGATAGGAGTATTATAGATAGTTGTTAATTTATCAATTAAGCAAGTACATACGACTACCCTGCTGAATTGAGATGCAGCGGATTTAGAAAGACATCTGCTACTGCCGAGGGAAGTGGAATCAATGGTACGTCAACAGAGACAACGCTCCTCCAAAGCTAAAAAGCCCGAGCCAAGTTTGTAATCAGCAGTATCATTAAGATGTAGAATCTGGTTCCGCTCCATTGACTTTGATTGGAGCGCTGACTTTTTGAAGTCGAGGAATAATTTGTTTGACCTTTTACAGCTTCATTTAACCGTTCTAATCCAGAGAGTGGATTTATATTCCTATGAAAAAATAGAAAGACAAAAAGTCCTCTGGGTTTTTATAGTTGCCATTTGTGAATTTAGTGATTTATCCTCTGCTATTTTTGGCGAGGGGGAACATAAGTGATTACTTACACAAAAGAATAATCCTAAAAAAAGTAAATTATGGTTTCCAGTGGACACTATAAAGCTTTAACTTAACTTAAAAGACTACAGAGTAATTAGATAGTGTTCTCCAGCAGGAAGGTAGCAGAGGAGTAAATCTACTCAGACTCAAATGTTACGTCCATTTTATTTGCTTTACTGTTTTAACAGACAAATATGAACCTTTGTGAGGTAATGTATTCTAGGTTCAGTATTTATTTAGACCATGACTCTTGTATTAAACTTATCAGATCTAAATCCTTTCAAACCCCACTTTTCAGATTTAATTAGGCTTTCAACATTTACAGTTTTGTAAATAATTAAAACATTTAGAATCTGTTATTAGTTCTGCATTTATTTTTGCTGTCTACAAAAAACAGATACAACCTAAACATCGGTGTTAACAGACGAACAGATGATGAACAACAGGAAACACAGGGTTTTAAAACATTAGCTCAGAATACATGAAAAAGCAAGGCTGGTAATTAATTGGGAAACCAAAAAACAAAGAGGGAGAACAACTAGAGAGTAACATGAAGGAAGTCTTCAAAATACAACAGGAAATGAAAAACCAACAAAGACATTTCCAATAATGCAGACATACAAAATACAAGGAGAATTACTGAAGATTCCTCCCGGATGAGAGTTGAAAAAAGTCCAGTTACTTACCTACACTTGCACAACTTCTAACGATGTATTTCTCTCTGGTAATCACTGTGTAGGTCTGCAGTATGTTTGAAGAGTTTGAGTATTGAGGCAGACAAATGCAGGCGTCTGCATTGTCTCTTAGACAGTGTCATTATCAGGTAATAGTTTATATTTTCAAGATTGTCATAAAAGTTGATTGAGGGATTAACTTCGAGCTCAACTTCAACTTCATAAGCTTTGGCTTATCTAGGTTGTTTTCCTATGAGCGACAACTCCAGTTGCATCACTCACATTTTTGTGACAGAAATTGAAACGTAGGCGGCCGGTGCTGAAGCAACTGTGTCTGAGGACCCGATGGCTCTGAGCCATTCAAACCACCGGCAGTGTTACATTTTTGATTTATGCATTAATGTCAATATGTAGAGATGTCCAAAATGGTTGTCTCTATATAAGCATAAGATGCAAGATATTTTGAAACAGGAGGAGTCATTATTGGCCATGTTCAACCCATAAATGCAGATTTTTTTATCAACTTTGTAATTAAATGTGATTTTAAATTCCGCAATAGTGTATTTCATCAAAAAACACATTAGCATCTCAATGATATATAATCTAAATGCTTCATTTAGGTAGGAGTACAGAGAGGTGAAGCTGTCCAGGCAGAGTTAGAGAGAATTTCAGCGCAGGAGAGACAGGCAGCACAGAATCAGGAGACAGAAACAGCCTCTGAATTTAAAAGAATCTTTCTACTTCTGCCATGAAAAAGTCAGATTCTCTGTCTGTACATTTCCCCTCTCAATTGTAGGCGGGCACAAATGTGAAGGGATCTTACGTGTTTGATGGTTAAGTCTAGACTTCCGCCTTTCTCCCTCTATATTTCCCAGAGGGATGCTGGCTTAATCCAATGGCCTGTGCAAACCAATGCTCCTAGTCTTATTGCTCTGTGTGACTGCTCTCTCCTCTAATCTGGACAGCCACGCTACACACCAGTTTTAGTCTCTCTTTCACAGACACACAGGACATCACAAACGTACGCGGCTTTCAGGAGAGCTAGACATGCCCTTCTTGAAATTCAGTAAAGACTCTGCTGTCTGCAGGACTGTACCGTATGTACATGCGTCTCTCATCTCATTGCTCCGACTCTCTTCTAACACACATTCACATCACACTGAGTTTCCACCCTGGACGCCCGAGAATCTCATTTAGCCCTTTAGAGCGAGGCCCAGACACTTTATATTGGCACATCGGATGAGAGAGAGAAAAGACGTTATAGTGGCACAAAAGGATGACAATAGAGAGCGAGAGAAAGAGGGGAGAATGAACTGGTGTGTGTGTGTGTGTGTGTGTGTGTGTGTGTGTGTGTGTGTGTGTGTGTGTGTGTGTGTGTGAGTGTGTGTGTGAGCCCGCCAATGACAAAGAGGAGGAGAAATTAAAATGGATGAAAGACCAGTGATGTGAAACAGTCAACAATAAATGTGTGTGGGGGGGGGGGGGGGGATTAGAGCGCTGAGGAAGACGAAGGGAGTGAGGGACAGCGAGGCGTCTTCGGGGGGTTTAGCGTGCTGTTGATGAGTAGTGACAGGTGCCAGCCACTGGAACAAGCAGGGTGCACCTCTGACACCAATGCTGACGAAAACCGTCCTGCCATGCCCCCCCGTGCTTCTTCCCAGACAGAAGAAGATCTCTGACATTGGGCTGATTGAACAAATAAAAAGTCGAGAGTTTCCCACTGACAGCGGGGTGTTGACGTGTGGCTCAAAGATTCATTGTAGAGCTTTCACGTATCGGAAGTGATAGCTGATTCCGCAAAGTGCTAAGAAAACACTCAGAGTGACTGAACCAATAAATAATAAGCATTTGCATAAATGATTGCAGTGCAGAGGTCAAATAATAAGCAGAATGGAGAAGACAATCCTTTTGTTACACGTGGCAATGCCTTAGCAGAGATCGATGAAGGCATGTGGTGCTTTGTCACTGGACCTCAGTAGCCATACAGCAATAACAATCAGGAATGTTGATATATAGAGAAGGTCTTTATGGTTTCTGATCTAACTTGTCTGTCTCTGTGTGTTTCTTCAGGTTCAGGCGAATGTTGAGAAGGCACTGACGCTGTTTGGCCAGCTGCTGACCAAGAAGCACTTCCTGTTGACGTTCATACGAACCCTGGAGGCACAAAGGTATCACACTTCCTCTTGTTCTTTAATTATTGATTTGATTTGATGATTTTATTTGCACAAACAAAACAATTGGATTAAAATAACAAAAGTAAAAAAAAAACAAAAAACATATGTGCAGGTGACGTCAAAGAAACCCCTTGAGGCTTATGGTAGGAATCTCACATAAGGAAACATTAACTACAAAAATCATGCAATCCCAAAAATTAAAAAAATTAAACAGGCTTACACAAGACAAACAACATAGACAAATAAATAACAATTAAAAGAAAATAAACAATACAGTAAAATTATGTCTGTTATTTGTTATTTATTGTACACATCTGTATAAGTGCAAATGCATGCATACAGGCAGCTATGGTCATTTTAGATAGTTTGGTTCTCACACATCTAAATATGTTCTCTTAATGTTATTAACAGGTTTTCCCCAACTTTCAACAACGTGAATAAACAATGTCTGCCACTTTTGAAAAGAAATGTAAAAGCAAAATAAGAGCATTTAATATCAAAGTAGAGATCAAAGTAGACTCCTGGTTTTGGGAACAGGATCACGTTAATGCAAAACTGTCACTATAGTAAGTTTACAACTATTACAGCAAGGTTCCATTTTTAAATCTATGGTGCGGTCATTGCAGTATATGTTACATGATGCTGTGTTTTTATGAGCAGTTTTGAATGTGACCCAACAAAAGCTGTGACGAACGTTCGTGGAACAGTCTCATCGAGAGTGTCAATGTGTTTCCAGGTCATTCTCAATGCGAGACAGAGGCAACGTGGCTTCTCTGATCATGACGGCCCTGCAGGGGGAGATGGAGTACGCCACTGGAGTCCTGAAACAGCTGCTGTCCGACCTGATCGACCGAAACCTGGAGAGCAAAAACCATCCCAAACTGCTGCTCCGGAGGTGAGACAGACGTGGAGAGACAGGGATGAACTATAGACTGGATACTGGACATGTTCCAATTTTAATAAGATGTTTCACCTCTCATCTCAATCCATTAAGTTGAACCTGCTTAAAACTTTTGCTGCGAACAAAGACTAGGTATGAGGGCAAAACAGACTATTACAAATAAACCCACAAACCAAATCCTAGTATACGTGCTACCATAGAAGCTAGATATTGTTTATTCAGAGTGAGTCTGGTAGTGATTTGTAATGTTCCTTTTTAGCAACCTGCTGTAACAACTGGCCACAGCATAGATCCACGGCTCGTTAAACTGTCCATTGACAAATCTATTTTCCTCATTATCATCCGTCACACGGCATCACATACGGCTAATATAGAAAGAGAACTGCTGCAAGAGCCATAGAAGTTTGAGACTTCTTTGAAGATCTCTCACTCCACAAATGAGGCAGGGAAGTAAAGGTTCTGTCAGCTTCACTGATGTGGAAACAAATAAAATAACCAGGGGTTGTAGCACACTCAGAATCACTGACTGGCTGCAATATGGCAAATACATGTCGGATACATCCGGATCACATCCAGATCTGAAGAAAACCTCACCTGCTCATAGTTATTAGCATTTTACATATGCCTGATTCTTACACAAAAGTGTTGAAAAAAGTCTGATATCGAAATGTTAAACAAAGGGAAAATAAGTTCTGGATCCACCTCTCTGATCTGGAGCTGAACCAAAATTGAATGGGTTATTCTGTGAACCAAACAGCATCCTTTTAGCTGCATGGCAATCCATCCAGTAGCTTTGGTTCAATTGTGCTAACTAATAGACAAACAGATGGATGAATGGATTGACACTTTATTGATCTCGGTCTTTATAAATAATGATTTACTATTTACTTGCAACCAGGGTCATATGATTGAAAGCAAAGGAACTCATTGCAACAACTTGGCAGCAAAAAGGCCTGAGGGCCAAGAAAAGCCTTCAAATGACTCCTGTCACATTCATGTCTGCACTGAGGCCTTGACCTCGCGTAATGGGTTCACAAGAGTCTTGTATTGATCTGTTTTAGTGGACCAGTTCTTTTACAGACATTTTTCTCCACCAAACTCCTTATTGTCCTTTTAATTAATACTTAATTATCTAGATCTATCTGACAAACATTGTAAGACTTGAAAACTTTAGGATTTATAATTGTGTGACTCACTCATTTGTAGCTTTTCCTTTCAATGTTGATCTTTATGTTCCTCCCTGCAATAGAACGGAGTCTGTGGCTGAGAAGATGCTGACCAACTGGTTTACATTTCTGCTGTATAAGTTCCTCAAGGTAAGAAAAACAACAACCAGCTATAATCATTCAATTTTCATAATTCAAAATAAACAGTTATGATCTAAGGAGGATTAAGAACATATCGTGTAATATTTTAAATATATCTCCACTGCCTTCGTGTTAGGGAGTTTTATTGAATTCCCCTGGCTTATGTTCTTTCTGCGTTGGATTTATCTCATTGTTGTTATTAAAAGGCTTTTCCTGTTTCCAGTGCATATTACCTTGCATTACACATTCAGAAGATAATCAAAGGCTCGCGGCAGCTTTCTTCTGCTCTCAGTTGTTATAATGTCTGTTTCCTTTGTGCGCAGATCCTCTCACCTCTCATAATTTCAGTCTGGTACCTGACACGTCCTCGTCATTGATATTCCTGTCGTTCTTATAGCTTCCCTCCTTCTGATGTCTCTTTCATCAGTGTCATTTCTGTTATCATTATTACTGCCGTCACTCTCTCTCTCTCTCTCTCTCGCTCTCTGCCTTAAGGTCATTTTCATCACTGGGGAGTGCGCTGTCGTCCCACGCCTCCTCTCCTACCCTTAATCCTTGCCGTCCCCTGTCCCTTTTCCCTGTCACTCGCCGCTTAAAGAAAGTCTGCTCATAAAATGGTTTCTGACGTTTCTCTCTCTCGCAATAGTTTGTCGTCTCCTCTCCACATTATAATTACAAAACTTTGAGTTGTCCTCATATGGCGTTATAATCCTAATCCCATTATGAGCGCTAAACCATAATCATTATAGGCCTATGTTCATTCAGTTAATGTTGAGTGTTCAGAGAAAATAACCTTAAATTTTTGTGTCATTCTCTAGTTTTGATGTCTGTGTTGTTTCACAAGTATGAATATAATACATTCCCCAACGAATTTCACAATTGTCTGAAAAAAAATCTAGAATATCTTCAATGCAGATAAACCAGGTAGGATGTTTCTAAAAAAACTCAGCGCATAAACAATAAAAAGTTCCATTATATTGTAGAACTGTTTGAGCAGGACTCACTAATAACAAGGACTACTTCTGAAGTAGTTTCAGAGCATTAACACAAGACAAGCGAACAGGCAGGTTTAGAACAGACCCTTCACTAGTACATGCAAACTATATATGATGCATCTAAACTGTTACTTAAATCCCTTTTACTCTTTAGGTTTATTTGCCTAGGAAATAAGAGACACAGTGTCCCTGACTCATGCATTGCTGATTTGGTTTCCAGTGATTGTTAGTGATGTAGGACTCAGAGACTATGTATTTCCCTGAACAGCAATTCCTCATTATATCAGTATACAATCAGGGAGCCCTAATGACGGCGTTGTGTTGAGGAAACGCACATTTTTGTCGGAACGCACGCAGCAGCAGAGCAGCAAAGGCGGAAAGACAAAGCAAGAGCTCAACAGTGTGATGTATACTCACTCTGTCTCGTTAGTAGCTACCCACCTAATTGGCCCAGATGCTAACAAGGTTCCTTAGAGCACATGGCATTAAAATGAGGGAGGGAGGAGAGAGAGAGAGGAGAAGAAGGGGTTAGAGGTTGTGGGGAGAGGGAAGAAGAATAGAGGGAGTCTCGACAATTAGGAGGAAGCGAGGGACGGAGGAAGTGAGGGGAAAGGATGTGGGAGGAAAAGAGTCAGCGACAGTTTAGTGTAGCAAATGTAAAAGGAGGAGCAAGAGTGGAGGAGGGGCAGCGTTCAAGTAACGACAGAAAGAGAGTGGAAGTAAAGTAGACAAGATATTGGAAGGAGACAATCCTCTAACTCTTCTGTACAACTACTATTCTATACAACATAACTTTTACCATCACTCTGGAATGGGCTGTTTGCTTGGTGTTTGGTGATGGTTGTTGTGGTTTTCTTTCTCTTTTTCTTAAAATGTATTCATATTGAACATATCACAAACAGATTTCTGGAATCATTGAATTAATTTTGATAGTGAATAACTAAAATAATATGTGTGTGGGGGGGCAAATGAAAAAGGAATGAACAGTTGGCAGTAAAGTACGATAGGAATGCAGAGGCAATATTAGATCTTTTATGAGACAGAAGCTTGTTCTGAGATCAAATGTAAGGAGAGATATATCACTTCCACTTTGGTATAGTCTAATTAAAATCTATTTTTGGTTTTAACAGATCATCACCTTGCTTGTCCTTGCATGCGGCATGATGACATCATAAATATGCTAATTCAAATTTTACAACGTCTAGCAACATTTAGTCTGCAATCGACTAGCTTTAGATATTTGCCATTTACAGGGGGTCAATGACAGTTCAGCCTTTGACCTCTTCATGTTTGAGGTAATATTTCCTTCTTAATCAGATTTTTTGGTTAAATAAAACGTAACAGCAACTTGTTAATTTTCCTTAAACCTTCTGTGGGTGTGTTGTTATTCTAACCTAAAAGGTTAGGAAATATTTATTGTAAACAAAAACAAATTCTGCTAAATTCAGTATTTCTCACCCGGATGCATTATGCATTTCCTTGTAGTCTAATAAGGCAAAAAGAGAAAATATTAAACTCTATGGTGATGCCTTTTAAAGGTAGAAATTAGGAGGAAAACAAAATGATTAAACTCATCTAACATTAGTAAAGCATGCAAATATATTTCCATCAGTCTTCAGTCTTCATTGTGCTGACAAGAATTGATTGACATGTATTTTCAAGCATACTCTTTTCTAAACTGTCCTCCTTTTACCAAAAGCACTTCTGTACAAACATCATCTGTATTTATATAGCACTTCTCTAGTCTTATTGATCCACTCAAAGCGCTTTAAGGTACAAATTGCTTTCACCCATTCACCCACACATTCATACAGCAATTATATATCCTCCTCTTTTTATATTACACAATAGCCATCAGGGGCAATTTTGGGCTCAATATCTGGCCCGAGGACACTTTGCCAAGCAGACTGGTGGAGCCGGGGATCGAATTACCAACGTTCTGGTTAGTGGATGATCTGCTCCACCTCCTGAGCCACAACCACATCCACCTTAGTGGATAGAGTGAAAAATTCAGCATCAGCAGGAATAACCAAATCGTTTTTGAGCCAATATTTAACCATTCTGTCACTGGGATGGAGCTGTGGTCGCAAGGTCACATTGACAGATGCACTTGACCGATCACAAGTCGGTCTCAGCTGTCAATCATGACGTTTCATTCTGTTTCATTATCAAATAATTGAAATCAAATTTACTGGACAGATGAGCACATAACAACTACCTGAAATAACAGAAACCATCATTGAGAAAAAAAAATTGTCTTTTTATATTTGATATAGTGCAGCCAACCACCAGCTACCAATCAAGACGCTTTGGCTTCTCTTTTGGGGAGCAGTCGTTTCGTCCATTTCTACATCTATGATAACATCACATACATCCTACATGTTTGCATCATATCAAAGGTAGAGACAGGAAGCAAATACTGTGTGAGTGAATTTGAGAGAAGGAGAGATGGAAGATTAAATAAAGAGTAAAGGGTGGAAGATTGGTATCACAGGGAGAGAGGGGGGAAAGCCAGAGAAAAGGGAGGAATGCGTGATACAAAGAAAAAGCTACTTGTTGAGTGTGCTTGAAGGTGAAACAGATACATTTGTACTTTTCCCGCTGCTCAACTGGCTCTGTCTCTCTCACACACGCACACACACGCACACACACACACACACACACACACACACACACACACAAACACACCGCCTGAAGTATCTCCCTGAGCACGGCATGGTCGATCATTAAACTCTCGTCTGGATGCGTATTGGCTGTGATGTGTCCTCTCTCCCCTCTCTAAACTGCTGCTGCCTCGGTTGGGAGTGTTTTCCTTTAGGCCTGAGTGATGACTAATGACAGTATTGATTGGCAAGTGTCTTTCATAGAGGGAGAAGTGGGGAACATATTTATATAATCTGGGTCTAGTCACATAAGACTCACTCTGGGATGTAAACAAATGCGGGAGACCTGAAAAGGTTCTTTATATAACAGCTTCTTTCACTCTTTAAGTCCGCAAGACAACATAGATTTTTACGTTACACCACAGTGTCATTCATGTGGCGAGACATTACTTTAAGGTCAGATATTTAGAATGTCCACTGCTGAAATATATTCAGAAATTCATCACAGAAATTAGTTTTTTGGTTTTTGATATGTGGTCTCAGTGCTGGGTGAATCAAACTGAGCCACTGAGATACTGAAATAGAATGGGAAGTGAACTGGATCATTTTCACAGCTTCAGGTACAAGGAGAGTATGAAATTCGCCTTGTACCTGATGGCTTCTCAGGATTGGATGGACCCAAAATGTTCTTTTTTGAAACAGTGAGAGGACCAGAAAATCATCCCCACTGCTTGACTTCATTTAAATCCTGCAGCGAACTCTCAAATTGAATAGAATATTTAAATGTATCAGACTCAGTGGAAGCATATGGAAAATACAGACACTGTGCAGAGACGTTAATAATCCTTCAGTAAGAGGAGACAAAGGAAGGATAGATGCTAAGTTTAGAGGTGTGGGAGGGTTTTGGACATTCGACTCAAAATGTGAATGACATGCTGGCCAGAGAAAATTTTATAATGTTACTGTGCCTGTTCACACATTAGCCTCTGTTAAGGTGGTTCTAATTGTTTTTATTGCACTATAAACATGGTCCTGTTTGACCTGGAATGCACCTTAGAGATTTCCAGCTATGTAGATGCCAAGAAGGAAAGTAGATAACTTGCACATGGCCTTAGATATAGCCAAACCTGTTGTTTTTGTTATTTTAAATTGCAAAACGTTCATAAAACACTGCCTACAAATCACATGGAAGAAACATGGTGTATCCTACATCCTCTGCCATTGTGAAAATGATGCTTGGCTGGTCAGCTCGAGAAAAGAGATGTGCACAAAAAAACAGATGCATGGTCCATTTTCACCTACATCACCACAACAAGCATTAGACAGAGAGACATAGATACATATATTACCTTACAGATAACTATACCAAAATAATCAAGTAAAATTATCGTACATTTTAAGAATTATAAATATTGATCAGCAGAGAAAATTGGGTTTGAAATTCAACTTAAAGATTTGATTCACAGATTTTAAACCCGGAGAGGCAGGTGTAAGAGGAGAAAGAGAGAAGGGAAATTCAAATGAAAAGATCCATAAAGTTAATTTACCGCAGCTCCAACACAAGAACTCAGCAGCACAACAAAAGAAAGTAAGAGACAAACTGTAAAACTTCTCAAATCTTCCCAACATTTAGTAGCTAACTGTACATGAAGATTACATTTTAAGTATCAATATTAAATCATAATAAATGCAGAGGGTCATGAGATGTGTCATGAATTAAGAAAATCATTTTTAGGATGATCTATAAGGGATATTCTATTTATGAATTCATTTGATCAATCAGATCTATGTCTTACGTTGCCTCATTTGTGGTTCTTTGTCTTATATCTTAGCTACTATCCACCAGACTGTTTATCTCGTCGGCTTCACACACTACACGTGTATTGTTTCGGCTCCAAAAAAGTGCAGTGTTGAATTTTGCGTTTTTGGCACATGATATGTTTAACATTTATACATTTTAAATAAACAGTCAACCAGTGCTCTGTAGCGGCAGCTGGGTCTCATCCACGAAAGTGACGTTGTCAATTACAACAACAACAATGACTGCTGATTGTGGTTACAGCTCCACTGAACCTTGAATAAACAGGTGTGGCGCAGCTTCAGGGGTCGGTCTTTACTTGCTGCAACTCAGCATCACTTTAGCTTTTTGAGAAAGAAAGCTGCAATCAGTTTTACCACAGGCCAAGCAAACCGGCAGGTTCCACTGAACCAGTTAGTCAAATGAGAGACAATAAGAAAGGAGAACCACTGACTCTAGAACCTATGTTTCCTCCTCTCTCTGTAGGAGTGTGCTGGGGAGCCTCTGTTCATGCTTTACTGTGCCATGAAGCAGCAGATGGAGAAGGGACCCATCGACGCCATCACAGGAGAAGCCCGCTACTCCCTCAGTGAGGACAAGCTCATCAGGCAGCAGATTGACTACAAAACACTGGTCAGTGAACTCACTGTGTCTCCAGGGTGCTGGGGCTATCCTATCCGATCTGAATCACTTCACGACTCGTTACGTTTCTGTCACATTTGACAAAGATGACGATTTTTAAACCAAACTGGAAGTAATCAGCAGTAAGAAACGACAGAGCCTCTTTCTCCCTGACTGGATGTGGAATGTTGCTTCAGGATTTGGTCCAGGGGAAACATGAAAGCTGCAGCACCAGTTATGTTTGGAGTGAGGATGGGAGTTATCTGAAAACTGGCCCGACCTTATTACTTTGCTATTCACTTTGTCTGTCCAAAAAAAGAACTTCAGGTCTGGATTGGAACCACACAGATGAACCTCGTTGAACATTTCAGTTCATTTTTACAAACAGTAAAACAGGAAAATGCCTGGATGATAATATAGCTACTGCAGTGCTGAATTTCATCATCAGGGGCCATAAAAAGGCCACAATTTACACAGAGGGGCCCTTACTTGTCCAGCGTCTATGCACTGTTCCCGATTCAGTATAATGCACATTGAAGTCATTCCTTGTTTACTGTTAGCTCTAAAGCTTTGAGCAAAGCCTCATATTATTGTAAATAACTTGCAGTGTTCCTGCTTGAACCTAATTTATTTTGTCTCCTTCCCTTTTGTTTTTTTTTTCTTCTGCCAGACGTTGCACTGTGTAAACCCAGAGAATGAGAATTCCGCCGAGGTGACGGTCAAGTGTCTGAACTGTGACACCATCACTCAGGTCAAAGAGAAGCTGCTCGATGCTGTGTACAAGGGCAGCCCCTATTCACAAAGGCCAAAGGCTTCTGATATGGACCTGGGTAAGAAGCACAGTGCTGCACATGCATGTATGAATCATGCATAGATTTTATCACTTCAGCTCACAATCACAACTTGTACAAGTTAGCTTTAGTATGAGGAGTACTTCGGTGCACTTGTCTGAACTGCTGGTTAATGTCAGTGGTCGTAACAGAGCTAGAGATGTGTTGGATGTTTACTTGAATCAAACTCAGGTGACTAGATTTTTGTTGACATTATTGTTATCACATGTGAAATAATTCATAATATTTTGACCACATTGGGAGAGTGCAGAAACCCGTGAACACAACATTTGCTTATTATCACATTATTAGGTTGCTCACCTATTCTGTTCTAGTCTCTTCCAGTTACTGAGGAAAAAATTTGGCGCTGTAAATGCTCCTCATGTTCATCAGCAATAGTCAAAAGCTATGAGCCATTCAGTACTTTAGAACTAAAAATAATACACATTGAAAAAATAAGTAAAAAGCGAAATAATGAGCTGAGAGCAGCTAACCTCTTTAAGGCTTACGGGAGCCGAGAGGAGCTGCAGAGGCCTACGAGACATTGTTCGTTTAAAAATATTGATTTGAGCATTTTTAAGTCGCGACTACAATTCAAAGAAGTGGATGAGTACACTGCAAACACATCACAAATACATGCACTGCCAATACTCAAAGCCTGCAACAGTTGTGATTAAGAAGAACATGAAGAAAACATTATTCACTGTTTGTTGCATTTGTTTTTAGCTTAAGAACTGACAAGTTGTGTAAGTTTATCTAATCCTCCATTTTTCTTTTTTTCTGAAGAATGGCGTCAAGGTCGGATGGCCAGAATCATTCTGCAAGATGAAGATGTCACAACTAAGATCGACAACGACTGGAAGCGCCTCAACACACTGGCTCACTATCAGGTACACGAGCGCCATCGTGCACTGCAGATGGGAACGAGCAGGAGCTGGGCGCTAAGTCACTCTCATACTGTATTTTGTTGTGTGTCTGTTTGTGCAGGTGACGGACGGCTCAGTGATCGCCCTGGTGCCGAAGCAGAACTCTGCCTACAACATCTCAAACTCGTCCACCTTCACCAAGAGCCTCAGCAGATACGGTACGGCTCACGCTCTGCTCTTCACCTCATCCTATTTAAATCATTCTGTCAATGATTCCCATTCCTCCCGCTGCACCCTCCATTGCTCTTTCATTCTCTCTTTCTCTTTGTTTTTCATTGCCATGATTGGCTGCATTTATTTTTCTTATTTTTTCCCGCCTCCCTCTGAGTGAATGGCAATCCTTTTTATCCTCTGCTATCAGCCTGGGCCAAGGCTATTCCATGGCTATTTCCAAGCAGTCCATAAATGACAGGCATTAAAGTAGACACCTCGATCCCAGCTGACAGAGTCAAAGAGAAGAGAGGCAGAGAAAGGGAGGACCCCTGGCAGTCAGATAAACAGATAGAGGCCCAGCATCAATATTGTATACTTCACTAGAAAATTAGAATATGATGAAGATAAATGGCTCTGTAGTTAGATAAAGCTCGAACCTCGTCTGCTACTCAGTGGGAAATTATTCTTACATTTACATTTCTGCTGTTGTCCCAAGGTAAACTAATCTAAAAGTACATCTGATAAAATAAAATTGAAAAAAAAAAAAACGAAAAACGTTTTGTTCAAGGTATTATCCCCTTTTCCTGTGTTTGTCTATGATATGAAATTCAATTTGGCATTGATATTGAATTAACTCTGGTGACGGTTGTGGTATCTGAAAACAGGAGAAAAATAAGCCCAGAAGAGACAAAGAGAGAAGTGGAGGTTGTCAGCAAAATTAGGAATATTATTTCCTTTCATATATGAATAATACTGCAGAAGATTGTCCTGGTCATACTCGAGGATTGTCGCCTGTGGAGAGGGTGCAGGACATGAAGAATAATTCCGGTGGCATTTTTCAGTGGCCAACTCAGACATAGGCGTTCGAGTAGAAAGCCCGTATGGAAAATGCTCGAAAGCAGCTCATTGTACAATGACATCGTATATGAAGGTGGCTATTTTCACATCCACCTTTCATATTGAAAAAACACTTAAAGTTACCAAGAAGCTTTGGACAAATCATTCATACACGACTGCTGTTTGAATAATTAATTTATAGTTTTCAAGTCAGCTCACAGAGTTTGGTTAAACTAGGCTGAGGCAATTCATGACGGTGCTTCAGCAAGCTCTATCAATAAGTGACGCAGATAGTGACACATACACACACACACGCACACACACACACGCACACACACAGCCAATAGATAAGGTAATGGTCCACTGAAATTCATGAGGTTATCATAAAGATCAGCTCTACGTGTGATTGTTGACCAGCATGAAGAAATGTGTTTCTGCTGTGAACAACAAAGCCCCTGCTGTAAACTCTTCCTGCAGTCTGGCATATGTTTAGGCTCTCTTCTAATTCATGAGGTTGTTGGACTCCATTTGCGTGTACATATTAATGTCACCGTAAGGGAGTGTGTGCATGCTGTGCTGTGTGCCGTGTATTATCTTCCTCTGATGCTGTAGCTCAGTGAATTATTTTGACCTCCCTTTCCTGCTCAGCTCGCCGTTTTTGGAATTCTCCAGAGCATAGCTATCACTCCCTCTCCCCTGCAGCAGGTGTGTTCCGTGGTGAGTGAAGTGTAATGCTTTGTCTCTGACCAAACTTGGCTTGGAGCAGGGAAAGGACCCTAGCCCAGTTTATCATGTATCTTTAAATTTGTAAATGTTACTGTTGTCCAGAACCTTATTTTATATAATAGGTTGATCCATATTTAGATCTCAATAAGATGATAATCTGCATTAAACAAATCATGAGCTACCCAATTATATTTGCCTCTGTACATGTCAAATATTTTTTTCTCAAAGTTGTTGTCCGTCATTTTAGGTAGTTGTTATTACATTGACGCATGTCCAATTATCATTTTGAAATGTCAGTACTAATAGTTGATTCTGATTGGTTGACTACGTCTATCAGCGGGACGTCATTACCACAGCTCCAACCCTTGATCACTACTGCACAGATTGCAGCGTTCATCTGGGTTATTTTGGCTTCATTTCCTGATAGTTGGAGGAAGTGGAAAGGCATCATCCATCTTTAAAAACAGCCCATGGATCAGTGTCACACCTTGCTTTTGCTTTTGTGTGTGTGTGTGTGTGTGTGTGTGTGTGTGTGTGTGTGTGTGTGTGTGTGTGTGTGTGTGTGCGTGCGTTAATGTCAGCCACCAGCAGCAATGATAGGTTTGGTATCAGAGCCACTCCGCATCCCGCTGGCACTAGCACCATCCCATTCAGCCTCATTCACTGTTCTATCCTGTGCTCCCCCATTACTCTCCATTTCACCCCTCTCTCCCCCCCAGATGTTTAGTCTTTGTGTCCATTTACCCCCCCTTCATCTCCCCACATTCACTCCCTCCACTCCTCTCAACATCCTTTCCCACGCGGCAACATTTTTCTCTTTTATCTCTCATCCATCCATTCCATATTCCCTCTTTCCCCCAGGATGGGAGCTACTCAGCAGATATTCATCTCCCCCCTGTGCACCTCTCCTCCCTTGTTCCTTCCTCCCTCTCTCTCAACCCTTAATGGAATGGTCATAGATATGCATCTCTTTGCTTCACTCTAATCAACTCTGACACCCACACCATGAATAATGAAGCAACCCAGAGAGAAATGGTGGGGGAAAGATATTCAAGTGTGTTTGGGGTTATTTACTGGTCTGTTAAAATGGCCCTAACAAGGCAAATTAGCCCTTTTGCATTCACTGCATCACGGTTTCAAAAGGAAGCTGACATAAAGCTGAAATAATCAATCTGTCTTGTGTGTCTGGATTTAGAGAGTATGCTGAGGACAGCCAGCAGTCCAGACAGCCTACGATCCAGAACACCCATGATCACGCCCGACCTGGAGAGTGGCACCAAACTGTGGCATCTGGTGAAGAACCACGACCACTCGGACCAGAGAGAGGGCGACCGGGGAAGCAAGATGGTCTCTGAGATCTACCTGACCAGGCTGCTCGCCACCAAAGTAAGACGCAGGGGAGGAACCTGCACATCTGTGTGTTGTTATTTTCTCAAACAGCACTTACAAGAGCTGAGGGACATTCAAACCCAACACTAAAACTCAGACTAATGGAACCTTTAAGGTTGTAGATGTGGAGGAAAGTACTCAAACTGACTGTCCTTGAGGGGCCTTAAAATCCTAGAAAGGTAAATTATATACATTTTAAATTTCCATTAAGCATTTGGCGGAATGTTTGTCCAGCTGTAAGCTTTCAGAGGCATTGAGCAGAACACAAGTACATCGCAAAGGAGAAGCGTCTGGATGGTATACAAGCTCCAAGTACTACTTAAAAAATGGATGTTCGAATGTAATATTAACTCATTACTTCGAGGTAGAAACTGATCATGTGGCCTCTTTGTTGTTGCAACTAGCATCCTGTAGCTAAAGTTAATAGCAGAGCAGTTTCAGCAAAATGACTGCTACTAATCTTCAAGAGAAAAAGTGAAACTTGGAACAGGAAAGCAAGTAATGCCGTTTTCAGAGAGGAGAAAAGACCGGAACCAATTGTGTGGACTTTTCCGGGTCTTAAGACCAGGAAAAGTCAAAGCAAATTGCCAGGGAGCGGAGGGAGTGGTTGTCCAGCAAAGTAGTCAGACTCGAAAGCACAATTGGGTCCTGTTACAGCCAAAGCCTCATAAATTTACTTTGGCTCAACACTGTGACTGCAACATAAAAATAGGACACCACGCTGGAGTCACAACTAAAACAAAGAGTTTTTTAACAAAACGAAGAATAAACAAATAGAGGCCGGGACTATAAGAAAAGAAAACATCTGGACCCTCTAAGAGGGGTGGATGCAGAAGTTGCGGAATTCAGAAATGATCAGTATTATCAGGATGTTAACCAAGAGAAGAACTTCTAGAGCTCCCCCCCACCACCACCACCACCACCACACACACACACACACACACACACACACACACACACACACACACACACAGACAACAAAGGGCACAGCAGGGCAAACCCCTTCAGCACTGGACAGCTCCACAAAGGCAATGACAGAACTGACAGTTGCCGTGTTGGATGCCACACTGTCTGCCAGCTGCTCTTGTGCCATAGATTTTTTTACATCAACCACGGCACCACCTGGCTTACTGGCTTTTCTTCTGCAAAGCATGAAAAGTTTCATTGATATGTCCCCGTTTTTTAAACAATGAAAACCAACTCGGCTCTATCTAGTGGATCTCCCCTTAGGCCCCACTTGAAACACTGACATGAGCCGGCACACAAAGTAAGTCAAACCGTTATCTTAACCGCTATCATTAAACCGAGGGTGCACAGTATCCTTTTCACCAAACACAGATTTGTGAGTGAGAACATATTTATCCACAAGAATCGCAGCATCTGAATATTTTAGCGTCTTCTGCTCATTCAGGGAAGTGGAAGCCCTCTCAGCCAAGCAGCTTTTAAACCCCTCCAAGAGCCAAAAGGTTTTAAGATCACTTAACATTTCGATACCCTGTGCTGAACACCACCAAATAATGTCTCTTTCTGGCGAATAAACTAGACATTGGTTTGAGACTCAAGTTTTCTGTATTTGCACTTCTGATGATAAGCCTCTGGCACAAGTTCAGATGATCCCAAAATACCAGCTTTAACGTTCTCATAATCAAGGCTCTTCTCATGAGGCAATGCTGCATAAACCTCCTGGACTTTACCCATAAGTATGGTCTGCCATAAATGTATCCACATATCTTTGGACCAATTTGGTGTTGTTCCGACCCACTCACATCCTTTTCATGAAAGGCCGGAACGAGATGGATGATGCTGCTCACATCAGACTCCGGTAAAGTCGAGGGAGAACTACATTTAGTTCTAATTATTTCACAGGCAGTCTCTACTTAGTCTCTTCCTCAAGATTTCTCAGCTCAAGACTATGGGTAATTTATATCCCTCTCAAATCAAGCCGACACAACTCCAACTCAATCTCTTTCAATGTCAGCTGTTCATCCAAACCCGCCTCCTCTCACCTGGGAGAAGCAACTCCGCCCTTCGTGTCTTCACCAGCTGAAAGCAATCTCCTCTCAACCAAAGCAGACGACAGCTGAAACGGCCCGTACGACCGGCCTCCTGCCTTGTGATAGTAATATCTAATTCCTTTGCAATGAATTGGAGATTATCCTTAGTACATTTCTCATACAACTCGTGCCTAGGGTTGCTCAGAAAATCCTCCTAATCAAACTCCATCATTACGCAGGGAAACCAATGTGCACAGTAATTCTTACACCAAAACCACAAATATACAACTCCCCTTCAGCTCTGCACACAAAGTTTCATAGTCAATTCAAATATAATGCGTCAGCGTTGTATTATTTACAGTTTTATTATTTAAGTGTTGTGGCCAAAAAACAAACGCACACTCACGGTACTGTCTGGCTTACTGTGCTAACCAAGTGCTACAAAGTAACACGCACAGCAAAATTGAGAATCCACAAAAGATCACTATGCAAACAAAGTGTTACGTGCAACAAATATAAAAATGCATAGTAACCTTAGAGGAGGCCACTCCACACAACGAGCAGCACACTGCCACAACTCAAACCACTACAGCCTACAAAGGTACCACAGTAGTAGTTAACTACATCCCAAAACCTTGACATACCGACAACAGCACTAGCTTTTAAGACAAGCCCCCAGATATGTTTATGGACACAGCAGAATCCGTCAGAGGATCTCCAGCTGTGCTCTCACAGTGACTTTCTCTGCTATTATCTGGGTTTTTTACCTGGGGGCCTGCAGGAGAAACTCCAGAGAGAGTGTAGAGCCTCTCACTCGGACATTTTTGTTCTCACAATCTGCTTGGAGTTCAGTGATGTCGGAAAGCAGCTTAACAGGTCTGGCCTGTAAAGATCTTCAGTTGAGATCGGTTTAGAGTCAGCTTCATCAATAAACCGCACTTAGGAGACCTGTACTAAAGCATTTTACCAAACCTAACCAGAGCCAGTGAAGCATTTATCATGTGCATAACATCATGATTGATGGTTGGTGATAGATAGCAGTATGTCACATTGTAGTACATTTTCTTGATTTACAAAGCCTTTTATTTTTTGGGATTTGTGCTAACCAAATACTTTACCAATGGACCCTCTGTGTATTTAGACACACAAGCCTGTACTTCTATCCTTGTGAGGACACTCATGGATGACATTAATTCCATGGCTCATAACTGTAACCGTAACCATCTCAACTCACCCACTCACACACACTTACATATAATCCTCTACGTCTCAGAGACAATCCAGCTGTCTTTCCTTGTGTCTCTCAGTTCTCTGTCCCCTAATCATACGGGGGGGGTGGGGGGTGGGGGGGCAGAGAAATGGGCAGCAGTTACAATCGAGTCTGCTTTTCAATTTCCACTGGTAATAAGAAAAAACAGATTAATAAAATGTTGGCTTGTGGTGCAGAGAGGCAGATACAGGAGGTGTCAGGAGACAGGTAATTTGTTGAGGGATTGAAGATTTGGCCACGCATGATGAAAAAACAGAGAGGCAAATATAATTGAGTAGCTCATCTTGTCCTTGTCTATGTGCGTCTGCCTGCCCGGATGTCTCATCTATGCACATCTCAGCACTTTGATCCAGACCTGGGACAGAATTCATTTCTGTTCCATTTCAGGAAGGCTGACTAAATGCGATCCCCAAACATTTCTGCAGTAATAGATTCAGCCAGCCGGAGAAGTCCAGGAAACAAATGTGTTGTTAAGCAAATTCAGTCCCATTTATGTTGAAGAGCTGTCATTGGAGGAGAGCTTCCGAGTCGAGGAGCTGGGCTTCCTGTTTGTGATTCTCTGCAGCTCAGTGACCAGAGCGAGGCTGTAACAAAGCCTAAGTTATTGCTCTGATTCACAGTGGGACCGTTCCCAGTGAAAACATACACACATATGGCCCATTCAGGGGCTGTGCACACAAGTGGCTCAAAGTGGTTCACTATATTCTGACACACAGCACTGTCACAGTGTCATTTATCAGCCTCTGCCTTCTCACTGACATTGTCTTATTGTCTCAAATTTAAAGGTTTTCATAATACATCAATATCGTAAAAAATGTCTAAATATATTAGAGAACATAAATCAGGTGGCCTACTGACTACTTCTATGTATTCAATTGAAATTTAAATGACAGTGCAGCCATCTTGACCACATACTTCACATGAAACAAAAAACACAACTTAGGGTGTGTACACTGTGACAACTGGCATTCAAGCTCCACTAAAATTAAAATGTTCTTTCATTCTTATGGAACAACACTTTGTTTCACTTTGCAACACATAAACAATAAAAAGTGACCCACGAATAATTCCTAAAGTAGCTCCAGATCAGTACCACAGGACCAGAGAACAGAGCAACAGGCAGGTTTCAGATGGGCACTGCACTAGTTTGTATTAAAACTAAGAAATATAATTGAATGTTCTTGTTTTCTCACTTTTCTCACTCTACCACTCAGGGTACGTTACAGAAGTTTGTGGACGACCTGTTTGAGACCATCTTCAGCACGGCACACAGAGGCAGTGCGCTGCCCCTCGCCATCAAGTACATGTTTGACTTCCTGGACGAGCAGGCCGACAAACACTCGATCAATGACTACGACGTACGACACACTTGGAAGAGCAACTGGTAAGTGAGATCTCTCTCTCTCTCTCGTTTTACATTTAACAATTGAAACTACTATTGCCATGGATTTACAGTTACAAGCTAAAATACAATGAAGGCTTTTGCGCATATATATACTATTTAAGTTATCTTGTTTCAAATGAAAATACCAAATGTTTGTTTCCAGCTTTTCAGATTGGATGATTTGTAACTTGTCTATGTTTTATGTGATGTGTAGTGGATTCAACATAATATATAAGATATCAAGTGATTGATTAATTGGTTTTGGGAACAAAACAAAACTTTTCAACTATTCCATTGGCCTTGGAAGTTTGATTGACATTATTTATCATTTTCTGACTTATTAATTTACAGCACTACACTGGAATAGCCTAGACTGTGTCATTTCAACATTAACATTTTCCGTATGTTATACAGATTTTTACACCACTCAAAGTTTTTCTTACCAGCTGATTGTCCATAACCTGTGTTCCAAGTGTGCATACTACCCACAGATCATAGTGTTTATGGAGGCTTAGTAATTATTGATGGGCAGTGGTAATTAGTGGCCAAAGTGTATTTAAATGGTCTTGTAACTGAGTGTGTTGTGTAATATAATGTGGTGATAATGATAGTGTTCTGCATCCCATCTGCTAATGCCTGGAAAGTATATATTACTGTGAATAATTATTCAAACTTAAGTCATTAAATCAGTGAATGCAAGTCTGCAAAATGCACAGACGAGTTAAATAGTTGCTGTATGCTTGTTCATAATATACTGGATGACTTCAGAACATCTTTGAACTATTGCTGCAATATTTTTAATACATTATTTATTCCCATTTATTTGATGGGAGACAGTTTTTGCAAAGCATTTAGAGGATTGTTGGAAAACATTTAGCATATCTGTCCAGACGACTGACACATCACCTGAGATCATTGCACCTATTGAGTGAGATTACAATAAACACAAGGTTTAAATGTAAACAATGCACTTAATTATTAAAATGAAGTAGTACAATTCTAACAAAGTCGGTGAAATACCTGTCACAAGAGGCATAGGGGCACAAGGGGTATTACCAGTTATAATGTACTGCATGTAAACTTGAATGTGTGTTTCTTTACCTTCTGCAGTCTTCCTCTGCGTTTCTGGGTGAACGTTATCAAGAACCCCCAGTTTGTATTTGACATTCACAAGAACAGCATCACAGACGCCTGTCTGTCTGTGGTGGCCCAGACCTTCATGGACTCCTGTTCAACATCAGAACACAAACTGGGAAAAGACTCACCTTCGAATAAGCTGCTCTACGCTAAAGACATCCCCAACTACAAGAACTGGGTGGAGAGGTAGGTCAAAGTTTAACACAGACAAACTGACGTGCAAATTCACAAAACTCACCTCGAATTTAATTTAGTTCCTTGTACGACTTGTAGTATTAGGGCCACTTAAATATTTTGAGAATAAAGTGTTAATATTACATGACAATGTTGTGACATTTCAAAATAGTATTTAAAAAAAATCATATTTTAACAAGATTAATGTGTCTACAAGAAAAAAGTTGTAATTTTACAAGACAAAGGTTATAAGATTGGGGGTGAAAACCCTGCATTAAAATATAATAGTGGAGCAGCCTCTTAAATTATACTTAGGGTTTAAGAAATAACAAAAATACTTGAATTGCCCCTTCGGTTGAGTATGAGATGTCTGATTGTGGTTATAATACACAGGTATCGTTGATAACATGTTGTATTTATGCATGGTGGATTCAATGAGGTTTCTTAATATCTCAAAAGACAATGAGATTAATCATCTCAAGCTTTTGGATCTAGTCGAAGGAGAAATTGGCAAGTACAAAATACTCTGTTGTACTAATGAGCTGGTGGAATAATAATAGTAATATTGCATCATGGTTAAAACCAGAGAGAGCCAATGAAAGCAAATACGTAGAAATATGAAATACATCATAGCTCATATAAAAGCAGTTCTGCAGAGGTGAATTTTGAGCGATGTTTTGAAGGTTGGCAGGTCAGTGCAGCCTCTGAATGGTCGGGAGAGAGGGTTCCAGAGGGAGGAAGCAGCTTCAGAAAAGCCTCTGTCGCCCAAGGTTTGGTGCTTGCTCCTGAGTGGAGGTGACAGGAGGTTGGCATCAGAGGAGCAGAGGCTGGAGGAGAGAGGGTGGTGGTTGTGGGGCAGAGGAGGGAGCCTGGCTATTGAGAAATCTGTGTGGAAGGTGAATAATGATAAAGTGACAAGCCCCATTGGAGCAATAGGATCAAGGTTATAAACACGGTATTTAGATTAAAAACAACTGTAACACTCAAAAATACAGTCGGAACTTTATCTGGTTCTAGAAATCAAAGATTGGAGCTTGGTTAAATTGGTGTTAAGCAATCATGTGCTGGGAGTAAAACAAACTTGCCCACGGCTTTAAAGAAAGAAAATATATATATATACCTTTGACACAACAAGTGTTGTGTTAATGTCTTATCAGTGAAGATCACACAGTGTAAAACTATCAGTTCTGCCTGTGACATTATCCACTTGACCCTATGAATCAGATCCAAGAAAAAACACTCTGACTTTAAAATCCACTTCACCTGTTTAGAATCAAGTTTAGAGAGGAAACATCCGGTTGAATAAAGGATTTCTGTAACAGCTGTTCGCCCTCTCTCCGAACAGACGCACGCTGAAATACATCCTCTGGTGCACGCCACATCTTTTATTCAGCCCTGAAAGTTATGTGCTGCAATCAAAAACTTGATCTCTGCAGCATTACAGAGTTACATCCACCCCTCACCTGAATGCTCTGGTGATTTCTGTGTTGTTGTGAACACGTCTTCTGCTACGTTCCTATTCTCTCCCATCTTTACTACATTGTTCTCTGCTCACCCCAACCCGTCGAGGCAGGTGGCTGTCTGGTTCTGCTCGAGGTTTTGTTCCAGTTAATAAGCCAGATTTGTCTTTACACAGTCGCCAAGGTGTTAACTCATTTGGGGTTTCTTTATAATGATTTTAAAGTCTTGACCTTCTAATGTAAAGTGCCATGAGATAATGATTATTAAGATCTGGCGCTATACAAATACAATTTAATTAAATTGAATATGTGAAAGGCAAACTCCTGAGAAAGTCCTGACAAAATTGTAGGGACGGTTAATGTCTAAAGAAGGCTTGAGTATCTTCTCTTGGCTGCTCCCCTCTTCACTCTCTGGCAATTTGCTTACCCGGGTCTTCAACAGCATGTAAAGATGTTCTGATATTTCTGATATTGAACTTACCGAGATATAATGCGAGCAGAGCAGGAAACATCATCTGCCAAACGGGGATAATTATGTGTAAAACAAGTGTTGGCTCAAAACTACACGATATATCCAAAGTTGCCCTTCTACTCTTGCCGCTGCAGCACTCATGCACTTGGACAACAACAGGCTTGACTGTGCTACAGTAAGTCCTGAGGCTTGCAGAGAGCATTTGGAGGCAGAGATAGGGATTTATAGGAGAGGGTTAATTGGGTGCAGTTAAATCTCGTTTTGCTCATGCCTCCTAACCCACTCTCCACCTCAGACTGCCCTGCTGCAGTAAACCTTGAGATAGTGTAGATATGGATCCTGCAGGCAGGTTCAGGTGCAACTCAATATTGGTATATATTCTCAATATACCATGCTATTCACTGCCTGCTACATATTTACTGGAGTTTTTGCTCCTCTGCTGCGGCCGAGAACACTGAGTCAATAGTGTGAAGGTTGTTGCTCGGACAGAACGGACCTCAGTAGGTGCAAGTCAACACTCAACATTAGGGACTGTACATAAATAACTAATATTTTTGTATATGTGAAGCAAGCTCTTCTGTATCCATTTTCATCTCAATATAAATGGCGGTTGACAAACAAATCTTATAGCAGATTAGCGCCACCTATTGGAATATAATGAAATTGAATGTTGGATAACTTATGCAGCCATGAACGCAACACCCGTGCGGACACACATTTTAGTATGAGTGGAAATGAGAACATGCACGTGTAACCGATGTGAGTAAAAAAATCTCATGGACACGGAAACTGGAAAGTATGGTCAATCTTTTCAGGCAGCAGCTAATGGCTAATTGACAGAACTTAACAGATTTGTTTTACATGTTTTATTTTGTGAAAGACTGCTGCATATTTTATAGTAAAATCTATTTGGCCAAACCTGTCTGAACCCAGTCGTAACCTTTTGGGCCACAACAGATGAAGAGGTCTACAGAGAACCCATCTGGAAAGCTCACGCTAAAATGAATTTAACACAAAGCAATTTTGGATGACCAGGACATTCATGTTCAGACTCTGTTTGAATAAAATAAGTGGATACGCTTTTGGATGTAATACAGATGTTTTCTTGATGTTTCCCTGTCTGCCTGATGTCTCCTCCAGGTATTACTCTGACATCTCCCGCATGCCGGCCATCAGCGACCAGGACATGAGTGCCTACCTAGCAGAGCAGTCCCGCCTGCACCTCAGCCAGTTCAACAGCATGTCTGCGCTGCACGAGATCTACTCCTACATCATCAAATACAAAGACGAGGTGGGTTCCGTCGACCCCCCCCCCCACACACACACACACTCTACCCTCCTCACTTGCCTTGACTAATACCATGAGGTCATTTTAATTCAATTACACTGATAACCAGTGGTACAGAGTGGAAGGTATTATCACCATTAGGATGCACATTAAGGCATGAGCTCAACACATTACAGACCTAGCGGAGCCACATTAAATTAATGTGGTTTTCATTTCCCCTCGACATGTACAGTGTCCCACAGCTGCCGGCGGCTGATTAAAACTCCACATTTCTGCTCAAAGTGTGTGGTTTATCTGATAAAGGAGCAGTTTGATATTTTTTTGCTGAAGAAGATCAAACCAGCCATTCTCCTCTCTGTGCTAAATATGAGGCTTTTGTAGGGATTAAGCAAACAAGATACAACATGCTAATTACTGAGCTTTTGAAGCGCTGCTAGGTCGATTTTTTGTTTTACCTTTAGATACAAGCCAGAATGAGGGTCTCCACCCTGTTTTTAGCCTGTGCTCAGACAAACTCACCATCTTCCTGCAATGGCTTCATAATTTAGCGTACATACACATATGAGAGTGATATAAAAAATGAATGTTTTTTTTTTTTTCCAAGAGTGTAGTCTTGGATTTGCTGCACGCCAGCTTCAGCTCTTCGCCACTTACTGCTTTTGTGCGTAAGAGAAACTTCTGCCATCCGATTTTTCTGTGCAACAACTAACCAATAGAATGCCAGATGGAGTGATGATGAAATGCCTTTTTGGAGAGCGGTAGTGTACTAACCTGGTTAAATTGATCGCCTGTGCAGGACAGAAACCTAACACATTCACAACGACGGTGCGGGACAGTTTCACTTGTCAACACTACACCTGGCATTCAATTGGTTGGGGAGTTTTGATAGATTCATTGCCCCAAAAAAACTGAGAGTTGAGGAGAAATCAGAGAGCGGATGTTTCACACAAGCACAGAAGCAGCCTGTGGAGAAGAGCTGAAGTTGGAGCACAGCAAATGTAAGCACAAGCAAGGTTCATCTTAGTGGAAGCGCTAGGTTTTGAGTGAAAGCATTACAATATCTGAACTTGAAAACAATACATCCTATAACCCTTACACTAAAACTGAGAGCCCAAGCCCTTAAATAAAGAGAGAAGAAAAAAATATAGAAGTTCATGTAACTCTCGGCAACAAAGCAAATAAGTGTATTTGACAAATATTGAACTATTTTTGCTAATGTGATCAAGCTGTACGTTGCTCATGTTTTTCCAAGCAGAGAAGAAGGCAGGATTAATTAGTCAAATAATGTGTGTGTTACTTGCTTCTGCTGAACGTGTGTGTGCATGTGAAAGTGTGCACGCTAAATGTCCTTGTTTAAGTGGACTGATAATTTAGCCTTAAATCTGTTCCATGCTCCCTCGTCCAACCCATTAAGACCCAAATGACTGAAAGAGCCCCCTCGCACCCCCACCCTCCAAGCTATTTAATCTTTCCTCCATCTCCTTATCCCTCCTTCTTTCCTTCACTGCCTCATTATCCTCCATCCTCTCCATCCCTTAATTTCCCCCTCCCATGAGTCACTGCGGTTCATATAACCCCCCTTCCTCCCGCTTCTGATGGACAGCTCTGTGTCCTTTGCAACCTCCGCCTTCCCCAGCTTTATCGCTCTTTTATGTGGCGACCGATAAGTTGTCTCAGCCTCCCTCCTTCCCTCCCCTCCTCCCTCCCTCCCCTCCGTCCCTCCGTAGCAGCAGTATTACAGTGGTTATGCTGGCTGGCTGCAGGTGTCTCCATTCAAACCAAATGCCCCCCTTCATTACAGCCTATTATACAGATGTAGGCAGCTGCAAAATCGCAGTCGCCCTCTGACACATGCCCTGACCTCACATGCACACACAAAAAAGCGTGTGCATGAATGTACATGCACAAATATGTTTGCTGATACACACACACTTCAGTAAGAGAGGACAAGTGCACACATAAATGCAGTCTTTTTGCACCAGCTCTTCTCTGCCCTGTTCAAGGCCCACATAATAAAACACCAACACACACACTCACACACACACACACACACACACACACACACACACACACACACACACACACACACACACACACACACACACACACCAAGTAGCCTTGATCATGCAGTTGTGGACAGTCTAACAGAGACTCTGACATTAGCCACAGAGCATTTGTGTTATTGAGTTTGCTGCATGCACCAAGATATAAAGAACTGATCATCTTTCTCCATATTTGTGTCCAGATCCTTTCAGCGTTGCAGAAGGACGACCAGTCGCGCAGACAGCGGCTACGCGGAAAGCTGGAGCAGGTGATCGACACCATGGCTCTGGCCAGCTGAGGACCAGCCAATCACGCTCCTCGGCTAGCAGAGAACTGGCCGACCAACACACCTTCCCTGACAACCGTAGACGCCCCGTGACATTTAGACCCTCGACGTTTGAAGTCTCTCGCTGTCGCCCTCGTAAACAACAACAAACATGAGCAGCCGAAAAGACTGCCAGGACACAAGCACCCTGCGGCAGCACACTGGAGAGATAGCAGAGTTTGGACCTAAAAACCCGCCGGCAGGGTTGGTGTTTTTTTTTGTTTTTTGGGGGTCTTTTCTGAGCCACCAACCCAGCCCTGAACAACCAAATCAACCCCCCGACAGCCTCAGCAGATATGGTCCTCAGCTCAGGAGAGAGTTCATTTTCATCAAGGCCCCTCATCACATGGCGAGTCCTATAGGGGCAGCAGCTGGGTACTTTGGCCACAATCAGGAGCGGTACATGCACAGAGGCGACCAGAGACTCATGGAGCTGGACGTAGAGCTGAAACGCTGCAGGGGGAAAGGTACAAGTCACCAGCGAGTAGCTTTCCACAGCCAGAGCTACGGTTCAATAGCAACTGTTGGCTAATAGAAATCCAGGATGCGATATCTCTATACTTGATCCCTTTCTCTTTCCTGTTGCTGTCCTCCACGGGAATGTCAGTGGTCAGGGACAGCTACAGAGCAGCCGCCATGGAGCTGGTGGAAATTCAGTGTGTTGCTCAAAGACACTTTAGCAGGACACTTGGCTGCCATCGCAGAGCAACCATGAGGAAGGACTTTGCAGGGAAACTCTTCCTCCAGTACTGACTCTCTATCAACAAGACCTCAGAGAAAGGACATCCTCAGTTTCACCACTCGGCTTTTGATTTGTTATTGTATTTGATTCCGTTGCTCCCTCAACTGCCTACTCTCCCTAGTGCTGTGCCACTTGTGTTACTGCTGAATTTGCACAACAAAGCTAAATCAAAAGAGAGAAGAGGATATATGAATATATATATATAAATATGGATATATAAATACAAACCTTTTGTTTTTAAAACAAATGAGAAGTTGAATTCTTTTCCATTTTACTGTACAATAGATAAGTTCGACAAGAGGATTTGATATTTACGAGATGAAAAATTATGAGGAAAAAGTAGTCCTGTGCCATGTTTTCCTTTGAATGTTGTTTAGTGCAAAAAGACTTCTTTACGTTAGATGAAATGTGCTTTCATGAAATGTTGCCATGCTTACCGACTGAAAGTGAGAGTTTAAAAAATAGGTAACTGGCAGAGATATACATATATATATAATTACAGACACTTTCTATATTTCATGAGGTCTTTAGTTAGTTGTGTGCTACATATCTGGCGAAAGGACAAATGGTGTCTGGAAGTCGCCTGTGCGCCGAACGACCTACAGTGCTCTTGTGTTTGTTTTGAAGCAACCAAATACAGCTGATTTAGATGAAGTCATTTCTGTGGAGGCCAGCCTGGTCTCTGTGTGGCGGTCGGACCACTGGAGGAGTTAGGCAGCCGTCGAGGTTGAACCGTGGCACATGTTCTCTGCAACTTCTTGATCTTGTTTTATAGCCTTCCCCCTCTTGTCTGAAACATTTTATTAGATGTGCCATCTGACATGAAGGCTAGTTTTTGGTGTGATGCAAAAGAAAGTGAAACAGTGTTGTCGAACTTTGGCTTGTATTTTTTTTTTCTTAGTCTGCAGTGAATACGGTAAAAGCTCAAGGCTCCATTTTTGAAATGTGAATGTGGTTTATGAAGCGATAATGAAATGTAGCTTGATTCATGTCAGTGTTGTTTTTGTACCAGTTGAAGGCCTTTTTTTTTCATTCTGTGGTTTTACAGGGGTATCAAAAAAAGTGAAGAACGTGCTGCACCACATAAACTGGCAGTGCTCAGAAAAAACATGCGTACATGAACAAGACATTCCTGTATCCTATGACAGTAAGTGTTAGAGAAAAAAATACGATTGACTGGCGTTAAACACATCGGGGGTAATGTCATGTAAAATGTATGGTTGATGAACTGTCATTCATCCATGAGAAGCAGATCAGACTCATCCACAAACAAGAGCAGATGAAGTGAACTACTTATCCCTGTTTGTTTCTTTTGATAATGGAGAAAATAGATGATGGTTAAACAGGTTGATTTCCATAGGATTTACAAGAATACTGCAGTTACCAATGCATCAAAATCCTGTTGGCTACATCCACATTACTATATTTTTGGTTGAAAACATATCAACTCTGCTACAAATATGCCTGGGTCCCCACTACTAGCAACCAACATTAGCCTCGGCTCCCACTGTAGAACACAACATGGATAATCAATTAGCAACAGGCTGACCCCTTTTTCCTTGCTAACAGCTTGAATTCTGCATTTAACTATGATAAAAGTGATCACATGCGAAAAGGAGCTTATATTCTAACAATTCCTGTTCACACCAACAAACTTATGTCCGCGTTTTTTGGCATGTTAGTATGAATAGGAATTAAAACTCATCCTCAGCCAAAACGCTTGTGTGGAAAAATTCTGTTTTCAAATGAAATGGGGTAGTATGGATTTATCCCTTCTTTTCCTTCCTGTTCAACAGTGCTTCCCTCAGTTTTTTTTTTTTTTTCCTGCAGTACAGCGGAATTGACTCTATAATCAGTGAACCACAGAGTACTCACCCCAGCTTGAATAACTAAGAGTCTGCAGACAACTGGGGGGTGTCTGCGAACAGGCCTGCTAGGTTTATACTAAACCGCACCACTTGAGTTATCATCCCCTCCTACACTTAGACAGTCCGAGGAGAGCAAAGTGAGAGATGGCAGTTATTACTAACTTACTTTGCTTTTTCTATCTTGGTAATATATCCTTATGACTGCAGTGAGTGCTGCTCTTCGGTACAATCCAACACAGTCAAGGAAATTCTCAAGTATACTTTCGAACACAGTTGTAATCTATCTACAATGAGACTTGTTCACACCTCTCTTCTTTTCACATTGTCTCAAATTAACCTTTGCTGGAATAGATACTTGGTTTAAACAGAGCTTTCAAATGTCAGCTGGGAATACTGGAAAATCTTTTCAATATTAATTGTAGTAATAAGGACACTAGCATATTTTTGGATTCCTAAACTAAGTTATTAGTTCAAGTAATGTAATTGAACTAAAATAATTGTATTTAAATCTGCACCCCACATATTTTTTCAAATTATTCTGACAATATTACATTATTTTCTTTGTTCCGAAGAAAACAGCCCGTAGAGAAAGGATGCTTCCACACCTGCCATATTTAGTTTGGACATAGGACTTTTCAGGTCATTTGAACCCAAAACAGAAGAAGTGTTGTGGGTCCACATCAAACTGAAACATGTTATCCATGCAAGATTTGTTCTGCTACCACTATGCTATTATTATGATAGCAGGATCAATCTTTAATTTCTCTCCTTTCAAGCAATAAAGGCTGCCAACAGAATTAACCCACATTAACCAATGTCAAGTAAAGAGCAATGCAGCAATGTGAAAACAAACCAGATCAAATGTTGGCTGACATGATGTAACAAAAACACAAACCTTGGTTCAGATCCTGAAAAGGACTTTCTGTTCAGAAGGCACCTGGCATGATAAAAAGCACTAAACAGACCAATGAACATAACCCAGGGATATTGTTCAGTCACAGCTGGCACACAGAACGAAATTCAGGGTGATATTTAATTTAGTGTGTTTGGCCGTTCGGCTAATTTTCACATCAGAACCCTTTGGATTGTGTCTTTTGAGCAGCACTCCCTCCAATCAAAGCATCACGCTTAAAAGGAAAGTGGGAAACAAAAATCAAGTTTTGAAAAGAGCCGCATATGAGGTGATAACTAAACTGACATGCAAATCTTTAGATTGATGACAAGGATTCCTTATTTGAATCCCACTTCCCAACTATTAAAAAATTAACATTATATTTTTCCCTCAACTGAGAAAACAGGTTCGTAATATAAAGATCTTCAGTCGCTTAATATTCAGTTGAAGTTATAAGGCAAACTTAGCATCAGTGGCATTGTGTAGCCTCCAAGCCAAACACATTTTGCTGCTGTCAAGTGGAAGCTCTTGACTCCAACAAAACCACATTACCTTTGAGGGATTAGGATGTGTAAAGAAACCCTTTAAAAAATGCAGTGTATATTTGTTTGCAGTTCAAACTGAAACGCCACGTTTCATCTGACAGCATGAATGTGGGACAGGGTGAGATGTACTGTTTGTGCTTCCATACTTGAACCACTGATCTACACAGGGTAAAAAAACAACATGCAGGGCAGCAGACCAAAGCTTTCGTCATCCACATCAGGAGAGGAACTCCATGACAGGAGATTAATTTTGATCCATCTGCTTCTCAGCACTTCCACAAAACGGATTTCAGTTACAGTCTTTTAAATAACTAGGAAGTAATTTAGTTTTCTATGGCTCATGAATGCTGAAATCGAGACATTACTTCCATGTACAGGCTCTCATCAACACATTTTGTTCAGTTTAAATGGGTGTTTTGACAGCAGTTCACTTGCTCATTTGTTCTTGTGTTAAAGGCTTGTAAAGATAATTTTAGAGATTCTGGAAAGAGTAATGAGGCTTATTAAGCCTTGTTGATAACTTTGTAAGGGTGTAAAAAGAAAAAGAAACGTTTAGCAAGATGGTGGGATAAGACTCACTCGGTCTCTGGTGCTTTTGTTTCTTAGCCTCTTGTTTTCTGCTTCACCACTTGTCGGGGTGAAAGATGAAAAGACTTGGGCGAGGCAGAGGAAGCGCTTTGAAGGCAATGTTACCGCTTCATTTTCCATTCTGTTGCATCCGTCGCATTCAGTTTTTCACATAGAAAAAGACAGTGATGAAATGATGAAGGAGTCTCTCATTGATTGACCGATTCAGAACTGTTCTCCGAGCTTTGTCAGCCCCTTCTCATACTGAAAAGAAATATGAATCAAGGCAAGGCAATTCAAAGGTTTGTGCTTTGAAGGGAATATGCTGGAAGTACCTTATTACACCGTTTGAGGTTTAGCAAGCTTTTAACAGGAAGCTCCACCACAACCACCCCTAAAACAATATCTTATCAACCTTTACCTTGTTGTTGATCAAGCTAGCTTCGGTACACTGGTTTTCTCTTTGTCTTTTTGCTAATTTTATCTATGCTAACTACATTGTGACTCCAGCTCTCTTTTAAATACAGAGAAATAACAGTGACATCATCATGTAGCTCTATAAGACAAGAACAACTAGCACATATTTGTGCAAGTACATTTAAGTGTATATCAATAAGGTGTATAAAGATGGTTAGCTAGGTTTAGCAGAGTGGGGTGTAGATATAAAGAATAAAATAAAGAGACTTAACCTGAAAGGATTTTTCCCATCAACGAAAGAACACAATTTCTTTTGTTCATTTAACCTTTAAAAAGCACTGGATTAGCTGGTGCTCCCTTCTAGCTGTTCTGCTCAGCTAAATTATCCACTGTTTCCAGCTTCATTTTCATTAGACCGGGTTTCAGTCCTCTCATCCAACTCTCAGCAGAAAAGGGAAAAAGAACATTTCCCAAAATGTCAGACTATTTCTGAAACAAGGTGTTAGCAACCCATGCCCACCCTCTGTACATTCTGAAAGCAGTCTTTAAAACTTTACAAGTGTATCGTAAGTGTGCTTATTTTTCAGCACAACTTCCACCCACCAAAATGACACCACCTCAGACCCATAACAGCGCACAACCTTAATACATCCCCCATTCATCTGCCATTTCTGATTTGATCCCCCTCAACAGGGCTTTTCATCCCTCAGCTCCAACTCTCTGGCAGCATCACCTGCTGAGTTTGATTAAAGTACATTTCAGAGGAGTATAGGACAGAAAATATCTTCACACACAGATTAAGAGGAGGTAGAAAGAAAAAAAATAACTTAAAGAGTTTTAATACTTTATGAATTCTGATACCTTTTTAAGAGTTTGAGACTTGAAGCTGCTGTGACAGGTTTTGGCTGTTTCACGCCTGTGTAAATATCCTGCTCTTTCCTATTTTGCAGATTTATTACGTGTAAATAGACACGCATCAAGGAGAGATTAAACATGTTTTTTGCTAAATCTGGCTCGTCTGATGTCTTTATTTCCCCTCCCTGTCCGTACATATCCTCAAAGTTGTGAATTTGAAAGTTGTAACAAGTTTTAAGTTTATCTCAAGTGCACGTTACCACAGGAGAACTCAACAGATCAAAAGCAGTACATATGAGACTTGGAATTGTACTCTGTGTACTCTATGTATTCTGGGAAAGAAGAAGCTGCTGCGTCCGTGTGATTTCCACTCACTTGTGCTACAGTGATGTTGATGAAGACATTGATAATGGTTCCTACAATTGCCCCAATTCTGGTTGATTACTTACAAACCCTTCTTTGTACAACATGTGTTACTACATCTAATGCAGTATTAGCCCAGTACTATACTGCAGGTAGTAGTACTTTATTTATTATCAAAATGGAGAAAAAAAGGACAAGTAGCACAGGACGATGGCTGTTGAGGGATTGATACTTCAGATGAATAGAAGAAAAGAACCAGACTGTGTCTTCAAACGATTGAGGACTGGCACAGTCTCCAGTCTTAAACCCCATGGAGCTGGTTTGTTCAGTGGCCAAGAAAGCTCAGCGTACCTGAATTTAAGGACACACATGCACATAGAAAAAACACAAAGAACTGAATACAACATTTTCATCAGTTTGACAACACAAGTACACAAAAACACAACTCACATGAGAAACGTGGGGGAGACTACAGCAGAAGCGTTTCTACCACACAAAAAGTAATGAATCTGACTGGGACATGTATACACAGACAAATTGGGTATAAAGTTGACCGTGGATGTTAAGAATAGCAAGTGAACATATTGGTTAGTGATGTGCAGAACATAAAAAAACAGAACATCTTCATCCTTCCTTTCCTGAGCAAATCATATCAAAACAGATCAACTTCTCTTCCCCGTCACGTCCCTCAGACCATCCAGTTGGAAAATATAAATTTTAAAAAGCGCCACACGCACCCCATGGGAACAAAAGGATTTGACAGGCAAGCCATCAATCAATTAAAAAGTCCATTATGAGGAGAGATTCAGACCTCCAGAGAGAATCTGCCCTGGATATCACAGACACCTTGTCTTTGTTCTGAATGGAATTGACCTCACTTTATTATCCTAAGTGCTTTTCAAAATCCTTTTTCCCCCCATATTCCTCTCTCCTCCACCTGCAGGGCTGTCTCAGACTCTTGTGTCTTTCTGTGAGTGGAGAGGTTTCAAGCTGAGGAGCAGATTGGAGTGTTTCTGGTCTTTTAGAGAGACAGGCTGAGATGGTTTCCTCAGGGGTTTCTTCCCCGCTCCCCCTCCTCTCCTGTAATATGCCTCTTGCATACTGTCTGAACTCCATGCTGTAGCACTTTTGTCACAGCAGGTAAAGCGAGCAGTGCTTAGATTAATCCACAAGGGGCACACACTCTCACAGACAGCAGATACCATCTCCCATCGCCCCTCTGTTTGGCTTTGTGTTCTCACATATCCGGGCATCTGATGTTTGAAATGTACTTGTTTCTTATTTCGCTTGTCTCTCTTTCTCTTGTGCCTGGAGGCATGTCTGGCAATTCAATAACCCCGACCACTCTCAAAACAAACACACTGCCTTGCTCTCAAGATGCCCCGACACGGAATAAGAGACAGAGTCACATAGGCCTTGGGCCCCCCAGCCTTTGACTCTCAGCTGGTGATTAAACTGCGATAAGACCCGTCTGTGTCCACAGAGAGGGGGACAACATAACTGAAGACAGCAACAGTGAGAATAGGAAAAACAGGGGCGTAGAGTGAGACTAGTGAGTGTAGATATGAAAAGCAGGCTAGAGAGCTGACTTTGGTCGTCTTGGAGGAGGTGGGCGGTTATACTGCCTGGCTCAGATCTCGTTCATTCTGCTGTTATGAAGCCGCAACAAATGACGACCAGCAGGGGAAATAAGATGATAGCGCAGAATCAGGGCTGCAGAGAGAGTCATGTCAGCCCTGGCTGCTCCCCCTCTGTCAAAGCTGAAGAAAATGAAGTGCTAAACTGTGACTGTGCTGGTGCATGACCTGACAATTCATGAAGTGGAGCGTGTTTTGGACATGTTCATCACTCATGTGTCTGTCAAAATCACTTTTTTTACTGCTTTTATACAACACATTAGCTCTACACTTTACGTAAATATAAAGTTGGATGACATGACAACTCCCAAGAGTGAAGCCAAAGGGTCTCGATCGCCAACTAATGGCTGCTTTCAGTATAAGCTATAAATCCTGCCTCCTTTATGAAAGCAGATGAGACATGGACCAAACTAAAAAGTCAGAATGCAAATATAATAAATAATAAAGATAATTTTCGTTAATTCAGGGAGTTATTATCACTCTGGTGTAAGTGTTTCAGGTCTAAATGACATATCTAATGATATGAAAACGAGGTGGTCGAGTGCATGTATGAGCAGGACTGAAAACGTTTTAATAATGGGCAGACCAACGATGTTGTCAGAACACTGATATAAGATGAAAAAGGGTTTTGAACTGCCAAAGTAAAAAATAATTATCATTACTGGTTATGTGTAGGCAGCTTAATTATTTTAGCCATGCTAGCAGCTTGCTGGTTACTTTAGAACATATATTTCAACAAACATTGGATGGATTGCCATGTAATTAAACAGATGTCTACAACTGTGGTTATTTCCTGACTCTTCAAGGGGCAATGATGAGGTTAGCATAAGAGAAATGTGTTAACAAGTTTTGGAGTGTCGTGTAATTTGATACTGAAGTTTAAATTCCCCTCAGGAGGAACTGTAAAAACTTTGGTCATCCCCAGACTTTCTCATTTCAAATTTTCCCTCATTACGCCTGCAAAACTGATGACATCAGCCTTAGTTGCACTTTGTGTTCAACTATTAGCATATGCCAGCTTGATAAATAGCTAAACCAAGATGGTGAATATTGGAAAAATCGTACAAGCTCACAGTGGAGCATTACGTCCCTGGTTTGCATGTTATCGGTCTCTTCTTCATTCCATCCATGACAAAGGCATAAAAAAAGTTGCAGAGATATTCACCATGCTCCTTGGTGAAGTCATTGCACTGCCTTGCATTTTACAGGATGTAGATTGTAATAGATCACAAATAAACAAACCTCCCTGGGACAGCATAACATCCATTCTGAGTGATCAGACGACAACTGGAAAGTTTGGTTTCTGAATGCAGCCGAATGTCTCTGGAATGGGCTCAGATATGCAATCCCTCAAACCAAGCTCAAAGGTGGCCACTTTCTTTTCCCTGTGTGAATGCAAGTGCGACCACATACACATTAACATGGAGACACATTCAGGATAAATGTTATTGCTAAGAGTGAACGCAAATACTTCATGTAGACACGGCAAACAGGAACACCTAATAGCTAATTATCATATTTTTAATGGCACAATTAACAAGTAGTTGGCACAGTTGGTTTCATAAAAAACATTAAAACTGTAATCTATTTGTATGTTTCCACAACTTAAGCAGTAACTCTCTGAAAATACTATTTTTTTATGCTCGGATCCTGGAAACGGTTAAAATTTACTTTTCACTGCACCAGGCTGGATCAGTGAATTACAGAATAGCCCCCATAATTTATAGCATGACCTATAGCATCGAACGACAGACGACATGAGCCAATGAAATGCCAATCTGGTGTTATGAATTCAGCCTCAAGTTCGGCTCCAGCTATTTTCACCAAACCGAACCCCCATTCTGTTTCGCTCCTTGTTGTTTGGGCTCAGTTCACTTTTCCTCTCGCTAGCCCCCGAGCTACCTGCACACTTTCATCTCTCCCTGTTTCAGCAGGACGGTCGGCTGCTTGGGAGCGCCTTGACGGAGGAGAACAAACCTGACGAGACAAAGTAGTCATCTAATCACCCTCCAACACACACCTCTTCAGTCTCTCCACCCCACTCTACACTCTCTTGCCTCTCTATCCCCTTCTGTCACTTCTGTCATCCTTTTATCTCCTCTGACCTCTCATCTGCTCCCTCCCTCTCTCGCTGCCTGTCTGCTAGAGCCGCACTCCTGCTTTCTCTCTCCCTGTATCACTTTTGGCTTGGCTGCAGGCAGTGCTGCGGTATTGGAAGCGGCATGGGGCTTGAGGAGTCATCTGGTACTAAGCAGAGCTAAGCCCTGCTTCGGAAGAGCATCTTAGCACGATGGTCTGGAGAGGTTTACAAAGAATATCAGGTGATAAAGCAGTAAAGCTGGGCACTTGGCCTTAGACACCTCAGGGGGGCCGAGATAATTGAGCTAACTAAAGTCTGATCTGAGGTGGTTTTAGAGTCAAGTTGGACTGCACACTGATACAGTGCAATATCCAAAGTTAACGGTGGCTCAGGTTCAATTCACTGTTAAGTGCAGGAGCCAAACTCAGGTCAAATATTACCCAGTGTGATGCTGCTCTCATTTATATTGAGACACAATTAAACCTTGTTGCAGTTGGCTGAAAATAATAATCAATACTTCATATTTCAATGTTATGAAAACATATTGATTAACATGTTGGCGAGTTGAAAGTATAATGATTGCAGACGACATATATCGTATTCATCACAATATCTGTGTATTAATTTGTAGTGACTTCAATCAAAATAAACTTTTATAATTATTTTTACTAGAGCAGTGCAACCTGCCCAGTTGAGTGGGCTATTTGCTTGGCCTGTGTCGATGGCGATGTAGTTCATGTCTGAAAATGTTTGTTATGATATAAATTGAATCGACACTGACCCACAGATCTGTGCAAAAGTGTACTGACTTATCTTCCTGAAGAGGGCAGCAAAACTCAGCAGGTCTTGACTTTCAGCTCTTCCCCTTATATATATGCAATGACAATTAAAGTAAGAAACCATAATGCTTTATTTCATCAATTCTTGAAAATAGTAGAATTTTATGATTATGATACATCTGGTATTATAGTTTACATTCATCTATGAAATGCATTTTATACAGCTGAATATGAACTGAATTCGGTTCAAGTACACAACTGAAGACATGTCCATAACCTCAGCTTACATCCAAAAACATAAACTGATGGGAATTGGAAAAAAAAAGACAGAGAGAGGGACTGAGAGAGACAGTCCATTAGAACTCATGTGGAGGCAATCTTCCCATGAACACGGAAGCGGTAAAGACATGTATATTCAGCTTGTCCCCAGTTACTGAGGACATGCATCTCCACACCGCGATAGATGTCGTCAGTTGGGTTCTGGTTCCAGGGCACAGGAGAAAAGAGGAGAATGGAGAGAATCAAAGAAGACAAATATCAATTGCGATGAGTGAGAGGAATAAAGAGATAGAATTAAACAGACATAAAGTTACTGCATTCTAAGATTTAAGACTTAACAAGAGCAAGCCATGTTTTGTGTTCAGGCCTAGACTTTTTTTCATGGTGTCGTTGTCTTCATAGATTTGATCATTTGAACTTACAGGCAGCTGAAATGTCTGTGTTGACTCGCCACTCTTGTTGTAGGTGAATGTTCCAAGGAGAGTTCTCTCTTCTGAGATATCTGTCATTCCCTGGGAGAGAAATAATACATTAGAGTTGCGACTATTGTATGCGACTCACTTTTTTCTTCAAGGTTTAAACACAGAGTGATAGGACATCTGCAGTGCCTCGTATAATGGATTTCAACTAATAGTATTGGGAGCACTCACATAGAGTTCAAAGGCTTTGGGCGCGGAGTTGATGCTGCCAGTGGGTGAATTGTAGCGCGAGACGTGGTCCACTGTCACGTGCGTTATCTTCACCGGATGAGAGAGAGTAATGGCATAAGTTCCCTGGGCACCAGGGAATGACCAACACCTCCCTGGGAGCAGTGGTGCCAGACCCTGGGGAGAGAGGAGATGCATTTAGGAAATAATATCTCCTTGTATGAAACTAATAGTCACCGACTTGTAGTGAGCAATACCCAGCCCCACAGAAGATACAAACAAAACAGAGCAGGGGTTAATATATTATACCTGAATAACGGTCCGTGGGCTCACATCGACAGTCAACATCGTGTAACCAAACAGGGTCAAAAACTCCCTACTACCACGATATGTTTCTGAACACCTGGAAGTGATCACCCTGGCACCTGCAAACAGAAACACAAAAATGGGTCATTTGTATGAATGCCGAGTCATCTTTTTGCAAGAATGGTACAGGAACGGTCATGTCTTCACTTAAGACAAGTCACAATGACAGGGAGCTATTCCTTACCTTGAACCTCAAGGGCAAAGTCAGCCATTTCGTCACCTATCGAACGTCCACTTCTTTTTTCATCAAGCATGAATACGTCCTGCTCCTGATAGACATTCAAATGGTACATAATTAATTTGTGTTGACATTTGTGACATCTAGAGTTGATATTTAGTCTGGGACATGATCTAGATCTAGATGATCTCCCCATCTACCTTGATGTGGTAACTCAGCCACTTCTCCATGTCCTGTTGGATCTCTGGGGTTAGCTGGTTGTTGGTAGCTGAAGGTGGTTTGACCCCCTGGTAAAGCAACAAGAAAGTTGCAGTCACATTTCAGTTATACAATCTCAAAGAAACACAACAGCAGGTTTGAAGTAAACAAGACCTAAAGATTAATACCTGTGTGTGTCTGTCACTGGCAGACGTCTCTAGCATTACTTTTACCACTGCATTCTTAGTCTCCACCTCTCTGATCCTGTTGCCAAGGCTGGACATCATTCCGGTCAAGTCCTGCATGTCTAGATTGATCAGCTCCTTGATCTGAGGGAGAAAGATATGTTCAGAGTAAATAGTTGTCTCTGCATTTTGGAACCATTTTTGCATTTTAGCTAGTTCCTCAGCAAGATCTTAGATCCTTTAAAATTTCTCTCCGATTAAATCACATGGACATAAGTAAATTGGACCAAAGACCCTTTTTAAAAATGTTCAAAGGAAATTGTATTTTAAGGTGTAGAGTTGCAGAATTTGTCAGTACTGGCAGTGGTGTGTAATTGTAAAAATATACAGAAATTACAGTGATTATGTTTCATTAAGGATATTAGGAAAACCCAGAGTCAGGGTCTCAAATCTGGATTAGGGACTACTCTAACAGAGCACTACTATATTGTTCAAGAATAAAGGAAAATGTAAATGAAGAAATGCATGATTTACACAAGGGTATAGATTGAGAATCTGAATTCCTCAGAAGCAAAATAGAAATTGTAAACACAAATACACAGTGAGAGACAGGTATCTCCAGTTGAGTCCTACCTCCTCAGCAGCATCAACATGGGTGTTGGGTTGAAGAGGTAGAAACGTTGGCAGTTTGAAATCCTCGAAATGGGTCAACACAGGAAAGAGTAGCCATACACCTGGAGAAAACAATGGGGCACAGTTCTTAGAGTTCCAAAGGTCTGAGAGAACAGCAAGTCTCCTTGCCCGATGACCTGCAATCTTGAATCTTGTCAAATGTCAATGCCACTTACATAGAGATATGAGGATTAGAAGGACAAGCAGACCACAGGTCTTCTTCATGCAACTCCTGACTGAATTGTTCATGTTAGGACAAGGAAGACAAATTTATTTTTAGGTTTTGTTCATCTGGAGCCAAGATATGCAGTGATTGTGAAACCACAAACTTATGTCAGGTGATAGTTGTTCATGTAAACATGCAGCAATGTGAACACACCCCACACCAATCGACTTAACAATGCCAGTTAAACAAGCACAAGTATGAGCTTGAAGCATACCAAGTAAACCAAAAGCCAAACATGAACACATCCACTATCAACTTACCTAAACCTCCCACGTGCATCATCATTGATTTAGCCTTGGCCCCTATCCATGAGAGTAATGCTGCAAAAAATGGAATATATCAGATTATTATGCAATAATATATAATATCATGCTATATTTTACAATGCAGGAAAATTTGACACTCACTCATCGGAAAAAATAAGGCACTAATGATTGCTCTCATGTATCCAGAACCTCGAGCTGAATCCTTTTTTCTGGGACGGTTGGTAATTCTGTAGGTGTAGGTAGTTAGTGTATCCCTTATTGTGCTGGTAATCCTGGTAGTACAGGTAGTACTGTTATAATTGTTAATGGGTGGCCTTCTGGACAGATCCTCAGACATCAAGTACCTTGAGTTCAATTGCGTGGTGTCATATGGTACCAATGCAGGATAACTGACTAGATAAACGGAGACAAAAACATGTTAAACAAAATTGTGTTAATTTTTGTGAATTACAACATACATTTACCTCTTCAAGCTTCTTAACAATGTACTAGTTCCAAAAAAGTACCAAAGGAATACTGGTTGAACTAGATGCAAGACTGAACTTTACACTACTTTGTTGCAGGAAATTGTCACCTTTTAAATCTAGAAAATAAAAACAAAAAAACACTGCGCACAAGTTCGCAATTTATCTAACCATAAGACTGGGCTGCAGGGATGGGTGGCTGGGCGACAGGGATGGGTGGCGTGTAGCTGAATGCTTGAGTAGCACTCTTTGCCCCGTGGGGCAGATTGCGGTAGTTCCCGTCACTCTTCCTGAAAACCCTTTAAAAATTGACAACACACACAAATGCACAGTTATAGAAATTGGCATTAGAGAATTAACAAATGCTGAATTCAAGCTTGACACACACACACAGTGTTACATACTTGACAGGCTTCTCATGGTAGGATATATTTGACAGACAATGCGCATCTGATTCCTTATGTGTGTCGTAGTAGCCAGCGGCTCTCAGGCGGGCACTCGTACGACGCATGACTGAAAGACTGAGATGAACAAGATATGTATTATCACAGAGTTAAACTGCACAGTAGTGTATATGCTGGCACTTTGAAGTTAAACATCTTTGATGATACCTAAGTCAACTATTTTGCCTTTCAAATGTGTAGCTGTTGACTTGCTTTGCTTTTCCTATGAACTTGCCTAAAGTTTCCTTTGAATAGTAGACTGTGGAACTCCTTTGCTGTAAAGCAAAAATGTTTATGTCACCAGGCGCTTGTGTGATGTCACCACTACAGAAAAAGCTGAGCGAGAGAGAGAGAGAGAGAGAGAGAGACAGAAAGAGATTCAGCAGAATATGAAGTCGGTTATGAATTCACAAAAACTGTTACACAGCTAAATCAAAACTAAGAAAGTTTGAGTTCTAATTTAGAGGAATTTGAAAGATGATTTTATGAATTGAAAGAAAAATTGCATGTATTTCACTATATAATACAGTTCACTACTACATGTGGTAATCAATGATGTCACTGACAAACTTATTCCAGGCATCTTTTGGTGAAACAGCTGTATAACCAGGTGCAGGTCCTGGACAGTTCCTCAGGGTGTTATGGCTTCTAATTATTTTGTGCTCATTCCAGTACATTACATTATGAGGGGCCATTTTTTAAGGATTCGGTATCTTGCCAAGGACACTTCGGCATGCAGGTGGGGAAGAGTGGGGATTTAACCGCCAACCTTCTTGTTGTAGAACGACCACTCTACCCCCTAGGCCAGGGATCCCCTACCCTCGGGCCGCGGACCGGTACCGCGCCGTGAATCATTTGGTACCGGGCTGCACAGAAAGAATAAACAACTTACATTATTTCTGTTTTATTTAATATCTGGTTCTGAACTGTGTTTTATTTTGAAAAATGACTGGATCCTCTCCGTTATGACTCATGCTTCATGCATGTCAAGATGCTTGCCTATTCACGTGACATTTTCGCCGGTATTTGTCGGACCCATTTGTCAACAAACCAGTTGAATCCAGCATGTCTGTGCAAGAAGAAGATCAGTTGCTGGAGATCGCAAATGACGGCGGCCACATTCCATCATTGTTTACACCTGATTGTCTTGGTCTAATTTCATGATTTAAACTCCCTCATTCTCCGTCTTGTGACATTTACGCACCGAGCCTGCACACACTGTACATTTCAATGTGCGTAATTAGTTTTTGTTCATCTTTGGAGTCTGCAGTTTTTTTTTTTTATATCATGATGCTGTTGTAAAGAAAGCTTTATATAACTTATAATATATTGATAATATATGAATAAACTAACAATATATAATTATGCATAAAGACGCAACAAAAACCTCTCCAAAAAGCACAGAGGCGCATCGTGTGTGTAATGGAGCTTTGGTATCCGTCCGTCTCCGGACATCCACATTGTGATTTGTCAGAAAAATAAATTATAATTATTATTAGTAGTAACTCGAGTCCACACATTGTTAATAAGTGGCCATGCAATAATTTATTTGAGGCCGCGTATTAACAATTCGTTAATCTCGTTAAATTAAAAAAAAATTTACCTAAGTCACCAGAGGCCGTACCAGAGGGCCTCCATAGTGAGGCTCCGTAGCCACACGGAAGCCATGGAAGCCATGGTTGAAGCTTCCTTTCTTTAAAAGTGACCAATGATCAATCAGATTTTGTTTTCTTCATTAATCTACTGTACATGTGGTGAAGAAATAGGTCAGGGGTGTTCTATAAGACAGTGTGTGAGCTGTTCCAAAACAGGATTTCTTTCAGTTCCTTTTGTTCTGGGTTTGACTGCTGAGTAGATCAATGTGCACCTTTTCACTCAGACATCCATATAATATATGCTTCTAATAACAGTCTGACTCACGAGAACATTTTACCTCAATTCTGAGAAAAACACATAATATGAAACAATGACTTTAACAATGTTTCCTATTGATAAAGAAGCTCTGTTCTTACACACTGTTTTTTTGTTTGTGTTATTTTCTCTCTGGTTTATTTCTAATCACTCCCCTGAGTGCGCCACAGTCTCAGTGGATGGATGGATGGTGCTTCCTCTGATGCATTAAGTCACGACAGCAACTTCTTTCGCTTCACAGGCATCTCACGAATCAAGTTGTACGTGCTGAGATGTGGCTCATCGCCATTTGTCAACGCCACAGTCTGGTGAAGGTCAAGGTCAAGGAAGTGCACAGCTTTATGTGACACTATAATTACCATGCTTAGATTTTTAGGTAAGCGCCCCCCGGAACATCATCAGGACATCTTTAACTGTTGTTCTGTGCTATTAAAAGGAATCTGTCTGAGGCCGTACAGTTTTAGGAGCCATGTGGAGCTGAGGGTGGCGGAGGGCTGATGAGAGCAACTTTCTCTGCATACAGCGCTGATTCGACTGCCTCAGATAAGGTCAAAACACTCACACTGTTTAAGTTGCCGTGATTGCAATGCACTTCAGCACCCCTTCTACCCACACCCACCAGTCTCACACAGACAAGACACATTTTAACTTTCTTAATTTTGAACTAAACATACATTTTACTTTATATTTTAATATCAATCCAGGTTGAATTCATCTTATAACCTCTCTGCACGTGACTTGTCCGACATCCATCCGTCCATCCTATCGAAACCGGCACTCGTTGGTTTATGAAAAAGCTTAATGGATAAAAACAAAGTCTCACCACTTGACATCTCAACAACACACCCATGCAGTTATATCAGGGTAAAAAGACCAGGCTCCTCTCTTTGGTAGCATATCCATATTAGTAAGAGAAGGCCTTTGTCCATCAAAGATAATGACCATAAATCTGAGATTAAAATCAAAATCAGAAAATATCTCTGTAGCCTTAATATGTTTAAAATAATTCATCTTTATTATAAATCTGGTGACATTAGATCATACTTGGTTGAAGGGTTGGTAAAATAAACATCTGCACAGGGTAGAAGATTAGCGTTAGGCTACAGTACATCTACATTAGTGGGTCTTGCTACATTATAGTTATTAAGTATAATGGCAGAAAGCAATCCTTGGGCTTGCGGGAGTTTCTTCTTCGTATTTAAAAATCTTTGCTAAAAGTAAGTTATGAAACCTTCACAGTTCAAGTATCTGCATTGTTGAAAAGGCCTCATGAAGAATATGACACTGGCTGCCACAATCGTTTTTTTTTTCTTTTATTGGATTTTATTGGACAATAATATTAATAGTAATAAACCAAATTGATGCAACATGAATTTACCTGATAATGATTATAAAGGGTATAAAAACAAAAGTATAAAATAATCAATAGGGTCATGAATTAAACATATTTGAATGAATCCATGTAACCATAATGGAATCCCCCAAAAAATAATATGAAAGTGTAGCTTATAAAGAGAGATGAGTAACTGGATTCACAAATTGAGTTAAGGACACAGAATTTAATCAAGTACTGAAGAATGTAATATCTTGTCCCAATGGCATTTACATATTCTCTGCTGCTTTTCCATTTCTATTATCTATTCAATTTTATTTCATTAAATTCCTTCAAAGTCTTCACTACCTGTCTTTAGGTTCTCGTATCATACGTCTGTCCTGTTCTTGTGAACGGGTTCTTTCACCTCAACACCTGGTGGGAATTCACACCATTTCATCTGGTTTTAAGGAGGAACTTTTTATAGTTTTTAAGTACATTGTACTTTGTATTTAGCATCAAACATTCGATCATCTTTAAACAGCTGTTACAAGGTTATGTACTAAACTGAGTTTTGGTTATCCGTCATAGACAGAGATGTCAGCAGCATGTAGATGAGAAAACAAATTAAACCTATTGAAATAGTCTATTGGAGTTCAGTTCAGGATTGAGATCAAGACATTGAAGTGGAGACAAACCAGTCCACACAAACTTTGAAAACCTTGTATGTATGTCACTGTTATCTAAGATTAAGATTAAGATCCATTTATTCATACCAAACACATGCACAGACATGCAAAGGCACACTCATGCATGTAGGGAAATTTAATCTCTGCTTTTGACCCATCTGGTGCAGGACACACAGAGCAGTGAGCAACCATTTACGGCGCTCGGGGAGCAGATGTTGGGGGAGTAAGGTGCCTTGCTCAGGCAGGGTAGGGAGACAGGGTAGAGAGACTCTTGGATTTTTGGACAGATCAATCCAGGTTCGTCTTTTGTTGTCTCTCCGTGGAGTCGAACCAGAGACGAACCAGAGACCTTCTCTGCCCATAGTCCAAGTTTCTGCCACTAGACCACCGCCTCTCGCATCTACTGAGTGTGCATTCACACATGCACACAGTTTAACAGTACAGGTCGAGCCAGGGTGGAGGAGGAGGTTGTTGGAGATGAATTTACAGCACTGACATTTCAAGACTCGGAGGGTCTGTATGTGTCGCATTGATTATCAGACGCACTGTGCAATGGCACAGCCCGACCAGCCTCACAGACTGCGAGCTACACAAATAAAGACAGACAGGGGAAACGCTGCTTAGTACTTAGCAGACAGGTGTGGCTGCCAGGCACGGTGTGTAAAGACAGTGAGTCTGACAGACACAATGCAAGCCAGGCAATCTAAACATGGGACAGGTAGACAATTGTTCTCACACTGAAGTTAGTGTAGAGAGACAGAGAGAGACGAAAAAAACTGCTGACATGCCGGCTGGCAGGCAGGTAAGATGACACTGTAGAGTAAAGAAAGGCAGAAAAGGAATACATGAAGGAGAGGGAGATAATTAGAGCTAGCCAGGCATGAATAGATAAAATTTGGATCGTGGTGTGTGAATAAAGAGAGAGAATCTATAAGCGGGAATAGAGAGGTCATTTTTTAACTAACAGCCCAGAATGAAGCTGCTGTTTTTGATGGTTGAAGCACAGTTTCCACCACAGTTATCACTTGTTGCCGCGGATATAAATTGCGTTCCATTTCTACCCACTCCAAACATAATGGCTCACTGATGACCTGCAGGATGATCAGTTTACTCAAGGGAGAGAGGCGACAACAAATGCTGTTTGTAGTTGTAAGGGATCAAGCAGTGAGGCAATGAGGAAACTGGAGTCGTAAAATTAAAGACCTGGGTTTTTATTTACCCAAAGAAATACAAACAAAAATAAACCACAATGAGACATGAGGCCACATAGATGGCCTAAACCAAATGGCAAACACGAGTTAAACAAGATGGCCACCAACTGCAACTAATTACTAAGCAAAATAACTAAACAAAAGCCCCCCCTGACATAGCAGCACATGGGTTTGCCCAATGAGCTGGCTCCAAGATTTAAGTGTCCTCAGCCCTCAGCTGCACCTTTTGCCAGCAGGAAGGGACCTCCCCAAACATCCACGGTAACTCAATGACAAAGAAGTGAATGATTAATATAAAAAAGCAATTCCCTGTGGAGCCCTACAGTGTTAAAATCTGTGCATCATCTAAACATTGTAAAGTTAAAAGCAAATAAACAGATTCCAAATAAACAAACTGATGTTAATTGTTGAGTGTGATTGACAATTTAATCAACCTGTGAGTAGCAAACTAAGGGGCATCCCCCTGTGTGGCCAAATACAACGTTTTATTACAAAAGGAAAATTTGTGCTATGTTTTTCATTGCTTTTCATTTGTATTAGCATACATTGCAGCAGGTTAGCAATGACCTGTTTATCTCAAGCTTGACATCTCAAAGAGTTGAGAGTTAAATGATGCAAATAAAACAAGTTTAGTACTGTTACAGGCTCCTGTTGAGGTGTTTTCTTTTTTTGTTTCCACATCTGGCTGCTTGTTCAAGCCGAAAGGTCAAATTGCTTGTGTTTGAAACTTGAAGCACTTGAGCCTCATGTGCCACATTGTATGGTTCTGCCTGAGGTGATAAACCTAGTTCTTGATATATTCTGTCTTTTCGCCAGAGGCATTATCTGTGAGGGTTGTGTGTCTGTCCGCTCATCCCATTCTGTTGAATATGATATTGTGGGAGTGCCTTTAGAGAATTTTGGGTGAAACTTTCACTTGGACTCGAGATTGAGTGGTCATCAGAGGTCAAAGGTCATATTAGTATTAATTCATATTATTGTGAGCAGAGACTACCATACACACAGCTACTCCACAAGTCACCGGATGTCCTCCTTCCTCGACTATTTGCTAATATGTCTTGTTTCATCAAAACATAATCTGTCCGGGAAGCAGATCTTGATGTGGATTTGAGCGTTGAGATTGGAGGGGAGGGAGAGGATCCATTTAGGCTCAATTAATGCCTCGTTGCAGTTGATTCAATATAAGGTCATTCTTGGAAGAAAAAATAAATGAAATGTACCCTAATGTTCCTGATATTTGTGATAGATGTAACTTTAAAAATGGTATTCTAAAACGTATCATCTACAGATTCAACCTGACGTACTGGTTGCCCTGCTTTGCTGCTCTGTAGCTTCTCTTGCACTGAACATACTGTACAGCAGACCCTTATGTTTGGTATGTTAGTAGCAAACAGACTAACTCTCTAAGTATATGGAAAGCTACCAGTTCTCCTTGTTTCTCCAGGTGGTTCATGGAACTTGCTTCATGGATACATCTTTACAGGCTTCGGAAAAACACATACGATTTTCATTTGAGAGCAATTGGAGCCCAATTATTAGGGAACTTAACTTTCCCAAATTAAACCCAACATTTTGCGTAACATCCATTCTGTCTATTCCTGGCTATATGCTTTACTTTCACTGAATGATTGACTTACCCAGTTTAGCCAATGCTACCTCATAAAATTGTATTTCTTACACAATTAAACAAATAAATATCTAATATAATAAATTGATTTTGTGATGACATCTTATATCCTTAACTTATAAGGTCAGCCTCATTGTGACGTCATAATTTTCTGTAAAAACACCAATTTCACATTTGGTTGGATCCAGAATTGCCTACACAAGTCTTGGGTGTCCCCTTTGAAAATGTGACATTAAATATCCTGTGGTCCGCTGGGTTGTGTGAAATATAAAATGTATCTTCACAAACATCCATATTTGAAGCAGTGTCTACTGTTATGGTTACAACTTTTTGTTGTATAATGGTTTATTGGCCAAACATGTGAACACATACAATGAATAAGGCAGTGATCTTGCACACTTATTAACTCAAAACAGAATATATATCTGTGGTCGATAATGTTTTTACAGCCTGACAGTAAAGCCTCGTAGATTCCTCTGCGGTTGTGGCATCAATGCAGTTCCTTCTCTCTTAGGAGAACTTGTCTTTTACTCTTTTGTCTGTGAACCTCTCACTTGGAATCAGTTTTGCATGAGAGTGACCTTTTTGCATCGCTGTTAAAGCCATAGATTTAATTAATTATCTGGGAAACACTGTCAACATCGCAAATTGCAAAAAACACTTAATACTTTTCCTTAATTTCTTTTAAGTTCTTTATCTGACATTTAATAGATCAAACAATTACTTGATTAAGTGAGATAGTCTTTGCCACCTTAAATTAATTATTGTTAAAACAACAGCTATTTGCATCGTTCATCAACGCTGCTCATTACTGAAGGTAATCCTGAGGTGAATGTTTGTCCAAAAAAGTAGAACTTGGATCATACAGAATATGCATTTTTTTTTTTATAAAAGTATGGCAGGGACTCTAATGTCATCTCGACTATGTTTATTCAGTGTTCATTATTATTCTCAGTACATAAATAGGAAGAGCAAAAACCTATACTTCAATATAGATGTTTGAGCTGCAAACACACAGGATCTGCATATTTATGTAGCAAAGCTCTCCATATGACATTTGCAGTGCATGTGGAGAGTCACTGACTCTTTGCTGGGTTCCTATCTTGCCTGGAGCTGAATATTGTGTGCTGACCGAGTACAGTATGCAAACAGAGCATCAAACATAAACAGCACACTGTCCACTGTACACAGAGTGCCTATCATCTTCCTTGTGACACTAGCACAAGGACACATTGCCAACACTGCTTGCCTGGACCAAGGTAGTATATGCCCTTAAGTGACATAGTTAAGGGATGCAAAATAAAACCAAATCAATAATTATTTCAGTATAATTTTAATTAATGATAATAAGACATATCCATGTGATGCTTATGTATTTTGCAAGCACAGTTAGGAAGTAGAAATCATAATTGATCTACCCCAGCTTTGTAAAATATTTTAGTGTTTGTCCTCCTGTAAAACTGCATCCTTCACTCAGCAGCAAGAAAACAAATGTTAAACAACAGACAAAAGCAAAAACAACTTTTAACTGATTTTCTTTTTAACCTGATCTAGTTTTGGGTCGTTTCGCCCAGCCTTGCTACTGTGGGAAACAATGGGAAAAGGATGTGACAACAACAATGGGGCTCGGTTTGAAAAAGCCACTTTGGAGAGAATCCCTGCAGCTAAAAAGAAGCTGGGAAGAAAAGCACCAACCTGAGGAGACGCCTCAATGTGCCAAATAGACACTAAAGAAACCTAATGTTTAGTAATGTAATGTTACTTACAGTGCAAAACGTATTCTCTAGTTCCCATGTGTTATTATTTTGTGGCCATGTTATTTTTTTATTCCCAAATGTCACCAGAGGGGCTCAGTAGCTTTCCGCGGGCCATTTTACATGTACAGCGTGAGCAGTCAGGTCGTGGCTGACGATCGTACCACACAGTGGGAGCACATAAATACTGACATTCGGCTTCACATCACAGATGATTTACTTGTGCAGTATGAATTGGAGTTCTTTATTTCTAAAATACTTTAGTGTATGCCCAGCATTCAAGTGGTTTACACTAGAGATAGTAAGATTTGCAGCTGGGATACTAAAATAAGTGTCAACGTTTTTTGTCAGTTATTTACATTTGCTGGTCTCCAGGTTAAGACTGTTAATTTACTTCTGACTTTCAGGATGCACAGCAATACTGTCTATGTATATTGTATAGTGTATGTGGAAGAACCATGCAGAGCATTAAGCAGCACTGCAGTTAATTATTCAACGTGCAGTAGCATACATCGATGATGTTTTACACACAAAGTCCATTAGGCTTCGCTATCTTAACAAACATGTAAAAGCAATCTTAATGTATAATGAGTGGAAGGATAAAGGCACAGCTTGTTTTTCTTCCTTCTCTGCTCCTTTCTTTGTGTCAAGGAGCAGGAGGCGGAGGTAACCTTGGTTGACTGTATGTTGCAGTGTTTTTGAATTTGAAAAAGAATAACTCTGTAGTGAAAAGAGAATCTTTGGAGGAGTGTAATTTGCAGCAAAACAAGGTTAGATGTATAATGGATTGGGGTGACATGGCAAAATGAGGAGAAAGCATTTTCATTTAATTTCTGTTTCTGGTTTTATTGTTATCAGCAGTGTAATCAGCAGGGAAATCTGCTTCTCTTTGTTTCCTCAGTCTGGGCAAAGCATTCTGGGACCTCCACAGTTTAAAGTAGCATGAACCAGGTTTGAATTAAAACAAGTACAAAAGTTGTAACAACCTTGTTTTTGTAAAAGCTACCCGAATCAATATTTTCACATATTCTAATGATTAAATTACTGTGAAACTTTTAAAGTTGTAGTTTTGAATACACAGACAAACCTCTTCTCTCTCTGCAGTTCCTTTAGCACATGATGCCCTCTAGTGTCTTTCAGCTCATTATTTTGATTTCACGATTCACTCTTTTACTTAGCTGAATCTTTTGAAATTCCCAGTAATTATAATCCGTCGATCATCCAAGTCAACCTGCCAAATAATTATTTGTCTGTCACAAAAACTCTTTTTGGGGATACTGTTCTTAAATGTAAGTGTGAGATCTTGCAATATAACCCTGAAACTTTATTTAAATACACTGGAATATATCTTATATTGCAAATTCAAATATTTGAATCAATGTGACAAGCTTTTAAATTTGCTATTCATGCCATCAAAACAAGCATGTTAACAGCAAGAATGAGTAACGAGCGAGTGGCAACAACCGTGGCTGAGGATGAAGCCGGTGCAGAGAACAGCAGTTAACTGAGTGGCCACTTGAGGCTGGCTCCAAGAACGAGTCAATTCTCGTAGACTGCCATGTTAAAATCCCAACTTCAGAGCAGAATTAAACATTTTTTACAGCCTTGTTCAAAAACGGTTATATTGTCAATCACAAAGTTCCTCCTTTGTGAAAACCGAGCTGGGGGTAAACGTTTGTCTCACTCGCTCATTTAGATGATAGAAATGTTGAAAATTATGCATAATTATCAGCTGATTGACAGTTGACATCCCCGCTAGTTCGTCACCCTGGCTGCTAGCAGCTGTTGCCTGCTCGGCTTTACCTGTGCTAACAGCTAATCATCGTCATCTAGAATGATCCTTTGAGTCTGCGGACAAGTTTTGAGCAACATATCGGATAAATAATAAGACTTCTTGTACGACTGATTGTCCGGACATAGTGCTCCAGTTTCTGTTAATGTGTTAGTCGATATCAGTGTGTCTGTACCTGGCTTGTAGGATAAACTCGGCTAATCGGCCAGCTAATGAATTGGCCCTCAATTATACACTCCTGCTACAGGAGTGTATAATTGATTATCACAATTTTTAAAATGACAGAACACCAACATGAACTGGATCACAAGTCAGAGAAAAGCGTCACAGTTTATTGGAATAATAAGTTAAGTTCTGTTGTTTCACTTGCCATCCTCGTAATCTATTGTTAACATTGATTCTACACTTGACTGAGTATGTTAAATTGAGTAGCTGAAGTATTACTGTCACATAAATTAGTGTTCCAGACATAACGTTAGCGCAGGTGCTGTAGTTTGAAATTGGTTGAGCTGGCATTATTAACAAGAAGTTATTTAGACTGTACGCTAACGTAACGTTGAATTTAACAAGTTTGATTGATAATACTACCAAAACAGATTAAAATTATTTTACTGTTATTCTATTATTATTCTACTATCTACTAACTTCACATCACAGAACTGACAGACTCCAACAAGACTGAACACAGAGTCATCCCTTCACCACTGACTCCCAGGTACAGACCTTTTGTCATAACTTAAATTAAAGCAAAGTATTACTTATACCAAAGAAAATCACATTATAACATACCTTTAATGTTGAAGAACTGCATACTGAAAATTTGTTCTAGAAGATGAAGATGTTCTTAACCCTCTCCCTTATTGCTACTTTTTGGATGGGGACACTCCCAGCTGAAGGCACTTCATATTTTCATATCTTGTCTCACAATATTGACATCTCTCTAACCCTAGAGAAAACTGCAGTGGACAGTGGACCAACTGAAAGTGAAAATTCTAGATTCATTTCCCAGCATAACCTAAGGCGTAAAAACTTATTTGATATTGCTCTTCTCCACACTTAGAGTTACAACCCTTTTGACAGTGATCAAGCACTCAATATCTTATTTACTGTTTCTGCTTTAATTTACCTATTAAGACCTGATGCACCCACCATTTGAAAACAACTTCCTAAAACCAGCGTTTTTTTAATCAGATAGAAACATGAAGTGAAAACCACAAAAGATCTGTTCATGGGCAAAAGTAATTATTTACAATAAAAGTCAAAGTTTGAATCACTGAAATCGTATATATTTTATATAACTATCGGATTCAGAGGCTGAGAAATAAAAGTTTAGTGACTGTCTTCGGGGCAGGTCTGTATTTACCTTTGCCTTTGCTGACCTAGCTCTTATACTAGCTTTACTCCCTGAAATCCTCATTCTCCCCCTCCTGCCCCTACTTGCCTCTCACTCGCTGAGCCCTGGCTAAGTCTGTGTCTGAATCTTCTATGTCTGTGTCATTGTTGTTTTCATCCAAGTAACTGCTTTACTCTGCTTCAAGGTCGCTACCTCTGCTAAGGCCTTCGAACCAATGTCTGGCCCACAACTTTAAATATATTTTTTTATGGGCTAAAATTGCAGAAAAAAAGAAACCCATTTCATATCTCCATGCTTGAATTTCAGCGAATCACTATGCATTTCATTGGTCATGTATCATCCGGCTCTAAAGGGAGAAGCACACAGGTGTCAGACTTGGTCTCAAAAGGAGAAAAGCCCATATTGCATTTTTTCTAAGGCGGAAAAATCTGATGTTTGAACCAAAGTTGTGTTAATTTTTCCTAAAAATGTACATGAGAATCAGTGGATTGTTAAGGCTAAACAATCAACAATTATGTTGATGTATGTGTGCCAGTGTTGTCAGGGTGTTGGGTAGCTGCATTGCCACACTGATCTTATTATGCTTCATCTTCATATGTTACAGAGGAGATATGCAGGGGGACAGCACCAGTCAGGTCTAATAGTGGTAGAGAAAAGTCTATAATCAGTGCCAACAGCACAGTTAAACCTTAAGAGAGCATGTGGAGAGTACAGGCGGCTGAGAGGCAAGCAGGACTAATGAAGTGAGCTGTAGCGTATGAATGGCAATGGCTGGCCGGGTGAGTGAGAGTGCAGACAGCGAGAGTTGCAGAGTTCAGAAAGCCCTGTCTGTGTTCTTTCTCTGCAGCTTTCGCTCCAGCAAACTGACACCACAACCTCCATGCATTTTTCATGACCCGTGTTGGCTGACAAGCTCTCTGCGGCTCTCTCACTTTCTCTCCTCTTTGAATCTCACCTTCACAGTCGCGCGCGCACACACACACACACACACACACACACACACACACACACACACACACACACACACACACACACACACACACACACACACACACACACACACACACACACACACACACACACACACACACACACACGCACGCACACAAGCCTAATCGCACACGCACCGTCACACATTCTTTCACTCTCAACTAAGCTATCTCCCGAAACCCTCAAAAACCATCAGTCTCACCAATTCACTCCCTAATGCAGAATGGCATTTCATTCTGAGAAGACAGCGAGGGCAGAGAGACACTGAAGTGGATGAAAGAAAGAAGAAAATGAGGGTGAATGAATCTAAAAAAAAGAGCCTCAAAGCAAGAAATTCTGCCTTTAGCCTCTAGATAATAGCTGCTACGCTCCCATTTTGGCAAAGAGGGTGACAGTGTACAAGTAATGGGATTACAATTGTCTGACTTTAACTTTTCAATAAGAACTTATTCTATAAAAAGTATCTGTAATCTGATGGCAAGCATATTAACAGGAAACACTTATACAAAGGCCACAGCACAACTATAAAAACAGAATCAAAACAGAATTGAGAGATCATGTAATTAGCAAACAATTACTTTCTTTTTACTCTTTCCTGAGCTATCGTTTGTGAAAACCCTGTGAAGCAAATTGCTGCTTAAAATGTGTTGCTTGTCTAATGTGTTGCTTGAGATGTTACTGCACAGGTGCTCGAAGCAAACCAAAAAGGGTATCACCACATTTCAAGTGGCAACTGGCTTTTCCAGGTTTTCACCAATGACAGCTCCCTTGACCCATACAACCATTTCTTGACTGCAGAGAGTACCCTCTGTTTGTTTCATTGTCAACATCCCTTGTTGCTCACTTCAGTGTGCTTCCATTGTTAGGCTTTTGTACTTGCGTTGTAGCTTTTGTAGTTGTGTTGTGTTGTGGCTTTCCGATTCTTGTTTTTTGAGCTGCCACCAGGAGAGAAACACATGGACACGAGACTGGAAAGAGACTAAGCCAGAGACAGACCTGTGCTTAACTGCCAGCAGAGTAAGGCCAAGTGCTGGGAAAGATAAATTTGGCTAAAAGTTATTGGTTCATGTCTGGCTGTTGTTGGGATCTTTATAAAAACCTGCTGAAACCGTATTTATGTGTGCATAGATAAACATGGCGTCACTTCTTCCAAAACAATGAGGTTAAAAAAACAGCATTGTGATTTAATCTGTGAGAATAATTTGTCTCCTCTGTACAGGTCGGTCTGTATCTGTTTGTGTGTGTTTATGTCACTCCTCGCACAAACAGACATTTGCATGTATTAAGTTATATAGTCTAGTCAGATCATGAATCTGGATCATTCCAGTCACTTGAGTCCCTGATGTTCTAGTTGTGCGTGTCACATCTCATCTTGTGTTGTGTGTGGCAGGTGACTTCTTCTGACTCCTCTCTATGGAGGCCGCCATGTTTCTTGTAGTAGCCCGCACTGGACAGACTTAACACCCTCTGAGTTTTTATGAAAACTGAAGGTTACCACAGGTTCGCTGTCATGCTTGGAAGGGGAGGATGAGGTGAGGGGTGTTCAGCTGCAACATGCCAATTCACCACTTTATGTCACTAAATTCTACACACTGAATCTTTAAAGAAATCAAACTCAATTACCGAGCAGCAATACAATGCATTACTAACTGCAGCTGCGTTAATCATTCATATTAAATGGATTAGCCTACACATGGATCCCGATCCCAAAAGCCCAATACTGCCTGTTGTCATCCACAGCATTGGTCATGGCTACACACTGAGTCAGTCCCTGATGAATGACTCTGATGAACAAATGTCCAGTAGCATATGAATGTCTAATTCAGTTCCAGAATAATTAGTTTGTTATGAGGACAGTGTTTACCGTGTGCCTCTCAATGCTCCGCTGCTCCCACATTACCACGGACATTATTGTTTACTTCTTAGTATTAGTTGCCTGTTGAGCCATGTTTGAATAATGTGCATTGTGCTACTATTGTGTTGCATTTTTCACTGAAAGGTTGTTGTATCTCTTTTATCCCCCAGGTTGACCATTTTGTAGGGGATAGGAGATTTGTTACGATTAATTGCTGACAGTTTAAAGAAACATTTTGCATTTTCTTTTTTCAAATTTACCCAGTGCAGTAAACCAAACAAAACTAAATCAAATACATTTTTAGTGTGACCTCAGTTTTCTTCTGAAATTGCATTAGTTTTCTTAGGTGCCCTTGCATACAATTTGTCAAGGCATGTACCATACTGTTTCCTTTTTTCTTCACATGCTCCCAGACTGATGTTGAGATCAGACATCTGTGAGGATTAGACAGCGGAATTCCTTGTTCCTCTTGTCACTGAAGATAGGTCTTAATGATTTGACTGTATGTTTGGGTTTGTTCGTTCAATAAACAAAAGACAAAGGTCTGTCAGAAATGTTCCCTGGCATTGGACTAATCCTAATCCGAAAATGTACAGTTTTCTTACATGTTGACATATTTGCATTATGTGTTTTAAGCAGCAACATGCTTGTGGATGGCTGAGAGCCAACCTATTGATTCTCTTGGATCTGCTGTATACAAACCTGTTCTAAAAAAAACAGAGGCGCTACACATTACATACTCTTAATAATGAGTAGAGTTGTCATGACATTGTACTTTTGCATTGCCTTATTTAGTTAGAGCAGTGTGTCACAATGTTGCTGACAAATTAAATGAGACATTTTGAACTTTTACAAGCTGTGAATGGTGGAGGCCCACTGTGTCACACTCAGATGGTTGTGTGAGGGAGAGAGCCAAAGCTTGAGCCGGTGAGACAGACTGCAGGAGGGCTGAACTACAAAACATGACAAACAATATAACAAGGTTTGTGTATTATTGATATAATTTGTATGCCTTGTATAACCACACTGAATTGGTACAACACTATCAATCCAGCTGTTTGCTACAAAAATAATTTAAAACCGCAACATTAATCAGATAATTATCTATTTCAACTAAATAAACATTATCTTGATATAACTTTTGGGCATATGACCCAGCCCTCTGCAGCAGTGCCAGACAAACAGGAGGCTATAGTTGGCTTGCAGTCACCTGCGAGGTTAACTTTTATCCCAATACTGTCTTCAGTTCTTTTACTTTTGGAACAAACAATAACAATAACAAAAAACATGCAAACACACTTAAGATGGAAAATAAATACTACAACACCGTATGTATGTAAGTCATAAAGAGTACGATCTGGACTTTAATCTGTTCAGTTGATTCATTCTCAGTCAGCTTTTCCAGAACAACATCGGAATCCGGCATTCATAACACTGAATCCAGGGACATGCTGTATAAATCTAAACACCTGCTCTCTATATAAATCACTATAATTACATTGTGAACACATTGACAGTCATATTTGTATTGTCACTCATCACCATTCATCAGCACCATCGACAATACTGAAAATACAAAAAGAAACGTTGCAGGATCACAACCTGCAAATCGTAGGTTATTCCCTTTTCCCAACCAATCGTTGAGCATCTCCGTTTTTCTGTGTTATTGTTTATTGTACTGTGATTAGTTCTTTGTCTGCTCAACAATTTTTTCCATTCTCTACCCTGAGTGTAGCAACATACAGCATCCATATTGATTTATGGCCCAGTTTCTGGTAACAATTGTATAGAGCATGTTAAAGTCAATAAGAGACCCTTAACTCCTGAAAGAGTGTATTTAGAAACAACTGCAGAACTTTATCAAAGAATTGAAAAAGTAGAGGCAAACTCAGACTGGAAGTTTTTCAAATATTTCAATTTTTGGTAGTTGGTTGCTGAAATGATTCATCGTGTTTTCCTTCTGACAGTGACTGTATTTAACTTGGCGCTCAAGTTTCTTAACTAATGATGATACAATGTGGAGCTCTGCTTATCCTCTATTATATTGATTACTTTAATTATCATACAAGTAGTGAATGTACAGAAGTATATTTGCACAGTACGCCATGTTGGACACTTGGATGACACCACAGGAGCAGTATGGAGGAATGTTGTGTTTATTCTGTTGTTTTACTACGTCTGAAGTGTAGGTCACCATTTACCTCAACTGCATCAGATTCTGCTACAAGTTTTACCCCTGAGACTGAAGCAGTGTTTCACACGCTCAAACACTTCACCCACCCCTCCATCGGCATTGTGGTGAGTAGATAATGAGTGAATTCTCATTTTTCATATTTTCTTAATAATACTGAGGATATAAATGTGGATTATACAAACTGTCTTTTCAAGGATTGGGAACCAGGTGTTGTTATTCTTTGTTCAGTCTATTGGTGGGTGGCAACCAACGTCAAGGTATTCATTACTATTGTTTCTTCTTCCTCTCCAACACGCCAGAGGCTGTTTATTGGCCGGTGGAATACCCACTACCTTTTAAAGGTATTGTATTGACTTCAAAGCCAGGGCATTGTGGCTTTAACTTTGGCAACACGTTTGACATCAGAGACTATTTTAACTAACACTATAAAGTAGAATGATAATGCATATATTGTGCATTTTTTTGCCATTATTCCTTTTTGGATACTTTTATGGAATAAATATAAAATATACCTAAATCAAAGTACAGCGATTGTATTTAAAATGTAATTGATCGCTTTGCTGCCACCTTTATCAAATCTTGATTTTATCGGAGAAGAATGGAAATGGCTGGTAAGTGACAGCCTGTGAACATGTCTTGATGGTCAACGTTCCAGTCACTATTGTTCTTTCGTTAGACAAAAGAAATATGTAAAGACATATAAATGAGAAAAGTTTCATTGTGAATTAATCTGTATCAAAATATTGCACAAGTGAGCACAAAGAGCGGAATAGAAGCAAACAGTTTTAGAGTTAAAACACGCTGACACCAGGTAGAATACAAGTATGACACCATTAATGAATGAAAGTTGTAATTAGCAAATAACGTTATCCAACGACATTTAGCTACTATTCAAGCAAGTTGTAACAGCTTTCCACTAGAAGTAGTTATTTTAACCACAACTGTTCTCAACCACATCCTCAATTGACCAAACACAGTACAGCCACACAACAGGTTTTGACCCAGGCCTGTTTGTAAATGCCCACCCACACAGATTTAACACCAATTTCACAACCACCAGGCACTGACGCTGTTGAATGGAACATAAAATCCATGCCTCTAGGCGTCAGTAAGTAGGTTTTTCCTTTTGTGAAAGAAAAATAAATACAACTTTTTTTTTGTAATTAAAAAGTTAGTCAAAAGTAACTACATAAGAGCAAATGTACAGTAAGGATACCTGTCTATTTGTGTTTCTCATCACTGGTGAAGAAAAAACAGTTCTCTATGTCTTACAGTATCAGAAAATATTGCAGTGCTATTGCTAATGTGAAACTGGCAGTACTACAAGTACTTACAAACCACATAACGAGTTAAGATGCCTTGGAGCAAAATGTGATCCACACACCGCCGAGCTGAACTTGAGATCTGCTATGAAGTAAACACTCAAACTGGTACAGAGCTCCAAGTTTCTGTGGGGATATCAAGGTTAATGTTTCTGATGCCGTTAGAGCTTTTTATTACTGCCAATAAAAGTCTGAAACACCCTGGTAGTTGGCAAACTCTGTAGTTCCTGCTGTTTTCCTGGAGGTTTGCTCTGCTCCCCAACGATGAAATTGTCTTCAAAAATTAATTTACAAAATCTTAAAGAGCCCACAGCCTTCTGATGTAAACAAAATGAGTGGGGGAGTATCCTGCTCAATGTTACTTCTCAATTTCAGACAGAGGTTAGTTGGAGAAGAGAAAAATATTTTCAATAATGCTTTGTCCTGCAGTTTGTGAACACTACGTTCCAGCTCTCTAGTTTTCAACTCCAAAGTTTAAACTGTTGGTAACTTTCTAAGTCTTTAGTGGTTTTTGTTGATGGCGTCACCTGTTATTGTGTGAGACTGCCTGTCAAAAATAGATTGCCCTTTAATTATAATACCACAAAAATAAACAATTATTCTTGAGTGAATGTGATCTTTTGCTAAAAAACTGAAGCATTATTCAAATAATAAAATTATGGTTGTGTTTCTCAATGATGTTATGTTTATGCTACTAGTTTTTGAAAATGTTTGTTTGAAAAAGTCAATAGGATTACGTATTGATAACAATTATGAAGTACTTCCAATGAATTATCTAGACTGTGCTGGTCTAATGTGTCCTGATAAAGACATCTTGGTGTTTTGCTCCATTTCATACCTTTGTGCAGCACTATGTGCCATGTGATCTACAGCGCTATTGTCCATACAGTATTGACTTGCCGTGCAGACAGTCAGACCTCATAGTTTCAGCTACAGTTGTGTTCATACCCATAAGCTGCATGCAATGCAGTCCTCTCTCACACACAATAACTTGTCCCTCTTTCGACAGAATGCGAATGATATTGGTGCATGTGCACAACCGCTACCGTTAATGATTTAAGGAATTCTGCGGGATCATTAACATTTCATAGCCAGTTTTTACAAGATTTAAAGGGGGTAAGGATAAAATTATCTTGACATGGTTGGCTTGATGTTGACATCAGGGAACATTAGCCTTGTCTGGTTCAGTAAACAAATCCAGAAATAAAATGCAGGTCAGCATGTGTAAAATAGTGGTAATAGGTCATGGAAACAGAGGCAAGCAGAGAAGAGCAGCTTGAACACTACAACAATCAAGCAATACAATGATCTTGCAAAAGATGCAATCTAATGAGGTTGAATCTCATTTAATCAGTTAAATGAAAGGCCTTTTCCTTCCAGTTGCCACATTGTACACAGAGCAGCATTGAGCATGGTAGGGTGTAACCTCTAAAAATCGTGTTTTGTCCTAAAATAAGCTGATACCGATCTTTAGAAATCACTGGGGAACCAGCTCCTTTCAGAGCAACTTAAAATTGTTTAATTAAATTGATCAGACTCAGATTCCAAATCAATGCATCTCCATTTATCCTACTTCAGAAAGACAGCACCGGCAACCACCGGGTATAAATACATTTTTATATTGCAATTCTTTACCTGCAGGGTATAATTGCAAAGATTGTGACACTCAAGTGATGCACACTCAACAATATTAGAGATCAAATGGGTCCCGTGGTAATATGGGTAATGTTGGTAGATAATGCTACATGATGGTAATCCTAGATGAGGATTTTACGGATTGAAATGTCTTTCAAGATACAGTCGTCTGTTGTCCGTTCTTGTACAAACACATACTATTCAGATGCTCTGTCTTACTCAGTTTCTCTTGGATTAATGCTAATTAATATAAAAACGCTGAATATAGGGTAATTTTATCGTCCCTTATTGGTACTTATCAACAGTCATAATGTCATGTCTTCTGCTCTTCAGCTTCTAGCTACAACTTCTGAACATAAATTAGGCTTAATTATCTTGATGGAATTTAAATCTTAATTAATGTCAGTGTTGATTAATTCAGTAGCCACTATAAAGTGATGTACTGTTTCTGGTTTACTGCCCCAGAAACTGCTTTCCGAGTGAAACGGACTGTTACTTTTTTACCTCAGAGGAGAACCCAGTGTAACTAGTTTGCAAGGATGCAATCGCAGTGATGAATAAAGCAGATCTCAAGCATCTTTACAGCTGGAAGCATCAAGCTCAACTGAAGAAGCTGCAAGGACAAAATGGGTTTTGTATAAGGTTAATGGCCCTTGATATGGAAAGGAATCCTCACCCTTGAAAGCAGGTACCTGAACTTCTTGCACGCTGATTCTCTTTGTAAGTGAAAAAGACACAGACACAGAGACAGAGATCAAAGAGAACTTTACACGGACATCGGGATTCAGAGTCACTCTCACTTGTGCTTTTTTCTACATTATTTAAGGGTTACTTTTATTGTAGCGTGTCATGAAGGAGCATTGCACCATTAGCTGTGTGAGGGGGACAAAACACAGCCCAGGTCAGAAAAGTGAGAAGGAAAAAGAGCTTTATAATTGCTTTAGATTTGCTAATACTGGTTCTTTAATAAATATACCTGGATCGGCCATGATACCAATCCTAATTAGATTTGGACCCCTCTTGGTGTTATGCATATCGATTATCTGTTCTCTGCTGTGCAATCTTAGTGTGAAAAATAGCCATGTTTCAACCAAGCTGCTAAAAGACAGAATAAACAGCAAACTTTCAAAAATATTTTAAGTTTAAGAGTTTAGGAGGTTTAGGAGACTAATTATATCATGAGCTATTATACTGTGCCAGTCATTTGTGTTTTTTTTGTTGCGTTTTCAGTCAGTGAATAGAAACAGCATTTGTCACTGTGTAGGCTCTGACACATCAGAGATCCCTGTACAGCAATCTCCTTAAATATCATTCTAAGCAAACAGTCAGAGCTCTGGCTTTATCTCAGGAGGCATCTCAGAAGTCAGATCAAAGTGCATCACACACAAACACAAACACCTTTTCACCCCACTGCTAAGCTTCAAGCTGCCTCACCTCATTCATTTACATTCTTACCTTCTCCTCCTGCGTCCTTCCTGCCCCCTCTTCTCTTCCTGCTCCTGACTGATCAGGGGTCGGCTAGCAGTGCCTCCATTAGTCACGTCTCATTTCTTCCCAGCTCCCAGACTCTGATCCAGGGCCAGGGACTGCCCAGCAGCCATTTCCCCTCCCTACCAGAGCACGGGTGTTCTGGCTGACCCCACCTCTTATCTCTGTTAAGTCAGACACTCGCTAGCGGTGGTCCTCTCATCGCTTCTCAGCCCCTCTGTTCTCACTGTTACTGCCAGCACTGCCAGCACATACTCACATGCAGGTGTATTCACAATGTGTATTTTTATTCAGGTCATTTTATAGCAATGGATGTAAGGAAAAGAGCACAGTAACACAGATGTAGTTAGTCAGTGGGAAGTAGTCTGGTTGACTCATGCTTGATGGTGGACGTGCCCAACGCTTGGTACCGGCAGAATGATTATAATGACAACAATCACTGTGTCCTGCCTGGGACACACAACATAGCCGGCTGGTTTGCTCAAGTACATGCAAGGTATTATTAAATGCTGCAGAGATGCACAACCGAAAGAACACACACCAGATTCTGTAATGTTCTGTCATTTTAGTTTTTGTGTTTTCTGTTTCCTGTTTTAGTTTGTAGTCTCTGTTTCTTGTGTGTTATTTCTGTCTTAACTTCCTGTTGTTGATTGTCATCCCAATCCTAATGTGTTTCACCTGTGTTTAATTGCCCCTGCCTTCCCTGTGTATTTAAGCCTCTGTGTTTCCTTTGTCCTGTGTCGGATTGTTTGTTCTTACTGGTTGTTCTTGTCACTCCATAGTGGTGTTCTGTCCTGCGGTCCTGTCCTGTTCTGTTCTCCTGAGCCTCTTCACCTTAAATCCCTCGTGTAAGCTTCCTTGTGTTTTTGTTTAGTAAGAGTTTAGTTTGTTCTTTTTATATTAAAAGCACTTTTTGTTACATCTCTGCTCCTGGGTCCATCTCCTTCAACAAACCTAAACAGATTCACCAACTGATTCGCCTCCTCTTCACGTTAGCCTGATTTGTTTGGCTAGCGACTGCGTTTGAGGGTTTGTTTAAATGCAACAGCGCCAATGAACCACAATGCACTTTTTCGAAACTCATAGTCACCCTATTCAATTGTGTAGGAGCAGCGTTTCTGTCGAACTCACACATGTGACTCCTGTGTTACTAACACAGATTTGCTACACAGCTGGCCATTAGGGGCTGAGAGGTGGCGCTTTGAATGAGCTCTTGGAATAGACTGTGTACCAGTCATATACACCAAATCCCCCAAATAATGTTTTTCCAGATCAATAAAAACAATATTTACACAGAATGTCTCCTGTGTAAACATGGTGTTAATACCCTATTGGGCCATCTTACAGAACATGTCATACAAGAATTTGATCTCCTCAATTCAGAAATGTGCAGTCGAGAATGCCCAGAATTGATCCAGCTTACCAATTTATTTTTCACCATTTAAATAACACAAAAACATTGAAATTAATAAAAAAATGTTTTAATTCAACAGAGAATTTAAACCTAGATTTTGAAGATAATTAGTTTTTGTTCCTTTATGGAAAATTGCTAAACCATATCTCATGCTTCAAGCTTCTAAACATTAGTATTTTATGGTTCTTTTATTATTTACTAGGCAAATGACAAATGTTGCCTTTCCCCAGCTTTAGTAATATAAAGCTAAATATTTTCGTTGAAGATAAAAAATGTTGCCGTTAAAACTTTTTTACAACGCTGTTACAGTTTTATAGACAATATTTGTAAATTGAAAATCAGGTGATAAGTCATATTAAAAACAACTTGGATGGCGCTCTAATAATATCCATACTCTGTGAAAGTGAACAGAATGTCTATAGGTTTTTGACAATTGACGGACAAGGGAATACATACCTGACATTTCATGGACTATATGATTCACCAGTCATCAAAGAACCAGCGTAGACTAATAAGTGTTAATTGCAGTCTGAGCCCAAGTGTTTCTATTCCTCTAGTGAAATGAATGATTTGTAGGGTTGTTAATGAGACTTTTCTCCCACCTCTATTCATCCTTGCTCCAACTCCTCCCTCCCTTCCTGTTGCTCCTCCAACCTGACCCTCTGAGCTGGACCTCCACTGAGCAGCTGAACTTGTTACACACAGCTCGATACTCCCCTGTGCGTGGCCACTGGGTGTTCTGGGTGAGTTTGTGAGTTTGTGTGTGTGAGCCGAAGATTTCTCGCCTGCCCTGACTCTCTCCTCTCCTCCAGCTGTCTCTCTTGCTTTCCCTCTTAGCCCTGAACTGGCTGACCTGTTGGAGAGGAAAAAGAGAAAAAAACATTGTAGTAGTCCAAACTTAGTTTAGTTGCAGACGGGATTAAGATGAGCTCACATCCTCATCCAGACTCAGTCATGCAGAGAAATTGAATATAGTCTTTAAGGGTGAACGACACGTTTGTCATTCAGAGCGTTTACATCCTGTCATTCCCGCACCTGTTAGCCGACACGTCAACACATTTACCAATTCTCACTCGAATGACTCCCTACTAAATTGCTCCTCTTGATTGGCAATTTGTAAGACTGTTCTATCAAATCTCGTGTTGTCTCTCTTGCCTTTTCGGCATTTTCGATGCTGCGTAATGTCAACTCATCCCACTTTGTCTTCTTTAAATAATTTGTCGTTGACGCGGCTGGTTTGCGCTGACTTAATTATAATAATCTTTTATCAACTGCCGCTCCCGATAGCAATTTCAGCACCGATGAGGGTTTTTTTGCAGCTGTTAACGAGCACTGCTGCCATTTTATCATGCTCTTTACTCTCTGATTTTTTTTCCTTTGCCTTGAAAGACGTGTTTCATCTTGAGTGGGGTTTGTGCTGCCCTGCTCAAGTGTTTATTGAGGGTGTAGCCTATGGGGCAAAACAAAGCGAGATCTCTAAGTGCGGCTGAAGTGAACGCCGAGTGTTTTGAGTTTCCTGAATTCAATCGATAGCCCAACCTTGGTTCATTTAAATCATTCATAGTCTAATCTTGAATGTAATAGTGGCCTCAGGGCATGATAAGCTGAGCACCTTGTCTATAAATAATGGCACGGCATTAGCCACTGGCTGCAGAATGACAGGGAATCGATACGAAGCTACCTGTTTTAAATGCAAAAGGATATTTACCTGTATAACCTAAAAATGAATGAGAGAGAAAGCACTTCTTGCATGATTTATGAAATTCCATTCCTGAGATATTTTGTCCATCTGCTATAATTAAGCCTGTGTTATTGAGCGCCGGCATCTGCCCCCTTTTCCCCTTTATTTTTCTGTTCTTATTTGAGCACGCGTCTCCGTCAGCGTGGTAACAGCGAGGCCCCCTGCCACTGAGACAAACAATGTGAAGCTGCAACCTTGGAATAATCCTGTAACCATTCCCTCATTAGCAATCTTCTGCTGTAATGTATAGTGCATGTGGAGGGGAAATATGAAAGACTTTGTATCTATTATGGAACAAAGCTGGCCGCTATTGTGAATGTGGCTCTGTAGACTTGCAGTGTGAATGAACTGTATGCCCAGTGCTCATGTGCCTGTCAGGATGTAGGCGGCATTTTTGTCTGAGAGCTGAAAGTAGGTTATTAAGTGCTACTACAAAAGGCATGATCAAAAACACACTTTTTCAGACCAGTGTGTCATCCGCGATACTCAACAGCTCCTCTCACTAATTAGTCTCTCTATGGCTTCACACTGCACAGAGAAAAAGTAAATGAGAGAAAAGTAGTACTGGGATGGGAGTGGTTTCATCAGGGGATGTGAATATAACGATAACCGGGACATACTCGACATTATAGCCATGTTCCCAGCTTCGTGGTCAAACCTGTTCCTCCGAGGATGACATCTTCAGAGTTGTTTGCTCACACAAACGTTTGCGAGGCTGTTGGGTTATTAAATCTGACCAAAACTCTCAGATCCCTGGAAAGAGAAGCTCCTTCTCTTTATTCATTTTTTCACAGATAAATGTAATCTCTTATTGTTCCTTAATAGGAAGTCTACCCTGTTTGACTGCATACATTTGGACTGAATGTTTCACATTCTAGAAGGGTCCTAACATGTTAACACCAGAAATGCAGACATGATTATAACTTTAATTAGCTCATTGATAAAAAATCTGCGAGTACGTCAATTGATTTAGTGTTTAAGATATTTTATTTTCGCCAAGAATAGCAATGTATTATTCCAGCTTTTCATATGTGAATTTCTTTTACTACTCTACTCTAAACAGGAAAGGGCCTTCCCTTTTAACATAATTATATAATCTTAAATGTCTTGATATCCTATAAGCTGTTGCTTTTACCATATGTGGTGTGTGACAATTTTTTATAGCACTTGTCAGATCTCAGATGAAAACCATGGGCAGCAGCAGGTTGACCTGTACTGCCTGTTTCTGACCAGACTGACCAAGAAGTAATCAAATGAAAAAAAAGGCCATGAGTCTTCACAGGCAATTTCATAACTGAACCTTCAGCTATCCATGAATTGGAACTCAGTGGTCAAACCATCAAGAACCTGCTTCAATTACACAAATAAAAAATACTTCATCACAAACATGTTTTTAAAATGTATACACAAACGCCTGATTGTTGACATGACCAGGAATAGTCTGACAAAAATTAGATTTGAATGCATAGATACCGACAATCAGCAGAAAATTAAAGCAACATCTATCACAGTTAATGATTGAACCCAAAAAACAATTATATGTAGTTAACAGAATATTAATTAAATAAACTTTTTCTCAGATTCTGCTAAGATCTCCTCACATTCACTAGCTGATCACCCTGTGTGTGTTGAAAAAAAAAACAAAAAACTAGTTTAACTACATTCCATTTAATTTAGCTGACACTTTTATCTAAAGCGACTTACAATAAGTGCATTCAACCATGAGGTTCAGGGTCACAACTTTTTGAGACAAGTTGTTCACCCTGGCGATGTAACGCATGAGAATGGGGGTTGGAAGTCCTGAAGGAGGGGTGCATTTTTCCCAGAATCTGTAACTCCACCTTCAATACACCCGCTTTCAACAAAATATCGACTGCTCTGATACATTGCAGTTACAAGTCTGTAAACGGGCAATTACCACAAGATATTTCAGTGAAAAATGTACAAACCGATATAACAATGTAGAAGATGAATGTGTGAGCTCTGAGAAACGTTGTTTGACTAAAGGGAACCTGGTGACAAAGGACAGAATCATGAACATCACATAGTACTGAATATAATTTTCAGAACGCATCGATATTACCGTGCAAATAGATGAGAGCGTTGTAGATTACCAGCCTCCTTTGAACATCAAAGAGATCATTTGAAAACGCCCTAATGTGGTTGATTAAATTATGGTCTGAACCGTGGCTGTTACACAGCCCCAGGAAATATGTAACTTGCATAGGTCAAATTGTAAATTAAGCAAATACCTTGTTTCAGAATAACATAATTTTTCACACCCCTGTAGCACATATAAAGGAGAAATTAGATGTGTTGTGAGGACATCTAGGACATGGCCGAGTACCTATCTTCGCTCCCAGAGGTGAGGCTTTGAACAATTACAAAGATGTTCATTTATCGTTTATCTGTATAAAATGTTTCCTGCCCTGTGTGGCAATTTCATAATCACATCGAGTCAAGACCCATCTGTATTCACCCCTTCAGAGCAGCTTTCATTCCAGGCAGACTGAATTGATGGTGTGCAGCTATTGTAAAGTAGAAAATTGTGCAATCAAACTGTCAACACTTCCATTTCTGTCTCAGGATGTATACCAGCTCAGACACTTCTGTTATTACATTTGATATTCAGGATATACGGAAGATTAGCCCTGGCATACGTACATGTCTTTTTTTCAAGGGAATAAATGATTGTTTTGAAAAATAATGTGCTAGCCGTTGGCAGACTCTGACCACAGTAATTTAGCTTTAACTCTACATATCAAATGAGCTGTTGATCAACTACTCGCCAGACTGCAGAAGTAGTTCATGTTGCACAGGTTCAAAGAGTATATAAATGAGTGAATGGGTATGGATAGAGCTTTTTATATATATTAAGTGGCTTAACAGAAAGATTAATTATGTCTTGAAATAAGTAATGTAAGATCTTTCAATACACATGCTTCAAAACTGTAACAGGTCAACGTCAGATTGCTTTATTAAAATTGAATTGAATTGTCAGACACTTTTTAATGAAAGAATATACTCAGGCCTATTCCTTCATGTACTTTATATTTTCGAAACAGCTTGTGTTATGGGATAGTTAGCAACATTTTAATGAAACCCACTTGGTTGCTTTGGTTTTTATTCTTACAGAAATATGACATGGAATGAATATACAGTAGTTTTAACATCCAAATAAGCTTTGATGAAACCTAGTCAGCCACAAGGATTTATTTTATTGTGAATGCATATGACACCACTTTTACTTCACTTCTGCTGAGAAGCAAGTACTATTTCTTGAACATTAAAATGGATAAAATAAATACAAAATAGACCAATAGTGAATATCTTCTCAATGGCTTTGCTGCTTGTAAAAAGTGCCACACTGACGTTTGATAGCCACAATCCTGGACGTGACCCCTGAGGTAGCACACTGAGATCTGCAGGTGCAAAGGTATCAATTCACAGATTCCAAGAACACAGTACACCCAAAACAGGAGGACAAGGAGGCTTTAAGCCATTTTATGTGAGTGTATGACTGTGTAGTGAGCGTGTGTGTTTAATCACAAGTGACATGATGGGTCATATGTTAACAGCTCTGGACTGGTTTGGACTTGGAGACAATAGCAGGTAACTGGTGGGATCTGGTGCAGAGCTGTTGGGATGCAGGCTATTGCGGGTTTGCAAAGATTGACCAGTGCAATATACTGCTGTCATGCAAATGCAATTATGGTTGAAGCTTTTGTGAAATGTCCATCCCCACCATGTTGTCCCGGCAATGAAACACTTCAGAGGAAACAAGCAAATAGAATCCTTTAAAAAGTATTGACTGAATACTGAAGACAATTTAAAAAAAATTATTATGTTAAAGTTGAATTAGGAAAGTTAGAAATTTGATTATTACAACAAAGCATTTGATTGACGAGTGAAAAATAATTTTCTTCACACATCCCTTTCCTCTTTGTCTCTTTTCCACCTCCCACTCGTCTATCCCATTTTTCTTCCACATTTTTATGGCCATTCTTTCTTCCGTCACAGTACGTCGGTCTCATTTAATTACAGCATGTGTGTTGACAAGGAGTAAAAGTAGATATTATTAATGTCTAGGCTTAATTGGGGTAGTTCCCAGGGCACAAACATGTCTTGAGCTTTTTGAATTAATGTACAGTAGCAATCAGGCCACAATGGGAACATGTTTAATACATTTTATTTGAAAGGCACTCTTTATCCGAGAATCTCAGAGTGCCACAAGTACATAGTTAAAAATCAAAAATCAAAGTCCTAAAAACTCAAACTCAAAGTAAGAACACCTTTTTGAATAAAAAGGTTTTTAGACCAGTCTTAAAAGAGTCCAGGGTCTGTGTTGCCCTCAGGTGGTCAGGGAGACCGTTCCATAGGCGGGGCGCTGCTGAGCAAAAGGCCCGGTAGCCCATGGTGCGGAGCTTGGTGTTGGAACCCAAAGGAGCGAGCTACTTGGAGATCTGAGGGTGCGGGTGGAGGTTTGGGGAGTGATGAGTTCTTGTAGGTAGGGAGGTGCATGTCCATTTATGCATTTATGGGTGAGGAGTAGGACTTTGTAGTCAATCCGGGTTGAGACAGGGAGCCAGTGGAGTGAGTGTAGAATTGGTGTTATGTGCTCATATTTACGGACTCTCATCAGGATCCTGGCAGCGCTGTTTTGGATGTATTGCAGTTTTTTGATGTTCTTGCCAGTGATCCCAGTGAGAAGTGAATTGCAGTGGTCCAGTCTAGAGGAAATGAATGCGTGGACGAGCTTCTCTGCATCTGACAGGGTTAAAGTGGGGCGGAGTTTGGAGATGTTTTTGAGATGGTAAAAGGAGGTTTTGCACAGGTGTTTTATATGGTCATTAAAGGTCAGGTGAGGATCAAACCTAACTCCCAGATTAGTGACTGTGGAGGAGAGGGATATGACCTGACCGTCGAAGGTGAGCTGATTTATGGAGGATGACTGAACCTGGTGTGGAGTGCCAACAAGAAGGGCTTCAGTTTTGCTACTGTTTAACTGGAGAAAGTTGCTGCTCATCCATGTCTTTATCTCCCCAAGACAGGCGGTGAGACATGAAATGGCTACAGAGGGGTTAGGGGCAGTTTTGATGTAAAGCTGTGTGTCGTCAGCATAACAGTGGAAGGACATCCTATGTTTGCTGATGACACGACCGAGGGGAAGCATGTAAATAATGAAGAGGATGGGGCCGAGGACCGACCCTTGCGGAACACCACAGGAGACAGGGAGCAGTCTGGACTTGCATCTTCCCAGTGAGACATATTCAGTTCTGCCAGAGAGGTAGGACTGAAACCACTTGAGTGCAGAGTCTGATAGTCCAACAGCGTTGTAGAGGCGCTCTAGGAGGAGAGTGTGATCCACTGTGTCAAATGCAGCAGTCAGGTCCAGGAGGATGAGGAGTGAGGGTGATCCTGCATCGGCTGTCATCAGCAGGTCATTTGTAACCCTGAGCAAAGCCGTTTCAGTGCTGTGGGCTGAACGAAATCCTGACTGAAACTTTTCAAACAAGTTGTTATGTTTGAGGTGGTCCTGAAGTTGAGAAGCGACCACCTAGTTTCCCCACATCTCCTGTTTATATGACATGTCTATGTCTAAATCTTCCATCTTACCTTGTCTTTGTGCATTAGTGTGAAATAAAACAGATGGAGGTGACTTTATTCTCAATGTTCCCCAGTTGCATTAAAATAACAACTTTTAAAGCTTGTTATACATGAACAAAATTTATGCAGATTTCAGGGTTTTCCCATTTATGTAGAAAATAGGTAGGTTTACCTTCACCATTTTCTTTGACCACTTCCATTCACAAGTGAATAATCTGGAGATACCCTCCCAAGAAACAGTCCCACCATGTTTCGTGAAAATAAGTTATTTTGTGTTCACACACACACACACACACAGGGATGCACACTCTTGTTACCAATGCTTATTCCTGTTACTAAATATTTTTCTCTAAAAAATGAAAATGTTGTTTCCTTAGTCAGTTGTCCACAGTTTAAAAAATTAAAGGCTAAACGGTTTATGAATTTGAGGTTTTTGCATTATTAAAGAAATGCAACTAGTTTACAAAATAAATTGTTTTCCTCGTCAGCAATATCTTTTTGTCATAATTGATCAATTATTTCAGTCAAAAAAAGGATACAAATATTAAAAGGCATCAGCCTGTAGTTTAGGGGGAGGGAAGTATCAAGATTATGTTTTAATAATAGGCTGAACAATTGGATCTTTAAAATAATCTGGGATGCAACCGGATTGTAAGGAGTTATTTATGATGGAGGGGGTGTCCAGAAAAACATACTAAAAGTCCTAAGAAATCCTCATTTAGGAAATAGGTTAAATTTTCCTCAACCTTTCGTGCTGGGGAGGCTTGTGTGCCTCTGTGTCCCTGAGGACTATACCGGCGGGGTTTTTTACCCCTGGCAGGTACTACCAAGCCAGGCAGTTTTCAGGTTAGAGGCCAGTCTAAAAGCAACTTTGACATCACCCATTGGCAGTAGGATGATTGGATGAAGATTATTTGTCATACATATGAATGGTGTTTATGCCTATGCAAATTAGGACATATTCAATAAGTGTGTAGCTCATGTGCATATTCAAATTCATTTGAAAAGAAACTTGTAATACAAAAAAAGTTTCTTTTCATGTAAACTTTTACCAAGTAAAGTTTTATTGTGGTAGGAGTAAAGGAAACAATTAAGCCTATTTGAGTGTATTTTGGGCATATTCGATTTGTGTATGGCTCATTTGCATATTCTAATTAATTTTCAAAGAAACTTGTAATACAAAAAATGTTACTTGTCATGGGTACTTTCATTGTGTAAAGTTTCATTTTGATAGGAGTAAAGGAAAAAAATAGCCCCATTGGCACACATCTCGAGATGTATTGGCACACATCTCGGATTGAGTGGGTAAGTGGGTTTAAAGTGCCGGACGTCCATGCAGTAACTGATAAATGCACACACTAAGTTTATGTGAACAGGTTTTGGTGACACGTGAACTGAGACACAAAATACAGCGAAAATCCTCCAGGCGAAATCATACGATTTCAGGGTAGACGTTGCGAGGCCTTTCCTAATGTAGGTCCTGGCCGCTTTTAGGTATCCAGCCAGGGGCTCACGCCTTAATAACGAGCAAGAACGTGGAGGGGAGGAACTTGAGGCGGACTGGAGCAGGCCTCTGGACAAATGCGACGAAATGTCTGGAAATGAAACCGGGAGAGAGAATCAGCTAAGGTGTACGTGACGTGCTGTGATTATGAAATGGTAAGTGATGGAAGACCATGTAATGCTTCTCACAAACGGCATGATATTTGTACATGACGAACGCCCTTTGTTAATGATGTTAAACACCGCTTGGTTGTCACAGAGAACAGATATGTGTTTTCGTTCCCAGTGTTTTCCCCAGATGTGACATGCTGCGGCGATTGGATAAATTTCGAATATTGCAGACGATAGGTTATGACTTGGGAAGGAGGGAGGCCAGCGCCTCGCGAACCACTGTCCTTGATAGAAACCCCCAAAACCTACGGATGGGGCGGCATCCGTGAATAACTGCAGTGAATCAGATGAATGAACCAGATCATCATAGAAGAAGGTTACGCCGTTCCAGTGTTCGAGCAGATGAGACCAGAAGCACAGGTCGGATCGGCACCCTTCATCCAGCGATATTTTGTCATGCAGATTGGGGACAGAGGAAGCTGTGTCCAAAGGAGCTTCCCTGCGGAATAATGCGCATCGCGCATCGCGCAATAATGCGCATCGCAAAATGCGCACCCGCCTTCTGGAATGAAGGCGGGTGCCTTGGGCAGACAGAGACTTCGGGTGAGCGTCTCTGCAAATGCTGCAGATATGGAGAAAGTGGCAGTTGGAATATGTACACACGCTCATGTTGAATCTCTGGCAAATAGGTGGTTGATCGAGCTGCTGCACCTGGTAGCCTTGACTTTCGTTGCGCCGAGAGGAGGAAGGAACGGAACTCAGATTTAGAAATGGCACTGAAGGACACAGGAGTATGTATGGCCCGTATTTCCGCAGGAATTGCAAGACATAGCTTGGGTGCCTCCAGCGACCATAATGAGAATTTCCGTATCTAGTTCGGACCAGTTAATTTGTGTATTATACTGTGATATGTATAGCGCGACTTTGCTTGAAAAAGCTTTGTTGTACAGATAAAATATGTTCCTTCCTGACTGATGTTTAGATCGCCGATTAGCAGCAGGTAGGCATCTAATTGGGATCTTCTTTCGGGGTATACAGAGCAGATGGTATTCTGAAAAATGCTAAAAGCGATAAGGAATTGTCCGATAGTTAGGTCCCTGATAAATAGTGGATCCGCGGATTTAAATATGGCCGTTATGTTCTCTCCTGTGGCAATGGTGTTCTCGCATTCAGGCGATGGTAAAATTGAGGCTGACTAAGGTTATATCTTTTCCTTGTATGATTTTGCCCTGAGGCGTGCGGAAATGTTTGCGGACTGAGGGATGTAAGGCCTACCTACAGCCGCTGCGGGGACGGCTGAGGCCAGAGTGTGTTGCACAGTTTCGCTGGGCAATGTGGATGTGTGCGGTGCCGGTAGTGCTAAGGAGACTTGCGGCCTGTTAGTGTTTGCCGAATACGAGGCGTTTTGTGGCGTTTTGTGGCGTTTTCAATGTTCTCCAGCCGGGTGTCGGATTTTCTGCAGGTTGGATGCCAGGGACTGCAGGGTGGCAGACAGAAGGTTACCTGGAACGTCAGTGGATGCAGAAGCAGGGGGCTGTGAAGATGAGTTACTTAGCTTTTCTGCCGGGGTCTTGGATGCAGCTGATTTCCTGGTCCTTTTTTGACCGCGACCGGGTGCGGCGGAGAAGTCAGCTGGGGTGCTTGGGTCCAACTCGTGGTGGGAACTGGGGCCGGGTTGGATAGACGCACTGTCTGCTAGCTCGCGAATCTGTGAGGTGAGCAGGCCTGGCGCTGGCATGATGCTGTGATCCTGGAGCTGTGTGATGAGAAGGTCGGCCTCGTCCGTGATGGGTTCGTACCGTCCATCTAGGCGAATGCTCTTACGCCAACCGCCTGAGGAGGTGATCTCCTGGAGGAGGTCTGAGTTAGGAGCCTGAAGCTCCTGGGGATGATTAGGTACACCCCCAATCAGCTGATCACTAGGCAGGTTAAGTCCTCCATTGGGCGTTCCTATGTTTAGGAATGTCCCTGATCAGCTTATCGTCTGCAGGTCTACCTGACTGAACTTACGCTAGCTTCATTTATGTGATCAACAAGGACTTTAAGTTAAAAAAGAGGACCACACTTTTTCAGCTGAGAGACCATTTAGGAAACGCGAGAAATGTACACGTTTACAAGGCATAGTACGGAAAAGACAGGTAACCAGAAAACAAGTATGATCAGTGACATGCAACTCTTCAGAAGGAATAGCCACGATTTTAAATCAAGTGTAAAACGTGAAAGCATCTCCGTAAATAAATAAACCTCTGATTCATCATGTTACACAGATCTTCCTTAAGCGCTCTGCAGGAGTAAAATAGTATCTTTAGCTCCCAGCCTCTCTTCCAGCTGCCCTATCTGCCCTTCACAGGTAAAACTTATGTAAAAGTGAATTCTTTGTGGCGATCAAACCTTGCCCTGCTCCATATATTGCAGAGAAAGAGTCGTTGATTGTAATATTTCATATTCCTGCTCGCTGGGATGCAGCCAAAAAAACCTGCGCTGTACTATCATACTATTATTTTCTCCATGTGTTTGTGTGGTTGTGCACGCGTCCTTTCACCTGCACTTTGTCCTTTTCCTTTTCTCTCTCTTTCCCCCCCACACACACAAACACACACACAACCCCCTCTTCTGGTGCATGGTGCTTGCTTAGACTTTGTTATTGTTTCTTTATGTAATGTTGCTGAGCCACAGACAAGAAGGGGCCCGGCAAACACCGCAACAATACTGTGATGGATGAGGGTGGCTGCTGTAATTATATGAGGACCAACAGGTATAGGAGCACTGAGACCGAGAGCGGCGGCCTGCTCGGGGATGATAGCGCAGATCCGCTCTGCTCTGTTTTCTTTTGTTCTGCTGCGAGGCCGACAGAGGCTCAGATACCAGGGCGAAACACAACCACACACACACAGTTGCCAGTGCAGAGGCAGTATGCAGACACACAAATACACACACACACACACACACACACACACAGTTGTGTCTGAATGACCTCAGGGGACATTATTTTATACCTGAACCTAACTAGAAAACATGTATTCAACTTAAAAATGTTATGATTTAAATTGTTCGGGAAGTTTGCTTTTCGTCCCTTAAATGTGACCGTACAAACAGAGTGAGGCCCCTACAACATGAGTAAGACCTGGACCTTACACACATATACACACACATGATTTGGTCCCTTTTGCTGACTTGGAATCCTGCAGTATTTTCTTCTGATACCCCCCCCACAAAAAAAAATAAAATAACTTGAGTTAACTAACTCAGAGAGCAAGGTTTTCCCACTTGAGTGTATTACAGAATTATTGTCGCAGATGATGGCTAACAGAGACAGACAGATTGAGGGCGTTACACAAGAGACGCAGATGAGAGAGAAGATGAAAAGGCATGGGGGGCTCCCTGCTGTTTCAATACAGTGGTGCACTGCAAAGAGAGAGAGGAGATGGGGGGAGAGTAGAATAGAGGAGCTGGGGGGGGGGTGAAAAAGTAAGACAAAATCTTGAAAAATGTATTGGTATAAGGAGAAAACAAGGGGTAAACTTGTAGGAGATAGTTTTGTTGGTCTGAGGGAAACAAGAGAAGGAACAATGACAAGTTGCTTCACAGAAAAGCTTCCAAATTACAGAACTACCTCATGTCCCGCAGGAGCATCCAGGTCTATGGAAGATCCTGCAGTAGCATCCAGGTCTATGGGAGAACCTGCAGGAGCATCCAGGTCTATGGAAGATCCTGCTCGGTTTGGCGTGGGAATGTCGTTCTGCAGAGTGAAGCTTTGCGCTGCAGGAACATTTCCTGTGTCAGCTCCACTCACCAGGATAACACACTGCTGTGTAATGTGTGCATGCTGCTCAGCTAGCTTCCCCCTAGGACCAGCAAGTATCTGCAGTTTTCAAACAAACCCCTTATTTTTAGAAAATGTTGATGAATTCTTTTTCGTAGCATTTTGCTAACAAACCTGTGCTCCTCATTATGCAAACAAATTTTGCCGTTACATGAGCTTGTTTATTGTAATGTAGAAACTCACAGCAACTGGTGTTTTCATTTTTTTTTATAATACAAATAAAATCCAATCAAAAAGAGCTGTGACGTTAGAGGAGCTGTGTCCGGTTGCCCTGATTATTGATGCATCTTGATACACTGCTACATCTTTGAAGTACAAGTACAATTCTTAACAGGAATAAATGTGATTTATATTTGTTTATAATGTTGTTTCAAGGGCTGCAAGGGTACAGTTTGCAACAAAGCCACTTTAGGAAGTTTTATATCTTACTGGAAACTGAACTAAAAACATTTAATTTATTGAACTAAAATGTTAAATAAATAATATTATTGAGAGAATGGAGAATACAGACACGAGTCAGGATCAGTCCTTCCTCCTTTTCCCTCTCCTCCCTCTGCTGCTGTGATTCACTGTCTAAAGCTACAGCAGGTACAGGAGTCTTCTGTCTGGTTTTTTCAGACAGAAGCTTTGTGCACAAGAGTTTGCCATATTTTAGGTTTTGTGAAAATAAAACATCAACAGGCTACATGTTTTGAGATTCTGTTTACAGTTTTTTTCGATTGCTTAAGCACGATTTTCAAAACAGGGCCCGGTGTTTCAAACACTAAACAAAATCAGCACAACCACACCCAATCAGCAGAACACCTCAGATCCTTTGCAAAACGAAACACTCTTGTAAAAACTATACACTTATTTATAAAAAACATATTTCTTTGCCATATGAAACACATACGCTTCATATGACTTAATTCTCTTTGAGCCAGTTACACACTGCTGTTGCTAACCTAAAACACTTTTAGCAATTCCAGTTCTCAGTGATTAGAGTACTGTAAGTGAAGTACTCTGAGAAAGGGCAAATATACAATAAATTCACCACTACACAAGACCAATACTGCAGTCCCATGAAAATTTAATTTATTTCTCTCCATATCCCCATATCAGTCAACATGTCAACATGGAGAATCCCAACAAAACATGTCTCAGTTTTCATGCTACAACAGGAGTGTGTATAACACCATAAGCTCGACAAATATCAGACAAGCAGAACATTCTGTATCCAGTACAGTTTCAATGAGGGGTACCTGAGCCTGGGGCCGGAGATCGTAAACCCACCACCGCCATGCAGAGAAAAAATCTTTGTTAGGGTTTAGAGACGGAGAGTATGGTGGAAGGTATGGTACTGTAAACTGTGGATGGTGTTGAAACGTATTTACATCTATGTAAATTAATTCATGCGATTTCCTCAGCATCCATCTGTAAAACTCTCAGAAATACAGTGAAAGACAAGATTGAGTAGTTCAGCATAGGTCTGGAATACAGTACATTTACATTATGAAAGTTATGTTTGCAGTATGTAACATCACACACAACATTTTACTAATGCCACAGCCTTCTCCTCCTCCGTCGATTCCCCCTCTCACCCTCACTCTTCTTATTTAGCACAAGCTCCATTTTGGTTAAAACAGGTGAACTCAGCTGCTGTATTTGTATAGTGCTTAAACCTGATTGGTGTGTCTACAATCAGAATCAGAATCAGAATCAGAAGTATTTTATTGCCAAGTAGGTTTACACCTACAAGGAATTTGCTCTGGTAATTGGAGCATACAATGAACATAGGACATAAAAACACAATAACATAAAAACGCAATAAATACAACATACATAGGAAAGGCAATAAAAAAATAGAAAACCAATATATATTTACTCACTGTTTACTTCTTATTTACTCGCTTTTTTCCGATATTTATACAAAGTAACATTTATTTTTACATAAACATTTCTGGATAAAAATATATAGAAGATAAAAGATATAAATTAAGCAATCATGTGTTTGAACACCTGTTGGCTGTGTTTAACCAATTGGCCTATAGGGGTGGTCATTTGAGAGTCAGTGCTTAGGAATTGCAAGGAAGTGACATAATGATACCCTTCTGTGTCTAATGTATACAAGTGTGTTTAGTATTTTGCAGATCACTGTGTGTCTTGTTTTGCAAAAAGTGTGAAGCTGACATTGTTTTTATAGTGGTGCAGATCTGGGCCCATGTTCTGCTCCTTGAGTGTAAGGTTGGATAATTGTGTAAAACTTTTGAATTTAGTGTTTATGCAATCGAAAAAAACTGTAATGATTGAATCTTAGCTTAATAAGCTGTGGTTGTGTAAAACGACAAAAGCTGCTCACAAGGCAGAGGAAAGGAATGACTCATCAGAAATGTCACAGATCGTTTTAATTTAGAAAAAATATTAACATTACATTGTCTGTAGGGATGTTCCAATGTTGTCCGCCCCATTTCTGATGGTGGTGCCTCGTGATGGTATTTCTGCAAACACCAGTGTTATCTTTGTGCCAAATTAAGACCATGTAATATCAATGGGCACCAGAAGACAGCATTGGGAACTTGGCATCGAGCATAAGCAACCAACCATTATAAAGAAACAAAAAACAGGGAGCCTGCATGGCCTCCTTCATACACTAGCCTCACCACTGCATCCCAGTTTCCTCTGCCCCCCAAAGTCTTAGAAGTTCACTTCACTGTCAGTTATTAGCTGCTCTCCATATGCCACTGTGTGGTCCTGCAGAACAAGGTTGTGGTGCTGGTGCAGTGCAGTTCATCATCATGCATACGTGTTCATAAGCTCATCTACCTGCACCATAACAAATGAGCTGATTACCCACTCCTTGTTCCTGGGTGCAGGGTTGGTGTGTGTGTGTGTGTGTGCGTGCGTGCGTGCGTGTACATGTGTAAGGCAGAGAAAGAATAGGCAACGGGAACAGGTGTGTAAGGGGGAACGGACACCCCATATATCATAGTGTTGCATATATATACAGCCCCCTACCTCACTGGAGAACAGCATGTACCCAAAAGCCCCCCCCAGGTGCCTTTGCACGCACACACACACACACACACACACTAGTAGACGACAACCCCTGGAGCTCGACCTACATGGTGCGTCCTCCTGCCTCAGATCTGACTATTCATCACTGCATGGCACCACTCCCCCACAGGGAGGGTGTTGGGCTTTTTTGGGGGTAGAGAGAGTGAGAAGGGGAGACAAAGGGGAGAACGAGCATGGTGTGCAACATAGTGTAGGGCAGGTTGCCCTTTAAACCTCCAGAACAATGGGACCTTCAGCACTACAGCTGCTAAATAAAAGTCTTCCTGGTAAAAAGATGAAAATGGGTAAACACTGCCGGATCAACATGGGCTAAAAGAAACTAACAGACTGTATAGATTCTGATGTAATATTTAGAGTAACTGCAGCTCCAAGAACAGATGTAACTCAGTCATCTCTCATAGATGGTTTATTTCATCAGTTTTACTGAGAAACTGAAACATGTTCTATGGGTTAACTGTCCATGTTTCTTGAGTATCCAGTCCCTGGCAACCTCACAGTTATCACATGATTCAGGTAATCCTTGCACTTGTCCACTGCTTGCCAAGATACAGTTGGAGTGTGTAGTGCACTGTGAAACCTCAATTAGTCAATTTATTGCCATGCTGCTGTAGGGATGGGAATGTCAGGCCTTTATTTTTTTTTGGTCGTTCACTTTAATCCAAATTCAAATGCGTCACCAACTATTTGATGGTTTGGCGTAAAATTGGGCACAGATATACTGACCTAAGTCATCCCCTGACTTTTCCTGCAGCACCAACCCAAGGTTGGTATTTGAGGTTTCAAACGTCTCTCTAATTAATATTGGGCTTAAGAGTAGTAGATAGACATATTGTTGACCTTAAAATAGGGCCACAGCAGCAGTTTTATAAATGTTTTGAGAATAGCTCACTAGATGGAGACAGTGGGTATAACTGGCCGTTGGCTGCGTTTCTAATACAGCATTCCCATCTCCTTCCACTAACCTTCTGGCATCCTTTTTAAAATCCTCTTTGCTAAGGGAAACAATGACCTCTGAGCTGCAAATGACACACTGAGAATAGCCAGGCTATTTCAGTTCCTGTCTCACCATGTCAAAATTCCTCCAAAAGTTCCACCAAAAGAACCTCCAAAGGTCAAATTTATATTGATGTGTATCTTAATGTTTTTCCCAGCAATAACGCTTATCTATACTTCTTCAGGGTTTTTCTCAATTCTTTTTAACTTTCTATCCATTAAAGAAACTATTTCCTCTAACAGTGTTGCCTTTAGTGTCTTAGATACCTCATGTTGTTTTATTCCTTAACTCTGATGTTGTTTAGCTAGAATGTGAGGGATCCTTCTCCCAGGACAGACAGAAGTGCAATAGATGCCTCATGTAACAGAGAACATCAGAATGATAAAGTATTTAAAACATTGGCTAGAATAAACAGTTTTTAGCATAATAGAAGGGAAATAGACTGTTGAATTATTGTCAGTAATGGTCGAGTATCTGAGTAGACATATTGTATACCAACCTGTCTTGTCGTAATCATAGTCCACGGTCAACAGCCACTAGGATCAGGATCCACCATCACGATCGAATGTCGCCATCAGGATCCACCATCAGCTGTCACCTTAATCATGTTCCACCACCACTATCAGATGCCAAGATGTTACATAATCCGCCATTATTATCACGATCAGCCAACACAACACAGGATCCGCCATTATTATCACGAGCAGCCTGCATGATACATAATCCGCCATACTTATAATGGGGAGGAGAAGGAGAAAGGAGAAATGTGCTCAAGTGACAGCTGTCTCCTCTGATCGATGTCTTTATAGTGATTTTCGAGAGAATATCAACGCATACTGATCGGTGGACGATCAAACGGAGCACCCTGGCAAAATAGCAGTTCACTATCCAATGATTAAGTCATTTTGGGTTACCACTTGTTAAGGACACACACACAAACCTGTGATTTAGGTTAGTCGCCACTGGGACTTTATTTGGCAACTCACAAGGGTAAGGGTAATGATACCACTGTATACCCTCTATATTACAGGCTCAGGCATAGCGTAGCATTGAGCGAATGCTGTGATTATGATCCGATGTTAATTTAATACATTTTGTATACATATTTTACTTCTGCAGTATATTACTGATATATATGGTAAAGGTTGTAATGTAAGGATAAGACAAGTATTGATTCAAAAACAATTTCCACAGTTGTCACCTCAACTTTAGCAGAATTATTCAATTCATGCTCTGTTTAGTCTGTGCCAGTGCTTCATGTTTCGTCCTTAGTAGTGCTAAATGCCCTTGATTCTCCATGTGACTGGTCGTATAAAAGCGAGTGAATCTTTTGTCTTCATTCAGCCTTCAAAATAGGTTTTTTTGAGATAAGACAGAGGGAGACAGAGATTGTGTCTGGCATGAAAAAAATCAGTTTTCCCTCTGGATCTGGAAAGAAAAGGAGAGCAGCGATGATTTTAATTGCTCTCCTCTCATCCACATCTGCCCCAACACATTCATCAGTTCCTCTTCCCCCTCTTCAGAAAGAGGCTGAAGAGTAAGGCGGTGGGATTTTATTTTATTATATGGTGGTGGGTGGGAGGGAGTCTCTCATGGGATGGGGCACATCTGGGAAAGGAATGGTGATGGGGATGAAGAGATGAGGCAGAGAGATTGGTCTTTCTATCTGTGTGTTTTAGTACGAACTTCAATGTGCTTTTGTGTGTGTGTGTGCGTGTGTGTCAGAGTGAGAGTGTGTGTCTGTGTGTCTCTCAAGGGGGGAGGATGGCTGGACAGGGCCTCAAATCCTCTGGGAGTCTGTGATTGGAAGGGAACTGGGACTCAGGGAGTGTGAAGCAGAGGTGGACGAGGGAGAAAAAGACAAGTTGGAGGATGGTAGGTCAGAGAAGGTGGAGGCAGAGGGATGAAAAGAGAAAATTAATAAAAAAGCTCAATTATACGATGAAGAAAGACAAGTACATTTTTCAAAGTTGTTGAGAGGGTGCTCTGCCTCCAGCAAATAGTGAACAGTCCTTGAAAGAAGCGAAAGTGGCTCTCCATTGATGAAAAACATCATTTGAAATCATTGCACTAAACCTGTGCTTTCACTTCTTTTTAAAGAAAAGAAAATCTGACCACAACACCGTCACATTTTTTTCTAATAACAGCCTTCAACAGAGCATAGTCAATGGGTTTCAATACTGAAGTGAGGCTTTTTTCTGTCTTTCAAAGAACTTTTCCTCTGAAATACCAACATATTCATTCTTGCCATAATTGCTGATCCACTTTTGATACAAGGTAGAAGGTTTTTTGGTAGCAAATCACACTCTCAAACTGTCCAATAACAGTAGTTGGTGAGGAGCATATTTTTTTTTCAACACAGCAATATTGATTGGACATGACATGATGATTTCTACACTGAAATGTCTGATTGATTTTGTGCTTCTTCTCTACTTGTTGGATAAAATTAAATGAATTAAAGTTAACTTTAATATTTTGTTATAAACGGTTTATCAATATATCCATGATACTTCTATCTCCTTTCCACTGTATATGACTTGTTGGGAAGATCCCCAGCTGGATATACAGCCTCCATTTACTAGTTAACACAATGAATAAAGTCGAGACATTTAAAGGTTTAAGTGACCACATTAAGAGTCTATCCAAATATCTCACACAAGTGAGCAAGGCGAAAGGTACTCGACCAGTTCAATCTAAAAATAAGACATTAGTTAGTATGATACCTTAGAGAAAGCTGTATTTCTCCCTAACTCCCTGAACAGCATTCTGTGCCAAAATGGGTCTAATTTTTCATCTTATAACCCATACAGCAGACTCTTGGGGAAACTGGAAATGGGCAAGCTAGTTTGACTGTTAGTGGTTTTATGTATTTGTTTTTTTCATTGTTATCTGGCCCTGTTTTGTTGACACTGGCTGAGGCTTGTCAAGCTAAAGCATGCGTAATGTGGATAATCCTGGGATCTTTGACAGTGGACTGGCTAAAGCTAGCTACAGACAAGTGTGCTTGTCAAGATGCTCTAGATTCTGCTTCCACTGATCTGAGATTAACTGTTAAAACTGTAATAATAGAAAAATACTTCAACAGTTTGTTTTTTTTTCAACTTCATAAGCAGTAACTAGTAAGCTTGGACAGGCCCCATGACGCTAAAGCTGCTTTCAGACATGCACTGGACTTCACAGTTTCTCCGTATTTTCACCGCAGTTTCTACAGAGGTTACCAAAATTAAAACAGGAAGCATGAAATGAAATAAACACAATTTAGGAAGAAAGGCAATATCTAACAGTGAGCACATTATGACTAACATTTATCAGAGCATCATTTCAACCTCAACAATCTTTGCATTGCAAATGCTAAACTAATGGAGGTAACCTGTACAGGTAATCAGGGGCATAGTGCCCCTAGTGAGCCCGGAAGCGCAGATTTTTCACAAACGTGTGGAACAATAGGAAAATAATTATTTGACGGATGAGATGGATGCAGAGGATGAAAGTTCTCAAGGGGAAGCGGAGGATGAACTTAAAGTTTTTAAAGATCCAAGCGTGCCCCCCAAAGTGATGAGTCTGCTAAATCAAAAAAATTGAAGCCTGCACGAGGCATAAATAAAACTGAATGTTTTATTTATGCCTGAATGTAGTCTGGATTGTAGCTTGCGCAAGGGTGGCTATACTACCCACGATTACACCGTAGAAGACATAAACATTTTCTGAGTGAAACAAAGAATGTCAGTATGTTCGTATTGTTGATTGTTTCCCTGATCTTGTTCAGTTCATGTCAAAAACAAAGCGTTTCATTTCTAACCCTGAAGTTTACCGTTTAACCAAGTTCCTTACAAAGTTAAATACCCTTCTTGGTAAAAACAGTAAATCAAAGAAGGCAGCACCCAAACAAGCAGCAAAATGATTGTTATTATACAGGTTATTTTTATTTGTTTTTTGTTTTTGATCATGGGTGATTTTCGTGTAGCCTTCCTAAATATCAATGGGGCCAGGGATTCCTTGAAAAGAGCACAGCTTCACCTGTTGTCACGCATTAAGCGTCTAGACGTTCTTCTATTGCAAGAGACACATAGTGATGCAAGGAACGCAGCTGATTGGGCACTAGAGTCGGAGGGTCTTACTTTTTTGAGCCACAATTCCAACGTTAGTGGTGGAGTTGCATGTCTGTTTGCTAAAAGTTTTATTCCAATTTCTTATGAAGTGGTGGAAGTTATAGAGGGAAGATTACTAAAGGTTAGAGCCAGTCTTGAAAATTATGTTTTTGTTTTTGTGTATGCCCTAACCACTGCAGCAGAAAGAGTGGCTTTTTTAGAAACATTGTCCACTGCTATTTCTGGATGCATTGGTGATGAATATCTGTTTATTTGGGGGGGATTTTAATTGCACAGAGCAAGATATGGACAGAAATCATGTTGAGCCACTTTCGCTCTCACGCAGAAGACGCAGTGTAAGATTAAGATTAAGATGCATTTATTAGTCCCAAACGCATGCACAGGAACACTCATGCAGGTAGGGAAATTGAATCTCTGCTTTTGACCCATCTGGTGCAGGACACACAGAGCAGTGAGCAGCCATGTACGGTGCTCGGGGAGCAGATGTTCAATCAAACCAGGTTCGTCTTTTGTTGTCTCTCCGTGGAGTCGAACCAGAGACGACAAAATTCTTCTTTAGCTTGGAGAAGAAAAATGGCCAGAGGAAATGTATTCATTCTTTGAAATCTGAATCTGGAACCCTTTTGACCAGTGTGCATGATATTCGAAGTAGAGCTACACGTTAGTGTGGCAAGGCTCCTGGCCTGGATGGAATCCCTATAGACTTTTATAAATCTTTTTGGTCTGTGGTGGGGGAGGATTTGCTTGCAGCACTGCAAGCAAATCCGACCAAAAAGATCAACAACAGTCTTGCTGGAGGACTCCTGCCGGTGAGCTGTCGTAGGGCAGTCACACTTCTACCTAAGAAGGGTAACCTCACTGATATAAAGTGCTGGAAGCCGTGTCGCTCCTGTGTAGTGACTATAAATTATTATACTGTATTCCCAGTAGATCCATTTTTGATAATATTGCTCTAGTACGTGATGTTATAGACATGGCAAAAATGTTGGGGCTTAAAGTGGGGTTGGTCTCATTAGACCAAGAGAAAGCTTTTGATAGGGTGGAGCATAGCTATCTGTGGGATACTTTATATGCCTTTGGATTCAGTGAAGGCTTCATTCAGAAGGTCAGGGTTCTGTACAGTGATGTGGAGAGTATTCTCGAAGTCAATTGTGGTTTAAGAGCTCCCTTTAAGGTTGGCAGAGGTGTGAGGCAAGGATGCCCTCTGTCTGGTTTGTTATACTCTTTAGCAAAAGAGCCTCTTTTGCAGAGATTAAGGATAACTCTAAGGGGGGTGTCTGTGCCTGGGTTTGTGGTACCTCTTTGTGTGTCAGCCTATGCTGATGATATAGTTCTAATGATTAGTGGGGGAAGGGATATAGAGATGGTGGTGGACATCCTTAAGGAGTTTGGGTTACTCTCATCAGCCAGGGTTAACTGGTCAAAAAGTGAGGCTCTTGTGTTGGGTCAATGGGTGGAGAGGGTGCCAAGGCTCCCAGATAACTTAAGATGGAGGAAAGATGGGTTCAAGTATTTGGGCGTCTTTCTGGGAAATGATGAAGTCATGGGGAGGGGGGGGCGGGAGGGGGCGGTTGAAAGTGTTAAGGGAAGGCTTGAAAAGTTGAAGTGGCTTTTCTCAAAAAATGTCCTACAGGGAGCGTGTACTCATCATTAACAATCTGGTAGCTTCGTTCTTCTGGCATAGATTAGCCTGTGTAGACCCTCCACCTGACATGCTACAGAAGATTCAGTCTGTTTTGGGGAATTTTTTGGGGATGGGCTGCATTGGGTACCTCAGTCTGTTTTGTTTTTGCCAAAAGATGAGGGGGGGCAGGGCCTCATACACTTACAGAGTAGGACTGCAGCTTTTAGACTGCAGTTTGTAAAAAGGCTATTGACTGGGCCTACAGATGTTGCATGGAGGGGTTTGAGCTGTGCAATACTGAAAATGGGGGGGAATTTGGGGTTAGACAAATCCTTGTTTTTGATGAAACCAGATGTGAGGTTGTTTTCAAAGTTGCCACTGTTTTATCGTAGTTGTTTTAAAGTCTGGGCCTTGTTTAATGTCAGACGGCTTGGCCCTGCAATCTCCTTACATTGGCTCTTGCAAGAGCCTGTGGTCGGAGGTGCTCATCTGGATGTCTCCTCGACTAACTTCCCGGCGCTACAGAAGATGCTGTGTGGCTCCAAGATTGCACTTTGAAAGATGTAGTGGATCTGACGGCGCCATACTTTGGGATAAGGAGGGGGTTTGCTGATTCCTTGGGGATGAGGTCGCTTCGGGTGGTATCACAGCTCCTGGAAAAATGTCATGCTGCCTGTACCACAGATGAGACTGAACTGCTTGTGAACTATTGTGCAGGGGTGTGTCGTCCGGACAAGCAGGACCTTTTTCCCTGGGCTGGTAGTCTGGCCCAATCTGGACGGGTGTACAGGTCCACTTCTATCTAGGAACCCAAACACTATGCTGCTAAATATGGTTACAGGGAAACAGTTGTATCATGCATGTGTAAGTCAGGAATGTCCTTTGTTACCAAAGGGAAACCGTTTTTCATGCTTTTACGCTTTGTTTAAGGTTAGAACCTTTGTTTTGCATGCTGAAAGATGTGTTTGGTGCATTTAGTGAAGATTTCTCCACTGAGACGTTTGTCCTTGGTTTTAAGTTTGTTAGCAAAAGACAAAATGTATGTAAAATGTTGAACTTTGTCCTGGGTCAAGCCAAGATGGCTATTTACATTACTAGGAGAAATAAGGTCGAGCAACAACCAGGGAGCAATGACAGTGTCGTTGCTCTGTTTCCTGCCCTGGTAAAAGGCAGAGTTGTGGTTGATTTCAGGTTTTATGAGCTATAGTAAAATCTCGAAACATTTAAGGATGTATGGTGTGTCAAAGAAGCGATCTGCACTGTAAAAGAAAATGAATTGCATTTTAGCCATATTTTATAATTTATTTTAATGTTTGTTTATCTTTTAAAAAAAAGAATATTTTGATTGAAAGGAATAATTGATTGCCCTACTCTTGTTCTGTAAAACTGAATAAAGTAGGTATTTAAAAATCTCTCTCTCTCTCTCTATATATATATATATGTATCCATCATCACCTATCATTTAATTCTACAGTAATCAATCACTTGTTCTTCAATGATATTGTCAATCTAGTAAGATTTTGAGAGTGGGGTACTTAAATAACACTGAATATCAATATGGGCCGTGAATGATGTGATCTACAGAAAAGGCGATCTGTGCTTGATTGGTTTGGTCAGCCCTTACTCTTCACTAATTGAGTCATTAAAGTTTGATTTTAGTAGCTGTGAAACCACTGGGCGTGGTCATCAACACGACTGCGCTTAAATCGCGGTCTTGTGTGACACTGGACAGAGTAAAAATTGTGCTCCATGAGCATACAATGCCCTGCATATAAGCGCCAGAACGTGGAAGTTTACGCTATTCTTTAAAACCACCATTATTGGCGTGAGATGTGTTTTGTATACGGTGGCTTGCCAAAGCTTTGGAATAAAGGTTTTTTTTTTTCTATTGAGGACGTAGTTGTGTGCCATAAAATGTCTTAATGCAACAAAGCAGAAATGTGCATCATCCACATGTCCTCAAATGTACTGCAATTCTACATGTGAATATACACTCAAACACATGCTGCATTTTGCCCCACCCCAGCTCACAGAAGGCTGAAGGTTTTTGGCTGTTCATCGTAGGGGGTCTTTGAAAAAAACAAAAAAAAGGGTGGGGAAGTAAGGAGCGAAGCCGGAGGAGTGGGGCTTCCAAAGGTGGTGTCCTGGATGCTAGGAGGCCTCAGAGGACCCTGGGATGATTGCCTGTAACCTTCCCCCTCTCCTTGCACTGTTCAAGGACTTAGTCCTGTGTGTGTGTGTGTGTGTGTGTGTGTTATTTTAAGCACTTCAGCATCACATTTGCCATTGATATATGTCGGTATGCAATGGTTTGTGAGGTGCAGTTTAAGGATTCTCAACAGTAGGGCTATCCCAGGCTTTAGATTGTGTGTTTGTGTGTGTAATGGATTGTCTGATAAGTGCTCATTATTCACCCGCACTGGGTTTAAGAGACACAAACCTCCTTAGTTGAACAGCTCCGGTGCCTCTTTTCTAACAGATATTAATAATTTCTGTAAAACTAACATTTCATGTATATTTCAGCAGCTGTACCAGGAGGCAGATGACTCAGCAAGCAAGAAGGGGTAGAGCAAAACACACATTAAAACACAGAGTGGAACAGATGAGCACCAGATTAGTCCTCATTATGCAGCATTAATCATCTTTAATCTGTTCTTAATCCAATATCTTTACCTCACTTTATTAATGAGACACACTTAAAGACTAGATAAGACTGGAATTAAAGACAGTCTTAGTGAAAGGAGATGGACTGATGGTGGGAAGGGGGGAAACCAAGTCACAGTGAAGGAGTAACAGAGGAGAGACACTCAGAGATACGACAGCTCCGGACTACTACCTCCAACATCCTCACTGTGCTGCGTTCCAGGCAACTCAGATATTCCGACCTCCTGCCACATAACGAAATCCATTGCATTCCTTCAAGACTCACACTGCACAACATATCATGCATAGTTTTATCTATGAAAAAATAATGTCATCAATGAAATTCTTAATGATCAATTAATCGATTGCGATTAATTATGCCCAACCCTATTGTGGAGCTGTTGAGCTGTATTGCATCATACTTACAAGTGTTCTTGTTATTTGTCCCGAGGAGGGTCAGCTGAGAAAAATTTGTAATGTAATCCCATGTAAACAATGTACAGGTAGACATCTTTTTTTTAACTCCAGCCAGGCCTCACAAATCTGCGCACTCATTCCTAAAACTTTGGATATTGCTATGCTGGACTGAGGTCACCCAAATTCAGGAAATAATGACAATCGATAGAGAATAATCTCTTCCCCAACCAATAGGGATACACAGCTGTCTGTCAACCACAATTTTATTACATTTTCCTCATATGTCCAACATACGATTTTTTCCAAAATAATTTTTGAATACTTCGTCCACTATACGTTCCAACACACATAATATTTTTAAACAAACACATAGGACTTACAAATGCATATATGCATTGATGCATTTTTGGTCGGATAAGTAAATGAACAACATTCAAATTGCAACAAAGCCATACGGAGATGTTCTTTTCTTTTAATCTCCTAAAGGCAACGCTGCTTGCAACATTTACACAATGACCTGATAATTCACTAATGATGACTTCCACACATTTTAAATATTTAAATACTTACTTAAAATGTATTTTTTTTCCATTTATTCAATCCTATTTATATAGACTTCCTGAATACGCACATTCATTTGGGGTATGTTTTTTTACTACAAACTTTCAGAACACTGCAGTAATCAGGTTTCATTAAAATGCCACTGAATTCTGACTAAATCAAGTCTTTTATCTCCATCTTTCTTTTCCATGGGGGCGATTACTTTAGGCGCATCAAAATTCTAGCCAACTTATCTGCCTGTCAACACGACAGACACCTCTCATCCAGCCTCTGAGTCACATCAACCTGCCTGCTCCAGAACAGGCTGTGTGGATGAGAGAGGAAGCACAAGCAAAGAAAAAACTGACAGAAATGAAGCAACATATTTTTGTTGGGGGGTTAGGGGCTGAGAAAAACAAGCTGCCCAAAGTTATACTGTATTGTCCCAGTGGGCCTCCAGAATCACAGATCTGTTCTGTTCACCTCTGAGCAGTCATCGATGCACTGTAAAACGTAACAGTACATCTTAATAAATTAAGTAAGTGACAATAACTTAATTCTCAAACCAATTGTCAATTACTTTAACATTGCACAAAAGTAAATTATAAGGTATTTTGAGTGCGCTTAAATTCGTAGATCTTTTGTTTCATTGACTCGTTTTCTTTAAGTTGATTTATATACTATTTTAAAAAAAAGCAGTTCCTATGGGCTGCTATTTTCCTATGGTTTAGGATTTTAAATTGTATATTTTTTTTAGAGATGAGCCGGATACTCGGCTGTGTCCGGTACGGATAAAGCACTTTTGCCGAGCACGAGTATTATACGAGTAATACGAGTCAATATCTGTGCTCGGACTGAATGAAAATCCTCACACAGCGTGACAGCGCTCCTCCCCTTCACACACCGCTCTGCTCACTCACTCACTCACAGAACAGCTATCTGTCTCTCAGTCACTCAGGTTTGCGGGTCTACGTCAAGCCGGACGCGCTGTCACGTCAGTTTTCCCCCCCTGCGGAGGACACGGCGGCGGGCACCATTTTGCCATCCTCCTGTGTGGTCGGAGCAGCGGGCTGGGAGATCGAGGGTGTGGTCCAGGGGGCCCTTAGGGACCAACCGTCTCCGCAAGGCTGTCCTGCAGGCAAGCTGTTTGTTCCCTCTGCAGTTAGGTCTCCAGTTCTGCAGTGGGGACACTCCTCCCGGGTTGCTTGCCATCCTGGTTACCGGCGGACCCTGGCCCTCATTCAGCAACGGTTCTGGTGGCCTTCAATGGCCGCCGATACCAGAGAGTTCGTCGCTGCCTGTTCTGTCTGCGCCCGAAGCAAGGCATCTCATCAAGCTCCTGTTGGTCTACTGCGCCCCTTACCCATCCCTCACCGCCCTTGCTCACATGTGGCGGTGGACTTCATCACTGGTCTCCCACCTTCTGAAGGCTGCACTGTCGTACTTACCGTGGTTGACCGTTTCTCCAAGTCAAGTCACTTCATCCCACTTCCCAAGCTGCCTACCGCCCTGGAGACCGCCAACCTGTTGGTCACGCACGTTTTCCGCCTTCACGGCATTCCTGTGGACATCGTTTCGGACAGGGGTCCGCAGTTCTCCGCTAGAACATGGAAAGCGTTCTGCCAGGCGTTGGGGGCAACGGCCAACCTATCCTCCGGCTACCATCCTCAGACCAACGGCCAGACAGAACGGGCAAATCAGGATTTAGGGGCGGCTCTGCGATGTGTTTCTGCACAACATCCGGCTTCCTGGGCCACACACCTTCCCTGGATTGAATACGCTCACAACTCCCTGGTCTGCTCCGCCACAGGTATGTCCCTCTTCTTGGCTTCTAATGGGTTCCAACCTCCGCTTTTCCCTTCCCAGGAGACTGACGTGGCAGTGCCATCCGTTTGAGAGCACATTCTTCGGGTTCGTCGGGTTTGGCGCGAGGCTCGGGCAGCTCTCGTCCGGACTGCTGCTCGCAACCAGCAAGTGGCTGACCGCCACCGCATCACAGCCCCGAACTACCAGCCAGGACAGAGGGTCTGGCTGTCATCCCGGGACCTGCCACTTCTCACGGAGTCACGGAAGCTGACCCCTCGGTTTATTGGTTCGTTTGAGATCGAGCGGATCATAAACCCTGTGTCAGTAAGGCTTAAACTTCCCGTGTCTCTCAGGATCCATCCGACGTTCCACGTTTCTCTCCTCAAGCCAGTGGCCTCTAGTCCCCTAAGTCCTCCTGCCGAGCCTCCTCCACCCACCCTGAACATTGACGACCACCCTGCATACACGGTTAACAGGGTTTTGGACGTTCGTCGGCGAGGTCGGGGTTTTCAATACATAGTGGATTGGGAGAGATATGGGCCTTCGGAACGTCAATGGGTGTCCCGTTCAATAATCCTGGATCCCTCTCTTCTCCAGGACTTTTATACCCGGTTTCCGGATAGACCGGGCCGGCCGCCAGGTGGCGTCCCTTGAGGGGGGGGTACTGTGAGGACTGTGTGTATTGTGTTGTTTTGTTGTTGTCTCCTCTTTCCCGTCTCCTCCCTGTGCAGGTTGGTTGTGGCAGGGGGCGTGGCTGGCTCTGGGTGCTACAGACGAGACACACCTGCAATCAATCCCTACTCATCATCCACCCCATAAAGGCCTGGTTTGTCCACCACTTCAGTGCCGGATTATTCACTACTCAACGGTATCGTGTGCGCTGCAGAGACTCTAACCTTCACTGCCTGTGGATATCCTCTAACCTGTGTTTCACTCCTACGCAGAATCTCCTGGTGACTCTCCACTCTACAAACACTTCTTGGTGTCATCCCGGATCATCCAGCCAGCCAGCACCGGCCGCTCCAACCTGCTCCTGCGTTCACATGAATAAACTTTGTTCTTCATTCAACTATTTACCTGTCTGTGTCTGCTTCGGGTTCCGAACCTGACTTCCACCTTAACATTTATTTTTTTCCATGACTTTTCCATGAAAAACACATTTTAAAATTCCATGACTTTTCCATGTTTTCCATGAACGTAGGAACCCTGGACATGTGAAGAAGTGAGTGCTTTAACCTGATGACCAGTATTTATTTATATAGAGCATCGGAGTGATTCCCTCAATTCAGTGGATCCTCACCTCCACTCTGGGATATTATTTGGAAAGTTTTTTTAATTTCTTGTAAGTGATCTCCTATACGCTCTGTGCGCCTGATGGTACAGTCACGTTCACAGTGTAGTTGTTTTATATATTTTTTAGTTAAAAGGCTTGTGTGGAGCAGATACGTTGCACGAGCAAAACTAAGATGTTGGTTTTAATGTAAATTATGAATTGGATCAATAATCTGGCTGCAGTTCACCACCTCACATCTGCGTCGCCACATTCCCGTCTCCAAAACGTCTGACGCATGGGTCGGAGTTTGCGTGGAAATACCTAGATTTCCCCATCAAGTATGTTTTTATAAATCCCAACGTTTGCATGAGAAATGGCGTACGCACGTCTCAGGCCCCGCATTGTTTCTAAGCAACGGTTATAAATTAGATCCCTGGACTGTCTACGGGTTTGTTGAGAGTGACGTTTGATTGCATGTTAGAAATATGGCTTAGTCAAAAGAATTGTCCAAAAAGTTCTGAGTAGAGATCATTGCCTTGCAATAACAAGGAAAAGAATACAAAAAGATAGCAAAAGCACTGAATGTCTCTAGAGATACAGTTGGAAGCATAGCTCAGCGGCTGCTACCAGATTCCTGAGGAGGCAAGTGGTCAAAAAACCTTAAGTGACTTAAGCATCTGCAGCAACACTTGGTTGCAGCAGGCACTGAGGTTTCAGTTTCCACAGTAATGCCGGGTTCACACCGGACGCGGAAGCGACGCCAAAGCGTGGCGTAAGCGTCAATCCCTATCGTGCCGCCGCTTGGCTCTTCACACCGGACGCTGAAGTGCCGGGCAGCGCTAATAATATCACCCGTTGATCCAGAAGTATTCAAGTATATACTTACTTGTTGCTCCAACATTAAGCTACAGCGTCCCAACATTTGGTCTTTTCTTTATACAACATGTTCCGAGGATCATACAACTCACTGTACTTCTCCACTTCAATTATCTATTTAATGTCATCCATGTTGAAAAACTTGAACGTATTCTCCACTCAAGCCTATGTGGAGAATATGTAGCCCCCCCCTCTCTTTTTATATTTATGACTGCTTGTGTAATGAGTTGAAAATGACAGGCATTTAGTTTTTTGTTTAACAGAGACCCCCCCCTATTTTTAAAAGGCTAGTTCACAACTAGTTTAGTGTCAGTCAAGTGTGAATGTTATTTTGGTTGTTAGATGAGTGGTGATTAAAGTGTGGTTATAGTCCAAAAATGAATAGTTTAGTGACTCGTCGTCATGACGGGCTTTGTCGTCGGTTGCACGTATTTTTTCTTTTTGAACTTAAGTTTTAACCACTGTTGTAATAATTCTGTATCACAAATATTGCAGTTCTGTAAGGTGACATTGTTCTGAAATGTGTTAAAAGTATTTGTAGCCAGCTCTTGGCATATGTTTACCAGTGAAATTTGATATGTTCACAAGCTTTACTTTATCGGCAACAGCCGGTTTGCGCCACGTGTGTATGAGAGATATTCAGGGTGTGTGTGTCTATGTGTGTAATCAGAGTAGCTTGTGTATGAGTCACTGTAGTAATTTATGTCCAGTGAATGTGTTTCAGTCTTTTTAATTATTATTTATGTATCTGTCATTTCATGTTTGTATTATTTTTCAGTAAAATGTTAACAGAAAGCACTGTAACCAAATGGATGAATGATGTGTGAAGATTTATAAGTTGTGATTCCACATATTTATGTATCTATTGGTTACACAGTGCTCCCTAGCCTGCGTAACCCTTGCTGCTGGTCCAGATTCCTAGCCTGACGTTGTCAGACTCACAATTCTAGTCAGAATGTGAGTCTGAGACCGCTCCATTGGGCTGTGATTATAGGGCGTGTTTCAACTGACCAGGAAATTAAATTCCTCTTCGCTCAATTGGATAGACCTACAACCAATCAGAGCAACGTAGTGTGTGACGTATGTTAAGCAACGCATTGTGAGTTATTTACTAACACCGGGTTCACACCGGACGCTGAAGCGATGCCGAAGCGACCCTTCAGTGCAGCGTCAAGCCTTAAACAACAGCTGGCTCCCATCCACTCCCATCTTAAAACTCTGTGCGGGTCACACCGGAGGCTGAAGCACCGCGCTGCGCCAAGGCTGCCTCGCGCCGTGCAGCGATCGTTTCGGCGTCGAGTCTATTTTTTACGCTTGACTCGAGTGTATCGCACCAGGAAACACACTGAAAAATTATCTTTAACTATATTGATGACATATTTTACATGATATAAATGATCAAATATGCATCCCATACTTTGAAGTGCCCTTCTGTTGTCCTGGAGTTTTAATTTGACCAATGACATTATTAAATGTCCCCCTCTGCCCATCCACTACAGCCACACAAGCAGTGATACAGATAAAAAGAGAGAGGGGGGGGGGGGGGGGACTACGTATTCTCCACATAGGCTTGAGTGGAGGATACGTAATTTACCCTCGACACCCGACATTTAACGGAGCAAACAGCGGAGAAGTTCTTCAACATGGATGATATTAAATTAATAATTGAAGTGGAGAAGTGCAGTGAGTTCCTGCAGTATGTTCCTCGGAACATGTTGTATAAAGACAACACCAAGAAAGACAAATGTTGCGACACTGTTGCTTAATGTTGGAGCAACAAGTAAGTATATGCTTTAATCTACTGGATCAACGGGTGATATTATTAGCGCTGCCCGGCGGTTCAGCGTCGCTTCAGTGTGAACAGCCAAGCACCGGTGTGAACAGCCAAGCACCGGCGCGATAGGGATTAGTGCAGTGCTTTTGGCGTCACTTCCACGGTCTGTGTTCCTCTTTCAAAATGAATGCGCTGTCGATGTCTTCTAAAACAGACTCAATGGCAGCATCTACACATCTCAGCTCTCCAGCGGCAGGCATGTTTGTTGAAAACAAATTCAACCCAAGGGCACTTTGATGAAGTGGTTGATTACGTTACCGTTGATCATCTGTCCATCATCGTATAAAGCCCGTCCTGACAATCTGATTGGTCCGGATGATTTCGAACCGGGCATAATTTCTCCCCAACGGAGCGACTCCAGACCGAACTTCCCTACCTCAAATGTTGTGGGCGGGGCTAAGTTCGTCTGGCATCCAGGCTAACAGATTCCCCTAGATCTGGTTTCAGTAACAATTGTGTGGCTGTAGTGGATGGGCAGAGGGGGACATTTAATAATGTGGTTGGTAAAGTGGTAAAATTAAAACTCCTGGACAACAGAAGGAGAATTCAAAGTATGGGATGCATAATTGATCATTTATATCATCTAAAATATTTCATCAATATTGTTTTAAATAATTTTTCAGTGTGTTTTCTGTTGCGATATGCTCGCATCAAGCGCAAAAAATAATAGCCAAAACGATCGCTTCACGGCGCTAGGCAGCCTTGGCGCGGCGCAGCGCTTCAGCGTCCGGTGTGACCAGCACAACGGTTAAACATGGGAGTGGGTGGGAGCCAGCCCATTTAAGGCTTGGCGCTTCCGCATGTGGTGTGAACCCGGTGTAAGACCTGTGAATCCGGTGTAAGACGTATACTAAACACTGATGGATTCCATGCCCGGACTCCAAGACATACACCACTACTGACCCAAAAGCACAACAAAAGTCGGCTCCAATATGCTGAAAACCTTATAAACAAGCCACCAAAGTTTTGGAATTCTGTTCTGTGGAGCGATGAAACAAAATTTGAACTTTTCGGGGCTATGGATGAGCAGTATGTCTAGAGGAAGAACAATAAATGATATGCTGAGCAACCTACAGTGAAGCATGGCGGTGGCTCAGTGATGCTCTGGGGATGCTTTGCTGCCTCTGGCACTGGACACATGCAGCGTGTGGAGGGCATGATGGATTCAGTCAAGCATCAGCAAATATTAGGAAAAAACGTCATGCCATCTGTGATGAAGCTGAAGCTTGGGCATCATTGGACCTTCCAACAGGACAATAATCCAAAGCATACCTAAAAGTCAACCAAATCTTGGTTTCAGAAGAAGAAACAGAAGATTCTAGAATAGCCGTCAAAGTCGCCTGACTTGAACCCCATCGAAAAACTGTATGTGCCCATTCTCACATCTTTGCAGCAGTATTTGAAAAAGCCATCTATGTTGATGATTTTAAAATGGCCAACCCTTTAGGAAAAAGAAAAAAAAATACACAAATTCCAAAAAAAGAAGGAGAAGGATTTGCTTTCTTTTAGAACAACAGTAGCACAGGCACTCTGCATGCAAGGCAAGGATATGTCAAGCAAGAAGAGGGGACGGCCCTCATCTGATGTTGAAAGGGAATTCGAAAAAGAAGAAACATCGAGGTTCAGCTAAGGCTAATCCAACACTAGAAGACGGTTCAGATGCTGTGGGTCACTGGCCAGTGGTTGAAAGTGGGCTGCAAACTCCCAAACTGCAAGGGTCTAAATGTGCTCAGATGTTCAAAGTGCAGTGTTCACCTGTGCCTCAACAAGACCAACAACTGCTTTCGAGAATTACACAAGTTAGACTGTTTTCTTCTTGCGAACAAGGGGATACCAGCCCTTGGGACTGTGCATCAAAGTGATTTTGCAGTATTAAGCTGTACTTGAAAAACTGTGATGATGGAAAAGCAACGATTGTACAGAAACATCTGTTGTGTTAAGGCCAATTGTGCCTAATGTCGCTAATTAGCCTCATACCTAAATTTATATATATATTGTATGTGCTATATTGAAATTAACAACTCCACTTAACTAAGCATCTGCATGACAGCAAACAACACAAATAATATATTTTTTATATAATTGTAAATAAATTCAGGCAATACAGGGTTTTAAGAGTGCATTGTTCCAATTATACCATGCACTGTTGTAAGATATTTAACCAATCCATGGCTATTTAAAGGACATTTTCAATATTTTGGGAGAGTTAAATTGAAGAGCAGCAGAAAAGTGAGCAGCTAATGTACAGATTGTTGTTGGTGTTCTATTCAGCTAGTAAAAACAGCCTGCACCTTAAGTAACTCTTTGTGTTTTGTATAACAGGTCTTCCTAATACAGTGTAAATGGATCAGAATGCTGTGCTTAAAGCTAAGGGTCATTCTAGATGATATCAACGCTGAAAGGCCCAATTTCTCTCATCCTGAGACTGTAACTGCCCTCATATTGGAGGTGAAAAATATGTTGCAATTGGCCTATGACTTTTACCTTCACGTTCCAAGACCAAGTTTGACAATGCTCTGTAATTTAGTTAACATAAAGGACCTTCCATCCAAGGAAACTATTAAGATAGTGAGATTTGTTGATTTAGATCTTAGTTCAACCAGCACAGACACAGTGTTCCTGTCCGATAACAATGATTCACCAGAGCATCTTTGTCAATGGCCAGAGATATTTGTTGTTCCAACATTCTGATATGAGCTGGAGTATACTCTAAAAGACGGCAACTCTGCATATGTGAAGGAGGTAAACTCTCAGGTTGATCAGGGATCCAAAAGCATATTAAATGCAATGGCTGCTGAAATATATAAACACAAAGCCTATCCTAGTACCAAACATATAGACAAGGCTCTGGTGAACAAACACCCCTGTCTGAAAGAAAATGGTTCCAAAACGGGGCATTAGGGTTGGAAGAACAGTTTGCACTCCAAAATGGTCAACTACAGGACAAAACTGAGCAGGGCTGGCATAAAAGATATGGCTGTGAATGCAGAAAGGCGCAGCAGGACCAATCCAGAGGGTGCAGCATCCAGGGCCAACATCAAAACACCCAAAGAAGGGGAAGTCAACTTCCATCCTAATTATCCACTGGGAGAAACTAAGGACACATTTGGAGACCATGAGGCTTGGGATGGTGCAGCAGTTCAAGAGGACGTTGATTGAAAGAGACGCGGTTCTCATCCACCAACTCATGCAGCGTACCTTTGCAATAGCTCTGCCCTTGACAAGTACACACCACTGCTGCGAAAGCTCTTCAAAAAGAAGAAGACTGGACGTTTTGCAGAAAAGATGGTCAAGGTTTTAATGGCCAATATTGATCAGGTAAAAACTCTCATCATAGGTCTTCAAAACTCGCAAGGTATTTTTTGCAATATTTTCCATTAATAAAGCTTTTTCACCAAAACCTCAATCTGCTCACCACTATGCCGATGGAGGGGTGGGTGAAGTGTTTGAGTCCGGAAAACACTTGAGGAGTTTCACAGGGAAAACAGCGTTGCAGCTAAATCCAACACAATTAAAGTAAATAGTTTGCTTTTTCCAAAGATTTTTTTTGTATTTTTTCAGTTATAACATGCAATGGCAGTGCAGTATGAAGGAGGAATGATTACATACACCAACTCTTAAAAAAAACATGTTATGTTATTGTATCACATTCACGAGAATAGTACAGATAACCTGAAAACAAAATGACTCAGGCATAAAAACATGACCTAGTTGAATTTTGGTGTTGGAACATGTCCCAGGCACCAATAAACACATGCAAACAAGGACAAAAATGTGAGCAATGCATAATTTTGTGCCAAACATTTTTTTCACTAAGCTTCCAATGCACATCAACATATTTAAAACAATATATTCTTGCAGCAAGCAAATTGCATGAATCACATACCTAATTTACTTCTAAGAGCGAATAGCCATCTTCCCTGGAAGTCATGTATCTTTAGTGTGTCACGTATCACATATCTCCTATATGCAAACGTCTTTTCCACTTTCATTCCCACCCCCTCCTTTATTCCTCTTCTTAACATCTGAAAGAAGTTCCACTCTCAAGACTCACGTCAGATCCCCAATAGGATAAGGAGGCCAGTAGTTAACTTCGGACTGCTTGATTTGCCCTCTGGCTTCTGCTTGAGAGAGTCACCTAAGGACACCTCAGCTTTCTTAAGTGAGCACCATTCCTTCGAAAATGTTCAACCAAAGTGTAGGATCTTCAGAAAGCAAGTGACCCTTTTTCGCTGTATGCTGCATGACCCCGCTCAAGTTTCAGCTCTGCATCTTAGCAAAACTGAGGAGCATGGAAGATGCTGGGCCAAACTGACCTTGCCCCGGATGACTCTGACTCTGTTGATGAGAGTATGTCTGTGCCAACACAACCACTAGACAGGGATGAGGAGCCTTCAAGAACATGAGCCGTAGCTGAAGTGGAGAGGCTATTAAAAAGCTGGGGAGTTGAAACCTCTGTCATTGAGATTACTCTAATAGTCATTCTATCCTGTACTTCATCCATTGTAGTGAGATTCATGAACTAATGTCCAAATAGTGCATCCATGAATTGAAGTCTTAAGTCAGAGTCAAGACCATATTGTCTTTGTACCTCGCTAAAAAGTTCCATCAGCGGATCCAAGAAGCACATTTTGGAAAGTCAACATTTGGCTGCTGCTGTCACCCAGGATTACTTGGAAATGGCCGGCGAATTTAATTCAAAGATTACATTTTAAAAAGGTTGTTGCATATTGTTTTCATGGTGCATGGAACACAATTGTGTGCAGCATTATTCTCTCCTTAAGTCAAAATTTCGTATGCATGATCTGAGAAAGTTTTTCAACTTTGTTACCAGAGTACGAACACATCTAGGTAAGAACATATCGATGAATCCCATATTTGTGCGTCAAACATTCATATGCATGGTTAGTAAACAAGGCCCTATCAGTCTAAAGTGACTGACTCTAACTATGACCAACATTTGGTAAGATTTAATAACTTTGACCTGGTAAAGAGCTCCTCAGATCCACGTGAATTCATCCGACTAAGGTGAAAAGCTGGCGGAATGTAATTATTCTGCTGCACTCAGTGGGCGGAGTTTCAGACGAAACATAACTATTTTCTTTGTTCATAACATGACTGAGATTAATTGATTTTACATCCCTCAAGATTTAAATAGTTATACATGATTAATATATATTCAGATAAGGAACATACATTAATCATGTGCTATACAATTGGTGCATATTGTACTTTTTTCAATGTCGGTCCAGCCTGCAATAATTTGACTGTTAGATGGACTGACATGAGATGCTAACATGGAGGTATTTTTGACCTATACTGCTGCCAGCCACCAGGGGCTGATCAAAAGATTTGGCTTCACCTCACATTTTAGAAGGTATTATGTCATCAATCTTTACAGTTGTGTGTGTGAGTGTGTGTCATGCACATACAACACCTTAGTGTGCACTTTGTCTGCTTGAGTCTGGGTGTAAGCTTGTGTATTGTCACAGCCCGGCTCACGACTGTGACAAGAAGGGAGATGACAGGGGTGAACTGCTATTATTTCAGGATATTTATAAACAGAATAAATTATAATTAGTAACCAAAGTCTCCAAAAACAAAACAGAAAAGGAGAGAGAACGTGTCAAGATTCTGGCCAGTCTTTTAAGGGGCCGAGGTGTGTTCTGATTGTCGCTGACGTCCACTCCCCCTACCGTTCTGGGGAAGGAAGCACAGGGACACCTAGTGTCCAGGTGAGGGTCGAAGGGGTCGTCACAGTATGAATACGCGTACAAGTCTGCGCAGCATACTTGGAGGCATGTGTTGAGGCTGTACAATCTACTGTATAGCCCACTAACACCACACACACAGATGTCTCTCTGTCTATCTGTCTGTCTGTGTTTACCTTCCTCTGCTCTGATCTAGACCTGTGTGGCCTGTGGTGACCAGCAGAGCAGAGTAATTGCCTGTTATCTAGGGGGTCGATTCTTCATGGGGTCCCCTAAATTGCTTTGTATTGACACCCTGTCAGAGTTGGGATCCTCATGTTAACCCCAGATCTGCCCTAAGGTGAGGTGACTCTCCCCAACATGAGCCAAACCTCTACCATGCTCCTCTGTCTGGGGTTTCCCAACGGCCATTGCAGCGGGTCCCTTCAAGGCTCATCAACATAAATTTGAATATTTTAAACAGTTTTAATGCCAGTTAGAGCGAAGCCGAGTGAAACCATCAGATAATTCAGATGGACGTCCAGAGTGTATGACTCTTGACGGATCTAGTACCTCTTCCTAATCTTGTGGGAGGTATTTCAACAAAATCCATCATATTAGGATGACGGCTATGGTGAGGGTGTGAGAGATGTGATTTTGAACCACCCACATGGGGATGGAAAGGAGATGTTTCTGGTTAGTTACTGGGTAGTTGACAAATAAGGCTGAAACAGTATTTTTTTAAATAAAGTTCTAATGAGGATTACTGTCTTATGAAATTATAATGTTCAAATCCAGAATTTTTTTAAACTGCTAGTGTTCCGTGGATTTTTTGAATAATTTCCTTATTTTTCAGCTTTTCTTATAGCTTCAACCACAATTTGTCCTGCGGTGTGACATGTCACTTTGATAAAATTAAAATATTTTACTATTATTGATTTCAAGTACAAAGCAGGTATGTTTAAAGTTTAAGAAGTACTCTTTCAGAATGTTTATTAAAATTCTGCATTTGATTATTTTTCACAGTTGTTTATTTGATTATTCACTTGTGCCGTCTTTCATCACTCACTCTAATGGAAATATTCTGTAAAATTAAAAAAAAAACTACTGAAAATGTCTGCTTTCCTTTTGATAGTTACATTATGCAATGTTTTCATATGTACATAATAATTAAAGTTAATTAACATCAGGAAAAGTAATTTAATTGTATTTGAAGTGGTCAGGACATGCCGTCACACCACAGGACAAGATGAGACATTGTATGAACTTTATTGGTAAAATGTATTAAGAACATTGAAATTTAAAATTGTTCTTTGTTTAAATTATGGTTGTTTAAATACTGTTTAATGAGACATATTTTGATAATTCAAATTCAAGATGATGCAAACTCAAACACAAGTCTGAAATAAAGATGATTTTAATAGACTTTGGCAGGAGAGACATGATAGGCGAGACAGGGGCAGGCAATGATTACAGATGGAGATAACAAAGACTAGAGGATATGACAGAGAAATGAAGAAAAAGAATGTGATATTGAAGAAGAGATCTGAGAGGAGGTGCAGGTTATGGAAAGTAAAATATCTAACGATTCCAAATGTTAACATCGATTTTAACCCCCAAAAACTGAATCTAAAGATCAGTCTTTCAACTTTGATTGCGAGTTTTCCTGACTTGGTTAAATTAAAAGGATAGTTCCCCGAAAAATTCAAATTCACTAATTCTCTACTTGCCTACGGAGGGGTGGGTGAAGTGTTTCAGTCCTCAAAACACTTTTGGAGTTTCAGGGGTAAACAGCATTGCAGCCAAATCCAATTGAAGTAACTCGTGTGTCCTTTTTCAATCGTAAAAAACATACGAATGCTTTCATGCTGCTCTGGCTCAGTTTAAATTCGACTCACGCATTGCACATTATTTTAGCCTAAATGTCCTCTAGCGGAAGTAGCAAAGGTAGCGATGCTGCAGATTACCCTTAGGCTAAAGCTGTTACGGGTGGTTCTTTGGTTGGACCCCAAAGCAGACACAGAGAGCAGTCTAGTGTTGAGTAAGGTTTATTTTAACACCAGAAAACAGAGCAGGCAGGCTGTGGAGGCAGGGTGCTGGCTGGCCGAATAATCCAGGGGGGAAACGCAGGAGGGAAAGCGAAAAAAAACGAGGAGCAGCAACAAGGCACACCGAGGAGTCTGTGTAACAAAAGAAAACACTAATGGTTAAATACGAAACAAAATACGAAGGGCGAGAATCAGAGGTCGTCATAGGTACGCTACCGAACAAGACGGAATTATCTGGCAGAGTAGTGGAGTCGGGACCAGGCTTTTATGGAGTGGATGATGGGTGAGTGATTGCAGGTGTGCCTTGTTTGCTGAAGTGAGGAAGCCAGCCACACCCCCTGCCACAGACACCACCTGCAGGACAGGAACAGAACAGGAGAGGGAGACAAAGACAACACAACCAACAACAGAATCACCACAGTACCCCCCCCCCCCCCCCCCCCCCCCCCCTCAAGGGACGCCTCCTGGTGGCCTACCCGGCTTGTCCAGGAACTCAGAATAAAAATCATGGAGGAGTGTGTGGTCGAGAATGAGGGAGCGGGAAATCCACTGCCGCTCCTCCGGCCCATAACCCTCCCAATCCACCAGATACTGAAACCCCCTGCCTCGCCGACGTACGTCCAATATCTTAGTAACCGTATAGGCAGGGTGGTCATCAATGCTCCGGGTGGGTGGCGGGGGCTCGGCCGGAGGGCTTAGCGGGCTGGTAGACACTGGCTTGAGGAGAGAGACATGGAGAACTGGGTGGATATTAAGAGAGGGGGGAAGCTTTAACTTCATAGCACAGGGGTTAATAACCCGGTCAATTTCATACGGGCCAATAAATTTGGGTGTGAGTTTCCGGGATTCTGTTTGGAGTGATAAATCCCGGGAAGTTAACCATACTCTCTGACCGGGTTGGTAATCCGGGGCCGGGGTACGATGACGGTCCGCTACTCTCTGGTTGCGAGCAGCGGTATGGATGAGGGCTGCCCGGGCCTCACGCCAGACTCGACGAGCACGCCGGAGATGCCCCTGCACCGAGGGTACTGCCACGTCCGTTTCCTGAGCTGGGAAGAGGGGAGGTTGGTATCCGTTGGCAGCCATGAACGGGGACATTCCTGTGGCGGGAGCAGACCAGGGAGTTGTGGGCGTATTCTACCCAGGGGAGGTGGGTGGACCAGGAAGCCGGATGGCGGGATGAGACGCAACGCAGAGCCGCCCCAAGGTCCTGATTTGCCCGTTCTGTCTGGCCGTTCGTTTGTGGGTGGTAACCAGACGACAAGCTGACCAACGCCCCCAGCGCCTGGCAAAAGGCTCTCCACACACGGGCGGAGAACTGCGGACCCCTGTCTGATACAATGTCTACCGGGATGCCATGGAGACGGAACACATGCTGCACCAGAAGAGTGGCCGTCTCGAGGGCGGATGGCAGCTTTGGGAGGGGGATGAAGTGTACCGCCTTGAGAAGCGGTCAACGATGGTAAGTATAACCGTGTTTCCCTCCGAAGGCGGCAGGCCCGTGATGAAGTCGACGGCGATATGGGACCACGGCCGGTGGGGAATGGGCAGTCGAAGGAGCAGGCCGGCAGGAGCCTGATGGGGCGCAGACAGAACAGGCGGAAACAAACAGCTTAGTGTCTGCAGCCATCGAGGGCCACCAAAAACGTTGTTGTATGAGAGTCAAAGTCCGGTGGGAACCAGGGTGGCATGAAATCCTGGAGGAATGCCCCCACTGGAGAACTGCGGATCTGGCAGCTGGAGGAACAAACAGACGGTTAGGTGGACACCCATGAGGAATTGGTTGGTCCTTCTGGGCTCCCTGGACCACTCCCTCGATCTCCCATCCAGCTGCTCCAACCACACAGGAGGAAGGTAAGATGGTACTCCCCGCAGCATCCTCCACTGGAGGGGCGAACTGATGGGACAAAGCATCTGGTTTGATGTTCCTGGTATCGGGTCTCAAGGTTAGACTGAAGTTAAAGCGTCCCAGGAACAAGGCCCACCGAGCCTGGCGTGAGTTCAGCCTACGGGCAGAGCGAAGGTAGGAGAGATTTTTATGGTCAGACCAGACTATGAATGGGTGAATAGAGCCCTCAAGCCAGTGCCTCCACTCCTGGAGGGCCAGGACGACCGCTAATAACTCCCTGTTTCCTACATCGTAGTTCTTCTCCGCCGAGGAGAGCTGGCGGGAGAAAAAGGCGCAGGGGTGGAGCTTCTGGTCAGAGGCGGTTCGCTGGGAAAGAACCGCCCCCACACCGGAGTCCGAAGCATCCACCTCCACCACGAACTGAACAGCAGAGTTAGGATGGACAAGCACTGGTGCAGAGGAAAACAAAAACTTTAGTTTAGCAAACGCCGCCTCTGCTGCCGGCGACCAATCAAAGGGGATCTTAACTGAAGTTAACTTGGTCAGAGGTGTGGCAACTTTGCTATAGTCACAGATAAACCTACGGTAGAAATTGGCGAATCCTAGAACCCTCTGTAGTTGCTTCCTTGATGTAGGAGTGGGCCATTCGGCCACTGCCTGAACCTTGGCAGGGTCGGTCTTAATTTTCCCTTTCTCCACAATAAACCCCAGAAAACTTACAGACGAAACATGAAACGTACATTTCTCAGCCTTAGCATAGAGTTTGTTCTCGAGAAGTCTTTTAAGCACCAGTGAAACGCGTTGAACATGTTCTTTGAAATTACGTGAAAAAATCAAAATGTCATCTAGATAAACAAAAACAAACCTATTCAACATATCCCGAAGCACATCATTAATAAGTGTTTGAAAAACAGCAGGTGCATTGGTGAGACCGAAAGGCATTACAAGATATTCAAAATGTCCTAACGGAGTGTTGAAGCCGGTTTTCCACTCGTCCCCTTCCTTTACTCTGACCAGATGATAGGCATTACGAAGATCCAATTTGGTGAAGATGGTTGCTTCGTGTAGGGGCCCAAAGGCTGAGTCAATCAGGGGAAGGGGATATTTATTCTGAATAGTGATGTCATTTAATCCTCTATAGTCGATACAGTGCCGGAGTGACTTATCCTTCTTGGCTACAAAGAAAAAGCCAGCTCCCATAGGTGAAGAGGAGGGTCGAATGAGGCCGGTTTTGAGCGAGTCTGTGATATAAGCCTCCATGGCGTCTCTCTCGGGTTTGGACAGATTGTACAATTTACTGGACGGATAGGGGGAGCCCGAAAGCAAAATGATGCAGCAATCATAGGGTCTATGAGGGGGAAGGGAGAAGGCACGATCTTTGCTAAACACATCTTGGAGATGGTGATAAACAGAGGGAACAGAGGTGAGATCGACCGGTTTGGGTGGAGATGGTGTGGTGGCTAGCCTGGAGGGAATGGCAGAATGCAGACAGTGGGAGTGACAGAAAAGAATCCAATTGGTTATGGAGGAGGTGGACCAGTCTATGTGTGGGTTATGGAGCTTTAGCCAAGGGAGACCTAATACTAGCGGAGACGTGGGAGATGGGATAATGTACAGGGATATGGATTCATGATGGTTACCGGAGAGTAGTAGCGAAATGGAAACAGTGCGGTGAGTGACACGAGCCAGGAGCCTACCATCAAGGGCAAACACATCCTTGGGCTGAGGAAGAGGCTCAGAGGGAATGTGGGATTGCATAATCAAGTCAGAGTCAATAAAATTGTCATCTGCACCAGAGTCAATAAGGATGGACAGGGGTAGGGAACCCTGCGACCATGACACGGTGCCCTTAATTAGCAGGCGAGGAGGAGACAACGAAATAGATGAGTGGCTCACCAGCGCCCCTCCGGTGACTGATGAGCCCCCCCTTTTGGCAGTGCAGGGCAATGAGCCATCTGATGATCCTCCTGCCCACAGTACATGCAGAGCCTCTGGAGGCGACGACGCTGACGTTCCGTGGGAGTGAGCCTCATCCGTCCTAGTTGCATGGGCTCCTCGGGGTAGAGAGGAGAAGAGGCTGTCAGCGGAGGAGTCCCGTGGGGAGGGGATGGCGGACGAGAAGATTCCGGAGAACCCCGATGGTGAGAGCTCATTGTCTGTCTCACGGGAGGGGCGTGTCTCTCTCTGATCTCTCACGGAGCCGGCTATCTAAACGAATAGCTAAAGAAATTAACTCATCCAGAGAGGTGGTCTCGTCCCGTGCCGCTAACTCGTCTCTCAATTCCTCCCGCAAACCCCGGAGGAAAACTGCCTGTAGGGCCCGCTCATCCCACCCGCTCTCGATTGCGAGAATGCGGAAATCTATGGAGTGAGTTGCTACTGAATTTTGCCCTTGGCGTAGCGAGAGGAGCCGACTGCTGGCCTCCTTGCTACGTAGGGGATGGTCGAAAACCCTGAGAAATTCGGCGGAGAATGACTGAAAGGAATCGCAGATGGGGGAGTTAGCGTGTGATATGGCAACAGACCAAGCCGCGGCGCGCTCCGACAAGAGACAGATAACAAAGGCGGTCCGCGACTGGTCTGAGGAATACGTGAGTGGCTGCTGATCAAAAACGAGACTGCACTGGTGAAGAAATTGTCTACATGACCCTAATTCTCCTGAATACCTGATGGGCGTGGGGATGAAGGGTTCCCGGGGTTGTGCAGAATGAGCGATGGGAAGAGCTGGTGGTACAGGAGCAGGAGCTGGAACCGGAGCTGGAAGGTGGACGGGAACCGTCGTGGTGAGGTGAGTAGACAGCTGGTCCAAGCGGCCACCGACTTGTGCCACATTAGAGGAGAGATTCTGGTGCGTCTCCATAATCTCTTGTAGAGCCGTCTCGTGCTGACCCATGCGAACTCCGTGGTTCGAAAGAGCCTGTCTAAATTTATCTGCGTCTGCGGGGTCCATTTTGGCCAGATAATTCTGTTACGGGTGGTTCTTTGGTTGGACCCCAAAGCAGACACAGAGCAGTCTAGTGTTGAGTAAGGTTTATTTTAACACCAGAATACAGAGCAGGCAGGCTGTGGAGGCAGGGTGCTGGCTGGCCGAATAATCCAGGGGGGAAACGCAGGAGGGAAAGCGAAAAAAACGAGGAGCAGCAACAAGGCACACCGAGGAGTCTGTGTAACAAAAGAAAACACTAATGGTTAAATACGAAACAAAATACGAAGGGCGAGAATCAGAGGTCGTCATAGGTATGCTACCGAACAAGACGGAATTATCTGGCAGAGTAGTGGAGTCGGGACCAGGCTTTTATGGAGTGGATGATGGGTGAGTGATTGCAGGTGTGCCTTGTTTGCTGAAGTGAGGAAGCCAGCCACACCCCCTGCCACAGACACCACCTGCAGGACAGGAACAGAACAGGAGAGGGAGACAAAGACAACACAACCAACAACAGAATCACCACAAAAGCTTGTGTTAAGTGTGTGTTTGAAAACGTAGCGCGGCTCCAGAGGAGAATAACAGCGGCCATTAAGGCTATAGATTTTCCCCTGACCTTTGCACAAGGCCTGACTGAATACACAATTATCTGTATCTGTCCAACCAACTACCTGGATGGGGCGGGACTTATACCGGCTGTTGGTTTTTAAGCCTTACACGGATATGGGTTGATCGGAAGTTGCAATATTTATTGTGGAGCTCAGCGTAAGTTCAATAAGGAAGACTTAAAACCCCATTCAGATCAGCTGACTGCGGGCGGTCCTAAATATGGGAGGGCTTAACCTGTATGCTGTCAGCTGATCGTAGGTGTTCCCAATCATCTAATCAGGCCCGCGCGTTTCCTTCAGCCAGTCACACAGCAGCTGTCAAACTTTAAAAATCCCTTCTCTTCTCTTCCTCAGCAGTGTCAATGCAGTGACTCGCACAACCCCTCCTCCACCCCAATCTCCTCCAGTCCTGAGAAGAACATTCATCACTTCTTCCAGATCCCGATGACAACCGATCACGGACTAAGATGGCAGCTGACTGCCTGACAACAGATTTGTTACTCGTGGTATCCATTGCACTTCTGTCCATCCTGGAAGAGGGATCCCTCGCATGCGGCTCTTCCTGAGGTTTCTATGTTTTTCCCTCAAGAAGGGTTTTTTCGTAGTTTTTCCTTACTCTTGTGAGGGTTAAGGCTAGAGGATGTCACACTTAGGAAGTCCAATAAGACAATGCTCATATATGGACCATCTAAACAAACGATTGACCAATGAACCACCACCAGTGTCTAGACCCCTGGGGGATATTCCTGTAAGACGTTCTGCTCCACCCCCTTCTAATCCTGATGACATCACACAGGGGTCTAAAATGCCAAAGACTATAAATATTCGCATTCTCTGTGCACTGTAAAAAATAAACTCGTTAAAGTAAAAACCAAGTCTCTTCTGATTGAACTTTATTTGTGGTGTATGGCGCAGCAGCAGTGATCTTTTTCATTCATCACGAGTATGGATACTGACACATCTTACTCAGATGGTACTCGTGCTCATAAAAGTTAATATCCGTACCGGATACTTGTTTGATTTGAGTGTTCGGCTCAACCCTACTTTGCACCTTGCCCATTATAAACGAGATCATTCCCATTGTCTGTTATTTGTTGAAGCACAGCCACTGTTTCCGTTTCTAAGCACTGCAATGCTCCCAGTTGTAAACAGTTAAAGCTTTAGTCCCTCTCCCAAAGCAACAGTAATTCTACATAACACACATTGTTCATTATACTACACAAAGCCCTTATAAACTATGCCCATGTGACCTACTATACCTTGTTGCTCTGAAAAGATTCAATAAAACCATGTGCAAGTGTTTTTGTAACTAGAAATCAATGAAAAATAATTAAACAGATTAATTTCCTTTATTCTTTATTTTATATATTTGTTCATCTATAAATGTGTTGATTTTGGTTAAGGGGACATTTTACAACTCAATGTTTAACCGCCACAGCTACACAAACCAGAACGGAAGTTCACACTTGTTAAACAAAACAGTAGTTCAAATCAAAGATTTGAATTCTCTAATAACATCTGCTCTGACTCTCAGACAACATTGATCAATATCTCTTAATTGCAAATGGGATCTCACTAGAGCTAGGTTGGTGAGCTGTTCACACATGACATACAGCTGCCTCGACTGACACAGTTGGACAGATTATAAACTAAGTAACCGGGTTGATTGGTGATTTGGAGTTGACGCCACACCAATCCAGATCTGTAACTTCACCACCAGCCAGGAAGGAGGAGGAGCATCTGCATGGCTCCACTGAATGCATAGAGAGAGTGACACATAACACACTCTAACCGGGCCAGGGGGGCTACGGCCTCTGGTTGGCTGTATCACAATTGGGCAGATTCGGCATCTGTCTGGTTTGCTCACATAATCAAAGAATCACAGGACTCCAGCCATGTGGACACAAGCAGTGACACCAGATTAACAAAAGTTAGTGATTTTCACACTATTATTCTTTTAATTTTTATATATTTCTGGAAAAAAAAAAGTGGTCAAGACTTAAGAATAAAAGTACATATCTACGCTCAAGACTGAAAGCACATTAGCACATATAACTATCAATGTAGTTATTTCACAAAGTTGCTAGGAAAGTATAACAGTAAATGTGAAACTGGGTTCAAGGTAAATCTGAAAAAGGGTCCCTATTACTTAGTCTATTTTGCAGAGAGCTCTGACAGGACTTTTTTATTTGCAAGGGTCCCACACAGTGTACATGCTTTTTTTTTTTTTACATTTAATACACTTGAAATAGATTGTAACGCTTAACTTTGTTAAGTTTTTTACTCTCTAGTGTCTAACTCTCATATCAATGGTAATAACGGTCAAAGACCCAGATTTGTTCAGATTACAGAATGATGCAAATGATATTTATTGATATTACGGGAACAAATATTATCCAGACAGGAAGCAGAAGGTGTTGAGAAGAGGAGGTGGGAGACGACCGCTCACATCAGAGAGAAACCCCTCTCTTTACTTGACATCTCTTGCATCAGTCTGACATTTGTACTGTCTCTTTCTCTACCTCCATCACACTTTACTTTCACATGACACTTCTGTTGCACTCTCTTTGGTATAAATTCCTAATATTTTGCCAATTAAAACTAATCTGAATTCCCAAATCAAACCAAGGAATTTTCCTCTCCTATTATCTTTCCCTATCCTCTGCTTAATATTCTTGCGAGGACTTCTGGCTGCATGCAAATATTCAGTGATTCTGCCTTTCTCGGGGGAAGGAGGGATAGAGGATGGTGGGCGCCTCTCCAGGGTGTCCTTTGGATTTGGTTAAACCACCTGGGCTCACAGCCCTCACAGCAGACAGACAGACACATATTTGCACAGACATACACAGAAAGTGGGTGGAACTGGCCAGCTGGTGTGTGTGTGTGTGTGTGTGTGTTTTTATGTATGTGAGTAATGAGATATGCAGAGCTTCTCATGCCGTTCCCAGTGGGTTTCCTATCACAACACATTACACACTTTCTACCTCTCACCTCCTCCTGAATCCAACTCTCTTAGACTCTTTCTCTCACACACACACAAACTTGTTCTAGGTGCATCATGAGGACTTATGTTAGGAGGTTACATGTGGGGAGGCTACTTTTTATATAAAGAAATGGCATAATTTGAAGTGCATGGATTATTTATTTAGGACCCAAAGTTAACTACGGTCACAAAATATATCCAATGTAAAAAACTTAATTTTTGTCTTGTTTTTTCTGATCTGGTGCGGACACATTGCTCCTATTATGTCTTACCACAAACCACCACTGTTGAAAATTTGTACGTAGAGGATTTATTTATCAAATGGTAAGTTTTAGAAACAAGAGCTTAATACAAAAAGTGATGTGAATGTGTATCATATTTTTGTTATTTATCTTTAGATTGCACTTGCACTAGTGATCTGTTCATGTTGAACTCAACTTATATATATATATAGATAGATTAAACAAACGGGGGGAATGATAAATTTGAAATATACATTATATCCCAAAATGAATCATTAGCTTAACAGCAAGGGAACAACTGTTTAGAGACAATAGAAAAAAAGAGAACTTCACATCTCCCAGTCCACATGGAGAGTTCATGGAAGAGTCATATGAAGAGGAGGACATAAAGGCAGCTTCTGAATCTTTGTGACAGCGAAAAAACTTTGTTTTGCCATCAACCATCACACAGAGAGTGCAGGGACAGCGGAGGGTAAACTTTAAGTCAAGTTTACGGAGCTTAATCTTCGGAGTCAGGAAACATTTATGAGTTCAGCACTGTATTCTGGATACATGTATAAATGTGGATGCAAGTTCCATTGTAAAGGAGTTCCTAATTTTCTCTGGCAAGTCTTAAGATCTTTACTTTGTCCTGGGAGTTGAGGAGTTTGATCAGGATGGGCCGAGGCTTGGCTCTGTCATCTGGGTGGAAAGACTGCCGTGAGCCCTTTCGATGATGGGAGGCTCAGGAAATCTTTTCCTCCCAGGAGCTTGGGGATCAGCTGGGACATGAAGCTGTTGATATTGCGGCCTTCCAGTGACTCAGGAACCAGTTTGAAGCAGAGATTTGAGGATCGGCTACGGTTCTCCAGGTCCTGTATTTTGAACAATGTCTTAATTTGAGCTGCTCTAGCTACGAAACATTCTCTCCCAAAGTATTTAATAAAGATTGAATCATACATAAACTGATTTTAATGGGATCCACCTTTGCGTCAAAATGGCTAAGCATATCTGGTTTTATTCCTTGGATGGCATCCCGAACAGATTGTAGGGAGTCTTGTAGGAGCTTCCAGCAGTTGTCTGTGCTCAGCATTCGTTTTAGGAAAATATCCAACAAAATAATTTGAAACAATAAAGTTTCTGCTAAATTCCCTGAACTTACACTGCTTAAATCAAGTGCATTGTGTATAGTCAACGAGGGGGGATGCATCATGATTATATTATATTTTTAAAGTTGTGAAAAAATGACCATAATACAATGAAACGATATCAAACTAAGAAAATAACATTTTAATTGTAATGCTGAAATCCTCATTAATAGATAGATAGATAGATAGATTACTTTATTCATCCCCGAAGGGAAATTAAGTCGTCATAGCAGCCGGTACATTTGAATAAAATAAAATAAAATAAAATAAAATAAAATATTGCGGTAGAAACAATAAAAACAGAAACACAAGATAAATGGGTAGATAAGGTGCAGTGGCATATGATGGTAAGTACTGATGATATGATAATATGATAATGATAATGTTGTTAGAAATTACTTACATTTGTGAGTGTCTCGCATCGCTTTTGCAGCCTTCTTGCCGGTGACTCTCAGGGATTGCATGTATATATTACAAATTTATGAATTAATCCATGTCAATCTTTGGTCAAAATAAACACAAAATATAAAATGCTTTGCCAAACACACATACTTGTTTTTATTCCTTGGAGAGGACCATCCTGTTTTTTCCACAATTTGGGGTCCAAACTTTCCAGTTTCATAAAGACTCTGGGAAAATAAAGATAATGTCCTCATCACAAATATCACTTTCAATTTACACAATTCTAAACTTTTATCGACACGCAAGTTTTTGGGTTGTGGGGCTCTGTTTCTAGCTTTCATCTCTTGTGAGGTCAAATTTCACAGACGCATACATATCTCTAGTTTTTATATCTGAGAAGGGGACTAAGTGTTACTGGAGGATACACTCATGTGATTTATTGTTAGAAAAATATGATTCTTGTAATTTGACTGATGCTAACCATTTAGGATCAAATCACTGCCGCTGGTACAATCCACTGCATCAGGTATTCACTTTTGAGTCTCCATTCTGTATCTAATCTCTTTTCCCTCTACACCAACCAATTATTATCCCTGATTAGCTCAATCACTGCCGTGGTTGGCCTCAGTAGCATGGTGGTGAAATAATGACCTGATCAACATATTCCAAACCATGAAGACTTTTATTTTACTCAAAACCGTTTTTGTGGTGGATGACTTGATGCATGACTTTTCTGTAATTAAGTGTGAATGATTATTTAGATGCATTTTACCACTTAAACAACACATAGATGTGAGGCATATTATGGTACATTGCTTTAAACGTATGATTTTGTATGAAATATCTGTTATGTTTGATTATATTTAAGGTGAATACGCAAAATGTCCCGCGGTGTGACCGTAACATAGGTGAAGCATTAAAATTACATATTAACAAAAATAAACCAGAAATATCTGCAGCAGCTAATAATTTCCTTGACATTATATGAAATATAATTACTTTATTAATATTAGGTTTAAATATGCACAAAACTAGTATATAAGTATTTACAGCAAAATAACTTTCGTAACACAAATGCTGTCCTGTGGCGTGACATGGAAAATACGATTTTTTAAACGGCAGTTACATGGACAACTATAGGTGTCCTTAGTTTATCCCCCTGTAAGGTGAGTGTTAACCTCTGATTAATTTAATAAATTTCACTCTTTTTATCAGACAGCAAACGTGTCATTTTTTGAGAATCCTGTAGTGTGACCGCTGCAGTTCAAAATTTGTAGGAAATATATTTTTTAAATTTAACATTTTAAGGCTAAAACTGTGTTATTATTCAGTAAGCATAATAGCTAAGGTCAGTCTTGTAAAGCAATGACTCAAAAAGGCCACAAGGATGAAAATGTCCTGGGGTGTGAAGGCCCTGTCCTGTTTTTTTATGTTATAAATATTAGGTATTTGAGCCAATGGGACATAATCATTTATTGTATGTGGAATGTCAAAAATCATATTAAAGGTATTTTGGTCGATTTTTGTAGCATGAGCAAAGAAAGGATTAAGTAGTAGCGGGAAAGTTTAAACCAGGATGAAGCCAGGCGTGAGGAAATCCTTAGGGAGAGAAGAAGAAAGTAAATAGGCTGATAATCGGGAAAGGGAGTTGAAGCATTCTTTAAAGGTTACACTTTGTGTAGAAACTGTGCAACAACTGTCTTTGTTTATCAACATATATCAAGAAAAGAAAGCTAAGGGAGAAATTCCACCGAGAAATGCAAGTTGCCTCCCAAAAAAAAAGACAAGAAAAGCGTTGTGAAGAATGGAGGTAGACAAAGGCAAGGACAGGACGAAGAAGGATCTGGCAGCTATTTTAGACATGACTCCCCCATCCCCTGAAGGACTTGAACATGGTTCTCCTGTGCATGGTTCTCCTTCTCTATCTCTCATTCCAAGTCCTCCTTCTAGTCTGTCAACAATCAGCCAAAACCTTCCCTTAACCCATCCAACAAGTAATAGTTGGAAGAAAAAAGTGTGTCAAGACAAATTGAGAGCCAAAGTTAAGAACAGCAAAATGAGGGTCCAAAAGCATCGCTGGAGCAAAAGTAAGGAATCTGCCCGTCAATCCACCATTAGACGAGCAAAGATAAAGGTTGCTACAGAAAAAAAGAGGAAAAGTAATTCATTTTCTTACCAGAGATGAAAATAGTAGGCTCTTGGCGGGAAGAAAAAGGATACAGTACAGCAGAAACATAAAATGCAGTGGAAAGTTCTGACCAACACATAATTGGAGCTCCACACCAAATTCTGCCAGGAATGCACCCCATCAGATGTCATACCGTCAGTTTGTGAGGTACTGGCCCAAGCACATCACGGAGGCCAGACCCACAGATATGAATACTTGTGCTTGTTATGAGCATGAGAACATGCATCATCTCATAGTGTTCGGCACGCAAAGCCATGATCACATGAAAGAGCCTTTCCAATCTTCTGTCTGAGATCACCTGCAATGCTGAAGATCAGCAGTGTATGAAGACACAGTGCACAAAATGCTGCTTTGATGAGGTGCAGCTCAACACACATGATACCTCTGAATTGGAAAGGTGGGAGCAGTGGCAGCGAGAAGATGTGACTGTGGGGGACAAGGTGTATACAAACTGGGTGTAGAAAGGGGTGACTGGAACACTGGGACAACTTGCAGAGTAGCATCCCACCAGTTTATCTGGATGCACTAAGCACGGAAAATGAGGGAGTTGAAGGAAAATTTTCAGGAGAACGACTTAGCGTTACATATAGCTTTCTCTGAAAACTAAGGTTGTAAAGTTAATACTGAAATACAGGCTTTTCACTTTGGTGGAAGTAGGAGCCAAGTAACCCTCCATACAATGGTAGCATTAGGGCTGCTCGATTAATCAAATTTTAATCGTGATTTCCATTATGGGGTCAAACGATCTCCAGATGGGGACATTTAATAATGAGAGGAAATTTCAAAGTTCTCAGTTACAAAGTGTTTTTATGGAGAGTGTTAGGGTTGCCATCATTAAGGGTTTGAATAACCGGGCATCGATATCTTGTTTTCATGAATGAATAAGCCGTCATTTGTGTTTACCTTGACTCTGAGTGACACTTCCAGTTACAGTCATTTAAAGAATAAAGCATAGACTTAAAAATAAGGGCACATAATAATCGTTTGAATAATCGTGACTTCAATATTGTCAAAAAAAATCGCGATTATGATCTTTTCCATAATCTAGCAGCCCTAGGTAGCATACACCAAAACGGCCACTCAGAGCTTTGCAACCATCTCAAAGTCTCTGAGGCACGATGAGCGTGCTGCATGGGCTCACTTACAGACAGTTATTGAGGACCTTCAGATGAAGCATGCGGAAAAAATGTGTGAAGCGGATGGCAGACCAGGTTGTCCTAAGGGGACATGATCTGCAAACTGCTGAGGCCCTGTTTGACTTCTTGTCCAGCAAAGATGGGATGAAAATCCAAATTAAATGGATTGAGGAAAAGGACATTGCTGAATTTGACACACTGTTCCCCCCTGTCCTACCAACTGTGAGAGGTATACAGGGCACACATCAGATTTTCACAACGACACCAGGGGAAATATTTTCAGAGGGAAGTCAGTTGCTTCTGCAGCTATCCCAAAGTGTGTGACTGCTTCAACTTCACACAAGTCACAATGACCACTGACAGTCCAGGTCAAGAGGTGAGCCCAGTCCCTCCCTCCGCAGATGATGATGATGAAGGTGACCAAGACTTGTTGGAGGTGGGAAGGTTCATCATTGTCAAGTATGATGAGAAGCGATATGTGAGCCAAATCTCAGATATTCAGGGAGAGGACATACAGGTGAATTGTATGGTGCAGCATGGAGAGAAGAATGCTTTCCAGTGGCCTGACACAGATGATAGAAACTATTACTCACGTACCAACATAATTAGGGGGTTTCAGAGCCTGAGCCCTGTGGTAGAGTGGCAAAATTAGCCAAACTGAATTGGATAATGTTCAACACATAGCTTTGCCAAACATGATTTTCGAACATGATTTCAATTACGTTCTACTGAGAAGCAAGATTTGTTTTGTCTTCTTCTTTTTGACGACTGATGCAATTATAGAAGTGATGCCTCTAATATGTTGATTATTCAGTATGTTTTGTTCACTTTTAGTTCAAATTCATGCTCTATGAAATAATATTTTAAATTATTCACTCATAAAGAAATTAATTATTTATTTATTTTGCCCAAATTACACTTCAGCACATAGGCGCTGAAGTATCCTACATCAGTCCACATTTCCTTTTTTCAAAGCACCCATGGACAATAAGATAGTTATCAATGTATTATTTTGGCATTGAAGAATATTAAAGAAATTTTGTATGATTCTCGGTCAAGATATAAAGCATATTTTTTGCTGATTATCGCAAAGTGGATTTGTGCACGAGGGATATCAGAGATAATGGTATCCCCCGGGAAGTGTGGGTCCGACTGATTGATATCAATGTGTTTCATGAGTGTGTGTTTAAATATGAATGAGTTGTGTCTCAGAGAAGGAATATGAATTCTGACTTGCAGGATCTTTGTCTCATGTCTCTTCCAGTTCACCTTCCCTTCAACTGCCCTTTTGTCCTTCTGAATGTCCATGTGTTTTACAGACTTTGCTGTGATTTCATGATATTTAAAAAGATTTAGGCTCAGAACCGTGAGCTTCAGAGGAGAACTCCATTTATATCACCCCATCCAAGTTGAGTGTAAGAGTCTTACGTGCCTTAAATCAACACAATGTTGTTGGTTTTACCTTAAAAATCATTTTGATGTTATACAAACTTATAATATGAAAAGTGGCTAACAGCATACCAACAACCAGAACCGGAGATAGCAGCTAGCTGTCAGATAGATCTTGTTTTTGGTATTCTCAGTTTGTCCATAAGAAATAAGCCAGTGAAGAAACCCAATTTAATTTCATTGTTGGAGGAATGGAAGGAGAGTAAAAGAGAAAAGGACTGAGTAAGAAAGTGGTCAAGAGTGAATATTGGACTGGGATAGGGTGAAAATAATCTTGAATCCTTCCTGCCTGCAGAGGATGGTAAAAACTATGTGAAAGTTTAACTGGGCAAAATTTGTTTTGCTGACAGTGTGTTTTGGTGTGAGTGACAGTAAGAGGGAGAGAGAGAGTTCGGTGTTAGGGTTAAAATCTGACATTTCTTCTTATTTCCATCTTGGTTGTTTCTCTCACAACCTTGTTTGAAAAGAACAAAAGATAGATATTTACTAAAGCTACTCAGCTCCATATTTATTTCAAGCACTACCCAAGTGTTTTTTTCATCATTGGGTGATTGTGTTGTGAAAAGTTTGAGCCTGTTTCATCAAACTTTATTTTTCTCCAATCTTCAAAACCTGCTGGAAGAGAGAGGATGATGAAAAAACATAAAAAAGGCAAGTGAACCCATTTAGTCGGCCTCCCGAGCTATTTGTGATATAAATGCATCTTTCCCATATGGTGATACACAGATAGTGAGCAGCAGTCTTGCCAGTGGACCACCTCTATTTGTAAAGGTCAATGTCTTTACTTTAAAGAAATGTCCCCCTGCGGTGAGCTGCCAAGGTCCAGAGAGAGCCAAACCGGGTTGAGAGAAAGAGAGGGGATGGTAGAAAAATGGAAAAGCCATTTCCGTCAATACAAAGTGGTGCCAATATTCATGCGGAGTGTACCAGTGTGTAGTCTGGTGGGGACTCAGCTGGAGTCAACTCCATTTTAAGGTGGTTTAAGAAATTGGCGTCTTGAGGAGGTGGAGAGCAGCTGAGATGCCGTGAGCTGATAAGGGGGGGGGGGGGGGGTTCAATGCTTTACTGCTGTTACCCACGTAACAGCCATGCAGATACGGACACAGAGTGCAAACGTGTAAGTATGTGAATTGATCAACACAACCAAAAGCTTGACACACAAAATTGTTCAATGGTGTGAGCATTATTTACTTTTTTTGGTCTCATGAAACTTGCTGGTGTTAGGGTAGTGTTATACTTTACATATCTGTGTGGAACCCAGGGTCCACTAGGGTCCAAGTTACAACAATATCATCATCAGTGATTGTATTCACAGCTCTGTGCATATGTCCAAGTTTTTATCAATTCGATGACACCATGTGGCCAAGTGCAGCAGCTGTGCACACGCCTCTACAAGCAGAATACAGAAGTATAAAGAGAACAATGATGTGTGTATGTCTACAAATGTGTAGAGTTGAAACCCAAAACACTTAAGTAAACCTTAAGACTCACGAGAAAGACTTTTACTGAAGGATGTATTTTACCTCATAGCATAAGCAGAGAAAGGTTGCCTTCATTACACTGTTACATTTGAAGATTCACTCCAAATCCACTGTAAAAAAAATTCAATTATGTTAACTTTTTGGTTCAAATAGGATACCTATTTAAATTTTCGTTCTTCAACAAATTCAGTCTGATTTTCTGTTATACAAGTTGAGCAATCTGCTTTAAATCAAGTTAATAAAGTAAGTCAATAAGATTTATTTTCAGCGTCTCCTTTGAGAAATTTGCCTTGGGCTGGGTGTTGCTGCATCACATTTATCTTCAAACGGGAAATCAATAAAACCGATACAGCCTTAAAAACACAAAATAAATCATTAGTAGTGCACATAGTGATATCATTTTTAAGGAGACATTTTGTTCATCTTCATTAGGTTGATAAGTTTAATATAGGTTATTACTTGAAAAGGTAATATTCAAAAGCTGCACAAGCTTACTATTACTGTCAACTGCTACGGTACCTCCTTTCATTTTCTTAAACGAATGTTTTTTATTTCTTGTTTGTTTAACATCCCCCCCTCCCGATTAAGACCAGTCTACTCTGATTGGCCGGCTGACAGCTCAAATACAGTACATCAAAAATACCCTTTTTCAACTTGAAATATAGATCGCAGTTACGAGGTACAGGTTGTTACAGTGAGTCATCTTGTTGAAATAAGAAAATCTGTTTGTATTCTCGTAACGGATATTCTGTTATAATGACTCAATCCACATTCCAAACTTTATTGAAATTTATAGCTGAAACTTTAGATCGATCATATAAGAAGAATCTTAATCAGATTTAAGTGGTGCTTGACAGAATGATGTATTTTGGATAAAAGTAAATCAGATTTAATCATTTAAAATAAAGTGTTACCACTTTTTTGATCACCCTCTCTGCATTTGACTCGTGGGTGCACATTGACAGCGTCCTTCTCTCCTGTCCTTCACACAACTCTCCCATTGGACCCGGTTGTGAAAGTGGGAAAATGACAGATGGAGGAAGAGACAGAGGTGTGACAGTGGTATCTGGACCCTGCAATATTGCCTACTGTTAAGTGTGTGTGTGTGTGTGTGTGTTTAGTTTCTGAGCCTGTAGGCTTGCTCAAGTTATCTGCCCACATTGTTTATCTCTATGTGTGTGCGCATGCAGTTTGACAGTATGCTTGTTTGCCATGGAAATGTCTCTCTAGAAACCAACAGCATGTCATCACTCTTGTCCAAGGTGTCAGAATGTTGTCTCCTCCAAACAAAGTGATGACATCCTGTCTACGATTCACACTGGATGGAGCAGGCAGCTCGGGCCCTCTAATTCAAATTGCGGAGTGACAGCCACATGTTGATGACACTTGGCCAGAAAGTCAAAAATCCCAATCAGAACCTAAATTTGTATTAGGGTTGCAACTTTTTCAGAGTAAGACAAATACCTTTCAATCGTTAATAGTTATTTTATTGATATTATCATTTACAATGATTCTTTAGGGAATAAAAACAAAGTTGTTGTGAGCTTGCATGTTCATGTCAGTTGTAGAGGAAGGATTCATTTTAATTAATTAAAAGCTTACCATGAGGTACTTATACCCAGGGCCGGTCTTTCCTACAGGCGACATAGGCGGTTGCCTAGGGCGCCATTCAGAGGGGGGCGCCAAAAACTGCGCAGAGCAAAAAATAGAAATAAAATAAAATATATATTTTTTTTTTTGCTAGGCAGAGTTTTTGGCGCCCCCTTCTCTATGTGGTATGGCCAAAAATATTGTATTTAATTACTCTGACAGTAATTTAAGTAGTTTCATTAGAGAAATCAGTGAATGAAAGCAGCACTCAGGTGGAACGTTTGGCACTGGAGAAGTTGCACCCAGTACACTCAGATGCAGTCTGGATGAGGAACTGAATGCTCCGTGTCGTTCCTGCTGCTGCTTCCATCCTGTATTCTACAGGTTAAGCCTGAAACATGCTTCTGCGACTGCGTCTGCGTCTTTTCACGCCGCTGTGGCGCAAGACTCGTTTTCATTCATGCTTCCCCATCCGTTGCGCGTCTTACAAAGCAATTCCGCGCGTCGAGACGACCTTAGAGACGCCTTCTTTCTTCTTCGTCGATTGTTTATTTACATAGCCACTGCGGCTCCTCGTAGCCTTTTTCTGGCGGACAAATCCACCAGTCAGTGACAGGTTATACAAGTGATCATACTGTCGGATATCTTCTGCCAAGTGCTCTTCTATTTGGTCCATATTCGTTCTTCTAAATCTTCCGTGATTTCTGCCGGTATTATGGCGCATGAAACCGGAAATGCAGCCCCAGAAGGGATGTAGAGCAGACCAATCACAGCCTTGCGGGCTGAGTGAGCTTGCGGAGCTTTGCCGTAAATTTTAGAAAAGGGGGTCGACACCCGTCAGCACGTAAGGAGGGATACATAAGCACGTAAGGGACCCGGAAGGGCTCTTGCGCTTACGGGCCCGTGAAAACGCAGAAGCATGTTTCAGGCTTTAGTAGTGGGTGAGAGTCACCTACGTTAGCTCCTAAAGCCTCGCTTGATCACCACGGGTGTCATTGAGACGTGTTGACTGGTAAAACTTAGAAACTCCGCTGGGCAGTGAGGAGAGACACTCGCGCACTAGGTGGGCGGGGCTACATTCGCCTGTATAGGTGTTTATTTTACCTGCACGTCGTCTTGCAGGCGGGTCGCGATAGTATATTGTTAGTACAGTGTGTAGTTCAGCTCCGACACACACAGACTCTGTAATTCATGTATTGTTATTGTGACTTATAAAGACCAGTTATAAGCTAATGTTCAATAGGTCTATATTGTAAATGTTTATATTTCTTTATGAGTGATGATGTATATTAAGATGTTTGGAGGAAAGAGACACCATAATAATTGAATGTATGTTTTATGCACTTAAAAATGCAGTTACACTCAAAGAAATGCTTGTACTTGAAATTGTGTTTAATTTGAATAAGATGCAGTCTGGATGTGGAACTGAATGCTCCGTGTCGTTACTGCTGCTGCATTCATGCTGTATTCTACAGATATACTTTGTTGCTGTGGTATCAATTTTGGGACCCATAACATATATCTCCAACCAATACTTTGACATTAAAAAAAATGTATCTAACATTAGGGTAAAATGAGGCAAAAATTGAGGTACGAACCTCCTTGGTTCTTTTTTTTAGAACATGCTAGCACATTGAGGCTTTTGGTTAGAGTGTGTGTGTCCAAGCAACTTCGACGAAGAAAGAAATAATTTTATAATAAGTATTCGTGGGGGGGGGGGGGGGGGGGGGCGCCAGGAGTGAAGCTTGCCTAGAGCGCCAAATGTGCTAGGGCCGGCCCTGCTTATACCTCATGGTAAGCATTACTCTGTTACAAGTAAAATGCCTACATTGATGATGAGTTATTGTAAACAATGAAGCAGTAATAGTTGTTAAAGCAGGAAGAATTCCCCTGACTGTCATACTATTATAAATTATACTATTGGGTCATTCCCCATGCATTAATGTATTTACAGGATTTTACTGTTGTAGCTGGTTGGGTGGGAGCATTTTTCTACTCTTTTGTGTCCAACTGCAACTTATCATTCATCATAGACAAATCTGGTGATTGTTTCTCCATTAATCAGTTTATTTTTTAATTTGTAAAAACTCAAAGTACATCTATAACAAGTTGAAAGTAAGATTCACAGAGTAAAGTCACATAAAGGCAACAAGGTGCTTCATAAAAGTACAATTGTTAAATAAGACTCAGTAGAAGAACTCAACAATAAAAGATTATTGAAAAAAACACATTACAAAATAGACGCTAGTAAACAAGACAACAGAGTGTTTGGTGTCTACAGACCACATATTTTATATGTATTTGAACAGTGTTGATGACCTTAAATAATAGCAGTAATAATTCATTCATCCCACAGTTTATTCATGTGGTCACTTATTCAATTATTAATGAAGTCAGCCATGGAGACGGAAGCATGTGCCTTGCTGCTGAATGCAAAATGTTGCCGTTTCATAGAATATGAAGATGTGCTGGATTAGTCCAGTAACAATAACGAAGTTGCTCCAAAGTGAAACATCACTATAATGACTGAAGTCCGACTTCATCTTCAGAGGACAATTTCGGAAGCCAGAAAACCGACATACCTGCAGAAACCTTTTTGCTCCATTCAAAGTTTAATTTACATTAAAGGCTGCCAAAATAATTGGCTCGAACACAAAATGGCGACTGCATTACATAAAATACATCTCTGTGGATGTTTTAATTGTTAATTTACAGCACTTCCAAAACATATAAACACTCAAAACAACAGCGCAATGTACTATATATACAACATGAAATTTACACCGGTCATTTATCGAAGAAAATGGTAAAACAGCACGGAGCATTGCAACAGGTGACTTACCCTCAGTGTAAAAAATTGCAATGAGGGAAGGAAGAGCCGACAGGAAGTAAGAACTTTCGGGGAGCACAAAAGGTTGTACACAGCTCAACACTTCCGCAGGTAGCGTTGACAAAATAAAATAATAACATAATACAATTCACAAATACAAATTATATATAAAAATAAATACTGTACATTCTTAACTCTGTTACACCTGCACGGCGGCAATGACACAGGTTCTTTCTTCAGCACGACGACAATCAGCGGCCGCAGATGGTTTTGCTGGAAAATTAACAGGCTTTGATTTTTTCAATGGACACTAATTTCGCCAGGCATCCTTACCATGACAGTAATTACAGACGCGATTTCAGTCCAGCTTTCCTCTTAAACACTGCTCTGCTTTACCTGAAAACCTTTCTGTCCCTTCTGACCAAAACCTACTGGAGTTAAATCTAACAATGCTGTCTTGGGAGCCAGAATGTCCACGACCACGGTTCTCACCAAAAAAACCTTTATAGTCAGGACAAACTCATCTGCCAATCCAGCAGCATCTGTAACCCTGCATACTTGCTTTTCCTGAATGTAGGTAACAACACTTCAGAAAAAGTATATTTTTCTTCTTCTTAGTTCTTGAAGATCCTCCATAGTATTAACCTGACAAGCAGCACACCAGCGATTAAAGTGAGTGGAAAAACTCTTGAACAAACTGAGTGTGAAACTGCTTGTCTTTTCTGAGTAATCTGAAACACTGACGATGAGCTTCCGGTACCAATTCATATGTCCTAAGTACAGCAGCTTTAACCAACTGGTTGTTACAACTATCAGTAACACTAAAGGCTTCTAGTTGGTCTTCCCCATGCTTACTCGTAAAGAAGACAGATGGTACGTTTAGACCATGTATGGATCTCCGAAAGGTGGATCAGGTGACCAAGCCAGAGTCTTTTCCACTCCCACATAGGGAGGACTGTGTGGACCAGGTTGGCTCAGTTTATAAGTAAGTTTGACCTACTTAAAGGCTACTGGCAGGTTCCTTTAACTTCCAGAGCTAGGGAGATTGGACCTGGACTCGTCTGACCATTAATCTGTCAAAAGAGTTTGCTAAGGCAATAGTAACATAACTGGGAAAAGTAGTTGGGCAAGGGCAGGTGCGCCCAGTAAGAGCAAAAGTATTGACAGTTGATCAGTTTTTTGTTCCGACAACCAAGAAAGAACTCTCTCGTTTCTAGGGTATATTTGGGTACTATCGTGGGTTTTGTAAAGATTTTTTCACAGTGGTTGCCCCACTCACTTCTCTTCTTAGCCCAAAGGTTAAGTTTGAGTGGTCTTTCACTTGTCAGGAAGCCTTCGTGTCTTCCAAGACGTTGTTGTGTTCGGCCCCTGTCCTTGCAGCCCCACAGATTGACCAGCCGTTCTCGCTGTATACCGATGCTAGTAAGGTGGGAGCTGGTGCTGAATTGATGCAGGCTAATGAAAGCAGTGTTGACTGCCCAGTGAGTTTCTTTTCTAAAAAGTTCAGTTCGCACCAGTTAGACGTCTCAGATATTGAAAAGGAGGCACTGGCTCTCATCTGGGCATTGACGCACTTTGAGGTTTAGGTGGGGGGTGGAGTAAGACCTTTAGTGGTGAACACGATCATAATCCCCTAATTTTTCTCCACTCACTCCAAAACCAAAATCAAGTACTTATGCGTTTGTAATTATCTGGTACTTTAGTCTATTTCTTTAGGGTTAATTTTAAAAGTCTTTTCTGTTTTAGTAATTCTCTGTTGTATGTGTTAGTGGTTTTCACGTTTGCACACTCTGTTTCTGTTTCCTGTTTTATTTTTAGTCTCTGTTCCTTGTGTGTTATTTCTGTCTTCACTTCCTGTCTGTGATTGTCTGCCCCAGTCCTCATGTGTTACATCTGTGTTCATTTGCCCCTGCCTTCCCTGTGTGTATATAAGCCTCTGTCCTTCCCTTTGTACTTGTCGGATTGTTCTTGTTGCTTTTGTCGTTCTTGTCGATTATGTTCCATGGTGCTGTCCTGTCCAGCCCTGTCCTGATCTCCTGAGCCTCTGCACCTCATAATCCCCTGTGTAATCTTCCTTGTGTTTCTCCCTTTGATATTTAGCCACTTTCTCCCCTTTAGTGTTTTGGTTGGTTTGTCTGGTTAAGGACTGTTTCTATTAAATAACTATATTGTTTATACTCTGCGTCTGGGTCCTATTGCTCATTGCTTCCTCAAATCCTGACAGCATTGGTGTCTTTTCCTACAGCCATTTCATTTAAATATACAACATTGTAAAAGGAACTGAAAATACGGTGGCCGCCATGTCCCGAGCTATGATTGTAAGTTAACTTGTGTTTTTACTCCCTGCCAGATCTCTTGCTTCTTAGGTACCAAAGCTGCTGAGGGGGGGGGGGACATGATGCTCAAGAGTGAGATTGCCTGCAGTTGGTACAGACACAGAAGTTAACATTAATAAACCTAATTTTGTTTAATTAAATATGACGGGTGTGACGACCCTCTCATTCTACCTGCCTGTATGCCTAGCTCTGTACTGGTGGCTGGAGCTTCAGCGTCTTGCTGGTGTAGTGATGGCCGTCATGGCCAGTGGGAATTTTAAATCACTGACAAACACAGTGTAAAGATATGTCTGAGTTTCCCCTGCAGCGTGGAGAGCATCAGGCTCGCTGTGGGGGAAAAGGTCTGTCATGGCTGCGCGGTGTCTGCGGCCCGGATGAACAGCGCCGTGGTCATGTTCCTGGACCACGTGGAGAAGGTGAACTCTGTGGTCGAGACAGGTATCACCGTGAACGGTTGTTTTGTACAGGAACTGCCTTTGTCCCAACCCGCTACCAAGGTGGTCCTGTCCAATGTCCCTCCGTTCATCACCGATGAGTTCCTCTGTAGAGAGCTGTCCAGGCACGGTGCAAGAGACCAAAAGAAAAGAACCTGTATTTATGAAAAGTGAAAAAAAGGTATCATGTTTTAACAAGAAACGCATAGTGATTTTAATAATGAGTCTGACTCGAGGAGGGAGTGGGGAGGGGAGGCCATTTTAAGTCACAACACTTCCCTGAGCGCAGGAGTGGGCTTCCTCTTCTCCACTGCTTTTAAACCAAACTAGCTGGAGGTCAAACATGTGATCCAGGGGAGGCTTCTTTTGGCCAAAGATCAGTTTGACCATTTTACTGCTGTTTCTATTAACGTTTATGCTCCAGCAACCGGTGCAGAGAGGAAGCCGTTTTTATTGAAAATAAGTGAGATTCTTAATGATTGTGCCTTGGAGGATTTTTTATTCTTCGGTGGGGATTTTAACTGCACTGAAGATGCGATTTTAGACCGCAACCATGCAGAGCCTCATCCAGCCTCTCAGCACGCCTTAAAGCAGCTGCTCCGCTCTCACGGCATGCTGGACGTGTGGAGGAGGATGCACCCAGACTGCAGACAGTACACCTGGTCCCACATCAGAGAGAGTAGGATCTCCTCAGCCAGATTAGACAGGATTTATTGTTTAAAACATCACTTTAACATTTTTAAAAGCTGCGCTATCATGCCGGCTGGTTTTAGTGATCATTCCCTGCTTTTATGTCATGTTTTTGTCAGGAATATTTTACCGAAGAGCGCTTATTGGCATTTTAATTCTGTTTTAACATTCAATAAGAATTTTAAAGATGTTTTTATGTATTTCTGCGGGGTTTTTAGACAGAGGAAGGGCGAGTTTAGTAATCTTAGGCAGTGGTGGGACCATGGTAAGACACAAATACGCCTATTGTGTCAACAACACCCTCAATGTCACAAGAGACGCCACCCGATCTATGAAAGATCTAGAGACCAACATAGTGGAACTAGAACATTTAAGTGAGTCCACCGGAAATCAATGTTATATTGAAAGCCTCAAAGAAAAAAGAATGTCTTTAGCCAACCTGTTAGAAAGTAAAGTACAGGGCGTGTTGGTCAGGTCCCTTTACCAGAGCATTACTGAAAAGGATGCTCCAACTAGCTACTTCTTCAGTCTGGAGAAAAAAAAACGGCAGAGGAGAGTAATCCACACCCTGCTCTCAGACACAGGGCAAGAGCTGATGGAGCCACGCCAGGTAAGAGAACGGGCTGTGAGTTTTTATCAAGCACTGTACTCTTCTGAGGATGAACACACAGGCAGGGAGGAGTCCTGTACAGAACTACCTCAGGTCTCAGAAGAGTCCAACTCACAGCTTGCTGCCCCCCTCCAGATGCAGGAGCTGCTGACCGCCCTGCAGGGCATGCAGGGACGGCGGGCTCCTGGCATTATCGGACTGACACCGGAGTTTTATAAAGCTTACTTGAGCATTTTATTGCATTGCATTGACATTTTACAGGTTTTTAATGAATGTCTGGCCTCTGGCTCCATGCCATCAAGAAGTGGCGCCCTGTGTCATTGCTCTGTGTGGATTATAAACTTCTGTCCAAAGCACTGGCCTCCAGGCTGGGGAAGGCTATAGAGCAGGTCATTCACAGGGACCAGACCTACTGCGTGCCCAGCAGGTCCATGGTAGACAATGTCCACCTCATTCGAGACCTTTTGGATGTCTCCAGTTCATTAGATGTAGATATAGGCTTGATTTCCCTAGACCAAGAAAAAGCTTTTGACCACGTTGAACACAGCTTCCTGTGGAAAATAATGGGGAAGTTTGGGTTCAGCGCTGGCTTCAAAGCTAAGATCAAGGTGCTGTACTGTGACGTTGAGAGCGTGTTAAAGATCAACGGAGGTGTCAGGCAGGGCTGTGCTCTGTCGGGGATGCTCTACTCACTCTCCCTGGAACCTCTCCTCCGCAGAATAAGGTCTAGCATTGAAGGTGTGTTTTATCCTGGTTTTAGTGGCAACGTGATTTTATCGGCTTATGCAGACGATCTTATTGTTTTCATTAAAGACCAGACGGATGTAGATATTTTAGAAAAAATCTTAAATGATTTTAGCATGGCATCAGCCGCGAGGGTCAATTGGAAAAAAAGCGAAGCCCTCGCGGTCGGGGAGTGGCCTGGCGGTCTCCCAGTTCTCCCCCAAAACCTGAAATGGAAGAGGGAGGGCATAGAGTACCTCGGGGTGTTTTTAGGAAATGACGACATATGTAAGAAGAACTGGGAGAACGTCACAGAAAAAATAGAAAACAAACTGTTAAAATGGAAATGGCTGCTCCCAAAAATGTCTCTTAGAGGGAGAGCACTGGTTTTAAATAATCTTGTGGCATCCCAAATGTGGCACCATCTAATGTGTGTGGAACAACAACACCCAGGCCCTGGGCTCCCTGCTGGGGCTGCAGTCTACCCGGATGGCCCAGATGATCCTGGAGCTCTGGGTCCATCCATGAAAAAGACCTCCTGAGAGCCTACCAGAGAGGGGAGACCGCACCAGAGGCTGCAGACCCGGAAATTATCCTGAGCCCAGGCCTGGGAGAAAAGACCGGCCCCCTACTAACTGAAATAAACAAACACAAACTGACAACATACAGAGCGGACAAAGAGACGCTGTACAGAAACTGTGTGAAAAGCATCCACCAGACCGGACTGAGCAACAGACCCTCCACTGTGTGGTCACGGAGGTGGGTGGAGCATGGACCCTGCCCACAGTGGAGGATTTTATACAAACCTCCCCTCAAGAAAAGAACAGGCGACCACCGTTTTTAACAAGTGTTAAAGTTAAGTGGCAGCTCCTGAACCACCTCTCAGGTGAGGCAAAAATGGCCATTTACATTAGTAGAAAAAACAGGGTAGAGAACAGGAACGGGCAGGAAGCGGGGCGGTGTGGGTGGTAAACCTCCGGGTCAGACTCCGACTCGAGTTCAGTTTTTACACAATGGTATCTGATCTTGAGTCTTTTAAAATAATTTGGTGTTTTAATGACATCCTCTGCACAGTCACCAACAATGAGCTGTCTTTTCCACACTTTAACAGACTGAGGTTTTTTAACAGCAGCACTTTTGGTTATTAATTTGAATAATGCTGTAAGCAAGTGTCTTGTTATGTTGGGCCAGAGCCCAGCAGATGGCCACCAGACACAGGTCAGAGGTTAACACAAAGAAAATCTACACATAGGCCTGTATAGATCAAGGCCTTGTGGAACATTCCGATCCACCTGTGAGTACTTTTACCTGGCAGTTTCAAGTAAACCCTAGCAGGTTTCAGAACCCCCACAGGACCAGGGGAACCCCTGCTGGGTCTGTAGACGCCCAGTGAGGGCCGAGCCCCTCCCACTGGGGTCCAGCTCTGACACTCAATTGGCTTAAAGCCAGCATCATCCTATGACCAACTCCTCAAGGAGGAGGATCTCTCAGGTAATTTAAAAGCCTTGGGACTCAAATAATCTTTGCCATTTTACCCTGCCCTGAAGACGTCAACAGACCCCTCCGGGTCTTCAAATGATTTTAGTTGCTAAAGGGGGCAACCAGAGTTTTTTTCTTTTATTTCTTTCATTTTTCTTTTCTCTTAAGTTGAATCTTCTTTTGAAAGACTGTTTTTGTTTTTAACTTGAAAAGGCCGCGCACAGGAGCTCGCTCGCAGGCCGAGCATCACAGACTTTCTTTCCACAATCCACAGCTGCGCCACAGCTGATCATCCCCACTGCGCGAAGAGACGAGGCAGAATTCCGTCAAAGAAGACGAACGAAGGTTAATTCCGTTCCATGAGCAAGAGAAATTTGCTCTATCCGGCCCAGCACAAAGCGGCTGCTACAGATGAACCAGCGCTATCAAGCTCAAGCCATGACTTCTTCCCCTAATTCCGGGGATTCGCTGACCGCATGTACCCCGAGGAACACAACACGAGATTCACTGGACTTCCGGAAAATCCGCGCGCCACGCGCAAGCAACACCGCAGAGGTCACAGTAAGAGGCTTTATTGTATGGGCAGAGACTAGTTTAAATACTTAGCGTGTCATTTTATTTGTGTGTGTTTGTTTGTAGATCGCTGATATGTTTTTAGTGTAAATGCACGACGAACTGGAGACGTCATTTCCGGTTCCTTTGTACCGTGTTGAAATGTTTTAAAGTGTTTTGCGCTGTTATGGAGAGTCTACGACAGCACTGTTATCGTCCGACTGGGTTCGTAGAGACTTTGCCGATAAAAAGATCGGTACACAACTCCAATTTGAGTACCGAGTGGTAAAGTTTCTGCAACCTTGTCTCTGACAATGTTTTGAGAGCTTTCCTGATCTCTCTCTATCGCTCCCTCTCTCTCTCTCTCTTTTCACCTAAACCTGTTTTTACACACGTCCCGACCTACACTTACATATTTCATGTGGCATAGAAAAATCTAGATTAAAAGAGCCTTAATACATCTCGACGCCATTCTGCGCCAGAACCAGGAGATAAGAAATCTCTTTGTCTAGAAATAGTCCTTTGTGTAACTGGCGACCGACCGCCATCTTGTCTTCTACCTCATGTCGTCACAGAGGTCATAAAACCTCCATCTTGGAATAACTTGAACGTAACATCTTGATTTTGGCCAGACGACGTCAACACGTGAACTCGACATTACGCCATAGCCACTCCCCCTTTTCTTTCTCACACACACACATAGAGACACACACAGACAGGCAGACACACACACACACATAGGAACTCAGTATCACATGTGTGACAATTGTGATAAGTGCTGCTGCTGCTGTTGCCATCCTGGAAATATTGGAGTTTGTTAAATGAAGAATCATTGAAATAACATTAACTTTATTTCCCTTTTTAATAAATACTTTTGTAATTAAAGTATTTGTATTTCTGTGATTATTTGTGCATATGTATGTGAATACAGCTGGATTACTATAGCCTGTGCTCGAACTTAAAACCCTTCATTGTTTATTATATAATCATTAATATTAAATATTGAGATTATTAATATAACTTATATCTTTTGAGACTGATATTTAAAGATTGAATTGTTGGTCCCTGTAACCAGGGTGGTGCCCCTTGACAATAAGCAATGATTACAGATCGTATTATTCTTAATTGATAATTTTATTGTTTTCATTAATTATTTTAACTATTATTAATGGATAACCGTATCATTTCTAATTAATTGTTTTACTATTCTTAATTAATAGCTTCAAATTTTACATTATTTTTAATAAATAATTTTTATTTTAATAATCACATTTCATGATTATTAATAATTAGCCAACGTCAAATCTACTACTACTATTGCGCAACAGTTAAATGAAGAAAATGTAAATAAAGTGCATGTCAAAAATCCAAAAAAAAATCTCTCTCAGCGGGGCCTGCTGCAACAGCCTGAACCTTCATCGTTTGTTTGGTTTGCTGCACTAACGAACACGCATCACAAAACATTCTCACTCATCCACACACTTCTGACACAACTTATGCCCTTCATACTTACACACCTTACTAGTTAATGAATATGATGTAAGAGTTCAGTTGAATAAATTACTTTTGATTGATAGATCTGTGTGTGATCTCCCTTTTTGTTGCCAGCCTTGAGCCAGGTGGTAACAAAACTCAAAGAAGTTTAACATTTTTTAAGGTTTCCTCATTCACTGTAAATCAACACTAAGTCGTAATTCAACTCATACCCAGCCTTTTTGCTAAGCTAAGTTAGGTTCCTGTGAGCATTAGAGTAATATTAACTATACCGTTACAAGAATGTAAATACAACCCCAAGAAGTGGCCTTAGATAACCCGAGCAATGTTGCTTGCTGTTAGCTAACTTGCTTTGAGATGGACAAGGTTTCTGTGCCATCTTCTTTAATGAAACCTGCCAAGCTTTATTACTGTGGAGGTGCTGATAAGCTTCAGAGCTTTGTTGACTGTTCATCAATTCACCATCTGTAGCAGTGGAATCAATTATGTAGTTTAATATGCAGGTTGAACTCCCTTTTTAGTAGCAGGCAGAGATTTGATCACACTATACCCATCTATAATGGTTAAAATGGATGTATAGATCAGACAGCGAATGTTGTGGAGACTGCTGTCTTTGTCCGTATCAGTTTAGATTAGATTTCTTTATTTATCCACACAATGGGGAAATTCACTTGTTACAGCAGTAATAGAAAAACAGAAATTAAAGTAACAGTGTCGAAGCACTGTAAAAAAAAAAAGAAAGAGATCACAATATGTACACTTCTAAAACTACACATAATAAGAGTATGAAACAAACAACCTGCAAAAACAGACACTGTACAAAAAGCAGGTGCTGGGGATAAAGTGGAATGATGTTAAGTGTTATTGTAATGAACATAGAAAATATGAAACAGTAGTGACCATGATACAGAAAATAATTAAAAATAATTAGAAAGTAAGTGACCATAATATAAATAATACTACAAGATAGCATACTGGAAATATGAATATTGCACTGTAACCATTTTAAGTGACCATGATATAAATATAGATGTTAAGTGTTGAATATTATGATGTGAGAGGTTTAGTGGAGAAAAAGATAATAGACAGGGACTACAACATTATCAGGTGGTGCTGGTGTTGTAGAGCCTGACTGCAGCCGGGATGAAGGACCTGCGGAACCTCTCCTTCTTACACCGTGGGTATAACAGTCTGCTGCTGAAGGAGCTGCTCTGGAACCCCACAATGTCATGCAGGGGGTGAGAGGTGTTGCCCATGATGGACGCCAGCTTGGCTAACATCCTTCTGTCCCCCACTTCCTCAATGGAGTCCAGAGGACAGCACAGGACAGAGCTCGCTCTTCTTATCAGTCTGTTGAGCCTGCTCCTGTCTCTGTCCGTGCTACCCCCCCTCCAGCAAACCACAGCGTAGAAGATGGCTGAGGCCACCACAGAGTCATAAAAAGTCCTGAGGAGAGCCCTGCACACTCCGAAAGACCTCAGCCTCCTCAGCAGATGAAGGCGGCTCTGGCCCTTTTTATAGAGGGCATGTGTGTTGTCCGACCAGTCCAGTTTGTTGTTGAGGTGAACACCCAGGAATTTGTAGTTCTTCACCACCTCTATGTCCAATCCCTGGATGTTCACTGGTGTTAAGTTTGATGCTTTTTTCCGGAAGTTCACGATCATCTCCTTCGTCTTGCTGGTGTTCAGCTGAAGCTGGTTCAGCTCACTCCAGCTGACGAAGTCTGTGATGACCGCCCTGTACTCCAGGTCATTTCCCTCAGGAACACATCCAACGATGGCTGTGTCATCAGAGAACTTCTGGATGTGGCAGTGTGTGGTGTTGTGGGTGAAGTCGGAGGTGTAGAGGGTGAAGAGGAAAGGGGAGAGCACCGTACCCTGAGGGGCACCTGTGCTGCAGAGCACCACGTCAGACACACAGTGATGGAGCCTCACATACTGTGGTCTCTTGGTGAGATAGTCCATTGTCCATGCAGCCAGGTGTTGGTCCACTCCCACGTTCTCCATCTTCACTTTAAGCAGTGAAGGCTGGATGGAGTTGAATGCACTTGAGAAGTCAAAAAACATGACCCTCACAGTGTTTCTGCTGTCCTCCAGGTGTAGCAGGGATCTATGCAGCAGGTAGGTAACTGAGTCGTCCACCCCAATCCCAGGCTGGTAAGCAAACTGCAGGGGGTCCAGCTGTGTGCCCACCAGTAGTCGTAGGTGTCTCAGGATAATCCTCTCCATAGTCTTCATCAAGTGAGAAGTCAAGGCAACTGGCCTGAAGTGGTTTGGCTCCTTGGGGCGCGGCGTCTTCGGCACCGGGACCACACAGGAGGTCTTCCACAGGGCTGGGACTTTCTCCAGGCTCAGGCTTAGATTGAACAAAAGCCTGATCACACCACAGAGCTGGTCAGCACAGTCCTTGAGCAGTCTTGGGCTGATACCATCCGGGCCCAGGGCCTTCCTTGCCTTGATCTTCTTGAGTTGGCTTCTCACCTGATCATCAGTCATAGAGAGGGGGGTGGAGGATGACTGGGGTGGGGGTGTAGGGGTGAGGAGTGGTGAGAGTCTCAAGGGGGAATGATGATCTGGAGATGGGGTGGGGGTGGGCTGGTGGGGGACAGGTGTCGAAGGTGGCAGGCTGAGGAGGGGAGGGGGAGGGGGGGCTGCCCAGGATAGGTGTGAAGAGGGGGCAGGGGGGGGGGTGATCAAATCTATTGAAGAACAGATTCAGTACATCTGCCCAGTCCTTGTCCCCGCTGGGTTGTTGTCTTCCCACACCTTTTCCGTGGCCTGCGATGGTCTGCAGCCCTCTCCAGACGTCCCTGGCGTTGTTCTGCTCCAGCCGCTTCTCCAGTTTCTTCCTGTAGCTGTCCTTCCCCTTCCTAATCATCAGCCGGAGTTCCTTCTGGACTCTGCGCAGCTCCTCTTTGTCCCCCGAACTGAAGACCCTCTTCTTCTCGTTCAGCAGGGTCTTTATCTCGGGGGTCACCCAGGGTTTGTTGTTGGGAAAACACCGTACCAGCTTGGAGGGCACAGTGTTCTCCTCGCAGAAGTTAATATAATCTGTGATACAGTGGGTCATGCTGTCAATATCAGTGCCGTGGGGGCTGCAGAGTGCATCCCAGTCTGTAGTCTCGAAGCAGTCTCTGAGCCTAGCACTGGTCTCCTCAGACCACTCCTTAACAAGCCTCTTCACAGGTCGTTGTTTATTCACCACAGGGGTGTAGTCCGTGACGAGGTGAACGAGGTTGTGATCCGAGCGACCAAGCGGGGGGAGGGGGGATGAGGTGTATGCATCCTTGATGTTTGCATACAGTAGGTCCAAAGTTTTATTTTCTCTAGTGTGGCAGTTCACGTACTGAGTGAAGGTGGGAAGAGTAGAGGACAGAGGGGCATGGTTGAAGTCACCGGAGATGAGGAGGAGGGCTTGGGGGTGCTGGCTTTGAAGATGCGAGATGACTGTGTGGATCCGATCTGAAGCTACAGCAGCGACCGCCGAGGGTGGGATGTACACAGTCACAACAATAACATGTGAAAACTCCCTCGGGAGATAGTATGGCCGCATGCTGACCGCTAACAGCTCCAAATCTCTGGTGCAGAGTATCTCCTTCACGCTGATGTGTCCTGGGTGGCACCATCTATCGTTAACCAACACAGCGATCCCCCCTCCTTTCTTCTTTCCGCACTCCGTTGCTTTTCGGTCCGCTCGTACGAGTTGGAAGCCGTCCAGATTTACGTGTGAGTCCGGAGAAAGTTCAGTCAGCCACGTCTCTGTGAAGCACATGAGGCTGCATTCCCTGTATTCCCTCTGCAGTCGGGTCAGCGCCGTCAACTCTTCCATCTTGTTAGGTAGAGATCTTACATTCCCCATGATGACAGACGGTAAACATGGTTTAAACCGTCTTTTCCGCTCCCTGCGCTTCACTCCTGCTCTGCATCCTCTTCTCCTCCTCCGTAACTCCTCGAGGATCTCCGGCCGCTCCGCGCAGAGAAGGGGTGTGTGGCGCAGGCCAAACAGCTGGTCACGGGTGTAAACAATGGAGCCGTGGTTGAATGGGTTCCCCACAGCCACACCAAAAAGTGCCGAAAACAGCAAGGAGCAAACTACGAATGTTAAAATGTGAACATCCATAGCTGCGCACTTGCTTAAAGTGTCAATGTGGTAAAAAAACAACAAGAAAAATACACTAAAAACACTATTTAAACACTAAAAAGAGGTTCGAAAAGTGAGAGCTACTGTAACAGGCTGCCACTCACGCAGCGCCAGGTCATAGTTTGGAAACTCGTCTAATCTCCCTTTGTAAAGATTTCAACAGGACCAATAATATTTCAAGGCCTTTGTAAGAGACTGCAGCCTCAATAATATTCACAAAGAATCAATGCATGCCGGAACAAAAATGCCTTTTATACAATATTCAAGGTTACTTGAACTTTAGTATCCACTTTGTTGCAAATGTAAATATGTATGTTTAAATTATTTGAATGTTTAACTCTGCCATTGTACTCATGCAAGCAACGCTCATTCATATTTCATTCTTATGAATATGAGAATGGTCTGTAGACTCATGTCAAGTTTGGTGCCATCATCTCTGTGTGAATGTGTGTGTCCTTTAGCTCTCCTAGTTCTCACAAGATGCAGAAAAAACTGACATGAACGAAATCATGTAAGGCTTTGTAAAATTTGCTGCTTGAATCAATCTAACATTTCTCTAATAAATAAAACTGAAATAACAACGTTATTCAATTATTGAATTAAAAATCTATAGTAATAGGAGGGTCATCAGGCCCCCATTCCCCCCGCATGAACCAGTATTTGCAGAGGTGCTTGTGTAATTTCAGCCTGTGCGTGATCAGTGTTTGTTTTTTGATACTACCAATGTGCAATGAGAGATGGAATGGACCTCTACAGCGTTAAATTTGTCACGATGCATGTCTTCCGGTAAAATAAAATACAGTTTGCTTTATATTTTCATAGTTCCATGTTTTGTTTACTCCTTTGAATTTTCCCTCATATCTTTCCTTGACACATGACATTTTCCATCGGGGTCCGAGGAAATTTTTTGATTCATCGACTGCAGCAGCAATGGGAGAGGCGGTGGTCTAGTGGCAGAAACTTGGACTATGGGCGAGAAGGTCTCTGGTTCGACTCCACGGAGAGACAACAAAATTGAGTTTATCTGTCCAAAAATCCAAGAGTCTTCCTACCCTGCCTAGTGCCCCTGAGCAAGGCACCTAACTCCCCCAACATCTGCTCCCCGAGCGCCGTACATGGTCGCCCACTGCTCTGTGTCCTGCACCAGATGGGTTAAAAGCAGAGATTAAATGTCCCTACCTGCATGAGTGTGCCTTTGCATGTCTGTGCATGTGTTTGAGACTAATAAATGCATATTAATCTAATCTTAATCAAAGCAGTGCTACAATCACAAATCTCTTTCTTAAAGGGGACATATTATGCCCATTTTACCACAGCTGATATGGTTCCTTGGGGTCTTAATGAAATGTCTGTAAAATATTTTGGTCAAAATACCACAAGGATCATTTAAAACAGCACCCTTTTACCCTGTCTAAAACAGATTGACCTTTTTTGAGTGCCCCGCCCCACCTCAATCCCCCTCCCTGCGCCACGAGATACAAGCGCCCAGATTTTTAGCTTTCCATTACCTCTGTAGAAATATGGCTACTGGAGACGAAGATACAATCTTGCAACCATTTTGTTTTGAACAGAGTCAGGTGGGCCGAAGCCTGGCTGCGAGAGCCCCAGATCCCCAGCGCAGCCCCTCAGTGGGAGCAGTGGGAGCTTGAGCTGGCGCAGCAGCAGCATCCTTCCACACTGTTGAGTCAACGTTTAGAGGTGTCCCGGGGGTCCTTGTTTATGCGGCCACTTAAATGTCTGACGAGTAGCAGCAGGTAGCCGGGCTCCACCATGTAGCGAGACTCCCTACATGGGCATGTAGTGACTATGACGTTTATTTCCGTCGTAATCCCATTCGAAGCACCCTAGCGTATGGTTTCTGACATAAAGGAACCACAACAAATCGCGGGAGTTGTTTTTTTCCCGAGTTTTTGGGACGGTAGACATGCCAAATACCCAAATTAACATGTAGAAGCTCTACAAAAGTGGAATTTTCATAATATGTCCCCTTTAAATACATGTCATTTCATGGCGCCAGATGAGCAGAGCCCAGGGGTCTCATTTATAACCGTTGCGTATGCACAAAACGAGGCCTGAAACGTGCGTACGCAACTTCTCACGCAAACGGTGGGATTTATAAAAACAAACTTGACAGGAAAATGTGCATATTTCCATGCAAACGCTGACCCATGCGTACCTTTTGGAGACCGAAAAGTAGCGACGCAGACGTGGGGTGGTGAACTGAAGCAGATTATTGATCCAATTCATCATTTACATTAAAACAACTTAGATTTGCTCGCGCGACATTTCTGTTCCGACACAAACCTTTTAATTTCAAAATATAATAAAAACTTACAGCAAATTACATTTAGATTCCATTTAACTGCGGAGTTACGGAGCCGAGTCATTAATAGGTTTTAATAATATCTTCTAACACTGTCCGTGAATCATCAAATCACTGCACTATTCCGATATGCTCTGAGGAGAGTATCACTGGCTGAAAGAAAAAACGAATCTTTAAAAATATATCCGGTAACAAGTCAGTGTAAGTGCCAACATTGTGAAAGAAAGTGAAAAGAGTAAATTTGAAATTCATTAGTTTTGAACGTGGAAAAATGCAGCACAAAACATTATGTAATAATAAATTAAAGATATTCAGATAATTGACGGTCCAGGGTTTTTCCTGTATAGACAATTGTGAGCCCCCTCTATAGAAACTTCATGCCGCCTCAGCCTCCCGACAAAATCCGAGTACAATTGAAACTGCTAGTGACCATGTTTGTCCTGGGCCAAACTGATGTCTATAAACCGCTGATTATAATAAAATAATTGGGTAGCCTCTTTATAATTGTCCCAGAACCTGAGCAAAAGGTAAAAATATATGAGACCTCTAGAAGAGCTCAAAAGGGAAAAACCTTCTTGCACCATTTTGCACTATGGATATATTTTTACTTATTCAATCCACTATTTTTATTTGCAGCTGTAATTATATTGTTGTTTTTCTTCATTATATTTACACACACACACACACATATATATATATGAGAGATAAGTCTCTTACAACTGAGTATATTGACAATAAAGTTCTTGAAAGAACATGAAAAATCAAATGAGTTGTCCAGTTGCTTACTCTCCTGATCTGGCCTGTGTCTTAATGTAAGCATGTTTCCTTTTGTTTTCAATTTTTTTTAAATTACATTTATAACTTTACCATTTGAGGCCAACATCTTGTTCTATTTTCATGTAAAGGCAGATTTGGCCTTTATTAGAAAGCTGAAAAGTTGTATGAAATGATATTCACACAGATACAATATAGAAGCTTATATAACTTCCCTACAATACTAAAGGAGAACCACTTTATTATATTTGCTCTGTCATTGGCTATATGAACCTTTATTTAATTCAAGTTTTTCTTATGGATTTTTATAGCATATATGTGACTTTCTCTTGACAAGTTTCAGTTGCAAAGTCAAAACAGGTCAAATCATGTTTTTTCAAGCACATTTTGAATTTGAACTTGGCGACAGAGGCAGCAGTTGAGTTTATGTATAAGTTCAGATAGTTGGTAGAGTTCGGAGGATATCATTCACAGTTCGATGTTCCCGCAGAGGCAATTCAATGGAAAGACTAAACTTTTTTAATAAAAAAATACATTTTTCTTTCCCTGTCTTTGTGTTTTTATTTAACATCTCCTTTATTGAATGTGACAGCTTCGACCGCGTTGAGAGCCTCTGTTTTCTTACTGTATCTGACTGGAGACAACACAAGGTCACCTATCTGGTGCAAACAAGACTCCTGAGGCATCCGCCCACCACTATTATCAACTGACAAGGTTAATGCATTCAGGTTGATATAGAGTATTCATAGATTACACAGAAAAGTTGTATTTATCTAACTTCTCTGACCCCAGAGCTCTGACAACATCATCAGTTTTACTGTTTTGCATTATCATAACACAAAGTTCAAATTGTGTAAATGAATCACATCACGCCATGTAGATTTAAATCAAACTGCCTAAAGACACAACAGAAAGTGATAGTTTCTGTTTGTGTACTTTAGCCAGAATTCCAGTGTTTTTCATCTATCTGCAGTGGGTATTTTTTTTTCTTTAATAATAATTATCCATTGGAGTCAGTCTGTTGATGTGTGAAATGTGTTAGAATATCTTGTTGAACCAACTCTTGTATTCATATAATAAGTCTTTGTTCGCTACAGACCTTCTCCTCATGAAAAACCCAATGCCAAACCTCCCCATCTGTCCTTGAAAATCGGAGCAGTTTTTTCTCTGAACGAAAATATCAATTCCCTGTATGAAGACCCTGTGAAGACTTTCAGAGCTCATAACTTTGCCTAAATTAATTTCAGTCAATTATGAGTCATGGGAGAGGCGGTGGCCTAGTGGCAGAAACTTGGACTATGGGCAGAGAAGGTCTCTGGTTCGTCTCTGGTTTGACTCCACGGAGAGACAACAAAAGAAGAACCTGGATTGATCTGTCCAATAATCCAAGAGTCTCCCTACCCTGTCTAGTGCCCCTTAATGGTCAAGGATTGTTCTGAGCACCTGTGACCTAGAATAACTCAGAGTTTAATCCTTACTTAATTCTAAGCCTTACTTTACAAGTAACCGAAAACAATAAAACACAAGTCTAGTTGTGCAGCAGCCTGTTCACAAATAGTTTTCTTTATCACACATCCATCTATCCATCCATCCATTATCTTTACTGACTATCTTTGAAGGGTCAAAAACATTGACACCAACAGTCAATTTAAAGTCTCTGATCACTGTGGGAGGAAGCAGGAGGACCTGGAGAATATGCATTCAGAAAATGGGAGAGCATACAAACTCCACACAGAAAGGCCTCAACACAACTGGGATTTAAACCAAGAACTGTCTGAATGCTCAACAGTTGCAGTGGTGGTTGGAATGTAAATCTACTACAAACCAGACAGCAAGCAAAGGCATAAGACCATCAGAGCAGACAATGATTGTTTCCCATCAGTTAAATTAGTTGATGAGTGTGAAACCAATTAAGAGTTAAATTCAGTGCTAGTGTTACATCACAGATTTTGGAGACTACATTGCAGCTAATTAACGCCTCATTACCTCAGTTTGTGTTACATTAGTAAGAAGTGTGTGCAGAGTTGGTGTGTTTTGCAGTTGAAAAGTAAGGGCTGAGACCAACAGGATTGTTAACACACAGATACTGCACCACTTACAACTGCAGCAGAGTTATCTTAACTTAATTACATAATTTTCTCTTCTGCTCAAGAAATACTTAGCCTCTTAAAATCCCCCGTCTTTTCTGCTACCAGTATTTCACTTTAGGTGCTCTCAGAAGGGCAGAGATGCCTTTTGAATAACTGACCTTTACTAAGATCTAGTATTAACTGTGAAGGAGAATTCTCATGAAAATGTCATTATTGTAAACATGATCTAAAAATTCTATCACTTGTGGAGTTATTATTTTTACCGGGTAATTTTATAAACATGTTACCATGTGTTATTTATTCATGACAAAGTTAAAGCTGCTCTGATAAATATTTTGTATATGAGCAATGGATGAAATTCCTGTATGCGCCTTTAGTTATGAATCCAATTTATAAATCTCCCTGCTGTGTAGCTCCCTTCAGCTGAACCGAACATTTTAACATCTTTTCACTCTTGTTCGGTTTCTACAGCCTGTATCTTCACTGATTCAGTCTCATCAGCACTGTTTCCATACTTAGGAGGTGTTTGTTTTTTTAGGGAGGAGCTAAAAAAACCCACGTACACTGCGGCAGACAGACATAGTTAACAACCAACTGGTGAACAAATTAGAGCATTTAGCAGCTCCAGAGCCAGAGAGCCTTTCCCCCGGGATGCAGAGGAGACTCAACAGAGCTAAAATGGGAGTGAATATAGGACGGGGACAGACACAACCCCACATGACTGCTATTGTAGCTCTGTGTCTGTTGGATATATAAATTAGACTTTGTTTGCAATATCAGCTCAGATAATATTTTGTGTCGGTGTTGTGTTCACAGCTTGACGCCTTGATGTTCCCAAAAAGAAAAGAAAAAAGTATTATTATGAATATTAGTAAATATTTTATATTATATAAGCAAGAGGATTATGATCAAACCTGTCCCCAACTTGTTTATAAAGACTGATTGAGAAAGGTTTCCCAAGGCTTTAAATAATATCTTTAGTCAAGGTTCATGCACACTTGTTGTTTTTTAAGCAATGTTGTCTTTGTTTTCAGCACTATCCCCCATCCTGGTCTCATGTTGATATACCTGTAGCGTAGCTTGGTATCATGCAACATTCACATGTTGTGCTAAGTATTGCATGCAGCGATCAAATATAAGCCCATTATTTTATTATGTTGACTGAGGTGAGATCCAACAGAACACTTCCTCCTGCTGCTCAGCCATTTGTGATGAATTTCATTTTGTTGTCTGTCACAACCAGCATCACAACCACGGTGGCATCAGAGTGCAAATCACTGAGCTGAAACTGTGTAATCTATCGGTAAAGCCGTGGTGCTGGATGGAGTGGGCTTATGCGCGATGGGGCAGATGGACGCTCGGACCAGGCAGGTGGGGCGCTAGACGGACAGACTGGAGGGAGGGCCCCACGCCTCGGCCCACACTGACTTGTCACAGTCCCTCTTTGTATGCAATCCCACCTTTTTCTTACCCTCCTTCCCCCTCTTTTCACCCACATATACATACACACAGGCAGACAAACACTGGAAACTGAGAAAAGGCAACCGCTGCCATCTGTTGTAGACTTAAGAATTACCCTGCTGAAGCATATAGCGGATAGAAGAATCTTCCTTTCTTTTCTTTTCTTCTGGTGAGTTGTGTTCCAGGGTTAAGGTTTACTATAATAATGGGAATACCTGTTCTCAAAATGCCTACATTAATAACACTGACTCAAGACTCTGTGGCAGCTTTAGTACCAGTTACCAGCACAATGCTGTCAAAAGAGAAATGTAGTGACGCAGAAGCACTGCAGACAATAATTCTGGGCTTAGTAGTGATGCAAAAATATTTTTTTTACAGCAAGAGGGCTCAGTGCTGCAGCTCCAGATTTGTATGAATATTGAGGCACGGCACTCTGCTTTAGCGGAACTGTCCTATTACCTCTGAATGGCATGATATTAAAGAAGAGTACAGGTACAATATAAGAATACAATATCAAAAAGTTGCAGGGCTGCATCTTTGACGAGCAAAAACCATACCTGATTTAAATTTGGCAGACATTCCCATCAAAGTAGGCATGTTGTGCATCAGTGCACCACTTCTAATGCCCCTTTCATGAGTGGAACGCTCCCTGGAAGTCATGATCTTTAAGCATTTCACTCACACTGAGACCTGAGATGAATTTCTACCGTTTTGTCCAAACAGAGACACTAAACATTTTGGGCAAGAGAAAGAAGTCGTAGGTGACAATGCTGACAAAAGCACTTTCAATGAGCTGAGGGCGAGCCGGCATGACAGTTCAGGTCTAAAAGTAGAATGTGCCGATTGCCCCAAGCAGACCAATTCATTATGCACAATATATAATAGGGATGTAACGGTACATGTACATGAACCAAAACATTTCCGTACGGGCCTTCCGCACGTGTACCTAACTAACGCAGTGAGTTCACGTGCAGATGTGTTTGTGTGGGTCTTAAATTCCGAGGGACATTTTTGGTGAAGGACAAGATGTGCTGTAGCTTGTGGTCATAGCGACTGCAGACAAACAGGCGAGTGAAGACCCTCCCTCATCATTTAAGTTTCCTGTGTTGGAAACTTAATGACGACGGACAAAGACAAGTGGATCGTAAAAAAGCTGTGTGCCGACATTGTGCAGCTGCTATATCCTTAGCATGCTTACTCATTTGAAACGGCATCAACAGAGTGATGTCCACTAACATTGGGAATAAAACTGACATTAGTGGGACAAGGCATTAAAAGGCGCTGCTTGCAAATAGTTCAGACCAAAGCAATAACGAGCGACACAGGAGATTTAAAGGAGCTGACATGCGACCATTCTCTGTTGTTGAGAACGCAGGGTTCAAAACGCAGGGAAAGTGATTGAGCCCCTTACAAAGTTCCCTCTTGTCCTCATTCAGTCACACCTGCCCTTCTGCCTGAGCGTGAGAGTTCAACAGTGGAGATATTGTTAGTGCCAGCCGGGCATCAAACACTCTGCAAACAATATGGTGGAAGTTAAAAAATACATATATTTAATAAAGTCAATCATACTATAGAATAACTGTGCAGTTTAAGTACAGTCAATTTTGTACATACTGCAATTTAATGAATATTCATTTTACTGTTTTAATTGATTTATTTCTGATTGTTTATTTTGTAATTTGACTCGGTAAAAATTACTTAGGTAAGAAAGACAGCTATGGTTAACCAGGGTTTAATAAAAAATAAGAAAATCAGTTGGTTTTCTTTTCCTTGTTATACTGTACCGAAAACATACAACACTGTGACCTTAAAGCAGAGGTATGAACCGAACCGTGGTTTTTGTATACCTTTACACCCTAATATATAATATAATTGCAAAGGTTGCTGTTTGATCTCTTGGTTGTGGGTAGAAGTCTTAATCTTTAAAGGGGTCATCCTTACTATAAGGGTTGGTTAATCCTGGGCCTGTGACCTAGATCCTTGTGAAATCACAAATAGTAGTCTGTTAAGGCAAACACAAGCTGCATGTTGATTATTGTGCTGCACTTTGTACGTTAGCACGTTGAAGGTAACTCATAGAAGACAAGCTTACTTTATGTATGTGTGTGTTTTTGTGTGTGTGTAAGTAAAAAAGAGCTGAATCGGCGTCCCACTAGTGTGTGTACAAAGGGACACATACACATCAAAGGATACAAAAGAAATGGTAGGAGCAATTCAAAGTGTGTGTATGTGTGTGTACATGCAAGATGCCAGCTATTTAAAGCACTGTTAGAAGTGGTAGGGCTGCCAGGCGAGGCCATCCATCAGAACAAGGCGGAGGCAGGTAACTCCCACAACACTCTTTTTTTCCCCTCACACTCTAGTTTCCACTCTCTCTTTACAACATTGTTAATACTCTATTTAAGTCTCCATCCAAGCACTCTCTCTGTGTGTGACCTTACATAGATGAGGGATGCAAAGGCTCAGATAATCAGCATTGATAGGGCATTGAATCAACATAAATTTCACCCGACTTCAGTTTGTGAAATATCCTAATTACGTCCAGCCTTTAATCGGCGATGATAAAATGTCTTTACGTAAACAGGGGATCAAATGATGATGTGAAGCAGTCTCATGTTTATATAAAGCCACTAAGATGTATGTTACAACCTGCGCTTGATTTGAGCTCTACCTTGGAGCTTTAGCTCTTTGTCGTGGTTTTACAGACCCCAACTCTGGATGAGTGAATGAATAAGCTCTGATAAACTTATTGTAGTTACCTGCCCAGCAAACTGTAACCAGACAAAGTTAGCTTGTGAAAATCAGTTAAAACGCTAAATATTTCACACAGGAAATTGTACAAGTAATGATGATATATAGATTCAATCCAAAATCACCATAAAAGGCATAAAGGCTCCATTTTAACCGTCTAAGCTCAGGATCTAAAGCGAATGCCTTTTTGATGTAACATGCAATAAAGCAATCAGAGTTTCATCTTTCGATCCATTTGGAAGCCAGGTGTGCTTTCACCTCGGCGGATTGCAATTACAGCAGAGGGTTTTCCTGCTAGGTATAAGGATGCTGCTCTACAGGGGAAACCGATCTGATGCAATACCTATCTGTGTGTCACAATTGGTCAAATAATGATGTCATGTCATTACTGTTGAGCATCCCTGTGTGTGGAACAAGCAGAGCATGATTTGTGCAAACAGCTCTCTTGTTGCATATTACTATCCCGGGACATGCATTCATTTTATTCAGTCGCACTTTCTGCTTCCTCAAGACCACATTTGTGCCAACAATGCTGCAGACCATACATCATATTAATCCCAAATGACCTTGGCTGCTAAGATTATGTCTCTTAATTTGCTTCCACTGATGCCACATTGAAATGTCTAACTGAACACCAATCAGTTGAGAGAAGGATCAAAATCATCAATAATATCTTAACAAATTCTTAATTACATCACTGAAATCCAGAGTGCGGACCAGTCCAGTGTCTTGCTAAAAGCTGATTTTGCACTCAGAGCTTACAAAGAGGATATTGATCATTTTAACCCTATCCCATTTACCCTGACACCTAACCCTACTTATGTGAATTGCACTTCTCAAGAGTTTTTAGTAGTAAGCTACTGCTTTCTTTTCTACCCCCCACCTGAGGCTGTGTCTATCAGTATTAAAAATACAACTCTGCTTACTCTGCTGCCCACAAGTGGCCACATTACGGGTCCTCTCCTTCTCCAGCTTCACCCTTAATCACTAATAATAGTTAATCTTCTGTCATAGAGCTATGCTTGTCAAGGAAATGGTGAAGCAGATGGACCCAGGATGCAAAAATAATATTTTTAATGAAAAAGGTCTTTAACAGAACAAATAAACTCAGGAATCTCAAGAAGGTACAAACTGAATAAACAAAAGCACATGGGAGAAAACACAGGAAGCTTACAAAGGAGATCAGGACGGGAGCTCAGGTGACACAGGATACAAAAAACAGTGGAAGAAAGGAGAGCATGCCAGTTAGACAAACTTGGACAAGCGATTCGACAAGGACAAAGGGGAGCACAGAGGCTTATATACACACACAGGGAAGGCAGGGTCAATAGAACACAGGTTTAACACATGAGGATTGGTGCAGACGATCACACAGACAGGAAGTGAAGAACACACTAGGAGCAGGGCCTACAAAATAAAACAGGAAACAGAAAAAACAAACAAAGACGACAAACCATTACAATACTACATATAAAAGTTTTTGTTCATACCCTACATTGACTGTGGTACTGCCAAATTTCAGCAATATGTTAAAATTAGTTTCACCAAGAAATAAATGCCTTCTAACATAGATGTTTGGTGTAATTAATAAACTAAACTGCTGATGGTGAGTTTAATTATATAAAAGCCATCTCCATTTATTTAAGCAATATATGATATATGTTCATCTCTCAGATTGTTGTGATTTAGACAAACAATCCATTCAATATTAATAAACTTTGAATAAAACTGGAGGCTGGGATTCATCAACGCAAGTGAACAACAACAGCGCATTCACGACAATGGGTTTGTCAGGATAACAGCAATCACCCCTGATTCTCCAGTTCAATGAACTCGACTTTCACCAAACCTTGAATAACAGGTGAACAGCTCTTTGTGCAGCAGTTTAGTCGCAGCATCACGGTTTTGTGGACTGACTTCTGTCTTTATTTGCTATGACTCAATCACTGCATGTCACTTTATCAGTTTCAGAGAGAAAGCTCAAACCAGCATCACCACAGGCCATGTTAACAGCCCATTCCAAACAGGCAGGTTTCAAAGGCCACTGTACTAGTCTTTTATAAAACTGAATTTATGTTTGAATACCCAAAACTGTTACAGATACAACGGTATTATCAGAAGAAGAAGAATTCTGTCTCAAGCCAGTGTTCAATTTGCAACAGAATACTTCAGGCTGTGGAACAACACCCATCATACATCTGATCCTGCTTCTGTTCTCTATCAAACAGAATATATTAATTCAGTTTAGTTATTTATTTTCATTCTATATCAATTTTTCCACTTTGCTCCGTATTTTGTCTTGAACTGTTTGTTTGGCCGTTGACCAATAACTGACAGAATTTATGCTTTTATAATGATGATGAAGTCAGTGTTTTTGTCTGAGATGTTAACAAACTGACTCCTGCTCCCTGTTTAATGAGCACTTACACTGAACCTTTAGCTTAAATCATAATTGTCTGTCTTTTGTATAATGAAACATTCATTATTTCAAAATGTCTGTGTGTTATGGTGTCAATTAAAAAACTGCTTTATCCTACTGCCATCTATCATTTGAAATGTTTGACTGCTGCTTGCTTGGGATTTGATATTTTTCTTAGTGACATCAGTTAAAGAGGGTTAGAAAAAACTGATCTTAGAACACACAGCCTCAATTTGAGTGATGTGCTATGTGAACTCGAATAGTAATGAGTGTACACTCACCAAAAGTCAGTGACTTTGGAAAAAGAGGAACTGGTGAAACACACTGGTCCCTTGTTTCTGAGGGACAAGAAAAGATGTGTCCCATCCAAGGAGGAGCACACATTATTTAAATTCCAATACAAACATAAAGACAGCTTTTTGGAGTTTTTCCCCTAAAGAATGACAACAAAGCACTTTCTGGATTTCTGAGCCATCAGGATCCCAATAATACCCCTAAACCACGGCACTAATTTTACACAGTGACACACGGAAATGTTCCTGTGTAATGTTATTTGAATGCAGCACCAGAGACGTGCCATTAATTTCGCTCTGAATGATTTCCCACCCTTTCCTCTGGCAGGAATTTTCTTCCTCAAAGACAAGGTTGCCAGGGCAACAGCCTCAGGTTAAGATTTGTACGCCATGTGTATATGAATATGTCTTCTTTGTCTGACGTGGGTGTATGTGTGTGTGTGTGTGTGTGCATGCATTGGTGTGTATCGCTGACTTTCCATGTGTTTGCTACAAGATCTATCAGTATGGGCACATATTTTTTTGCTTAAATTTATTATGAATTCATAAGGGGTTAGTTGATATAATGTCACTGTATCAGAACTCGTTTTGTGGTATATAAAGTCAAAAGTTCCGAGAGCCAAATTCTTAGCCTGGAGGAGGATCTTATGAGGCAAAAGGCATCATTGTATTAGCATGTGCAAATAGGCTGATTTACCAGAGCCACTGGCAGAGTGTGCTTGACTTTGTGTACATGAAAGTGTTTGCTCCAGTTTTCATTGGTGTGTGTTTCCTGTCATTGTCTTCCAAAGTGTGTTTGTGTTCACCTGAGTGATAGGAACTGGAGTGAGATTGTTGCACACAACATAATGGTCTCTTGTGTGCTTTTATTTTGTACCTATACTCTTTTGAGGCTTTTCCCTTGCACTCCACAAAACACATGCAGGGAAGGAGACAATCATTTTTTCACAATAATTTCAGACTCCAAAGATGAACAAAACGAATTATGCACATTGGAATGTACAGTGTGTTCAGGCTCGGTGCCTAAATGTCACCAGACGAAGAATGAGGGAGTTTTAATCATGAAATTCAACCATGAAATCAAGTATAAACAATAATGGAATGTTGCGGATAAATACAACAAAATCAAATGAGTGACAATGACACCCGAAGTGTGTTTCTGATATCCAGTCTACTCCGTTATTTCTTAGTGCTGTTGTGGCGATCTCAGGGTATTCGGTCGTGACTTTAATCCAGAACACCGGCAGAGTTGTTTTCTTGAACATTCTTTAAAGGCCGCCCTCATTTGCGATCCTTAGCAACTGATCTTCTTCTTGCACAGACATGCTGGATTCACCTGGTTTGTTGACGAATGGGTCCGACAGATACCGTGTGGGTTTGTGTTTGACGAAAATGTCAAGTGACTAGGCAAGCATCTTGACATGCGTAAAGCATGAGCCATAATGGAGAGGATCCAGTCATTTTTCAAAATAAAACACAGTTAATAACCAGATAATAAA